>NW_026294584.1:74128950-74728950 GCF_007827085.1 Peromyscus californicus insignis | reverse complement strand
CAAAACCGCTGGGATACATTGAAAGCAATCCTGTGAGAAATATTTATCGTACTGAGCACCTCCAATAAAAAATTAGAAACAAACTTCACCAATTAATGATTTAATGAAACAACTCAAAAACAACCTAGTTGGCAGCAAGAGATAATAATAAAGGCAGAAATCAACAAAAGAGATACAAAGAAAACAATACAACCAGCCAACATATGTTACTGACAAACTGTTGCCCAAATAACCAAAAGAAAGAAGGAACCCAAATTAACAGAATCAGAAATGAACAGGAAAACATTACAAGAAACATTAAGGGAATTCAGAATATTAAGGAGGATAGTTTAAAAACATGTACTCCATTAAGTAGGAAGATCTAAAAGAAATGTATGATTTTCTATATTCAGCCAACTCACAAATTAAACCAAGCAGTCAACAACCTAAACAGACCCATAACAAATGAGGAGACCGAAACAACAATGAAAAGCCTTCCAGACAAGAAAAATCCAGGTACTGATGGATTCACAGCAGAATCTCCCAGACATTCAAAGAAGACCGAGAGCCAATCCTCTCACACTATTTTTTTTTTAAAGAAAAGAAACATGAGGAGTGCTCTAAAACTATTTGTACAAAGCAAGGGTTACTTTAATACCAAAACCAAGCACTGGCACAACAGAAAAAGGGAAATTACAGGCCAATATCCATGTAAGAATAGACTCAAAAATACTCAATAAAATACTTAAAAACAGAATACAGACATATATCAAAAAGAGTATACACCATGAACAAGTTGGATTTTCTTCCTGAAATGTAGGGATGGTTCAACATACATAAGTCAATAAATATTAAAAAAAAAACACATAAATGGACTTAAAGATAAAAATCACAGCCGGGCGGTGGTGGCGCACGCCTTTAATCCCAGCACTCGGGAGGCAGAGGCAGGCGGATCTCTGTGAGTTCGAGGCCAGCCTGGTCTCCAAAGCGAGTTCCAGGGAAGGCGCAAAGCTACACAGAGAAACCCTGTCTCGAAAAACCAAAAAAAAAAAAAAAAAAAAAATGCTAAAAAAAAAAAAATCACATGATCTTCTCAATAACATTTTGGAGGTCTTTGAGGCACTCCAGATTTCCCTTTCATAGCTTCATATAATGGCTTCTCTAGGCCTCCATGCAGTGACATCCCTCTCATGTGCCTGACCTCAGCAGCTTTCCTTAGTCGCAGAGGGAGATCCCATAATCTCTTTCTTCTAACCTTCATTCTAAAGTCAGAACCACATGGCTGAAGCTGCCAAGTTTGGCTGCTTTCTGGGGCTGTATTATGGTCTCCTCATTCAGTTATAGCTTCACCTGCTTTCTGTTTTCTATGGCTTTCTTCACTGCCTAAGTTCAGCTTTCCTGGAACTTGTTGACAGGAAGAAAAAACTCTAATTAGAATATATTGTATACGAAAAAACTATTTTCAATAAATGGAAAAATCCCAGAGTTGCGATCCCAGAGCTGGAGAGACAGAGACAAAAGAATCCGTGGGGCTATCATCTTGGCCTATTTGGCAAGACCCAGGTTACTGAGAAATGCTCTCTCAAAACACAAGGTGAATGGCTTCTGAGGAACAGCATCCAAGTTGTTTCCTGGCCTCCAAGTGCACATACACACATATCCTTCATCTGCACACACACACATACACACACATCCTTCGTCTGTGCACACATACATATACACACATCCTTTATCTATGCACACACACATGCATACACACATACACAAAAAGCACACTGTACATCATGTACGCACGTACAATTTTTACTTATCAACAATATTTCAATAAGTATCAATGAAGTACAAATAAACAAGTACATGGAATTTTTTATAAGACTAAGTAACTGTAGTAAAAAGAGAAAATTTAAATTCACAATATTTTTATGGATCCAGAGAAACTATACTTTGGAAAGAGAATTAAAGATACAATAGGATATTAAACTATTTTTGATAACTGAGAGTAGATTAAAATATTTTCAAAAGAAAATCTTAAATATCACTATCAACAAGGAGCTATTAACCTCAGCGTCAAAGGAACATTTATGATATAAAATAAAAAGAGAGTAAGAGAAATCCTGTGGAAATATCAACTTGGGGTGTACAATGAATTTAAAGGACTCTATAGTACTTGGCAGCAGAAATCTCATGAGAATATATATGTGTAATACCACAAATTTTATTTAAATATATGAAGAATCTTGATTTGCTACTTGAACTATTAAACAGTTTAAGAAGACTCTGTATTACAGCCACCTGTATGTCCAGTTCAAGGTGGGGACAATGACCTCTTCTGACCTCTGTGGGGACCAGGAGTGCACACATGCACACAAGCCGGTACAACACTCAGTCATATAAATTAAAATAAATAAATTGTCTTTTAAAAAGAAGAAAAAAAATAACCTTTCTTAAAAATATGGTGGCACACTGACTGCATGTTTTTCAGCATATTGATTATTCTGTTATCAGAACTGATTTGTACCAAGGGAGTAATTGTTGGATAGGCATTCACCACAAACTTCTGAACAGTCAAGATGTCTGGGTCGTACTTCCGTAAGAGGACTGAGGTGGATGAGATGATGAAGTCCACCCAGTACATGATCACAAAGAAAACCACCAGCAGCAAGATGGTCTGGGTGGCTCTTTTCTCAGGAGACACTCTCGGGTGGCTGATGCTGTGAAGATGCCTGCATTGCCTCTGATGTCTGAACAAGATAATCACCATGTATGCACTTGTGGTCAACATAACTCCTACAAGAAGTACATCTCTGAAGACTGTCACTGTTAAAATCAGTGCCCTGATGATGTAGTTCATGGGGAAGAGTGAGCAATATTTGGTGACCTTCATTTGGTTGGTCTCACTCGTGTTAGTAAAAGCACCAACATAGAAGATCCGGTTGCCAATGAATAACAAGTTGAAAGACCAGATAAATAAGAAAGCATAAATCACGTATTTTTTTAGTTTATATTTAAATTTTGCCAGCAATGATGTGTTGGGACTGATAGTGACAGCCTGGAACACACTCAGGAGGCAGGTGATGCAGATGGAGAGGCCTCTCATCACTCTGTTTATGTAAAAAGTTGCCTTACATTTGAAGTCATTCTCAAAGTTCAGTGACTCAAATACGTCTGTAAGCCAAAGGTCCCCTCCAGTGAGGACCATCACTATGTGGATGAAGGTCAGTTGACAGGAGATCGGGTCTGTGGGCTTAGGTCTGTTACCTAGGATTATGGCAGTGTAGAAAAAAAGGAGAAACATATTGGCTAAGACTCCAAGTCCAGCTTGGAAATTAAGGACGTTCTTTAATGAGGACATAAGTGGAAAGTACATTCATCTTAACATCATAGTGGAAGCATATTTCATATACCTAAAAAATAATAGAGTACGCATCAAACTTGTGATTCACTAGTCAATATGTCTATATAATCATTGTTTTACCTATTTATTTTTTATTAACTTGTCTCTTTAATATTTGATGTTCCAGACTGAATAACATATACTTGTATATACTTCTCCATGTATCTACCTGTATATATAGCATACTAGAGAAAATAAAGGAATTTACAGTCACATCCTAATCAGAACACACACTTTGTGTGGCTGTATTGCACCTAGGTGTCATGCCTTAGAAATAAAATCCTTTTGATTTACATTGCCTCATTTTATAGTTAACACCAAAAACAGCAGAGAATATTAATCACATTTTTACAACAAAATAAAATTTAAGTTGACCTGGAAAATACTCACCAAAAGAAATCCAAAAGAGTGAGGTAAGCCAAGTTCATGGTGCATAAATTTAATATGCTCTATTTTGCAACTATCCATGTTTTGATTCATACTTCTAGTGGAATCACAGTGATAACTTATAACAGTCCCACTGTTTTAATCAGCAAAAGGTCTATCTCAATTCATCTGTTTTTATGTTCCTTTTTGCATAAAATCTTGTATCCCCAGGATCCAGAATTAAAGACATCAATACAGTTAGAGGCCATTACTGCACTTTCCACACCCTATTAACTGTATAATCATTAATTAAGGTTATAAATGGTCCTAAATGTCTCCCTGTTTAGTTCCTATCCCATCACTTTTGTGAGCCTGCATTTCAGGTTTAAAGAACCAACTCCCAGCTATAAAGACAAACACTATTTTTCTTTTCTATTTGGAAGGAAAATGTAAATAGTTAAAACTATGATTACTTATGACTTTTCAGTCACCCATATTGCTATTTCCCCTACTAACCTATTTCTTCTGTATTTACCTCTCTCCTATCCACTAAGGAGCTCCACTTTCCCACTTCCCTGATACGACCACTTGTACCCTGGTCTCTATTGCTCTCCACCATCCCTATCCTGGCAATGGCCCCATTTTACTTTCCTCTTTCCTGTAATCACAACTGAAGATGTGGAGCTAGATGTACAGCCTCCAACAAGAGAGATCATGTGACGTTAAGACAAACACTATTTTCAACACATTGTGACAAACATGAACTTGCTGAAGATGACCATATAGTGATCCTGTTTTGTAATTTCTGTTTTAAAAGAGATTTCTTCCCATGCAGTGAAAATCAAGGACCTCAGTGTTATCATATGTCATCAGCACCCACACACTTTTTACAGATTCACTCAACAGTCTTACCTTTGGTGCTTTTGTTAGTTATTTGACGTGGTTACCAGTGTCGTTATTTTATCAAATTAACTTAATTCAGTGCTTTAAAATCAGCTTTGTGATAGAGAAATAGAAAACAACTACACTGACTCAGAAAACGAGTTTCTTTACATTTTCAAGTTCACTCATATAGTCCACATATACAAATGCATAGATGCATGTATGTATAGAAATAATGCAGAAGTTAGTGGCTGAGACCTCTCTAAAACTTCACTACGAATATGAGACCATAAACCACATTTTATGTTCACATGATTTTTGCTCTTAAGTAGCTTGATCTAGTAAAGAAATATAATCATCCCAATTGCCAGAGCCTGATTCTTTCACTAATCTACAGTAGCTGCACCATGATTTTCTGTTGCTTTTTTTTTCTTTTCTTTTCTTAAGCTCCAGGATACAAGGTGGAGATATTGCTCACTGTTAAAGAGCACTTATTGCCCTTGCAAAGGCTTGGGTTTGATTCCTAACAGCTACATGGTGGTTCATTGCAGGGGGCCATTGGAATATACAGCAATGACAAGTCACGTTTGACAAGTCAAACCACCAGACATATAACTCACTGATTGGGAGCCCCACTTGGCAAAGACATGGGGTCACTGGCTGTGGAAACCAGTGGCTTTATGCCTGTAGCTTTCTCATGTTCCACCATTATACTTCCCTAAAAGAACAGCTGTGGGGTTCCTTCCACAGCCCACTGGTAGTGTGTATTACATCTTTGGGCACACCTTTAGCTGTGGGTTTCTGTTTAAGCTGTATAATTCTGATGAATGAAATAATACCAGAATATTCTCATTTATTGACACATGAAAGTAACGGTATTCTCAGTCTCAAAGATAGCTAATTTTAGACTTCAGAATAAATTCAAAAACAGACTAAACTGCCACCACAGGAAATATACAAAGACTAATTCCCAGGTGTTGTTTATTGCCAAATCAAGGACAGACTGTTCATATCGAGACATAGCTCCTTGCAGTAGCTCTCTTTCCACATGCACCCTGACCACTCCAGGTTCAGTCAGTTATTTACTGTGTGGGAGCTCTCACCAACAGAACTATGTGTATGGGTCAATGGACGTTAGTAGCCTAAGAGAAACTACGTGACTTATCTTGTGTTATGAATATGGGTAGGGCCCTGAAAATGTCACATAATTGTCCAGAAATTGGCTGTGGAGCTGCTGTGGTGGTGTGGAGCGAAACAGCTGTATAGAGCTGGGTGGGAGAGCTGCTGCAACGAGGGAAGAGCCACGTGAAGAAACTGTGGAAAGAGCTGGGCAGTGAGTGTGTGTGTGTGTGTGTGTGTGTGTGTGTGTGTGTGTGTGTGTGTGTGTTAGAGTGTGTGTGTGCAGGAAAAGTTGAAGAGAAAACATGAATAGCTAGACAGGAAAGAGAGCAAGAGAGATTTTCAGAGAGAGAAGGAGACTATATAAGAGTTTGTGGGAAATGTAGCTGTATGAAAAGAGATGTAACTGTGTGGAGACTGATGTTTTCAGAGAGAGATTTAAAGAGAGGATTTCTTAAGTTGAAATAAAAGAGAAAGTTATCATCAGAAAGCGTGTGTGTTTCCTTATTATTTACCCCTCAGAGAGAAAAAGTCTAGCTCTCAGATATATAAGAATTTTTCCTAAGCCCTCACCACTTTCATGGATAAAGAAGAATATTTTGGTATTATTTTGTTCATCAGAATTATTCAGCTTAAACAGAAATCCACAGCTAAGTGTGGTCCAAAAGATGTAATACACACTACCAGTGGGCTGTGGAAGGAACCCCACAGCTGTTCTTTTAGGGAAGTATAGTGGTGAAACATGAGAAAGTTACAGACAGAGAACAACCAGTTTCCACAGCCAGTGACTCCATGGCTTTGCCAGGTGGGGCTCCCCTTCAGGGGGTTATATGTCTGGGGGTCGACTTGTCAAACCCAGGTTGTCACTGCTGTACATTCCCATGGCCCCATCTGACCATCTGTAACTCAGGTTCAAGGGGATCCATTGCCCTCCTGTTCAGGCATGGAGGATAATACATGTAGGCAAAACAGACATATATTTATATATACATATTTTATATATATAAAATAAATACATTTTAAACAAATAAATACATAAAAGCTCCAGGATACTATTTCAAGGCTCCATCTCCAAACTGTAAGAACTGTAGCCCAATTCCAATTTTAAAATTGTAAATGGACAATCTATATACATAAAATAATTTATTAATAATTATACATTCATAATTATTATATCACATGTATTATAAGTCTTACGAAAAGATGATAACAGAAGGTAGAACAGAGTAATCTAAAATGCTTTGTTCTTATCTCAAAGGTATGCACTTTAGCCGCTCTACTTCATATCCATTGCTTTGGAAATGTTTATCACTTACAGGAAATGACACATCTTTGAGTCACCAAGTGGCATCTTTCTCTGGAGCTCACTATAGCTGAGACTTGACCAAAAAAGAGCATAGCTCCCGTGGATACAAACTGAGTTGTTAACATATGCATGAACTGAGAAAAATCACTTGTTTTATTTGAAAAGAAATTTCACTGCTGGCGGCTTTCACATAGTTTAAGTTGTAATATTTAGTGTAAGTACTAAAACCCAAAGTATATCCAAAAACATTCATAATATGAGAAAGCCATCACTATGAAATTGACTCAGACCTAAAGACGAAGCAGTCTGCAGGCAGCTGTCTGGAAAGACGTGCAACATCAGAAACCAAGAGCTGCTTCCTGCATAGCTCTACATTCTTCTGAGGAAAATCACTTTACCCCTTCATCATCACAATGTTTGATTTGGAACAGTCTGGTCTTTCGAATTTATGGTGAGCTTTGTATTCTTCTTGTGGAGATTTAATAACATAATGAACATAGAAATATATTAGATCAAAAGTATCATTTTCATGTTCATTTTTACCATAGTTAGGGAGTAATGACCAAAAGGCAGCAGAACTGCTCAGAGAGAACACAGAGTGATTGTGTGACTTTCAGGTGACAAGATACATGGTGTTGGCTGGTGCACAGTCCACTGTCAGCAACATTAATAAGTCTTCAGGAATCTCAGGAAGGTGAAGACCTTAGCCATTCAAATTAGGGCCATGAAATCTTTATGAAATACATAATGAGAGCAGGAATAAATAGTGATTATTTTTAATAAGGTATGAGTTCATCGCTATTACCTGATACTCTTAAATAATTTTAATGCATAACTTATTCTTTGGAAATTAGTTTAGCACAGGTGAAGCTGGAAACCCACAGACACTGACTAGAACATTACATTCTCACAGTTATGAGCCAGTTTCCCTGAGATGAAGCAGCAGCAGCAGAATGTCACTGCAGAGCCTGTGGGGAAGCAGTCACACCACAGCTGGATCACACGTCACACGGTGTGAGTCTGGGAAAGATACGAAAATGTTCATTGGAAATTGGTATGTGTTGGGGGGTAATTATTGGACTACCAGGAGTAAGAATAGAGCAGTAGCATAATGTGTTCTGGAGCTGCGAACAGAAATATTTGTACATCACTTGAGTGAAAACTTGTGAGTTATATCAAACATGTTCATGAAATAAAGTGAACTTTAAGGAAAACAGAGAGTGTGTCTCCATTTTCTGGGTAATTGGTCAGATCTATGAGGTTCCTGCCTAGTGCATCGGTTCAGAATTTTAAAGTAAGTTACTCAAAACAAACTAAAAATTCTGGAATGCTTGCCAACATGAACTCATGATTCTAAAAGTTGGTTTTTGTGATGTCGATACTCTGTGGCCAGCGAACTAACGGCAGTTACTGGCATCATTATGTTTGATACTGACAGTAATCTCAAAATTCTACATTACATGTTTTCCATTTTACTGTTGTTGTTGTTGTTGTGTGTGTGTGTGTGTGTGTGTGTGTGTGTGTGTGTGAGAGAGAGAGAGAGAGAGAGAGAGAGAGAGAGAGAGAGAGAGAGAGAAGAGAGAGAGAGAGAGAAAGAAAGAGAGAGAGAGAGAAAGAGAGAGAGTCTCAACCTGTAGTTCAGAATGACTTCAATCAAACTCACAATGCTCCTTCCTGCCTTAGCCTTGAAAGTGCTGGGATCATAGGTGTGTGCCACAGCACCTGCCCTCATTTTCCATTTTAATCTCTTCTATACATTAATAAATGATATTTTAGCAACATAAAAATGTGTGACTAGTGACATTCAGCAGCTAAACTTAAATTTACTTGCTATTTTTTTGTGAATGTGTATTTAATGAGCAATTGTATTTTGTAATTATTAGAAAAAACGTTAGGGATTTTGACTTTAAATAATTTTATACTATTCAAGAATTGAAAAGCTTATTTGATGTTATATTAGTATCAATGCCATGTGATTCAATTTAGAAAACTTGAAATATTAAAAATGAACTCATTTTAATTAAAATGGTCAAACTGCTACTGAAAAGTTACCCAGTTTACATTTTTGTAAGGATAACTTCACAAGAATTTAACAAATAAGTGAGATGAAGTTTCCAGATACTTTTGAAGTACCAAGAAAAAAAATAATCTTCTTTATTAAAAATCATTGCACAAGAATAAATAAATCTATGTAAAATTTTTAAAGCTTATATAATGTTAAGACTGTCTTATGGCCGGGCAGTGGTGGTGCATGCCTATAATCCCAGCCCTCGGGAGACAGAGCCAGGTAGATCTCTGTGAGTTTGAGGCCAGCCTGGCCTACAGAGCAAGATCCAGAACAGGCAACAAAACAATACACAAATTTAACAGAATAGAAATTTACTGATAAACATTAAATTAGTTAATGTTTGTTGTATTTTTCTAGCGTCTAAATAAAGCCCATTAAGTTGAGAAAAGTAGTAAAATGAGAAAATACAAAATACAATATAAATGTATCTTAATATTATAAATGTACTTCTGCAAAGGAGTAAATGTGTGTTCTTCGTTGTTCATCCTCTAAGTCATTTCGGGTGTTTTATGACAGGGATGGAAAACTAACACAGTTGGCCTCACCTAGATGGAACCATGTTCTTAGAATTATTAAAGCACACACTCAGGAGAATCCATAGTCAGATATGCTCACTAAAATATTCTATTTGGGGCTACTTTTTACATATGTACTAGTGTACATTCATTGTGAAAAGAGATGGGCTTCACGACACTTACGTTCAATATATAATATCCATTGATCGTCATCACCCTATTGGCCTTTCCTGTCTCTAGCCACACTTCTGCTAGGCCCTGTCCTTTTTCCAGTAGCCCCCTTTCTACTGTCATAGAAAGTGAAATCTATGTTCTTTTACAAATCATTGCCCAGATGTTTTATGTCTACAAGCATCTGCTCTGTTTGCTTGTGATACAATATAACTCAAAAGTAAATTTCTAAGCAGAGAATTCTCTAATCATATTATTACAGAAAATCCTAATTCACTTCACTGCCTACTCACAGCTTTACTATTAATGAATAGAAAAACAAACACTCACCTGGCTCGGCCTTTGATGAACATCATGTAGAATGAGGCCCTAAGAAGCAGTTATAAGGAAGAAATGTCATGAGATCATCTCCCTCTAGACCCATAATTATCATGTCATCTGTAGAGAGCAGTTCTGATCTTGAGGTTGTTAAATAGTGGTATCATCAAATGGAAGAGTAAACTTTCCTAATTCCAGGGAAACAGTGGAGTAGGAACAGCTGAGCTCTGGGTTTCCTGTGTGTGAGCTCTTCTCCCTAGGCCATATGTGTCTGTGTGGATGAGCTGATCCCAGTCCTTGTGGACAAAACAAAAGAAAAAATAATAATGTCCCATTTAAAAGAAGTAGGAAAACATTTTCACTTCCCCAAGGCATCCTTCCTGCTTCCAAAACATTCCTGATAGCCTCCATGTTTACTTGACAGTGTCTTCAGGGTCTCACTTGGAAATTAACAACACTTTTGTTAAAATTAAGAAACTGTCACATCCTCCAAACACACTTGGGAAACATAATTTTTCTTACAGAGGGCACAGATGTGACGCAATGTAATCAGCAGATAGTGAGCTGTGGGGCCAAGGATGTAATTCAGTTAGTAAAGTGCATGCTTAGAAAGAACTGTTTATACGGGACACCATGAAGAAATCAAACCTTCACATTATATGCACAGGTGAAGGAGAAGAATCCCAAGTCAATGGCAGACACAAGACCTGCAATAAGATCACAGAAGAAACCTGTCCCAAACTAAGGAAAGAGTCACCCATAAAAATACAAGAAGCACACAGAACACATCAAAGACAAGACCAGAAAGAACATTTCAGTGGCATCTCATAGTTAAAACACTAAGTATACAGAACAAGAAAGGTGGATTGAAAGCTGCAAGAGAAAAACTGCAGGTCATGATTCAAGAAAACCCATCAAAAGAACAACTGATTTCTCAAAGGAAATTTTCAAACCCAGAAGGGCCTGGAACAATACAAACCCTAAATGACAGCCAATCTAAAATAATACACCTAGGTAAACTACTGCCACGGTTGAAGAGAAGGAACAATTTTTCATATCAAAGACAGCCTAAAAATTTTATATTCAACAAACCAAAACTAAGGTAATACAGGAAGCATTATTTTGGGGTAAAAGAGAGGAATGAGCAAAACAGAGACACTGTGGAAATAAATATGAGTCATAATTATTAAGACATAAAGTCCCACTGAGAACACAACACCAAAAATCAACAACATGATGGCCAGAACTAACACGCAACACACATTTCAATAATAATTTAAACATGAATGGCCTCGATTCTCCACTCAAAAGTCACAGACTGGCCGGACGGTGGTGGCACACGCCTTTAATCCCAGCACTCGGGAGGCAGAGGCAGGCGGATCTCTGTGAGTTCGAGGCCAGCCTGGTCTACAGTGCGAGATCCAGGAAAGGAGCAAAGCTACACAGAGAAACCCTGTCTCGAAAAACCAAAAAAAAAAAAAAAAAAAAGTCACAGACTGACTAAATGGATCAAGAACCAAAATCTACCTATCTGTTGCCTACAAAAAAAAAAAAAAAAAAAAAAAATCTTAGTTTTAAAGACAGTCACCACCTTAGAGTAAGGGATGAAAAAATTACTCCAATGAAATGGGACCAGGAAGTAAGCAGGAGTCACTATCCTAACATCTAACAAAATAGACTTTGGACTAAAACTAATCAAAAGAAATAAAGAGGGACACTTCATTCTAACCAAGGGAACAGTTAATGAAGAAGGCATGACTGCCCTAAAAATAAATGTACCAAACTCAGGGACACACAATTTCATTAAAAAAAAATCTGCTACTGAATTAAAAGATACAAATTTACATCAACTATTAACAGTAAATGAATTCAGTACCCAACTTCCTCCAACAGACAGGTCATATGAAGAAAAAGTAAACAGAGAAACACCAGAGTTAATTGACATCATATGTCAAATGGACATAACAGACACCTACAGAATATTCTCCCCAAACACTAAGATTACATATTTTACTCTGCAGGACATAGAAGCTTTTCTAAAAATAAATCATATCCTAAAATGAAAAACAAATCATCACAAATAAAAAAGATTGAAATCACTCCTTGGGTCCTATTTAATCACAATGCAATAAAATATAAAATTGATAACAAATCTCTAGTGGATACACAAACTAATGGATATCAAACAATGCATTATAACATGATGACTGGTTCAAAACAGAAATCAATTGAGAAATAAAATCTTGCTGGAACTAAATAACAAGAAAACAAAACCTCTGTGGTACACTGAAAGTAATCCTATGAAGAAAATTTATAACTCTAAGTGCTTACATTGAAATAAAATCAGAAAAAAAGCCAGGCAGTGGTGGAGCATACTTTTAATCCCAGCACTTGGGAGGCAGAGGTAGGTGAACATCTGTGAGTTTGAGGCCACCTTTGTCTACAGATCAAGTTTCAGGACAGGTAGGGCTTCACAGAGAAATCCTGTCTTGAAAAACCAAAAACAAGAAAAAGAGAGAGAAAAGAAAAAAAGAAATAAACCTCACAAATCAATTACTTGATAACACAACTGGAAAAGTTGGAGCCAAAGACATGTAACCTAGCAGAAAGCAAGAAATAATCAACATAAAGGCATAGATAAATAAACAGGAACAAAGTAAAAATATAAAGAATCAATAAATTTAATTGACAGACCCTTGGCCAAACTAACCAAAAGAAAAAAGAGGAGACACAAATTAACAGAATTAGAAATGAACAGGGAAACATTACAAAAGACACCAAGGGAATTCAATATTATAAGAAGGTATTTTAAAAACTTGTACTCTATTAAGGAGGAATATGTAAAAGAAATATTTGATTTTCTAGATTTTGCTGAATCACAACATTAAACCAAGAAGTCAACAAACTAAACAGACTCATAACAAATGAGAAGACCAAAATAATAATAACAAGCCTTCCAGCTAAGAAAAGTCCAGGGCCTAATGGATTTACAGCAGAATTCCCCCAGACATTCAAAGAAGACCTAGAGCCAGTCCTTCTCACACTAATTTTAAAAAGAAAGGAAATGTAAGGAGTGCTCTAAAACTGCTTCTACAAAGCAAGTGTCACTTTAATATCAAAACCAAGTACTGATTCAAGAGAAGAAGGAAAATTGCAGGCCAATATCATGACAAGAATAGACTCAAAAACTCAATAAAATACTTGCAAACAGAATACAGATCAAAAAGAGTATATAGACACCATGAAAATTTCGCTTTATCCCTGAAATGTAGGGATGGTTCAACATACACAAGTCAATAAATGTAATAAACCACATAAATGGACTTAAAGACAAAAATCACTTCAACATCTCAATAGATGCAGAAAAAGCCTTTGACAAAACCCAACATGCACTCATGATAAAAGTCTTAGAAAATGCAGGGCTAGGGGGAACACACCTCAACATAATAAAAGCTACTCATGAGAAACCCACAGCCAAGTCAACATCATCCTAAACACAGAAAGGTTTAAAGTGGTTCTACTGAAGTCAAGAAGGAGATAGGAACACTCACTATCCCACTCCTTTTCAACATTGTGCTCAAAGTACTATCTGGACCAATAAGGCAAGGGAAGAAAATTAAAGGGATACAAATAAGGAAAGAAGAAGTTAACTTATCCTTATTTGCAGATGACATGGACTATATACTAAAGATCCCCAAATTATCAGAACATTACTATAAATGATAACCAAATTCAGTAGGGTGGTAGCACACAGAATCAACTTGCACAAATCAATGGCTTTTTGATACAGCAACAGTAAAACATACAAAACATATGCTCATTCATAATAGCTTCAAAGAAAAGAAAATATCTCAGAGTAAATCTAACTAAGGAAACAAGAGGCCTCTACAAAGAAAACTTTAAACCTCTGAAAAATGAGATAAAGACAGTAGAAAAAATGGAAAGATAACCCTTACTCATAGATTAGTAGAATTAACATTGTGAAAAGGACAATTCTGCCAAAGTCTATTCAATGCAACTGAACCAAAATCTCCATCTAATTCTTTACAGAAATAGAAAACCATTCTAAAATTTGCACATAACCACAAAAGACCCTGGGTAACCAATCAATCGTGAGCAAAAGGAACAGTGCAAGAGCTATCACAATTCTAGTTCTTAGGACATATTACAGAGCCATAGTAAAAACAAACAAACAAACAGAAAGCAAACAAGCAAAAAACACCAATATGGTATTGGCATATAGCAGACATGTAACCCAATGGGGAAAAAAAACAAACACCCAAACATGAGTACATGTAACTTCAACCATTAAATATTTGACAAAGATGCCCATAATATACATGGAGAAAAAGAAAGCCTCTTCAACAAGTGATTCTGGGGAAACTGGATGTCCCACTTGCAAAAGAATGAAATTAGACCTGTATCTATTACCTTGCACCAAAAAAAAAAACTAACTCAAAATGGATCAAAGACCTAAACTTGAAACACTGAAACTGCTAGAATTAAACATAGGCAGTACACTACATGATATAGGCGTAAGGAAGGCCTTCCTGAACAGGATTCTATTTACCCAACAAGAAAGGCAAACAACTGACAAGTAAGACTTCATGAAAATAAAAAGTTTCTGCATAGTTATAGAAAAAAATCAACTAGGTAAAGAGGAAACCCATAAGAGGAATAGAATTTTTGATATATATATATATATATATATATATATATATATATATATATATATATATATATATATATATATATATATACACACACACATATGACAGAGGTTTAGCATCCAGAATATACAAATAACTCAAAAAACAAAAAGAGTCAAAAAGAAAAATGACTCATTCACAAAATGGGCCTTAGACAGAATAGAGAGTTCTCAAATGAAGAAAAAGAGTGGTTAAGAAATATCTCAAAAAATATTCATCATCTCCAGCAATTATGGAAATGTAAATCAAAACAACTTTGACATTTTATAACACCCCTCTCAGAATGACAAAGATAAACAAAACACTAACAACAAATACTGGAGGGGATCCAGGAAAAGCAGAACCTTCATTTACTGTTGGGATTGAAAACTGGAGCAGCCACTACACTATATAAATCAGTGTGGAGAACTCTCAAAAAGCTAAAAATAAATCTACCTTATGACCCAACTATACCATTCCTCAGCATATGCCCAAAGGATTGGACATCATACTCCACAGATATTTACTCAGCTATGTTCATTGATATTCTAATCACAATAGCTAGGAAATGGAAACAACCTAAATGCCCTAGAACCAACTAATCAATAATGAAAAGGTGGTTCATATACTCTGAGAAATACTATTCAGCTGTAAAGAAAATGAAATAATGAACTTTGCGGGTAAATGGATGGACCTAGAAAAGATCATAATGAGTGAGATAACCTAAACTCTGAAAAACAGATACAACATTTTCTCTCTTAGTGGAGGTTCCTAGCTCCAAATTTTCAGATATGAGTACAGAACCTGTAATAACTACAGAAACCAGGAAAGTAAAACAAGACCATTGCCAAGATAGAGGGGCTATGGATCAGTAGAGAGGGGAATAGCAAGGTACAAGTAATCTGACCAGGGAAATGGGAAAAGGATGTGGCACCTTGTGGAGGAGAATAGAGGTAATTACAAAAGAATGTGGAAGGATAAAGGGGACTAGCAAGATACAAGTGATCTGGTAGAGAAATTTGGAAAGGGAGGTTTCTTAGGGAAATGGGGTTAAGTACAGGACAAGGAGGGAGGTGGGTAAAATAACTATATGGATATATTACAAAGCCACAAGGAATCAAACAATCATTTACCAAACAAACAAACAAAAACCCTATAAATGCATGCCAGTTGTTGTATATTTTTAATGAGCCTTTCCTATCTGAGGCTGACAGTGCTCCCTCCAAGAGTCAAGGACCACCTAACAAAAATCTCAATACCAAACATGAGAAGTCCTCACTTTAGTTGTTGGCTAGGGATGCCTAAGAGACACCCAAAGTATACAGCCTACCGCTATTGCCCTTTGTTACCTTCCAGAAGTGGTCGGTAAGTCTCTATTGCTGAAGACACTAAGCACTTTCTACATAGGGCCCAGAGGGCCCTGAGCTAGAACTGACCTCAACACTCCCTCTCTGAAGATTAGTTTTCATGGTATCAGAAGGTGCATGCAAAATTCCAAGAAGCAAGCAACAGTCCCACCCAGCAATGACACCTATGAACCACATCAATGACCAGCATGGAATTATACCTTACAGGTTCAGTAGTAATGCTGCACATACCTTGGAGGTAAACAATGGCTCTCCAATTGGACTTAAGATCTGTTCGACAAGAGGCATATCATGCCTGGTACTGAAAACCTAGCTAACTATTCAGTGCTAAGGAAACTACAGTTATTAGAGGAGAATCTACAACCACCAATTTGCTAAAAACAACATAATCCCTAACAATAATCTATAATCATTTGTCCTTATATCCATAGACATATGTAGTCTTTAACCCCCTTCAAGGAAACTTCTCTTTGCAACCAATCTCTACTGAAAACCACAACTAATCAAAATGGAGTGTTGTGGAGACCAGTCCCAGTGGACACACATGCAAAACATTCCTACACCTAAGGCTCAGGGAACATTGCAGAAGAAGGGGTGGAAATACGGTAAAAACCAGAGGACGTAGAAGTTTGTTGTGAGGTTGTGTAGCCTACTAACATCAGAAGCTATACCCATAAAGCTCACCAGCATTACTGCCCAAAGTGACCTGAAAAGGATGATATCAATAAACATGCCAAATGGGAGGGGGAAAGTCAATGAGGCCTCAACTCAACACAACTTTACTGAGTACACCCTATACAACAATTGAGTAAATTTGGGAATGGGAAAGTTAGTCCTCCCCAGAGAAGAGCACACCAATTGGTTGTCTAGTACCAAATAGTCAGCCTTGAAAACATGTGTACAAGTAACATTATATGGACTCCACAAGTTATATTTAGAAATGTATATGTATAAACAAATGCACATATGTATGCAATAACAACGAAAAAGAGACCATGAATTTGGAATGAGAATAGGAAGGACTATATGAAAAGATTTGGAGGGAGGAAAGGGAGGGGAAAATGTAATTAAATTAAAATCTCAAAAACAAAGAAAAATGAAAAATTATTTAAAAGTGGATGAATTCCTAGACAAAATTAACCTCAACTAAGACAAACAGTTTAAACAGATCTGTAACAAGCAACCAGATGGAAGTAGTAATTTTAAAAATCTCCTAAGTATATTAAGCCCTGGCCCAGATGGATTCACTACTGAATTCTATCCAACTTTTAAATTTTACCAGACTTTCAAAAAATACCATATAAACAAACTAAAAAAAACACACATGATCATCTCATTCGATGCTTAAAAAGCCTTTGAAACAATCCAACACCTCTTCATGATAAAAGTCTTGGAGAGATGAGGGATACAAGGGACATATCTAAACATAATAAAGGCAAATTACAGCAAGCCCATAGCCAGTATCAAATTAAATAGAAAGAAACTAAAAGCAATTCAGCTAAAATCAGGAACAAGACAAGGCTGTCCACTCTCTCCAATCTATTCAATATAGTACTAGAAGTTCTAGCTAGAGCAATAAGACAACTAAAGGAGATCAAGGGGTACAAATTAGAAAGTAGGAAGTCAAAGTATCATTATTTGCAGATGATATGATAGAATACATAAGTGACCCCAAATATTCTACCAGGGAACTCCTACAACTGACTAACACATTCAGTGAAGTGGTTGGATATAATATTAACTCAAAAAAATCAGTAGTCCTCCTATGTACAAATGATAAATGGGCTGAGAAAGATATCAGAGAATCAACACTCTTCACAATAACCACAAATAATATAAAATATATTTGTGTAACTATAACTAAGCAAGTGAAATACCTGCATGACAAGAACTTCAAATCTTTGAAGAAAGAAATTGAAGAAGATATCAGAAGATGGAAAGATTTCCATTGCTCATGGATCAATAGGATTAACATAGTAAAAATGGCTGTTTTACCAAAAGCAATCTACAGATTCAATGCAATCCCCATCAGACGTCCAACACAATTCTTTACAGACCTTGAAAGAACAATACTCAATTATTTGGAAACAAAAACCGAAGATAGCTAAAATAATACTATACAATAAAAGAATTTCCGAACTTATCACCATCCCTGATTTCAAGCTGTACTTCAGAGCTATCGTAATAAAAACTGCATGCTATTGGCATAAAAACAGATAGGTGGATCAAAGGAATAGAATCAAAGACCCAGACAAAAAACCCACACACCTATGAACACTTGATTTTTGACAAAGAGACACAATTTTATAATGGAAAAAAGAAAGCATCTTCAACAAATGGTTCTGGTCTAACTGAATGTCTGCATGCAGAAGAATGCAAATAGATCCATATATACCATCCTGCACAAAACTCATGTCCAAGTGGATCAAAGACCTCAACATAAAAACAGATACACTTGAACCCGATAGAAAAGAATATGGAAAATAGCCTTGAATACATTGGCACAGGGGACAACTTCCTGAGCAGAACATTGACAGCACAGGCACTAAGATCAATAATTAACAAATGGGACCTCATGCAACTGAAAAGCTTCTGTAAGGCAAAGAACACTGTCAAGTCTACAGGATGGGAAAAGATCTTCACCAATCCTACATCACACAGACGGATAATTTCCAAAATATATAAAGAACTCAAGAAATTAGACATCAACAAACTATATAATCCAATTAAAAAATGGGGTACAGATCTAAACAGGGAACTCTCAAAAGTAATCTCAAATTGCTGAGAATTATTTGAATAAATGTTCAACATTCTTAGCCATCAGGGAAATGCAAATCAAAACAACTGTAAGATTCCATCTTACCTGTCAGAATAGCTAAGATTAAAAACAGAAGCAACAGTTCATGTTGCTGAGGATATGGAGCAAGGGGAACACTCCTCCATTTCTGGTGGGAGTGCAAATTTGTACAGCCATTTGGGAAATCAATATGGTGGTTTCTCAGAAAATTGGGAATTTATCTACCTTAAGACTCAGCTATACCACTCTGGGGTGTATACTCAAAGGATGCTCCATCATACCACAAGGACACTTGCTCAACTATGTTCATAGCAGCTTTATTCATAGTAGACAGAACCTGGAAACAACCTAGATATCCCTAACCAAAGATTGGATAAAGAAACTGTGGTATGTTTACACAATGGAGTATTACTCAGCTATTAAAAACAATGACATCATGAAATTTGCAGGTGAATGGATAGAACTAGAAAAAAAATCATCCTGAGTGAGGTAACCCAGACCCAGAAAGACAAACATGGTATGTACTCACTTATAAGTGAATATTAGCTGTAAAATAAAGGATAACCATTCTACAATTCACAGACCAGAGAAGCTAAGTAACCAGGAGCTCAAGGGTGCACTTATGAATCTCCTGGGAAGGGGAAATAGAATAGACATCATGGGTAGAGGTGGGGGATGGGAATAGGAGGGATTGGGTGGGAGGAGGACAAAGGGAGAGAGTAAGTAGTAGGAGAGACAACTGGAATTGGGGGGCATCTCGGGGATGAGCTAGAAACCTAGTACAATGGAAATTCCCAGGAATCTACAGAGGTGACCCTAGATAAGACTCCTAGAAATGGGGGATATGGGGGCTGAACTAGTCCTTTCCAGTAACCAGGCAAGACTTCCAGTGGAGGGATTGGGACACCAACCCAGCTACATAATCTCCAACCTACAATTTGCCCTGCCTACAAGATGTACTGAAGCATAGATGATTCAGAAATTATGGGAGTGACCAACCAATGATTGGTCCAGCTTGAAACCCATGCCACAAGAGGGAGCCCACCCCTGGCACTGCCTGGAGGACCGGGACCTAGAGGCTTGATAGCGCAGAGACCTAGGATAGAACCAAACACAACTGGCAAAAAATAAAATCAATGAAATGATTCCTAATGATATTCAGCTACACTCATAGATTGGTGCCTAGCCCAATTGTCAATACTGAGGCTTCACCAGCAACTGATGGAAACAGATGCAGAGACCCACAGACAAACATTAGGTGGAGCAGGGAAAATCCTGCAGAAGAGGAGGGATTGTAGGATCCAGACAGGTCAAGGACACCACAAGAAAACCCACAGAACCAACTAACCTGGGCTCATAGGAGCTCACAGAGACTGAAGTGACAACCAGGGAGCCTGCATGGGACTGACCTAGGCCCTACGCATATATGTTACAGTTATGTGGCTTGGTCTTTTTGTGGGACTCCTAACAGTGGGAGCAGGGGCTGTCTCTGACTCTGTCACAGACTTTTGAGACCCTGTTCCTCATACTGAGTTGCCTTGTCCAGCTTTCAACTTGATATGCCATGTTTGGTTGATATCCATGAGAGGCCTGCCTTCCTCTGAATAGAAATAAAGGAGGAGTGAATTGAGGGGAATAGAGAGGAAATGGGGAGAGGAACTGGGAAAAGAGGAAGGAGGAGAAACGGTGGTTGGGTTGTAAAATAAATAAATAAATAAATAAAAAATACTTTTAAAAAGCATACTAATAAAAAAAAGCACAGTACTGGCACAAAAACAGACACATGGATCAAGAGAATAAAGGCTATAAACCCACACAGCTACAAACCATTTGATTTGGGTTTTTTGTTTGTTTGTTTTTATTTTTTTTGGTTTTTTTTGTTTTGGTTTTTGGTTTTTGGTTTTTCAAGACAGGGTTTCTCTGTGTAACCCTGGCTGTCCTGGAACTCACTCTGTAGAACAGGCTGGCCTAAAACTCACAGAGATCCACCTGCCTCTGCCTTCTGAGTGCTGGGATTAAAGGCGTGCGCCACCACCGCCTGCCTCGGCCATTTGATTTTTTAATATAGAAGACAAGAAAGTCTCTTCAACAAAAAGTTGTGCCTAGCTTTATATAGTTTGACATGCCATGTTTGGTTGATATCCCTGGGAGGCCTGACCTTTTCTGAAGGGAAAGGAGGAGGAGTGGAAACGGGGAAGAGAGGATGTGGGAGGAGGGACTGGGAAGAGAGGGGAGGGGAAACCAGGGTCAGGATGTAGTATATGAGAGAAGAATAATTTTTAAATAAATAAATGTGCTGGATGAAAGGTCTCGGGCTTGGGATTCAAAGGGTATAACGAGGTGGATGGTCCTTTTGCATAAGGGATTTATGAGAAGAGTCATCAATGCCAAAGATAGACAGCAATACGGCAGAGGCTTTGAGGAGACTTCAGGCCCACAAAGTAGAGTGGGGGCCCTTTTATAGGTCTCAGAGAAAGGAGGAGGTTTCCTACCACCAGGTTGCTAAAAGTACTAGTCCATTGCTGTGGGATGGTCTGTACGTCAAGTGTGTTGCTGATTGGTCAATAAATTAATCACTGATTGGCCAGTGGCTAGGCAGGAAGTATAGGCGGGACAAGGAGGAGAATAAAGCTGGGAAGTGGAAGGTTGAGTCAGAGAGATACTGCCAGCTGCCACGATGAGAAACAGCATGTGAAGATGCCGGTAAGCCACGAGCCATGTGGCAAGGTATAGATTAATGGAAATAGATTAATTTAAGCTGTAAGAACAGTTAGCAAGAAGCCTGCCACGGCCATACAGTTTGTAACCAATATAAGTCTCTGTGTTTACTTGGTCAGGTCTGAGCTGCTGTGGGACTGGCAGGTGACAGAGATTTGTCCTGACTGTGGGCCAGGCAGGAAAACTCTAGCTACAGTCCATGATACTTTTCATGGAATATTTTTAATTTCAGGGCAGCAGGAAAAGGGACGTGAGCTTTGCATTGTGGGAGGGAAGAAAAGAATAAAGGGAGGAGGGTTTGGAAGGTTGCTTGGTAGAATCTCAATCTCTCTCTCTCTCTCTCTCTCTCTCTCTCTCTCTCTCTCTCTCTCTCTCTCTCGTGTGTGTGTGTGTGTGTGTGTGTGTGTGTGTGTGTGTGTGCCTGTGCCTGTCTGTCTCTCTGTCTCTGTCTCTGTCTCTGTGTCTCTCTGCAGTAGAGATACTACAATCAACTATAAGAACGGCGATAGAGAGGAGGTATGTACATGGATGTGAGCAGAGCAGCATCGGGTCTTGGCTGTAACATTTACTTTCTGGACTCTGTATAACTGGAGAGCTTGTTAGAGAGTTACAGAGTCACAGATAGGCAGGCTCTCAGTAGCAAGAGTTAAGTGAATAAACAGCCTAGAGATTGGAAGAAAATTGTTGCATGCTATAAATCTGACAGATTGTTAATATCTGGGGTGTGTGAAGAAAAAAAAAAGCTAAACAAAAAATCAAACTCAATCAATGAATGACCTAATAAAATGAAAGGCAGACAGTTCTCAAAAGATGAACTATAAATGGTCAATAAACACATGAAAAATGTCCACCCAGCCAAATGCAAATTAAAACTACGTTGAGATTCCATCTTACCCCAGCCAGAATGGCAGTCATTAAGAACACAAACAAGGGGCTGCACAGAGTGACTCAGTGGGAGGAACACTTGTAGCACTCTCAGAGGATCTGAAGCTGATCCAGCACCCACAACAATCCAGAACCATTCATTCAAGAGGAGTTAACACATTCTGATGCACAACACTCATCTATAGATAAAATAAATATCTAAAACGGAAAAAATGAAAAGGAAGAAAATAAATGACAAGTGCTAGGGAGGATATGACAAAAGAGAATCCTTGTTCACCTTGGTGGGAAGGCAACCTAGTCTAGCACTAGGGAAGTCAGTATGATAGCTATCAAACAACAACAACAGAATAATCTAGTAATACATCTTCCTCAAGACCTGGCTACACCACTCCTGTGTATTTATCCAAAGGACTCCAAGTCACCATATAAGGACACCTGTGTACCCATGTTTATTGCTGCACTATTCACAGTAGCTGAATTATAGAATCAACCTAGACAGCCAACATCAGAGGGATGGGTAAGGAAAAGAATACGATGAATATACATAGTGTCATTTTATTCAGCCAAAAAGAAGAATGAAGTTATATCATTTGTAGGAAACTGAATGTAATAAATCGTATTAAGTAAATTACACCAATTGCAGAAGGGCAAATAATGTATGCTTTCTTTCGTCTTTTGTTTTCAAGATTCGATTCGTGTGTGTGTGTGTGTGTGTGTGTGTATGTGTGTGTTGTGTGTGTGTTTACTGTCTAGGGTGATTAAGAATACCAACAGGAGGGGGAAGGATGCCAAAAAATAAGTAAAGAGAAAGAATGAATAAATATATAAAAAGGAAAAAATTTAAAATATAATATGCTGAACATATACACATGTATAAAATATTGGGAAAAAACTAAAAAATTCTTTTAAAGAACATGGCTATACAGAAATTAGAGTGAGATTGAAATTTTTTTTTTTTTTTTTTTTTGGTTTTTCGAGACAGGGTTTCTCTGTGTAGCTTTGCGCCTTTCCTGGAACTCACTCTGTAGTCCAGGCTGGCCTCGAACTCACAGAGATCCGCCTGCCTCTGCCTCCCGAGTGCTGGAATTAAAGGCGTGTGCCACCAACGCCCGGCGAGATTGAAAATTTTGTCCTCTTAGTACTAATATTTCTTTTCAGTATAGCCTCATTAAAAGTTTTTCTCTCACCAATGGGTTCAAAAATATTTTTAAACTGCAAGTTTTTTTTAAAAGTCTTATACAATGGTTTTACCATAGTAAATCTCCAACTAGAAGCCAGTTTACATTTGAAATCAAATTCTCCCTTTAGAAAAAATAGAATATGTGCATTGCAAATCAAGTTCTAATCAAAGCCACTTTGAGTTATTTTAGATGATAGAAAAAATGATAGAATAATAGTAAGATTCAAATGTAATATTTTAAAACACCAATGTATTTTCTATTCTTTGGTACTACACATTTAACAAAATTTAATCGTTTCTATCTGCACACACACACACACACACACACACACACACACACACACACACACACATATATATATATATATATATATATATATATATATATATATATCTGATTATGGTAAAAAATGTGCCTCTGAAGTACTTTGGGATCTGGAGTACTGTGGTCTTTGAATGAAAAAAGAGGATTCTAAGAGGTGATTTATTCTAAGGGTTTGCATATTCCCTTAATGGCAGAACTTAGAGGATGTTGTTAAGAGCCAGTATACTTGAGAAGGAACAAAACCAGAATGGCTATGCCAAGTTGCTGTGATTAGTAAGGGGCCTTTCTCAGTCACTTTAGACAACTGGATAGCTATCTAGAGAAATGTCAATTTTCAACACATTCTAACTCAGACAGAAATTGGTGCCAGGTTTGTGGGATATTGCTATGACAGACATGACTCTATTTTTTTGGAGAGGATTGAGGAGCATTTTGGAGCTATTAGTACCATGAAATTGGCTACCAAGGACAGCATCAGCCATGGAGTGAAGCTGGCTTGAGCCTAAGAGATGTGCTGGGTGTGCTGTGGCAAGTCATTTGTAGCCTAGCAAATCATGAATGAATCCAGATTTCTGACCCTGAGATTTTTAGACCGTTGGACTTCAGTTTTGTTTTTTGTTTGTTTGTTTGTTGTTTTGGTTTTGTTTTGTTTTTCTTTTTCTTTCTTTTTTTTATTATGAGCATGCCCTGGTTATTCTCGCTTGTGATAAGAGAGTATTTAATTTATTTTGACTTGACAGGAGCCCATAGTTATGAGACTTTGGATATTTTAGAGAGACTATGCTTATGTAGAGAGATTTTGAATACTATAGAGTGGCTTAGAAATTTAAATGAGACTTTGGATATTTTAAAGAGACTGAACTTTTAAAGTTTTTGAATTTTTGAAGACTGGCATCTTTAAAAGTTGAAATGTTTTAATTTATGATATTAATATCAGATCCTGAGGACAAGCAAGAAAGGAAAGGTTATTCTATAACAGTGATATGTTTGTGTGTCAGTTGTGATGGCTAGATTAAACTAGAGTCCCTTTGGACAATGGAATCTCAGTTGAAAAAATGGCCCTTACCAGGTTGACCTATAGAAAAGCCTGTGGTACATGGTTTTACTGATGATTGACATGGGAAGGCTCCACTCACTGTGAGTGGTGCCACCTCTGGGATGGTGGTCCTGAGTGCTAGAAGAAAGTAGGCAGGTTCCCCGGAAACTGCCTCTTAGTGGGGACCCAGCATCTTTCTTATTGACTCTTCCATTTCTCTTCCATTTTCTCTTCCAGCCCATCTCCATTCCTTTGTGTCAGCCACCAATCCTCAGAAATAATTTATACCAGGAACACCCAGTGGCCACACCAGGCTGGGATTCAGGTGGGCAACTTTCACTATCCTTCATGTCCTCTGTAATGATGTTTCCAGATTCATTCTTTATCCTACTGCAGCCTGGTTGCAGAAGTCCCTCCTCCTACCCTACCTCTACTCCCTGGGGACTCTCCCAATCTGCCTAGTTCTTTACCATAGCCCCTCTCAGTCTTTCCACATAGAAAATCTCAATTCCTTTCAATCACCTGCCAACCCACAGAAGCACTCTCTACCAGAGACCCCAGAGCCACTACATTTGCCTAGGATCCAGAGATGACAATACCAACCAAATAATGGAACACTCAACCAACAAAGATAAGACCAGATATCAGTACCAAAAACACTTCAAACATCATAACTCCAGATGACTAGATCCCAGGCCAAAAATACAAGCATGAGCAGCCACAACAATATACATCCATGAAACCCAGTAACCCTATTGCAGTAGGCCCTGAGATACATGATGTAGTTGAAGTTGAAGACAGGGCTTTAAAATAGGAATTGTGAATATGTTCAAGGACCTTGACTAGGATATGGATAAATAGCTTAATGAAGACTATGAAAACACAGAGACATAATTGAATAAAAACAATTTAAGATAGGAAAGCAGAATTTAACAAAGAAATAGAATCGGTAAAGAAAGTACAAACTGAAATTAAAATGAAAATTAAAAAGAATTAGGATGTCAAACAAAAAATATCAGAGGTAAGCCTCACCAACAGTCATGGAAAAGAGAATCTCAGGTGTTGAAGACAAAACAGAAGAAACTAGTAAGTGTCTATCGGGAGAATTTCAAGAGAGTGAGGATAGAACAAAGTGAGTATGAAGGAGGTATGCTGGTTACTTTTCTACTGTTGTTATAAAGTGTCACAACCAAAGCGGCTCATAG
Organism: Peromyscus californicus insignis; assembly: GCF_007827085.1. Classification (NCBI taxonomy): domain Eukaryota; kingdom Metazoa; phylum Chordata; class Mammalia; order Rodentia; family Cricetidae; genus Peromyscus; species Peromyscus californicus. The sequence continues at coordinate 74,702,631 of NW_026294584.1, read as the reverse complement.
AAGAAAGAGTTTATTTGGGCTTAGAGTTCCAGGCAGATAACATGGTAGGGAATCATGGCAGCAGGTGGTAGTCATGGTGGCAGGAATAGTTAATCTCACATCTTGGACCACAAGCCAGAAGCAGAGAAGTACACTGGGAATGTCACATGGCTTTGAAACCTCAAAGCCCACCCTCAGTGATGCATTCCATCCATTGTGGTCTACCAATTGGAGACCAAGTATTCAAACAGATGAGCCTATAGGAGACATTCTGGTTCAACCAATCACAGGAGGGGAAGAGAATAATGCATCAAGAAACATGTGGTAGTTTGAATATAATTGGCCCCCATAATCTCACAGGGACTGGCTTTGTTGGTGTGGGTATGGCCTTGTTGAAGGAAGTATGTCTCTGGGGGGGGGGGGGGTTGAGGTTTCCTATGCTCAGAATACCGCCCAGTATCTCAGTCCATTTCCTGTTGCCTGCAAGAGGTAGGACTCTTAGCTACTACTCCAGCACCATGTCTGCCTACATGCCGCCATGCTCCCCACCATGATGATAATGGACTGGACCTCTGAAACTGTAAGCAAGCCACCCCAATTAAATGTTTTCTTTATAGGAGTTGCTGGGGTCATGCTGTCTCTTCATAGCAATAGAAACCCTAACTAAGACAAAGGGTTAAATTGGTTGATGGACAGGAGGGCAGAGTATAAGTAGAACTATACAGAAGAATAAATAACACCAAAGACCCTTGAAAAAGTCATATGGGAACCTACTACTATGGATGCTTCCTAACATATGCATGTGTATGTACAAAAGGAGTTTCAATACACTTACCCTACAATGGGAGAACAATACCTCCCCCAAACACCATAATAAATAAAAAGCCCAGTGTTCAGTATGGGTGACCTCTTTGCAGGTTGTTGGTCAATGGGGTCTCATAGCTCCCTCCAAACATTATAATCTATGCCATTGTTTTTGGCTACCCTCTATAACTTAACTGTAAATCCCTATTTCTAAGAACACCACACAATTAAGTCAAAAGCAATGAAAGAAAGAAAAAAGAAAGGAAGGAAGGAAGGAAGGAAGGAAGGAAGGAAGGAAGGAAGGGTAGAAGAAGAAGAAAAGAAAGAAAGAAAGGTAGGCAAGCAGGAAGGAAGGAAGGAAGGAAGGGAGGGAGGGAGAGAGGGAGGGAGGGAGGGAGGGGGGAGGGAAGGAAGGAAGGAAGGAAGGAAGGAAGGAAGGAAGGAAGGAAGGAAAAGAAAACTAGTTACTGATCTGGAAGCTTCATCACTACTGGCTAGCTTAAAAGTACTGGAAGATTCCATGTACATTGCTGAAAGAGAAAAGCAAGCAATAGTCTTGAACAGCTATGAACTCTTTGATCTACAATATGGCTAGCCTGGCAAGATATGTCACTGGCCATAGTACCATGTGTGCTAGACTCAGGGACATCTGGCTACCTTATCTAATGGTTGGAATGTTTGGGATGTCAGGTACTTCCCCTTAGATGTAGGCCCTCCCTGGGCGGGGTCAGTTTATGACTTTTCCTGGGCCTGGGTGGTGCCTGCCGGTAAGCCTACCATAGAAACTGTGTCTGGGCCTCTAAGCCTGTCATGGCAACTGTGTGGTCAAGCTGTTTTGCCCCCCCCCCCAAGTCCATTATCATCACTGCAGGAAGCATGGCATCAGGAAGCAGACTCAGACACTGGGCAGTATCTTGAGCATAGTAAACCTCAAAGGGCACCCCCACAGTGATAGAAATTCTAACCAAACCCCCATGACCATGTGTGATTTAAGCTTTAGTAATGTTTCTTTTACCAATGTGGGTGCCCTTAAATTTGGGCCATAAATGTTCAGAATTGAGATGTCATTTCATAGATATCTCCTTTGGTGAGTATAAAGTGTCCTTCATCTCTTTTGATTAATTTTGCTTGAAAGTCTATGTTGTTAGATATTAGAATGGCTACACCAACTTGCTTCTTGGGTCCATTTGTTTGGAAAATATTTCCCAACCCTTTACTCTGACATAATGTTTATCTTTGATTTTGAAGTGTGTTTCTTGTATGCAGCAAAAGGATGGATCCTGTTTTTTAATCCATTCTGTTAGACTCTGTCTTTTATTGGGAAATTGAGTCCAAAGGATACTGAGGGATATTAATGACCAATGATTGTTAATTCCTGTTATTTTGCTGGTGATGCTGGTGATGGTAGAGTATGAGTGGTGTGTGGGGGGGGGTATAGGTGTGTGTGGATAAATATTGCTTACATTTGACTTTGTCATAAAATATCTTATTTTTTCAGCTAAGGCAATTGAAAGTTTTGCTGGGTATAGTAGTCTGGGCTGGCATCTATGGTCTCTTAGAATCTATACGACATCTATCCAGGCTCTTCTGGTTTTTAGAGTCTCCACTGAGAATTCAAGTGTAATTCTAATAGGTCTGCCTTTATATGTTACTTGGCTGTCTTCCCTTGCAACTTTTAATATTCTTTCCTTGTTTCATACATTTAGTGTTTTGATTATTATGTGCTGAGGGGACTTTTCTTTCTGGTCTAATTTATTTGTTATTCTCTATGCTTCTTGTCCTTTATAGGCCTCTCCTTCTTTAGGCTAGGAATATTTTCTTCTGTGATTCTGTTGAAAATAATTTCTGGGCCTTTCAGCTGGTAATCTCCTTCTTTTATTCCTATTATTTCTAGTTTTGATCTTCTCACAATGCTCCAGATTTCCTGGCTGTTCTGTGTCAGGAACTTTTTAGATTTGACATTTTCTTTGACTGGTGTATCAATTTCTTCCATCATACAGTCTACACCTGAGATTCTCACTTCCATCTCTTGTATTCCATTGGTGATGCTTGCATCTGTAGTTTCTGTTTGCATACCTAGATTTTTCTATCTCCAGGATTCTCTCAGTTTGAGTTTTCTTTATTGTTTCTATTTCCATTTTCAGGCACTGAACTCTTTTATTCATTTCCTTTACTTGTTTGTATTTTTCTGCATTTCTTTAAGAGATTTATTCATTTCCTCTTAAAGGGTCTCTATCATTTTCATAAGATTGGATGTAAGGTCATTTTCCTGTGCTTCAGCTGCATTGGAATTTCCAGGGCTTGCTGTAGTAGGATGGCTGGGCTCTGGTGGTGCCATATTGCCCTGACTACTGCTGATTGTGTTCTCATGCTGGCCTCTAGGTCATCTGGGTTTGCAGTTATTATAGGTTTAGGTATCAATTTATGAATTTATCTTTGTTGGATTTTTTTTGGGGGGGGGATGTTTTCTTTGTAGGTTTCTATTTCCTCTCTGGGCTTCTGGCCTGAATGACCTACGGCTCTGGTGACCAGGGAGTCTTCAGGATCTGTAGAGTGTCTCTGCTGGGATTCTGGCAGCCTGTGTGGTCTCTGGAGTTCCAAGTACTGGCTCTGATGGAGTTGAAGACTTTGTAGTTACAGTTATAGTTTTCCTTGTTACCAGATTCAGAAAAGAAATTCACTAAAGAGGTATAAAGTGAATAAGGTTGAGAGACATTAAAAGATAGTTTTGGTAATGCAAGTTAGAATAGAAAGTGAATTAGGGACAACATTTTGGAGTCACCAAGATAGAATAGACAATATAGTATATTCTCTGAATATGTCAGATGTTTATGGACTAGACATTATTGGTGTATTTATGCCTGTATATATTGTATATAATTATTGTACTTATTGTATATAGTTTTGCTTATATTAGTTATAACCTTTTTTATTTTAGACAAAAAGGGGGAAATGTGGTGATATTTTGTTTGTGCTCTAACAAATAAAGCTTGCCTGCAGATCAGAGGGTGGAGCAAGCCGTTCATTAACCATAGAGGTCTGGAGGTCTGTGTAGACAGGAGACAGGACGATATATGGCTCGTCGGAGAGAGGAGCCCCTTTTTGGTCTGAGTAGTAGTGGAGGTAAGAGATGACTTTGGGTGTTCCTTAACTTCTCTGATCTTTCAACATTTACCCCGATATCTGACTCCAGGTTCTTATTAAGACCAATTGAATTAATGCTACAGTGTTCCTTCTCTCAAGACTGATGGTACCTATGGGAAGATGGAGGGCTGACAGGAGATGCATGTAGATGATTCCCAGGGAAGGGTCTATGAGAAATATCTCTGCATAATTCCCCAAAGCTAAGTGCTTCTGGGGATGCTTGCACAGCAGAGAACAAGGATGGGCCATGCTGGGAGAGGACTGAGGCCTGAATGTCCTTTGTGATTCTCAGAATGAGGTGAGATGAGGCCTCTATGACCTCACAGGGTAAATCTCTGCCCTACTAACAGCTATAATCTTGGCCTGAGGGGCAACTCAGCATCTATAGAGGAGGCCTGGAAGTCAAAGCAAGCACATGTGTCTGGGTAAGTATGGGCTGTTTTCTAGGATGGACACTACCCAAAATTAATCTGAGTGACTCACTCAGTGGGAGGCACTTCTACATTGGGGCTTTAAATGGGGGAGACTAAAACATAATGAGGTACTTGAAATGTCTCTTGCTTAGAATAGCTTATCCTAAGAACAGCTAGAAACAGCAAGGATCAGGGGTTCCATAGCAGTGGGACTGGCCACTCAAGTATCTATGGAGAGAAACCCCTGTACTCACCAGGGAGAGGGGCCTTAGAATGAAGCCACACAGATATGTCTGGACTAGGACTCTAGCCTCCAGCCTAAGTAAGGAAGGATGGAGAGTTCCTGTTTGCATGTCAAAAAATGACCAACATTCATAGTTTGTCCAGGGATGGTAGAAGAAGTCTATGGGGTACTGACATCTGAGCTTCCCTGGCAGTATCAATATTTTCATTTGTACTCAGATAGCTGCCACAATGTAAGAACAAACTTAATGTCACTATCACGGGAACACCATGGTAGCGCTCTCCCCTCTAATTCTGTACTTACATACATGTTCTCACTTGGTATGTGTGTTATTGGTGTGCTCCTGTCTGCAGGTTCACATCCATGTGTGAAAGTGCATGTAGATGATACTGAATATTGTCACATGTCTTCCTCTACCAACATATATGAGACTGGGTAAAGTTAAGCTCAGCCTTTGTTAATAAAATGACATCATCACATGTACAACAGCCCACTTGCTGGGACAGTGTGCTCAGCACAGTGTGGGAAAGCATGGTCACACTTCATGCTACACTCAGGCACATAGGCAAAAGCTGGAGAGAGGTGTGGTCAGGCCTCTGTTACCTCATGTAGTAGCTCACTGCCATGGTAAAGGCTGTGTTCTCCATGGGAGGGAGCACAGTATCTCCTTGGGTATGCTGGGATTCAGATGGAACTGCAGGTGTGGAAGAAAATTGGGGCTAAGTGATGGGATGAATCCATACAGGATTCTTGGGATGAAGGCCTAATTTAAACTCCTTATGCTATTCATGGAGGAGGGTGTGGTAAAGGATGTGGTCCTTGCAGTGACCTTTAACAGGACCTCTGCTCCAGCACTAGGAAAAGTTGCAGTAAGTATCAGCAGACATGTTCCAAGGACTAGCCAAACAAGGACTCAAGGAGATCACAGCCACTATTCACCAGAGAATGAGGTCACAGGATGACCCCAGCCTGTACCATTATGAAAAGACTTCAGGTTACAGACTGGTGCAGGATACAGCTCTGTTTTTGTGCCCCAAGCCAGGGACAGCGGTCCTCTATGACAGCCCATAGTGTCCAGGCATGTCAGCTCTTTTCTTCTACTAACCTCTACCTGTACTTGTCAGAAAAGGTGACAGCAGCTGAGGTAGAGCCAGTTTCCAAACTGTGATGGGATGGAGCTCTGCTGTTACACTGTTCTCCGGTGAGTGACATTCTCAGAGGTCAGTTGTGGTGATATTTTATTTGTGGTGAAATGTGATTTTTTTATTTGTATGTTAATAAATAAATTTGCCTGGAGATCAGAGGTCAAATAGCCATTAAGCAGAATCCAGGTGCTGGTGGCACCCAACATGGGGCTCAAACCCATGACTCTGAGAGTCTCATGCTCTACCAATTGAGCTAGCCGGGCTAGAATAGAGGGTTGGTTATTGAATCTACTCTGAAAAGTAAAGAGAAGATATAGATATGATAGATAAAAAGAATCTATCTACCCTCTATTCTATCATTTCTATATATCTTTTTTTTTTTACAGAGGTAATAGCCAAAGAGATCAGAGAGCCATGACTACCTTATCTTACCATCTGCAGTAGCTTCCCCAGAGAGAGGTACTTCTTGTCTGACTTGTGTTTTTATTGTCTTTCTGTTCTGCTTTCTCATTGGCTCTAAGCCCAGCCACATGATTTCCTCATCACTACCTGTTTATACAAACCTCCAGGTCTCTATGGTTGGTACTGGGATTAAAGGCTCATGTCACCATGCTTGGCTGTGTCCTTGACCACACAGAGACTTTGCCTGCCATGTGATCGGATTAAGGGTGTGTGCTACCATTGCCTGTCTTCTGTTCCTGGCTCACTATGACCTCTGATCTCCAGGCAAACTTTACTTATTAACATACAAATAAAATATCACATTTCATCACAAATATCACCACAATCAGTGACTACCATGGGAGAGCCAGGCTGGGAAATTTCATGACATTCTGCTTTTAGTGCCCTCCTCCTTCAAGCTGGATTGAATGGTGGTGAAGGGACAAGTTGAAGGTCAAATTTACCACAGGATCCTATAGATGGCATCCTCCAAGTCTCTTGACTAACTTGCTGATTAAAAAAAAATCAGCAGAAATGATAGATGAAGTTTTGAACATTGCACACTGGGGCAGAGTATGACACATCCCCATGGCCTTGCTCTTCCCAGGGGTGGTGATCCCTGCCGGGGAAGGAAAACTAGTTGTGAGCCTGTTGCCCAGAAATGGTCATAAGGGAAGCCTTTTGGTACTTCCCCTAGTACCAGTCCAAAAGACACCCATGGGCTTGGACAGCCTTTGTGCTTTCCCAAACAGAGTGAGGCCTGGCCTCTGTGACCTCACGTGAGGGTCACTGTCATGGTTATGGCTGTGACTTAGTTCTGAGGGCAGCAGAGTTCATTATAGTGGACTAGGATTTACACTCTGGAGAAGGTGGGTAGGGATCCATTTCAGGTAAATGACTGCAGAAAATTCTTTGGGTGAAAATGTGATCTCACACCAGTGTGTGTACATGCAGAAGGCATTATAGAAAAAGGGTGACTAAGATGTGATCTTCTGGCCGGGCAGTGGTGGCGCACGCCTTCAATCCCAGCACTCGGGAGGCAGAGCCGGTGGATCTCTGTGAGTTCAAGGCTGGCTAGCTTGGTCTACAGAGTGAGATCCAGGACAGGCACCAAAACTACACAGAGAAACCTTATCTCAGAAAGAAAAAAAAAAAAAAAAAAGATGTGATCTTAAGAAGAGTTGCATTAGAAAGGAGCAGAGAGACACTCTCACACAGCACGGCTATGCATGACATGCAGGGAGAGGCCATCCCCACACAGGAAAGAGGCCTTGTGAAGATCTGCACAGCCCCCAATGCCTTTGCAAGACATCCTCTAGACACATAAAGGACAAACCCTTGCTGTTTCCTTTAACTCCCTGTGATATTCCATCATGGGATCTGACCACAGAACGAGATGAAAGACTGCATGGCCCCTTGTTGGGACTCTCTTAGCTCTCTCTATTAGAAGCAATAACCTTCCCACATGAGCTCATCGAAACTCTCCACCACAGACAGAGTCAGACATATATCAGGAAAGACTTCCCAACCACCTTCTCTCCTACATATTTGATGTATTTGTATAATGTGTAATTTATTTCATCTGGACTGTGTGCTATGTGTCTCTGTGTTCCTAAAGGACAGGTCAATAATGTTCTGATTACATTTGACATGACAGAAAAGGACACCAAGTATTTTCCCCTGTCAATACCAACCTGTCTATTTTTATTTTCAGAAAAGCTGACCATAGACAAAGGCTAATGACAATGTAGCTTTGGACACACATGGACTCCACTGCCTCAACCCTGAAGAGAAACAGGTACAGGATCCGATGAGGCAATGTACCCAGGCTAAAATCTGGACACTAAAAAGCCAATATATACCTACCGAAATTAGAGAAGGCCAAATATGGGCCCTTAGAATCCTGAGCTAAAGGTTGAGGTGAAAGTGGCCCGGGTATAAGCATGAACCTAAAGATGCAGGAACTCAAATAAGAGGCGTTTCCTGGTCTACCATGGACCATTTGTCCTGCCAAGGCCCAGTGCAGAAGAGAAGTGTGCCTGGGACAAATCCTGCAGTGAAAGAGGCCTGCACAAAAAAAAAAAAAGTATTGAATGGGCTAAAAGTGGACCCTAAAGAAGCCCAGACCCAAATCTAGAATAGATTGGGTGCTGGGCCAACCTCTAACCATGAAAAGGGCAGACCTACAGACATAATATATTGACATGGGTAAATGATTCAAATTATAGAGGCCCAGGCCAATCCAAGAAGAGGGGTGTGCCTGAGCCAAACTCTGACCCTGTAGAAGCCCAGGCCACCAGGAAAGAGGAGATGTGGGCCTGAGCCAGTCCCTGAACCTTAAGAAGCCCAGGCCCAGAAAGAGATGATACATAGCCCTGGGACTATCTCACAAATGGAACAGGTCCAGGTTAAACTACAAAAGGACTGTACCTGGTCCACACCCTAACCCTAAAGAAGCCCAGGCCCAAAGCAAGAAGAGATGCGGGCCTGGGCTAATACCTTACCCTGAAGAATCCCAGGCTGAAAGAAAGAAGAGATGTGGGCCTGGGCCAGTCCCTGAACCTTAAGAAGCCCAGGCCCAGAAAGAGATGATATATGGGCCTGGGACAATCCCAAAAATAAAGAGGTCCTGGTTAAGCCACAAAAGGCATATGCCTGGCCAAACCCTATCCCTGAAGAAGCCCAGGACCAAATCAAGAAGAGATATGGGCCTGGGCTAATACCTAACACTTTAGAAGCCAGGGCCCAAAGCAAGAAGAGATGTTGAAACTCAAGATGCCTGGGCTCAAAAAGAGATGATATATGGGCCTGGGAAATTCCAAAAATGAAATAGGCCCAGGTTAAACCACAAAAGGAATATGCCTGGGCCAAATGCTAACCCAAAAGAAGCCCAGGCCCAAAGCAAGAAGAGATATGGGCCTGGGCTAATACCTTTACCCTTGAGAAGCCCGGGCCCAAAGCAAGAAGAGTTGTGGGCCTGGGCCAACATCTAAAATGACAGAGACCCAGGACAAACTAAGAAAAGGAGTGAAAGTAACCAAAATCAACCCCTGATTCCCAGTACAATTACTAAAGTAAAATCCTTCTGGGTTAACCACTCACCAAAGAGATCTGGGCCCAAACAAAGAGCACTGTGCCCCCACCAAATCTGAAGTGAAAAACATTGTGGTTAAGAGTATATAGCATGAGGCTCTCTGATCCAAGGCCTTAGTTTCAACTGGTACACTACAACCAACCAGGTATTAATGCAGACATATGCCAGCTTGAACATCGATAACCTTGGACTAACCCACAATACTTCCTTTACTAATGACTGATACAAATGGACAACTTGAGTATCTAATATGTGCTTCTCACACACATACTCCATTTAATCCAGGCAACATCCTCAACACGTGAGCAAGGATGATACCCTCACCATAATACAACAAGGGCTCACTAAATAACCTATCAGTGTAGACATGCAATACCAAAAATTGTGTTATGCTGCATTCTGTAGCTGTCTGACCTAAGAACTTACTTTGACTTAGATTGATTTTTCTTTAGAAACAAATACTTCTCGAATGTGCCTCAGGCCACAGCCCATAACCAAGAATCTTGGACAAATTATAGTTGGTCTTGTTCAGACTACCTGACATTTGGATACATCATATCCTCCAAGATCCAGAGCTTGATGATGACCTGATGATTAACACAGATGCAAGGACTTACACAGACCTCAAAGGAACCTGGCTGTTCCTTGAACCCCAGAGCCTGGGCTAATATCATCATCAAGGGTGTGTGGATACCTCTTTCTATGCAATCCAGGACAAAATCCAACCACAAAGGAGTGACGCCTTAAAGAAACCAAACCTCACCTTAATGACCAAAGGAAACAGACATACCCATGACCCTGACCTGGTCTGACCACCAGGCATTACCTTCATGCTAGTTTATTTTGTAGGGTATCAGTGGAAGCTGGGGGCTGTTTGACCATCAAGAACCTTGGGTCAAATTCCAAGTGTGTTTGGGCCACACTCTCTCTTCTTCCAACCCAGGCTCCATTAACAATACAGGGGAGCCAGGACCAAATGACATCCTTGACTGTGTCTGAGCCACAAATGACCATCAATCATTATGGGCAGACCTTGTTGTACTTAGGGGTGTGTGGGCCGCACCCTCATTGCAAGTCTGACCACATGCTGTCTGGACCCCAAGAAATACAGGAGAAGTTGATGTGAGTGTGAGTTAGCCCACAAGAAACCCTCCAACAAGAATGGACCCACTGTACTAGCAAAAGCATTAGTGGTTTAATTATTGAATTTCCACATAATACCTTCAAGATGAGACTATGCACACCTTTCACCCAGCTCAGGCAACCATGCTCAAATCAGGGAGTCAAGACTACCTCACAGCCTTCATGACCATCTGGGTCACATTTGAATATCAAATAACATAGGCACACATTGGGACAGGGTGTGTGGGCCGCACCCAGGAATCTCCTGTGCCCAGGGTTTATCAGGACTACAACAGATCAAGGACAGCACTTTGATCTCAAGTGTGACCTAGAGCACACACGACTCCAGGAAGGTTTGGACACATTTTAACACCATGGGGTGGTGGTCTGCAGAATGACATCATGGAAAAAGACCGTAAAGTGACATCAATGGGATCCTGCCAGCCAATCAATATCAGTGTGAGCTGGGGGCTAACTTACCAAGAAGCCTGGGTCAAAATTAACTTTGAGGATTGTGGACCTCATTCTCTCTTCATCAAACTCAAGAGATAAGCTTAACTAGGAGGACCCAGGACCACAGAACATGACCTTCATGATGTCTGGGTCACATTAGAGAAGCAACCTGGGCAGACTTTGCCATGATGGGTGTGTGGGCCGCACCCAAGTGTCATTATTTGTCCAGGCACTATCTTGTCTACAAGAGACCCAGGACAAGATGATCTCATGTGTGACTTAGCCAACACCAAGACCTCACAGGAAACTGGAACCACCACAACAACCAGCATTAGTGGTCTGCTATGTGACATCAGCCTCATAAACCACAAACCTCACAAGACTGTGGTCCAAACCCTCTTAGCCTGACATCCCAGGTTCCCTTCCCACTCCCTGTTGACCTTGGTCCTCAACCTGACCTGATTAGAAACATCAAGTAACCCATTGGGTTAAGAATGTGATAGACCATGAGTATAGACACAAGTTTAATGCTAACAAGTAATGGGAAATCTTGAAGGCCCTCCTCTGGAGGCATGTTTTTGGCATGTTCACTGTCTAGAAGTAATTACTGAGGATTCCTTAAACTCCCACCAGAGCCTACCTAAAGGAAGATGGAATTATACAGTGATTTCTATAAATCTCTGCCTTCATCTTCTGCATATAAAACAGTTCAGAAGCAGTGTAGTGTTACATTATTCTTTATTGTGCATTTCACGCCCTAGCGTTATGTATACAGTATTCAATAAATATGAGTTTCATCTGCGACCATGGTTTATCCTGGAATGCTCATTTTGGCCCTTTCCCTATACTTCTAACAGAAGGTTTTCAGACTTTGGATTGAAGATTTAAAGACCAGGGTGTGACGGTCATTGACAAACAGCAAGTGTGGGTAACTAGCACATCTCTTTCTCACCTGTTGTGTCCATGTAGACAACACATATCTGAATTCTCAGACCTAATCCTGAAGATCACTGCACCTCTATTCCTGCTTTTATATCTTTAAGCTGGAGTCTCCCAAGGAAAACTAAAGAAAAGGTCCGAGTAGGCAGGAGTTTTTCCCTAGTCATGAAATCACTGTGATAAAATTTCCTAATGGGAGGGGCTGCTACCCACTCTTTCCAGCTCTAAAATCAGATTAGCACCAATTTCCAGAGAGTTGCTGATGACGGGCTGCAAGGCAGAGAAGGAACAAAGGTTCTGTGTGGGTCACAGGGCACCAAGAATCTGGAAAGTGTTTCCCAGTGAGACTCCACATGAGGATGAATGCACTCCCAGTGAGATCCCATGCATGGAGCCTAAACACAGTCAGGTCCAGATTCATGTTAAAGGAACAGTGAAATGTGCTGTGATCCTTCAATTAGAGGAACTAGAGGCTGACATGTTGCAACTCTAGACTTGTCCCTGATGATCTTGCGAAGTTTAGGTGGCAGATTTGTTGGCGAGTCACCAGAAATCTACATAGATCTCTGCCTCCCCTCCCTCTGGCCTTTGTCAATGTACATTCCTCTCGGGACCCTACGGACTTTGCAAGATTCTTGTAGAAAACATCCTGTGGCTTTTAATGGTCTGGTAAATCAACAGCCCTTCCTTACAGATGGACATCCACGGATGCAGGTCTTTTCCTTCCATCTAGGTCTGATTCACTCTGTTTACCTTGCACACATCCTACCCCTTCAGAGATATGAGAGCCCATCAGACAGTGTGAAAACAAAGGCCAGCAACCAAATGTTTCCCTGGCTCTCCCATAGACTTTCAGGTGACATTCTAAGGAGTTCTGAGCTGCAGCTACCTGACTGCCCCCACTCCTGGACAGGAGTTTCAAACTCTGGATGCAATGCCCTTGGTCCAGCATCAGAGGGAAGGATGTTTTCAGTTCACAAACATCAGTAGTTATACATAAAACAGACTATCCAGAGAAGGGGTCGCCTTTCCTAGTCATAACCGGATCATCTTAACCAAAGCTTTGATCACATCCCATGTTCATTCGCCTATATATGGATTGATTTCTTGATTCAAAAATGGTGAGAACTCCATCAGTGAGCCTTGGTGTGTGGGCATGGAGGCCCTACCACAGATTGTCTGGATTTTTGAGCATGGGCTCAAACCTAATACAAAAGTACACCTGGATAAGTCCTGAAATCAATGGAGCCTGGATGAAACCTAAGTGAGAGAACCCCAGGACAAAGCCTGATAGCAAAGTAGCCCTGTCCAAATATGAACCCATAGCAGCCAGGGGCACACTCTAAACCCCAGGAGTCAGGGATCAAACCCTGACCCTGCATAATCCCAGAATGAACCAAGTCCCCAAAAGAGGCAAGGATGTATCCTGAAACCAAAGGTCCCCAAACCAAACCCTCAGACACAGGGACCTTGACATGAGGAATCTCTTTTTTTTTTTTTTTTTTTTTGGTTTTTTTTTTTTTTTTCGAGACAGGGTTTCTCTGTGTAGCTTTGCGCCTTTCCTGGAACTCGCTTTGGAGACCAGGCTGGCCTCGAACTCACAGAGATCCGCCTGGCTCTGCCTCCCGAGTGCTGGGATTAAAGGCGTGCGCCACCACCGCCCGGCGAGGAATCTCTTTTATGTGTTGCTGCTCATGGGGGTTCAAGAGACTCCCAAAACAACATGGGCCAATTCTATTGCCATTGGTCACTCCCCAGAAATTGAAGGCAAGGCCCGATTGCTGAAATCATCAGGCATTTAGGACATGGAACTCAGATAATTTGGGCTGATGTCACACTAAAACCTCCTCCATGAGGACTAGCTTTCACAATCCTGGCAGGTGCTATAGAAGCTGCCGAGGGAGGGACGCAATCAGTAGTGATGCCCATTAACCACAAAATGACCAGCACGGTAGGGTGTCCCAAAGGCTGTAAGAGTGGCACTCATGTCTGGCAGTAGCTTGTCTATGTAATTGGACTTAAATTAAGGCTTTGTTCAACAGGATGGAAATATTGCCTGTTACTGTTATCCTAGCCAATTACCCATGGCTACTGCAGTCATGGATATTATGGCATAAATTACTATGACATTTTAATAGTAGCAAACCATTGTAATTCCTGACTATATTCTCCATATTTATCCTTATAGCCACAGGGCAGTTGTATCCTAGAAATGGTGTGGAAGCTCCACCCACAAATCTATAAAGATATGGCTGCCTAAATGAGACCGAAACCATGACAATTCCACTGGACATGTTAATGTGGATTGGGGAAACCTGATGGGGACTCATCCCAAGACAAAGAGCTACAGGCAACTAAGCACTTCTAAAATAGGGATCATTGGTCTTCCCCAGAGATGAGCCCCCTAACTGGCTATCCAATAACTAGTGTTCAGACCTGAAAATATACACATGCATTACTGTGCAGACTTGACACATTGCTGCCATGCATTTATGCAATTTTTGGTAAGTATCATTTTTAAGTAAAAAAGGCCATGAATTTGAGAGAGGTAGGAGAATTAAAATGGTAAGACAGAAAAAAGGAGTGTGAAAATGATGTGATTTTATTTTCATTTTAAAAATGGTAAAATAAATTTTGGGAATTATTTAATGGGAGTCTTATGCTGGGTTCAATACTCAATATTATAATATGTACGCAGTGACATATATTTCATGTTTGCCTATTTTAGTTGGGCACTTCTGCCTGCACCCTGTAGATCTCACTTCTCACCAGGAGTCACAATCACAAACATTACAGCATCATGTTGGACATGTAGTTTCCATGGTGACATGGAGCAATACCTTGAGTCTTTAATTCAGCAGACATTCCAGGGTATATTGCTTTATCCTCTCCTACAACCCCATGCCACTCACACATTTCCCCAAGCCCCGTCTCTCATGCTAAACCAATCTCCACTATGCTGCCCTCATCTGGAAGGAAAATAACACAGAAGAGAGCCCTGCAAGCTCACTTACTCCCCACTGGAACAGCAGAACCCTGGTTGGCCTTTTGATTCAGATTTATACAAGTACCTACATCTTTCAGACTGCAAAAAGTCAGGAATTATCCTATGCATATCTTCTTAAATTTCGTGTCTCAATGACCAAAGGAAAGAAGATTTAGATATATTCAACTATTTTCCCCATACTTCAAATATACTTAACAATGCTTTTGTGCAATCCATACACATATTAAATTATTTTTCTCTTTTTATGCAATTCAAGAGGTTAGTTGGTCCATGTCAGGAATAAAACTTTTGATATGTGCATAATTCACTGTGAGAAAACCAAAGAAATGAGAAGCTCTGGCTACATCAAAGAATGCCTGTATCATTGCATGTCATGTGCCAGCTAGGATCTTGAGTGCCCAAATCATAGGAGACTTCTTAACATGTGGTTTTCAATATCCAACATTTCTAACTGTTCAGCCAATCATTATTTGTTCATTTCTAATATTCGATTGGATTTTTGAGACCAAGTGTTGCAACATAGGCAGTCCTA
This sequence comes from Peromyscus californicus insignis, assembly GCF_007827085.1. Lineage (NCBI taxonomy): Eukaryota > Metazoa > Chordata > Mammalia > Rodentia > Cricetidae > Peromyscus > Peromyscus californicus. The sequence continues at coordinate 74,687,314 of NW_026294584.1, read as the reverse complement.
GCCTTGAGCTAACATCACTCCTCCTTTCTCTGTCCCTCAAGTGATGAGACTCAGGGGCCACCTACTGGCTCTGTTCCTAACATCTTCCATTAGAGCCACAGCTACAAATGGAAACACCTTAGCACACAAGGAATGCAACCTTCACACCTAATCTCAACGTGGAGGCTGGGAAAAGGTTCTGCAGTGACGAGGAGATCAGGAACAAGTGGGATACACATCAATACATCCAGAACCAAGTTCCTCTGCCTATCTACCTAAAGGTTATGTATGCTGGACAATGAAGAAGGGGGTCAAACAGCAAGGCTATTTACTCAAATTTCATATACAAGTTGATGAAAATTGATAGTTTATATGGTTATACCTTATATATGATTTTTTTTATAGCTCTTTAAAGCATCCTGTTAAATGATCTTCTATGGAACTCTGTGTTTAGCAACTGTACCTATTCGACAAGGAGGGTGGCCTCTATATTTGAGTTCGTAAATCAGCCAGTACATATGGTTAGCTTCCAGAACAGTGTGGCAAAGGCTTTCTGCTCCCACTATGCCCAGAATAGTTCACCTGAACAATTACAGGTGTCAATCAATAGCCATGCCCCAGTGCTCTTTCTTGCAAGGCCCTCGGGATAGAGAGAAGCAATAATGAATCTTCTCAAAATTAAGCAACCGAGTCCCATGACTTTCCATTTTTTCACGTTTCATTCAGATTCCAGGGTACTTCACAGTCAAGGTATATACTCCCCAAAATAGAAAGAAAATTAAATGGTAATTAACATTCCCTTTTTCCTAAAGATGATGAAACATTTGTCAAAGACCTCACTAAGGATCCCCAGGCAGCATTTCACATTTCTGAAGATTAAAGAAAATGGTTGAAAAGCATCCCTGAGCCCCGCCCGTCATCTGGCTCCACAGCCAGATCATCTAGTCTAATGCACATAGAGCTGAACTTTAGTGCCAGTGACTTCCAATATCACAGAGCAGAACTCAGTGAGACTGTCACATGCTTTTCCTTTAAAAGATAAAAGACTTCATAAGAATTTTAGCATTAAACAATGAACTATTAAATAATACATTTTAATTAAGGATCTGAGAATTTCATACGTGACTGCATTGTATTTGTATCATATTCCCCTTCATTTTTCATGGAATCCTCCCTGATCTCACAGTTACCAAAGCTGGTGTCTTTTTTTTTTGGTAACCTACCAAGGTCACCTTACATGTCCGTATTCTCATGGGTGTGGGGCTCTCCACTGAGTTTTGTTCAACCTACTCTTGCATCAGGACCCTAAAGAAAACTGACTCTTCCTCCAGAAACTATCAACAGTCAACAGCTTCTCAGTTGGGGGAGGGGCCAGTGAGCTCCTTTCCCTTCCATGCTAGAAGACTGACTGGCTGGACCTCAGAGTTCCTAAGTGTAGCAGGACTGTCATGTCCAAAAGATGCCACTTTATGCCAATCCTCCTTGACCTCTGGCTCTTAAAATCTTTACACACCCTCTTCAGAATCTCTGAAACTCAGAGGAAGGTGTATTTATATATGACACATGTGACTGGGAACTCCATGCTCTGCATTTTTACTGTTCCCAGTGTTTTGCACAGCTCCCTGCACTAAATAACTTCTCTGATAAGGGTTGAGAATTCACTAACCTACGAATATAGAGATGTGAGTTCAGGGCAGTTCGATATGGCCATTTACCATAGTAATGGTGGTAGGGTCACCCCGGGGGTCTGTGAGTTTGCCAGCCACTGTTGTTCTCCAGATTTACAGTATGAAGCATACTTTCCCTCCTGTGGACTGCACCTTAATTCCAAACAAATTTCAGTAAGAATGTTCTGAGGTTGACAAAGCTTGAATACTTGGCCCCAATTGGGACAACTGTTTGGAAAGTACTAGGAGGTGTGGCATTATAGGGAGGGAGAGGTGTGTCACTAGAGGTGGACTTTGAGGTGTCTCTCTGCCTCATGGTTGTTGTCTCAAGTTGTGAGCTCTCTACTACTGCTCCAACACCGTGCCTGCCAGTCTGTTGCCATGAGAGGCCATGGACTCACCCTCTGAAACTGTAATCTCCTAGTAACTCTTTCTTCTATAAGTCTCCTTGGTCATGGTGTCTCTTCACAGCAATACCAAGGTAACTAAGACAGTCACTCCCAGGACACTCATGCCCCTATGGCCACAATAGGTCTATCTTGCCACACTGGCTGTCTTTTATAGCTCAAAGGTGAACAGCCGAGGGAGACTGTTAGTGCGCCCCTCTAGCAAACGATGTAGCATAGTTCTGTACTATAGCAGCCAATCAGCATGGAGGAACCATCTGTTCAGGACCCATTTGATTTCCCTCTGTCTTTTGATCACACTGTGTAGTATTTTCAGCAATACTTATCATCAAGTTCTGGTGTACCATCAAGGTCAATGGTAATAGACTGTAACAGTGAACCTTTTAAAGCCAATGGCTACAGCACTGAAAATATAAGCAGATAATGTGTCAAAACATCAGCTTAACTAGGAAAATGAAGGCACTTCCACTTAGAAAAAAATCAGAGACAAAGGTGGTAACTATTTTGTGGCCTCTACCCCACATCAAAATTTCAGAATAAAGTTATGAAATTATATACAATTGAGTATGTGTTTCAACACAGTATAATAGAGTAAGAAATTGACCAGAAAGAAAGGAGAAACAAGGAGAGAGGCAGAGACAGAGACAGAGAGACAGAGACAGAGAGAGAGAGAGAGAGAGAGAAGAAAGAAATGTACTTTCACATAGTTTCTCAGTTCTGCAGGTGGAATGATAAAGAACAAGATGGCGGCCTTTGGAATCTGGTTTTTCAGATATCCTGCTATTGTCCTCTCTCATGGTGGGTGGTAGAACAGAAGTGAGTGATGCACACCGTGTTGTTACATGGCAGAAGAGGGAAAATTCACTCTAACAGGCCCTTACCATAATGACGCCAGTCCTCCATGAGGGTGAGAACAGGAACATCTCCTCAAATATTCACCTCTCAATGCTACTGTTCTGATGATCAAGCTACCAACACCTGCCTAATTGTGCATATATGAAGACCAGAGATCACACGCTGAAATGTACATATGGATCTAGAAGATAATTGAAAAGCATTTGCCTTCTGCCTCCTGCATTTACAGGATCACTTGTTCCTGAAAGGGACTGAAGCACACTGTCAGTCACCCACAAACACCAAGAGCACAGAAGCCTGGTCCTCTTTGCTTAGACATTTGCTAGGATGGTGCTTCCCATCAGTGTTCCTTCCCTGGAGTTCACCCAGTGTCTCCAGGCTCCTCATCCTTGGGACCATCTGAACCTATGTGGACTGCTATAACAAGATAACCCAGGCCAGTGGCTTCTCGGGAACAGAAAATGTCTTCTCACAGATCTGAAGGCTGGAAGTCAAATTTCAACATCCTGGAAGGTTCCATGCCTGCTGAGGGCTACTTCCTGGCTCACGAACCTTCCCAAGGTGACCTTTCATCAGATCACTTAACTGTTCATGAGGGTACCACCCTCAGGATATCATTACCTCCCAAAGGTCTCATTTCATCATTTCTGGAGTTATAAAATCACAGCACGTGAATTTGGGCCCCACCAGTTTTCAAACAGAGCAGAGGTCCACTGTCTTAGAAAACAGAAATACAACTTTGCCTCTTCTGCATGGTTTCCCTCTCCAGCAAACATCAAAATGTCAGAGACAGAACATTCTGCAACTTTCTAGATAGATGACAAAGATGGACCTCCTCAAGCCACAGAGATGTGAAGGGAGCTGCAGCCAGTACCACTTACCAAACTGAGGAGGAGAAAAGAGGAGCTACATAACAACACACTCCTAGCATCCTCAAATTTTCCTGGCTTTTATCTCATATCAACCCAGGAAAGCATGAAGGAGCCAGGGCTGGCTTTAGGATCCTTCCACAGAAGTGCTCCCTGGGAAACACCTGTTGATATCAGTCCACAGAGATTTCATTCGACTAGACAAAACCCCCACGTACCAAGCAAAAATTGCTAGGCAGATAAACAGCTGCCTGATGATATTAGTCAAATGTGAAGGATTTGTGCCTAATTAGTGAGTGAGGCCCATATGAACAGCCAGAATTCTCATATTCCAGAACTGGATACCTCCCAGGTGGTCAATCCCAGGACCCACTGGAACTTCAGACAAGATGACCATATAGTGTGGGGGAACTTCACAATCCAGTGGAGAAGGTCAGTATTTTCACACTTACATGAAAAGAACCACTTACGTTTAACAGAGTCTTAGCAATGATCTGCTCACAAGTTGGGCAGGTCCTGGATCCTGGCCTGCAGTGATGAAGGGCAGCAGCTGGGATGGAAAGGGAAGTGAGGTGTGGACGCAGGCTTCCTGGACACTGGGGCCTCAGCTGGACTAACTGTAGTCCATCCAGCTGTTTACCACAACATGGCCTAGTGGCTTCTGTCTGCCTCGGGACTATTGTGCCCCAGTTCACAAGTAAAGTCTGTAGATGCAGAAACAGCCACAGGAGAGTTGGTTGCACTCAACAGTTGTAATGAATCTGGGCATGTTTTCTTTTTTTTTTTCATCTGTCACTTCATTTATTGTTTTTATTTGCAGGAGTTGAAACAAAAACTTAAGGGTGTTTTTCTTTTCTTCTCTAAACATGAATCATTCAAGTAAAACCAACTTAACTACAGAAATTAGCAAAGTAAGGGGAAGTAGCAACAACCCACGAGCAAAGGCTGGGAAAGAGGAGAGTGCAGTCGGCATAGACCATGTGCACAAATGCTGTGTTCACCTGCTTTGGTCGCCTCACCCTGCTCTGGTCACCTCACCCTGCTCTGTTCACCTCACCCTGCTCTGGTCACCTCACCCTGCTAGGGTCGCCTCCCGGAAGGCAAGCACAAGGACCCTTCTGTGAGGATGTTCCCCCTCAAACATCTGAAAATGTTTCAACTCAAAACTTAAGGTTAAAAAAACAAAAACAAAAAACAACCCCACAAACCGCCCAGCCATAACCACCATCCTTAATCAATCATAAGAGTTTCTTTTCATTTTATTAAAAAAAAAGATCAATAAAAATTATTGAAACAATTCTTTTCTCATCTTATATTTGTAGAGATAATAGAATTCAGAAGTTTCTTAGAAAACAGACCAGAAACTGCCCTCCAGTTTCCCTCCCTTTGCTGAGGACCAGCAGGACTACAAAGTGGAGGATCGCAGAGCTGCTGGTGGACAATGGGAAGCCCGGCCCAGGAGAAATCAGAAATCAGGGTGCATGGGGAGACGGGGAGCAACTCCACGTGACACACGGCTGTGCAGAAAGGGGAACGCAAGGTGGTCAGAAAGGCCTTAAACTCCTCCGTGACGTACAAAACCGGTTTCTACAAAGATCCAAGCAGTTTGGTCCCAAACTGAGGCAAACACTTCAGTGTTTATTCACATGCTTTGTTTTCTCTTAAGAATCAAAGTTGCCCAAATTAAATCTTTCTGCTAATATTACTACATACGCCTTAAAAAGAAAAAAAATATATATAAGGGCTTTTTAAAAATCAGGACGGGAAAAGACTGAAGACCCAGTTCATCCTCTTAGCTCCAATGAAATTAAGAAAACTTGGTTTCTAATAGGGAAAACAAAACAAAACAAACAAACAAAAAACCAAATCCAAGCATCAGCATCGTTCTCCCTACCCTGCCCCCACCCCACACACCAACAACAAGCAAGAAACGGCTGGAGCCCACTGTATTGTGGGCCAGTCAAAACACGGGCCTGATCCCAGGCTCTGTGGCCAGCGTCCTCTGTCCAGTGGGACAACACCGGGGATGTGTACTCTGCTGTCCTAGGCTTGTGTGTGGCTGGTGGGTTGTGGGGTAGGATTTGCAGGATCTTCTGGAGGCTGGTTTAGCTCCACCAGCCTCCCGCAGCGCCTTTCTCCCTTGGGCAAGGGCTCCATCGAGAGTGGCCCCTACTCAGCTGTGGGCTGTAAAAACTGTCCTCTTCTCTGTTCTCTGTCCCACTCTCATCATCTTCAATTTCTCCTTCCTCCCCACTGAACTTGTCGTGGGCCTACTTGCAGCTAAGTACTGGATGTCCGGAACATGAACCGACCCCGACCCCGGGGGAAGGCTCCTCGGCCACGGCCATGGCCACGGCCACGGCTCAGCCACTTGTCACTGCCCTCACTTTCCCGGTCATCATGCAAGTAATACATATCTTGGGTGTGTACTCTGGATCCCATTCCTCTTCCTGGTTTCTCTTCTGAAAATCATTGTTGCTGTTGTTATTGATACCAGAATAGTTTCCTCTGCCCCAACCTCTCCCTCTTGCTTGAAACAGAAAGGTTCCCGAGCTCAGCCGCCTCTTTCATTTGGACCCACGAAGTCTGGTCCCCAGTCTGGATTTGTCAAAACCTGTGATGCTCCCCCCTCTCCTCTGCTTCTTTGGGGTACTCCTCTGCTTTGTAGGAGTGAGACGACTGGCAAGAGGAAGAGGAGGACCTAGACGGTCTCTTGCTCTGCGGTGCTTCTTCCGCTTCTTGGATCCTTTCTGAGTTTTCTCTGTTTTCTCAGTCAATCTTTCTCTTGAGTGGCTAGAGTCTCCGGAATCCACCGACTCTCTTGATTTACCTCGCTTAAGATCTCTCTCCTTATATTTTTTTATGATGCTCAATATCCAGGCGGAGATCGACAGGATCATCCTTGTATTTGCCTCCAGTCTTGTAGCCAGCTTCCTGGGGACTTTGCATTTCCTCGTGAGTCAAACCATGTTTCCTGAATGTACTGGGGGAAATTTCGTCTATCCTCTTGTGTATCTCTGGGCTTTTCTTATTTTTAGTTGCTTCTTGTTCCTTTAGTATTTAGTAAAGTGTTTATGCAATGTCATTCCAGAGGATCCAAAGTGATGTTCTTTTAACATGATGAACACTTGTCACTATGTGCTGAGCAAACATTTCTGAGACTGAGTTGACTGTATGTGCTGGAAAATGGAACGAAATTCCTGTTCCTTTTTATGGCTATGGACTAGATCCCAACAAAGCTCTTTCCTGAGCCCTTAATATTTCAAGCCTCCTCCCTCAACCTAACGCTGACTATTATCCCTCTCACTCCTGCACTGAAACCTTGGAGGAACTGTTGCCTCACCCTTCACACATACAAGAGGATACATTGCCTCAGGCCACTTATACCTGGTACACAGATGGCAGCTCCTTCTTACATGAGGGGACCCATAAAGTGGGCTATGCCACAGTGTCAGATACTGAGGTAATAGAAGCACAGGCATTACCCACACACACTACTAACCAACGGGCTGAGCAGATAGCTATCTCCGTGCCTTCCAGTTGGCACAGGGACAATCCCTAAATGCTTACACAGACTCCAAATATGCTTTCCATATCCTCCTGTCCCATGCTGCTATTTGGAGGGAGCGTGGGCTCCTTACAGCAAAGGGAGGATCCATTTCTAATTCAGGCCAAATAATGGCCATGCTAAAAGCCTCCCATCTCCCTAAGGCTATAGGAATTGTCCACTGCCAATTTCATCAGATTGATAGCTCCATCATCTCTAAGGGAAATAACTAGGCTGACCAGGCAGCTAGGACAGCAGCCCTCCAGGGCCAAGATTGACCCCACCCACCGCAGGGAATCCATACAGTGCAGCCCACACTTTCACAGGCAGCTCCAGACACTAGGCAAATTCTTTCCTATCTACATCAGCTCTTTCACCCTAATAGTCTTGCTCTGTATCAATTCGTAAAAGGCCATTTGCAGCCCACCTCTGAGAACTTACAGTTCTTAAGAATGACTACTGCCTCTTGTGAAATTTGCCAAAAGACAGGACCCCAATACCAGATACCGGAGTCAGCCTTTTCCCACCCACTAGGCTAGAGGTTCGCTTCCAGGAACTGACTGGCAGCTTGATTTTACCCATATGCCCACTGTCAGGAGAATTAAATATCTCCTTGTGATGGTGGACTCATTTTCAAATTGGGTGGAGGCATATCTGATTTCTAATAAGCAGGCTCAGACAGTTGCAGATTTCCTTCTTCAAGAAATTATTCCTAGGTTTCCTGCCTCTCTTCAGTCTGATAATGTTCCGGAGTTCACCTTCCAGGTTTCCCAGACACAAGCTAAGGCTCTTAATATTCCTTGGCATTTTCATATCCCATACCGCCCTTAGTTCTCAGGAAAGTTTTAACCGGTCTTTAAAATTATTCTTACTAATATGTCACAAGAACTTTACCTTGACTGGGTAAAATTATCACCTCTAGCTCTTTTCAGGCTCCAGGCCCTTCCCAAGAAGCCTCTTTCAATTTCTCCTCAAGTATGGGAGACCGGCTCTAACACCGGGTCTTCTATCCAAACCTTCACCCCTCCCAGACAATCTGTTAACTCCCTTACTCTGTCACTTGTGGTCTATCCTGTGGAATTCCGCAGATCATTCCTTACCATGTGATGATTCATGACCACCCCCAATCCTCATTGGGGATCAGGTTCTTCTTTCTCCTCTAGGCCAGCGCTCCTCACCCCTTTCCCCTAAGTAGCAGGGACCCTTCAAGGTAATTCTTGTAACTGTCACAGCTGCTAAGCTTGAGGGCTTTCCTCACTGATTCACCTGTCCCATCTGAAGCCTTTCATCTCACCTCCATTTCAGAAAAATCTCTCTTCAGACACAATGACACAGACAGGACCTCTCTCTCAAGTTCCAGCGGACACCAGGATCCACAGCCTTGTCACCAATTCCAGAAGAATGCGGTCTCACCTTCCTGGTTCCCACTCCTAATTAACTACTCAGCTAATTGTTACAGGGCCACCATAGAGCCAGAGGACGAGGACCGTCAAATATATCCAGGCGGTAAGGAAAAGTAATAGTCCAGAGGTATTTATACCCCCAGACCCAACCAAAACTCCAGACTCTGAAAAAATAAAAAAATAAAAACAAAAAACAGACTTTAATATAACAATCTATTACTGTTAAAATACACCTGTGTCTCCTGGATGCTAAACTAATACAGGAAACAGGTGCCTTAAAATAATCCATCTCAGATAAAGCTTATCTCAGATAAAAATTAAAAGCATGTTCCAAATATCTCCCCCCCCCACCAACACTAACCAATATAGCAGAGTACTAAACATTACAATATCATGGTCACAGCTCAAGATTTTAAATTTCCCATGCTGCTCCTTAATATGTTTAAAAATTCTTCTGAGCTCCAGAACCAGCTTGAATTCATCTGGACAGTTCTGATCTGCTTCAGATAAGTATAACCCAAACTTTCCTGGTCCCGGGACCCCTTCCCTCACCCTGGGACCCCCCCCCTCAAAGGTAAAATTTTTTTCTTTATTCCTAGCCTTTCTCAGTCTCGCCAGCACCCTCCCAGACACAAGCAGCCGACGAAGTCCTAAGGTGAGAAAGATGATGGACCACTCCAAAGCAGCAGATGACAATCCGCTATCCCAGGATGCCTGGCTACCTCAGAAGCGCCCTTCCCTACCCCCCAAGAGTTAGCTAGCGCCCACCAAGTCAGCTGAAAGCAGGTTTTGGGAGACACAACGCCCCCATACCTGCTCACCCACCATCTTTTATAAGAATAAAGAGTACAGGATGATAGAAATTCTAACCATGCCCCCATGACCGTGCATGCCTCGACAAGACACCTAGTCATTTCCACCTAGTCATTTCCGGGGCGCATGCATGGAGTAACCAAGTGGGCCCATATGTGCACGTGCAGGGTAGTCCATAAAAGGCGGGTCCCACATACCCTCCCCTCTCTCCACACATGACTTTTCCTCACAGGGTAAAAGCACCACATAAAACCAACATACAGTGACACACTTTCAGCAAAGCTATACCTACTCCAACAAAGCCACACCTCCTAATAATGCTCATCCCTATGAGATTATGGGGGCCAATTACATTCAAACTACCACAAAATCTGTATTAGTCAGGGTGCTCTAGAGTCACAGAACTTATAAAAATTGGGGTGTGTGTGTGTGTGTGTGTGTGTGTGTGTGTGTGTGTGTTTATTGAAAATGACTTACAGGCTGCAGTCCAACAATGGCTACCTGTGAATAAAAAATTCAAGAATCCAGGAGTTGCTCAGTCCCACGAGGCTGGGTGTCTCAGCTGGTCTTCTGTATGTGCTGGAATCCCAAAGAAGTAGGCTCCCAATGCCAGGGAAGGAATGGATGTGCTAACAAGGCAAGGCAAGCAGGTGAAGAACACACCCCCTTCCTTATTCCATTGTCCTTCCAGCAGAAGGTATGGTCCAGATTACAGGTGTGCCTTCCAGTCTCAAGGTCTGGATTAAAGGTGTGTGTCATCCAGCCTCAAGGTCTGGATCAAAGGCATGTTGTCTTCTCTCCTCAAGGTCTGGATCACAAGTGCATCCTCCATTTCTGGATTATAGTTCATTCAGGATATAATCAAGTTGACAACCAAGAATAGCCATCACAGGGCTCATGAAGTTCCACCAATATTTAATGGGCTACTGAAAACTGATTGCTTCTGGGGGAAAAAGAGTCAGTTTTCTTTGGGGGTGTGGCTCTAAGAGACTACGCATGCGCCAATGGACAACCACACACATACAGGCAGCACTAAGTGGGCTCAGTGGTTTTTAAAGTAAGAGCACATGAAGTTGGAGGGAAAGGAATAGAGGAGAAATTAGATGGGAGAGGATGGGAGTTAAATTTGATCAAAACATATTATATACATGTATGAAATTCTCAAATAGTAAAAGAAAATTGTTTTAAGATCAAACTATATAAGGTTTTGAAGAAACACACCTCTCTGGTAAAGACAGGACAAACTGAGAGTCAAAAGGATTGACAATAGCCTTTCAAGCAAATAGAAACCAAAAACAACTGGTGTGTCCCTTTAGATATCTGATAAAGTATGCTTCAAAGCAAAATTAGTGAGAAGAGATAAAGCTGTCTTACTGCTTTATTTTAATCACAGTGATATGTCTCGACACAGAACGGGTGTGTGGGTTCACTCGGATCTGGGGAAAGAAAACCCAGAGGCACCTTAAGAATGAGGCCGGGCAGTGGTGGCGCACGCCTTTAATCCCAGCACTCGGGAGGCAGAGGCAGGTGGATCTTTGTGAGTTCGAGGCCAGCCTGGGCTACAGAGCGAGATCCAGGAAAAGGCGCAAAGCTACACAGAGAAACCCTGTCTCAAAAAAAAAAAGAATGAACTTAGCCTTTTGTGGCTGCAGGGGGATCCAGTCTCTAAGGACTGAAACACTTTCCCTTCACCCATGGCATTTTTATTTTTCTCTATGTTTACAGTTTAGCCAGGTGATTTCTCTCTGTTCAAAACAACCTGAAAGAAGCTCCCAAAAATACAATGCTAAGTGCAAATTCCTCGATTCATCAGAAACCACAGTTTTACAGGTTTCCTGAACCAAGTTTTGCATAGGGCTTTGTATTCTTGGGACACTTACAGACAAGATTCACATAGGGCAACAAGAGAAACAAAAGGTGTCTGCTAAACAGAAGATAGATTAGAGCTAGGTGTGACTCTCTGGAGCCGGGCCAGGTGTAGCCCAGTGGGAGTGCAGTCACAGAAATAAGACACCATGACCACAGCAATTGAGAAGAAAGAGTTTATTGGCCTTATAGTTTCAGAGGGTGAGTCCATGACATCATGGCAGGGAACTTGGCAACAGAAGGCAGGTATGACAATAGAGCAGTAACTGGGAGCTTACATCCTGGTCCATAAGTAGGAGACAGAAATAACTGGGACTGGAGCAAGTCCTTTGAAACCTCAAAGCCTGTCCCTAGTGATGTACCTCCCCAGCAAGGTCACACCCCTGAATCTTTCCCAAACAGTTCAACCAACTGGGGACCAAGTATTAAAATTAAAAGCCTATGGGAGCCATTCTCATTCATTCAAACACTATAGAATGTATTCAGTTACTTTTCCATTGTTGTGACAAAATACCATGACCAAAGCAACTTAAAGAAGGAAGAGCTTATAATGGATTATGGTTCCAGCAGGATAAGAGCTCATCCTGGCAAGGAGCCATGGCAGCAATCAGTAGACCTGATAGCAAGAACAGGAAGCTGAGAAATCATACTCTCAACTACAAACACAAAGCAGAGAGAGTGAATGGAATTGAGGTCAGGCTATAAGCACTCTGAGTCTACCCCTAGTTACTTCCTCCAGTAAGGCTGAACTTTCAAAAGGCTCCACAACTTCCCACAAACAGTGTCACCAACTGGGGACTGATAAGTTTTTGGGACCCCAATAAGCCTCTCTGCTGATGCAGCAATCCAAGTCAAATCAAATCAGACCGAATTAGAAAAGCCCTGGTTTAATGGATAAAGCGTTCCTGGGTGGTTCTCTGGCCCCCCAGAGAGGAGATGAGGAAGAGAGACTGGAAAACCATGTGTCTGTTTTCAGGGATGCAGCTTATATACTCTGTGGGAGTGGTCTTGAGCCTCTCTGGGGGAGGAGCTGTGTTTGGCAGGCTTTGAAGGGGCGGGTTTGGGGAAAGAGATGGGGAGGGGAGTTGAGGTGAATCTTCCACCAGAACATTCCAGACTCTTTGGGTATAGGGATGCCAGGGTGCCAGGGGTTGAGGTGGAGCTCCCCGCAAACAGGGACCAAATGCTCAAATACATGTACCTATGGGGGACATTTTTCACTCAAACCACACTGGTAGGCCACTACATATTAATAAAGTAAACAATCTATCAAGAATATGTAACAATTATAAATATATACCCCCCAACATCAGGACTCCTGATTTCATTTTTAAAGTAATGGGTTTGAAGTTTCTGATAGATCCTGATATCATAAGAGTGGGTGATTTCAATACTATATGCTAATCTCTATATGGGTCATCCAAAAAACAAAAATTAATGAAGAAATCAGGGTTAAATTATACCATGAATCAAATGGACATGATGGGTATACACAGAATATTACATCCAACAAATACAGAATACACATTCTTGTCAGTAGCTACTAGAACCATATCTAAAATAGACCACATTGCAAGTCTTCACCAAAAGCAAAAGAATCAAAATAATCTCTTGTATTTGATTACATGATTGTGTGATAAAACCAGAAATCACTAGAAAAAAAACTACAGAAACTAAGCAAATGTATGGAGTAAGAACTGCATTCTTGGATGTCCAGTGGGTCTTTGGAGAGGACATTTTCAAGTTTCTTGGTTCATATAAAAATGAAAGCAACCTACCAGAATACTTGGGACATGAAAGTAGTTCTACAAGGAAAGTTTACCAGTAAAACTTTTTTACTGATAGATTTTTCAGTAAATCAGAAAAAAACTCAAGTAAATAATGTAATCATACACCTTAAAGTCCTTGAAAAACAAGAACAAACCAAACCCCAAAATATTAGAGAGAGAGAGAAAAATAACAAAGATTAGGGTAGAAATTAATGAAAAGTACATGAATGAACAATACAAAAGAATTCTTTGAAAACATAAACAAGTTTGACAATCCCCTATCCATACTAATCAAAACAAGGAAAGAAAATACCCAAATTAATACAATTAGTGATGAAAATACTACAGATTCCAACGAAACACAGGGAATCATCAGTAAATACATTGAAAACATATTCTGAATAACTGGAAAAATCAAGGAGAAATGTATAAATTCCTGGACACATATGAACCACCAAAATCAAATCCAGAAAACATAAACAATTTTAACAGATCTGTAACAATTATCAGGAATCAAACAGTAATAAAAAGATGTATCTACAAGAAAAGCCCAAGACTAGGTGAATTGACTGCTGAATTCTCCCAACCTTTTAAAAAGGAGCTAACAGCAATCCTCCACAACTGTTGCACAACACAGAAAAAGAAGGAACACTGCCAAACACATTCTACAAAGCCAGTATTATCATGTCACCAAAATGGCAAGAAAAGAAAATGATAGACCAACTTCCATGATGAACACAGATGCAAAAATTATCAATAAAATTCTTGCAAAGCAATTCAGGAACACATACAGAAGATCATGCACTATAGCCAAGTTAATCTTTTCTCAAGAATACAAGGAATACAGATTTGTAAATCATTAAGTGTAATCCAATGCATAAATAGACTGAAGGTCAGAAATCACATGATCATCTCAGGTGATGAAAATAGGACTTCAACAAAGATCAACATTTCCTCATTAAAAAAAAAAGTATTGAGGAAACATAACAGGAGAAACTTATCTCAACATCATGAAGGTTATATACAACAAACCTATTGCTAACATTATACTATGTGGGAAATACCAGATCATTTCCTCTAAAACCTGAAATGAGACAAGGATTACTAGTCTCTCTATTCACTCAGTATAGTACTCAAAACCTTAGTTAGAGCAATAAACTGTCTACCTTCTTTTATTTAAAGATAAGTCATTAGTATGTGCTCATACTAGCCTCAAACTCATGGTTCACTTGTTTTGGACTACCAAGTAATCACAGGCAGGTGCTACCACTATTGGCTTTATACAGCAGTTTCTACATAGTAGTCAATATAAGCATTGTGTATGTATATGTGTATGTATACATGTACATACATACATACATACACACACACATTTGTCTTAATTAGGGTTTCTATTACTGTGAAGAGTCACCATGACCACAGCAATTCTTATAAAGGAAAACATTTAACTAGAGATAGCTCATAGCTTCAGAGGTATAGTCCATTATTGTCATGGTGGGAAGCATGGTGGCACACAGGCAGACATCATGCTAAAGAGTAGCTGAGTGTTCTACATCCAGATCCACAGGCAGCTGGAAGAGACAGTCAGACACTAGATCTGGTTTGAGCTTTGGAGTTCTCAAAGCCCACTCACAGTGACACACTTCCTTCAACATGACCACACCCACTCCAACAAGATCTCACATCCTAATCCTTTCAAATAATGCCCCTCCCTTTGAGCCTATGGGGCCCATTTTCATTCAAAGTACCACAATACTTAACTGAATTTTGGTCTTACAGCAAGCACAATTAATCAAAACTGCTGTGATCTATAAAGAAGGAATAGAGAGCAATATTCCTACTGCAAGAACTAATAGTAGTTTCATCCTACTTCAGTCACAGTCTGAAATCTGCTTGAACAAATTCTGTCAATTGTAGTAGAGGTCACTGACAGAGGATGCTTAAGATCCACATGGCATTCCTCAAGGTAATTTGGAATTTCTTGTACCCTTTTCTCAAAGAGGCTCATAGAATTTCACATAAATTATTCTTGTATTTCCTCAACAAGCATTACATGACATCAGAGAAATGTTCACAAAACAAATGTGGAAAGGGCATTATGGTGAATTGAAAGAGGTGGCCCCCATAGATGCATATATTTGAATACTTGGTTCCTGGTTGGTAGAATTGTTTGGAAGGGATTAGGACAGGGGGCTTGTTAGAGGAGCTGTGTCACTAGGGGTGGGCTTTGAGGTATCAAAAGACTCATGTGATTCCCTGTGCTCTCTTGATCTGCTTCTGGTTGTAGATCAAGATGTGAGCTCTCAGCTCTTCCTTCACTCTGCCGTCATGAACACAAACACTCTGAAAACACAAGCCAGATTAAATGTTTATGAGTTGCCTTGGTTGTGGTACT
Organism: Peromyscus californicus insignis; assembly: GCF_007827085.1. Classification (NCBI taxonomy): domain Eukaryota; kingdom Metazoa; phylum Chordata; class Mammalia; order Rodentia; family Cricetidae; genus Peromyscus; species Peromyscus californicus. Next base: position 74,671,744 of record NW_026294584.1, on the reverse strand, counting down.
TTATCATAGCAATAGAAAAGTAAGTAAGACAGGCATCTGCACAGTCAATGTTTAATTACAGACATGAGTTTTCTTCAGATGTCAGGTTCTGAACCACCTTCTGGTAATTATCTTTCTATATATTTCCCTTTAAGAATGAAAGGGCCCCAGGGATGGGGCAGAGAAGAACGTATGACACAGAGAAAAAGCAATCCTTAGCTTTAACTATGATGAGATTCAAGCCACGTCCCCTCAAGATATGATTAAAGGAGAGCAGACCATGCCATAAGAAAACATGCAACTTTGGTGCAATAGTTATTTTGACATGAAAGATACTGAAAACTGGTCAAAGCAGGAAATACCCTTTAGTTTCCCTTAAATTCTGTAGTGGTTTGAATGAGAAGTTCCCTCTAGGCTCAGATGTTTGAACATGTGGTCCCCAGTTGGTGGTGCTGTTTGGGGAGGTTTAGGAGGTGCATCCTCATTAGAGGAAGCATGTCTCCGGAAGCTTGCTTTCAGAGTTTGGAGACTCTGCACCACTTCCTGTTTGCTCTCTCTGCTTTGTGCTTGTAGCTGAGATGTGTGCTGTCACCTTTCTCCTCCTGTTGCTATGCCAGCAACCTGCTGCCACCTGCTGCCACCTGCTGCCATGCTACCCGAGCTATTACGGATTCTAGTCCTCTGGAACCATATGCCAAAGCAAACTCTTTCTTCTTTAAGTTTCTTTGGTCATTTTTTTTTAAAATCACAGTAACAGAAAAGCAATTAATACAAATCCCTTAAAATTTTAAGCATCCTTTGTGCAGAAGAAATATATGTGGAACTTTTCATTTGTACATCTATCAGGGCAAGAGCTACCCCCAAACACAACTTGTGAACTCAGGGCTTGATATGCACCCTATCACTGAGCTCACAGCCATAGCCCCTGGAAAGATTTCCATCTGCACAAGGCAACTTTTAGTCACTGTATATTTCCACTCCTATGTTTCCACCTCACTCTAGAATTGTCAAATGTAATATATATTTTTTTCAGGATGGTACATGTTAGCCTCATTCTCTTGGCTACTTTCTCGAGGTGTTTTGTTTGAGCCAGAATCATGGCCCATGGCCCTAGTTAGCTGGCCATTGTACCCGCAGCAATCACCTGCCTTAGGGTCCTGGGTGCAGACATTAGAAGCATGCTGCACCACGACCAGCTTGAGTCTCATAATTTTGTGGGATTGCCATTTGCACAATACACTAGTTGTTGTACCCTGGTTAATATGTCTTATACCAATTTACTTTTAGACCAGCTAATAAAACCTAGAAAAAAAGAATTCTTTCTCCTCCACAGTTATTCGTTCTTGACTTCCTTCGGTTGCATGTATCAGGCCGAGAGAGCCTGGTCAAGCCTCAGCGTTAATCTCACAGAATTGTGACTATCCTAAAAATCCCTCTTGCACCCCCCAGTCACACTCATTCTGAGAGAAGCAGAGGAAATGATATCAAATCCCTTGAAAAACACTGGGAAGTAAGAACAACTGCAAGTCTGGCTGCTCACACTGTTGAGGAAAGTATGCTAAACTAGTTAGTAGGATGAGGCTGTGAAGGAAAGACCTGTAGCACACAGAGCTCCCCAGGAAGCCTAAACCCTGGCCCTCCAACCCAAGATGCTACTGCGCAAGTCAGACACGGCGCCGCTGAGGCTGCTGGGCGTTGTAGTCCATGTTGGCAGAGTCGGGACAGTTTCTGAGTGGGCAGTGGTTGAAGTCTCTTTCACTAGGGCAGGGCTCTGGTTGTTGCCTCGTGTACTTCTGGGACGGTCTTACTATGTACTATAGGCACAGCCTAGCGTCCGGAACGCTGGAATTCTGGATTACATATGCGCTACTTGTTTTTAGCGCGAACTGCGGAGGTTTCCTTCCGGGTCTTTGCGGCGTAGCTCTGGCGTCTGAGTCAGAGGAAGTTCCGCCTCCGCGGTAGGGGCGGGGTTCCGGGCACGGGCCACGTTGTCCCCGCCCCGCTGTCCCCGCCCCTCACCGCTTCTGGGCGGGGCCTCCTCGGTCTCCGCCGCGCGGGGCGGAGCTCAGGACTGGTGTGCGGCGTGCTGCCGCGCCCCTGGGCTCGTAGCCGCGGGTCTTGGGGCTTCCGCGCGGCACGCGGGCTTGTCCATGGACCGCGCGGCCGTGGCGCGGGTGGGCGCGGTGGCGAGCGCCAGCGTGTGCGCGGTGGTGGCGGGCGTGGTGCTGGCCCAGTACATATTCACCTTGAAGAGAAAGACGGGCCGCAAGACCAAGATCATCGAGATGGTGAGTGCCGGCGCAGCGGCTCGCCCGCGGGTTGCCGGAGCGGCGTGGGCCGAGCGCGGCCCTGCGAGGGCAGGCTGCACGCGTGCTGATGCTTGGCGGTGTCTGAAAGAATAGGACGAACCGATGCTCCGAGATAACGACCTCTTGCTGCAAAACCTGTTTCTCCAGAGCTAATCTCAGATCCGCACCCGCCTCCAAGAGGTGCAGCTAATCCGATTCAGACTCCTGTTCGGGAGTCGGGTTTTTTTGTTTGTTTGTTTGCATCCGGGCTGCCTTGAGTTATGTTGTGAAAACAGCATCTTCAGTGTTTTTAGAAATGCCAGCCAACCGGTGGGATATTGGGCAAGCTCGAATATTTGAGTGGTCTTCCTTGTCTAGTGCTCTGAGAAGTATTCTTGTGTCCCCCAAAGCTCCTGCGGGAATCCTTAAAATGTTCTTTGAAGAATTATTTACAGCTTCGTTAAAATTGTTTGTCTCAAGAATTCCATGTGAGGTACATTTTAAAGTGACTTCTTGTCCCCAGGCTGGATGTGTTTCATTTGGGGTTTTTGTTTTGATGGTACTTGTTGAGCATGAGTGTCATTTCGGAACCAAAACATAAAGTTGACTATTACTATTCTAAACTCTATTTTAGGTTATTTGTGGGTTACTGGAGCTTATTTTCTTTGTATACTTCTGGTCGAAAACATTTTGTGTCAGGAGTTTTGCTGCCTGCGTCAAGAACTTAAATGGCTTTATTTTGCTCTGTACTCAAAATTTATAATCCATCAGAGGGGGAAAAAGAAGAAGAAAGTGGATTTCTGTATCTTTTTCTGTATCTTTCTGTAGGTACTTAAGCTATGGACTGGTTTTTCACAAAATCTCAAGAAAGGGTTTGCTTTCATTGTGAAAAATAATGAAGGCCCATCAAGACTGTCAACTTCACTTGTTGGTACCGTACAAATCGGTCCATCTTTGTGTGTACATACAGTGCGTTGTTTTAAGTTAGCTGTAATTTGTGTCTGACCTGTTGGTATCTTTTCAATAGAAAACGTGAAAAGAGTTAGATTTTTTTTTTTTTTACTTTTGTAATTTTAGTTGCTTGTTCCTTTAGATGGTAGAAATATTAGAATGACCTGAAATATGGATTCCAGCTCTGGGTCTTTCTCTTTATAATAGTCATGGCTTAGGGGTCTGCTGTGCCTACCTCTATGCTCTTCCTTTATAAAATTTGTAGAAACCTAGGGATAGCCATATTCTGGTCACAGATAATATATAACTACCTAACCAAGGTAGCTAGGGAGAAAAACACACACACCAGTTCTGAACCCATGGTGATCCTTTTGCCTCAGCCTCCTGAGTGCGGGATTACATGCATGAGCCACCCTGCCAAGCAGGGCATTTTTAATTGAAAGACATTAGGGAATTGCTGGTGAGCTATGCATGCCATAGTGGAAATGTCCAATAGCATAGCAACCTAGATATCCAGAGAAAACCAATTAGCAGGCACATTAGAAGTATTCAGAGAGATAGGACAACCCGTTTAGCAAAGTTGACTAGTACTTTCCAAATTTAATTATCCCTGTGTGTGCTCCCTGAGTCTATATTAACATCTGCCTCTATTTACACATGGAGTTTTCAACATACACACACCCTCTCTACTGGGTATAGACCCCCAGGGCTTTACACCTGCTAGCTAGACAAGCATACCTACTTCATTAGCACCCCACCCCCCACCCCCACCCCCTTCTGAGACAGGGTCTTTCTAAATTGTTTATCCTTGCCTTGAATTTGCATTCCTGCCTCAGTTGGGTTTACAGGTGTGCACCACCATGACCAACTCCAGATTTCTCTTTTTCACACCTACAGTCTCTTAAGATTACTGATTAACTTGTCATCCTCAAACACTTTCTCTGTGCATTTTATTTTAAGACAATATAGATTTACAGTCCTATGAACAAGTGTCCGCCTATATCCCATGCTAGTTTCCCTCGTTAACGCCTTGTATGACTCATTTGATACAGTTAATGAACAAGGATTGACACGTTAAATGGCCGTGGCTGGTTTTGGTTTTGTTTTCTCGGATTTCCCTCACTTTCACTCATGCCCTTCTCTGTTCCAGGAGTCTCTCTTGGGTACCACAGGTCACTTAGTCATCGTGGCTGCTTATCTTACCCCCCTCTGGTCCTGAGATAAAACCCAGGGCCTCTGGACATGCGCTCTACCCCTCACCTACACCCCCAGCCTCCTTATCTCTTCCTGACTGGGGCACTTTCTCCGACTTGACTTGTTTCTGTCCCTCACAGTCTCCAGTGGTTATCCTTAGGTAGTCTGTAGAATGTCCTTGGCGGGATTTCATCAGGAGGTTTTCTCATGATTAACTAGGGCTGTGAGTTTCCCAGAGGGTGACTAGCGAAGTGTTAACTTTCAGCACATAGCAAGGGTTCATGCCACCTGCTGGCCTAACTGCTAGCTTGTAGCTATCTCCGGGTGAGGTACATCTGTCAGCATTCTCCATGATCAGTTGTTTTCCATCTCCTCCTCATGGAGAAGTAAGTTTGTGTTTCCAGGACAGAGTTACAGTTCACGTCCTTGGGGTAGAGTATCTGCATTAACTACCTGGGATTATTCTGTACTGGAAAGTCGTCTGTCCTCATTGATTTATGCATCATACAGGCTCATAGGTATTTGTCTTCTATTTGGAGTTAAAATTCAGTACTGCTTTATTTGTTGCTAATATTGTCCCTGCTTGACCCCTGAGAACTCTTGTCAGTTGGGTCTTCTGTCTTTGTCACACTCCCAGCAAGTCCATAAATGTGTTCCAGCTGAAAATGACATGGTGGCTGCCCAGTAAATGGTGTGGCAAGAGTGACCAAGGCTAGGCTAGGTGTTCGGGTGGTTTTGTTTTGAGACAGTCTTGCTGTATTGCCTATCCTGTCTCAGACCCCAGCACTGCGCTGACCTCCAACACTACCTTCCTTAGCTAGGACTGTAGATGTGTGTTATTACTTGGCCTTTAGGACAGGTTTTACAGACTACAGCCCATATGCCACACCCTACCCAGAGCCTCTTTTAGTAATGTAATTCTAGTGATCTAAAAGGGTTTGGGGGTTTTTGGTGGTGGTGGTTTACTTGGTTTTTAAAAATCAAAGGAAATGTCAGCAAGATAGCTCAGTGAGTAGAGGCCCTTGGTGCCAGGCCTGATCACCTGGATTTGATGCTCAGAACCCGGGGGTTGGCGTGGGGATAGCACCAGCTTACAGGTTATCCTGTGATGGCCACACGCTCAGCCCTGCGCCCCCTTCCCCCAAACAAAATAAAATAATAGACGTAATTAAAATTTTCTAATGATAGAATTTTGAGGCATTTGAAATTATATCAGTTTCAGTGGTCCTTAGATTTGCTGGTGTGTTGAAACAGGGTCTTTCTCCGTGTGTAGCTTAGGTTGACCAGGAACTTGAGAGTCCTCCAGCCTCAGGCTCCAGAATGCTGGGATTACAGGATTGCTCTATCATGCCAGATTTCCAGATTCTCTACGCTATCAGGACAACATGGTCATCGTCGTTGTTAATTTCTCTATTATCAGGGTTGTCTCCTGCAGCAGCAGCAGCATTGGGTCATTGAGACAAGGTGAATTATTTCCTGCTGCTTGACACACAAACAACTTGACAACAGTTCAGGTGCCACCGTGTCCTGTATCTCTGTGAAAAAAAAAAAAAAAACATTTTCAGCGAAGTATGTAGAAATGTAAATATATGTAAGCATTACAAGTGAGCATTTACAATTAGATTTTTTAATTTTCTGTTCTGGGGATTGAACCTGTTGCATGCTAAGCAAGCCCTTTACAAAAGCCCATTTACATTTTTATTTGGAGACTGAGTTTCAATAAATTGCCCTGGCTGACCTTGAATCTGCAATTCTCTTTCCTTGTCTCCAGATTAGCAGGGATTACAGATGTGTATACCATTAAGCCTGTGACAGTAGATTTTGATGATAAGAAATGTTGACTCTGGGAGTAGAGAGATAGTTCAGTGGTTAAGAACACTTGTGGCTTTTACAGAGGACCTGGGTTTGGTTCCCAGCAGCCACAGGATGGCTCAACACCCTCTCTGACTTCAGTTGCAGAGTATCCAATGCCTTCTGACCTCTTCAGGCAACAGACATACACATGGTGCACATGTGTATGTTCAAGCAAAACACTCATACATATAAAATAAATAAATCCAATTTTTTAAAAGAAATATGATTTTGAATCACAACCAAGTGAAATGTTAGCCAAAAATACCAAAAACAAAAAAAAAAAAAAAAAAGAAAAAGAAAGAAAGAAAACAAACGGAACAACAGCAACAAAAATCTCCAAAACAAGGTTTGATGCTTCTCATCAGTAGAACCTGCATCTAAAAACTCGTACTTACGATGCTTGGATTTCAACAAGCCCATAGACGTTGGGGTTGTGCTTTTTTAATTTTTACAATTATTACCGTATGTGTGTGCATGATATGGGAGGGGCACACACATGCTCATGGAGCTCAGAGGGCAGCTTGAGGGTCTGTGACGTCCTTCACCTTGGTCTGGACTCTGGTCACTCGGTGTGTGCTGCAGGTGCCTTTACTCCAGAGCCATCTTGTCAGCCCTTGTGTTATCTTTTAAGGCAGCGTCTTGCGCCCAGACATGCATGGAACACCGAATAGCCCTGCCTCAGCCTTCCAATTATGGGACAGAAAGCCATTTTTTTAAACTGAGAATGCTCGTCATTGCCATGTCCTAAACACTCTCTAATAAGATCAAGAAACCAAGAAGACTCAAAACAAAAAGTCTGCTTGCTGGTGATGGAGTCATGTTGTCCTGGGGCCATGGAACTGCAGAAATTGAGTAGTGACAATATGTGTACTTTAGATTCAGCATCTTTCTGCTTGAGATGTTGGTTAAAGCATTATCTAACTGATTGTGCTTAACAAGAGTAAATCTTTTATTTATTTATTTGTTGTTGTATGTGTGTGTATGTCTGCGCACCCATGCCCCAGCCCATCGTGGAGGTCAGAGGACATGTCTGTGGAATCAGTTCTTTCCTAGCTTTACGTGGGACCTGGGGGTGGAACTCAGGCAGCCAGGCTTCACGGTAACCACTTTTAAAACACTAGCAATCTCATCAGTCCCCAAGAGTAAATCTTTCTTTTAAATTTGGACACCTTCCTGGAGCAGGGGCCTATGTCTCTTGTTCTAGATGGCCGTTTCTTGGACAAGTGCCACTCAGAGTCAGCCCACAGAGAGACTGCTCCGGCAGCAGAGACGACTGAGTGGTTGGCCAAAAGCATCCTGCTACCACATACACGTTTACTTGGCTCCTGCGTTAGCTTTACTATTTGCTCAGAGTTATCAAACTCTATTTGTCTTTATAGCTTTTAAGACTTAAAAAAAAAAAAAAAAAAAAACATTAGGAGCAAAGTGGAGTTTTTGTTTTGTTTTTTGAGACAGGGTTTCTCTGTGTAGCTTTGGAGCCTTTCCTGGAACTCACTCTGTAGCCCAGGCTGGCCTCGAACTCACAGAGACCCGCCTACCTCTGTCTCCCAAGTGCTGGGATTAAAGTTGTACACCACCACCACCCGGCCGCAAAGTGGTTTTCTAAGTATAGGTATACAGTATCTTTTCCCTTGCTTTGGCATTACCACTGGATGCCCTTGTAGTGCCCAGTAAGAATGAGAACACTGGGTCAAACAGCTCAGGACTCAGACCCTTGCTTTTCAACTTCTCAGTGGTGTGGCCTTGCCCAGGTTGCCTGCCCTCACTACACCTGAGCAAACTGTAACTTGGGAAGTTCTCTCTAAGCTGGGGATTGTTTTCCACATCAGTGAAAGAAGGGTACTGTTACAGGCTGAGTGGGCCCTTTGTGGCTTTAGGATGGAAATCCAAACAGACTGAAGTTCTATGTCTGAACCAAAAGCAAGGCAGAGAAGGCCCAATGTATATCCAACCCTCCTTCAGGGAGAGTATGAATAGCCATGCCTTCAACTTCACCTGCACCACTGTCCATACACTTGGCTCAAGATGTGCCTGTGCTTGTGTTCTGGACTCCTCTGCAGTCCCCCATGGACGGTTCTAGGTCAGACTTGTCATTGTCATGGTCCTTGGATGGAACCTGCTAGCCAGTGTTTTATTGTTGGGAAAGACAACCAACTAAAACGCAGGCGAAGACTGATATGCATGCCAGAGAGCCAAGGAATAAAGGCTGTATTCAGGCAGGGTACAGCTCCCCTCAGGTTGGGAGTCCGCCAGCAGTGAGGCAGGGAGAGGCCCCTGGGTGCTCCCATTTTCTTATCATCTTGCCCAAATGTTTGTCCTTGAGCAGGCAGTCTTCCCTCACAGTGTTTCCCTTGAGAAAGGAAGTAACCTCTTAGGAAGCCCCACCTACTCTCTCTGTACCCTTTTAACCTTCCCTTGGTGTATCTTTTTTTTTTAATTGAATGATAAAGACAATGTGTTTTTCTAGATTAGTTTTTTAGTGTTTTGTTTTATGCTTTTTTTGTATTTTAAAAATGTGTGTGTGTGTGTGTGTGTGTGTGTGTGTGTGTGTGTGTGTGTATGTGTGTGTGTGTGTGTGTTTTTGTTGCTGTTCTCAGCACTGGGGATTCAATATTCGAGAAAAGCATTCTATTTCTCAGCTGCACCCCCAGCCCTAGTGTTGACCACCCTTAGAATAAACCCCTCACCTCATTGTTCCTCCGAGTTTAGGAAGTTACCTTTGTTGTTCTGTAATGAAAGTTTAAGCTGTATAAAGCATGGCATTTTCTGACAGGCATTTCTGACAACGTGGCATTTTCAGAGACATGTCTAACTTCTAGTCCCTTGTGGTATCCTTACAGGCTGTGATTTAGTTTTAGCCTGGAAAATGAACTGAGAGCTGATAGTTTAGCAGAAGTAGGTGTAGTGAGAAGGAACACGTGTTGTCCTAGTAACAGAGGATTTAGAGATTAGCACTTTTAAATAGATTGTGCCTTCTAGGTAGATTGACATCTGATGAAGATTAAGGAGGTCATTTGTAACTGGATATACCAAAAGATGTCACCATGATCTCCTTTGCTTTCAGGTCCTTAGTTTTCTAAGCTACTTATGAGGCAAGAACCAAGAAAGGAAGGGCAAGAACCCAGTAGAAAGGCAAGAGCCCAGATGGACTACCAGAAAACTCTGTCAGTAGAATAAGAGCCATGAGGGACCACCAGGACTCCAGGGAAGCCTGAGCGACCACCAGATAGATGGTTAACACTCCAGTAGGGTAAAGGCCCAGTAGGGGGACTGAGTGGAAGAAGGGGTACCCCACAAACAAATCCATGCCAATTTATGTGGTGGTTTGAATGAGCATTGCTCCCATAGGCTCATATGTTTGAATGCTTGGTCCCCAGTTGGTGGAACTATTTGGGAAGGATTAGGACGAGTGGCTTTGTTGGAGGAGGTATGTCACTAGGGATGGGCTTTGAGGTTTCAAAAACCCATGCCATTCCCTGTTAGCTCTTTCTTGTGCCTATGGATCAGATGTAAGCTCTCAACTACTGCTCCAGCAAGCCATGTCTGCCTGCCTGCTCTTGTCTTGTGTTCCTAGTGATGGTCATGGACTCTAACCCTCCAGAACCATGAGCTCTAAATTAAACGCTTTCCTTCTGTAAGTTGCCTTGGTCATGTTGCTTTGTCACACCAATAGAAAAGGTAACTAAGACAGTTTACTCCTCAATATCAGGATTTTACATTGTGAGTGTTTTTTTTTTTTTTTTTTTTTTTTTTTTTTTTTTTTTTTTTTGGTTTTTCGAGACAGGGTTTCTCTGTGTAGCTTTGCGCCTTTCCTGGAACTCGCTTTGGAGACCAGGCTGGCCTCGAACTCACAGAGATCCGCCTGGCTCTGCCTCCCGAGTGCTGGGATTAAAGGCGTGCGCCACCACCGCCCGGCCATTGTGAGTGTTTTTAATGTGATGATTCATTTCAGATTAGGTAGAGCGACTCAACTGAGATTCATGTGAAGGCGGGATCTTACACCAAGGAAAACAACTTCAGCATGATTCAGCCATAACTAGGAGCTGTATTTGTTAAGAAAAAGATAGTCCATGCTTTAGACTTAAGTTGGAGTGGAGGGAGGAGAGGAGAGACTGAGAGAGGTTTAAATGTTTTAACAGTAGTGCTGTGTGTGTGTGTGTGTGTGTGTGTGTGTGTGTGTGTGTGTGTGTGTGTGTATGTATGTATGTGTTGGTAATTACGTTTTTCAGAGAATATAACTTAGAACCAAGTTAGAAGATGAAACAAAGTTTGAAAATTAAGTAAGAACTGTGAACTTGTTTCCTTTTGAAACTGAAGGTGGTTTATGAGGTACATTGTTCAAGGAAGAGGGAAGTGCTGATAAGATTAAACCCAAAGGTCACAGACTTTAAAAAGAATAAACAAATCTAATTTGTGAGAAATCCTGTCTTCAAGGAAGTAAGAGATGACCCTGATGGCAGAATTTGGGGAACAGCAATCAGTTAGTCAGGTTTGGAGAAAATGTGTTTTAAGACAAGAGATGTAAGTATGCTAATCTCTTGACATTGACCTTATCTTTATAGCTAACTCTCTTTCTGTGGAATTGTCTGAGCATACTAGGCAAGTGCTCTACCACCGAGCCACATCCCCAGCCTCTGAGATTATCCTGAATCCCCAAATTAGCAAATGTTCCAGAAATGTTTGTAGCAGGCTATATGACTTTGTTCTTCTAAATCACATGGGTCATGCTTCCTTTGCATTATCTTCATGCCACAGTTAACCACAGTTTCAACCCTAATGAGATTGATATCCTATCTAGTGAGTTTAGAGTTACTTCCTGAAACAATTACTGTTTTTTCTTGTTTTTTTTTTTATTGTGTATTCATCTGTGTGACAGATGAGACCAGTTTCGAGCAAGTTCCTAACATTTTTAGTTTGTCCAAAAACTCTTTTCCTCCTTTTACTTTCTGTATTTGTACTAACAGCATAACCATTGATTGAGGGTTGAAAGGTAGCCTTGTTTTTCCTCAGCAGAGCAGTGTTTACCACCTGGCTAAGGCTCACAAAAGCTGCTTACGGAAATCATGGCAACCAGAAAATATGGAACATTATTTTTTAAGTGCAGTTCTCCCACTTGCTAGTGATTTAAGGAATGTAATTTATGCAGCCCTATCTCATATACACAGACTGAACCAGGAGTCTGCAGATCAGGACCAGCAATCTGAAGTTTCTGTTTGGTTGTTGTTTTTTGAAAGGAATCTCATGACTGTAGTCTTAAGTTGGGATCAACTCATCCTCCTGCCTTATCTCTCTAAGGTCCCCACAGATATGCACTCTCAGGTCTAGCCAGCCCTCTGCTTAAACAATGTGTTTTAAAGTTGTACAGGACTTTCAGTTCATTCTGTAGATTTATTATATTTACTTAAAAATATTTTATTTGTATTTATTTTGTGTGTGTGTGTGTGTGTGTGTGTCACACATAAGTGCAGATGCTTTCAGAGGCCTGAAGAAGGCATTAGATCCCCTGGAACTGGAGTTGCAGGCAATTATGAACTGCCTGATGTAGGTGCTGGGAACTGAACTTAGGTCCTCTGGAGGAGCAGCCATTGTTCTTAACTGCTGGACCATCTCTTCAGCCACCACTATTTTACTTTTTGATACAACTGTGAATGGGGTTGTTTCCCTGATTTCTTTCTTAGCATGTTTGTTATTAGTATATAGATAGAAAGCCTACTGATTTTTTTGTGTCTTAATTTTGTATACCTCTATTTTACTGAAAGTGTTTAATCAGTGCTAAGAGTTTTCTGACGGGGCCATTGTGATCTTTATACATAGAATCATATATCTGCAAATAAAGATACTTTGACTTCTTCCTTTCTTATTTGTGTGTCCCATTTATTTCCTTCTTTTGTTCAAGCTAAGTGCTATATTTAGTGAGTGGAGAAAGTGCACCCTTGCCTTAGTCCTGATTTTAGTGGAAGTGCTTTGACTTTTCCTCCCTTTTGTATAAGTTGGCTATAGGCATGTTGTATGTAGCCTCTGCTATGTTGAGATGTTTCTTCTGTTCCTAGTCTCTTCAACGGAATGGAGTGATAAATGTTTATTTTGAATTCCTTCTCCAGGGTTTCGTCTCATTTATTCTTGGTGGAAGAGGTTACTATGTGATTAGTAATTTTTAAGACTTATGCTACCTTGATTTCTCGTGCTGCTTATGTTTTTGTATTGGGACTTACGCATCTGGAGTTCAGGCATTAGTTGGATTTTTTCTTTTTATTCACCTGTATTCTTCATTGGAAGTATTTGCAGTGTCCAAAAGGGACTAGGCTGTAATTGGGTTGTAGTTTTGTTTTGGTTTTTTTTTAACTCTTAATACTTGCTTCTACAGTGCTGGACTAGGTTGCATTTCCAGCAGAGGGACACATCTCCTCTAGCATTTGTTGTTTTATCATGACTGCCATTCTGTAGATGTAACCAACTTTCTTATTAAATAAGAAACACAGAACCAATGCAAAGAAGAAAGCCAAGAGGTCAGAGCTAAGAGCTAAAACCTTACCCTTCCTCCTGCAGTGGTCCTACCTCTCCGAACCAGAGCTACCCCTGTGTTAAAGTCTTTATATAGAGTTCCTGTCCTGCCTTCTCATTGGTTGTAAACCCAACCACATGACTGCCTCGTCACGGCCTGTTTGTATAGGCCTCCAGGTTTTCCATGATTGGTATTGAAATTAAAGGCATGTATATCCAATAATGGCTGTATCCCTGAACACACAGAGACTTACCCAGCTCTGCCTACCAGGTGCTGGGATTACAAGCGTACACCACCACTGCCCTGCTTTCCTATGGCTTGCTAATAGCTCTGACCCCCGGGCAACTTTATTTGTTAACATACAAATAACATTTTAATACAAATAAAATATCACCATACCATTCTGACTGGGGTAAGATGTAATCTCAATGTAGTTGCTTTCTCGAGGCAGAGTTTCTCTGTGTAGCTTTGGAGCCTGTCCTGGAACTCACTCTGTAGACCAGGCTAGCCTCGAACTCACAGAGATCCGCCTGGCTCTGCCTCCCAAGTGCTGGGATTTAAGGTGCGTGTCACCACCACCCGGCATGTCGTTTTAATTTTGCATTTCTCAGATGGTAAGTGTGGTGGTTAATTTGCTGAAGGGGCTTTGTGTGGTTTTAAAAAATAGATAGCTAATAAAATCCAGAATGAATTTTGTATGATTAAACTGATGTTTTTCTCTGAACACACAATAAATTGGCATTACTAAAATCTAGAACTAGGGAGCAGAAATTAAAATAAACGTGGGATCTGGCATTGTAGCCCAGTTGGAGAGCTTTTGCCTGGCATGCAGGGAGCCCTGGGTTCAGTCCTCGTCATCCCATAAACCAGGTGCTGTGGCACACAGTTGTCACCCCATCAGCACTCAGAGTTCCAGGCAGGAGGATCCGAGGTTCAGCACCATCACCAGCTATATGGAACTGTGTCTCAGAAAACGAGGGGCAGAGGGAGAGAGAGAGAGAGAGAGAGAGAGAGAGAGAGAGAGAGAGAGAGAGAACGAACAGAACTTCAACTTGTAGAACTGCAGAAAATTTTCACAAAGGTTTGTGGCTTAGCCTTAATTTTCATAGTAGTTGAAATCTTCCCTATATGGTTTTGTGTAAAGTCCTTTATTTACCTTTTCTTGCTTTAAAGTTAATTTAAGCATTGAAATCATTTAGAGATAATTAGGATACATAAAAGAACATGTATTTTTAAATTTTGATTCTGCTGGGACCAAAATGGAACTCAGGGCCTGGCATATGCTAAGCAAATACTCTCCCATTGGGACTTTGTCCCCATAATTATCTAATTTTAATCCTTATTTGTTGATTGATTGTATTATTTTGAAACAAGGTCTTGCTATATAGCCACATAGGACCTCAAATTCATAATCTCCCTGCCTTAGCCTCCTGAGGACTGGTTTTGTTGCCAGCTGTGCAGCTTTGAGAAACCCCCTCAGAGCCTAAAGGGCTCTGCTCAGGCCACAGGTACCTCAGCAATAGCTGTACATTGTGATTTGGGGGTGGGGAAACTTTTTTTAAAAGACAAGTTCTTGCTATGTACCCTCAAGTGGTGTAGAAAACTGTAGACAGGGCTGGCCTCAAACTTGCAATCCTGGTAGACTCTCAGGTACTGGGACTGATCTGGGGCCGTTAGAGCTAGTTAGTCTGCACCTAAATTTAGAATGGGTGTGTGGGTGTGTGTGCTGTTCTAGTTCTTTTTCTTTCTTTGTTTCTAGTCATTTTCCTTATCCAAAGAATTCTGTCTTTGAAGAGGAGACTTACTAGGTACGTTGTGCAAGCTTTCAGGTGGATAAGGGACATTTATCAAGGCTAGTTGGTGGCTCATGCTCATAATCCTAGTACTTGGGAGGCTGAAGCAGGGTGATTTCTACAAATTCTAGACTACTGTGGGCTACTCCAGGCTAGCCTCAGCTACTGCGTGAACTCCTGTCCTAATGTAAAACAAGGAAGAGGAGGAGGAAGAGGAGGAGGAAGCAGAACCAGAGCCGTAAAACCAAAACAGCAGGAAGACTCTTCCCTGTGCATGGGTGATGGGAGTTAACTGTAGTTGATGAAAGGGACCCTTACCTGTGCATGGGTGACCAGAGTTTGTAGCTGAAAGTTTTCCTGTGCCTACCTGGCTCCTGCGTCCTTGCCTCCAGCAGCTGCTCAGACCCAAATGAACACACAGAGGCTTATATTAATTACAAACTGTATGGCCTGTTGGCTCAGGCTTCTCGCTAGCTAGATCTTACATCTTAAATTAACCCATTTCTATAAATCTATACTTTGTTATGTGGCTGGTATCTTTATATCTTGCTTCTCATGGCGGAGGCTGGCATCGTTCTCTCTGTTCTGCCTTTCAGCTTCCTCCTCTTTAGTTAGAATGCCCCGCCTAACCCTATTCTGCCTCACTGTTGACCAAACAGCTTTATTTACAACCAATCAGAGCAACACATTTTCACAGGATACAAAAAGACATTCCCCCATCAGGAGTTAACTGTAGTTTATGAAGGGGACCTTACCTGTGCATGGGTGATGAGAGTTAACTGTAGTTTATGAAAGGGACCCTTACCTGTGCATGGGTGACAGGGAGTTGGACTGTGGTTCATTAGCCATTTAACGGTCTGTGGTGCCTCTCAGAGGGAGGACTACAGTCCTTTAGCAGGTGGCATGGTCCATTATGTTGAAAATAATGGGTGTCAGCCAGCAAAATGTTCAAACCAGAACCAAGAGAATGAGGCGGCCCTTTCTCTTGTCTTGTGTCTTTTAATCTAACTGCATATTGTGCCTCGAGCTGATAGGCATGTGCCACAGCATTGGCATTTTCACTGTTTATTTAAATGAAAACCATACCTGAGATTGTTTTGCTCCCACTAAAGTGTCAGTCATGACTGGGCAGGTGGCACTCGGGAGGCAGAAACAAATGGAACTCTGTTGACTTCCAGGCCAGTCAGGGTTACATAGTGAGACTCTCTGTCTCTAAATAAATAAGTTAATTGTTAATTAAACAAGCAAAAGTCATTAAAAACAACAGACAACCCAAAACATCCCCGCAGTCAGGAAGATGTACACGGTGCAGGTTTTTGTCAGCAGGTGGCAGGCTTCTCCTGCAGTAGATGCAGTGTTGATGCACTTTTTATATGTGTTGCTGGAGATTGAGCCAGAAGCCGAGGCTTGCTAGCAAGGCAAAAGCTGTCTGCTGAGCTACCTCTCTGGCCCTGGTGTTAGGTGCTTTAACTGTTTCCTTAGTATATATTCATTGTCTGAAGGGCATGTGCTCTTTTTTAAAGACAGGATTTCGATGTGTAGCCTGGCCTTGTCCTCACGGAGATCTGCCTGCTTCTGCCTCCTGAGTACTGGGGCTGAAGGGGTGAGCCGCCATGCCTGGCAGGTTAGTGCTCTTATGTAAGCCCTCAAAGTTACTTTCACGAGTAAGCTATAAACTTTTAACAAGTGTGACAACAATTATGGCAGACTTGATTGTCTTTTGGTCATTTTGTTTTACATGCTCCTTGCCTTCTCTCCCTCTTTTTTTTTTTTTTTTTTTTTTAATCTACTAGAATAAGAAAGATACAAAATTGTCTTGCAGTTGATGAGGGGTTGCTTAATCGGTTTGGTAAGTTCCTTCTTGTACGTAGGTGGAAGCAGATAGTGTGACCTGAAAAGTCCTCTGTTCTCCACTGTCTCCTCTGCCTTGTCCCATCACAGTGCCTCCCGTGTATGGCCCCACGTGCCCTTCTGTTTGGGACGTTCCATTGGAGACAGCATTAAGAACCCCGTAGTCATAGCCAGTTGTGCTATGCCCGCCTGTAGTTCAAGCTGCTGGGGAGTCCAAGATACAGGATCTCTTGAGCCAGTGCATTTGAGAAAACAATAAATGTCATAATAATAATACAGACACCGTATTTTTTAAAGATTTATTAATGTGGGTGAGTATTATTTATGCATATGAGTGTGTGTGCCTGGTTCCCAGGGACGTCAGAAGAGGGTATCAGATCCCTTGGAACTGGAGTTCTAGATGGTTATGAACTGCTGTGTGGGTGCTGGGAACAGAAGCCGGGTCCTCTGCAACGGCAGCCAGTGCTCTTAACCACTGAGCCATTGCTCCAGCCTTCAAATCACCGTGTTCTTATATGCAACTTCCTCGGGAACAGCGATCAGTTAGTACATCCTCCAAGGTCTTGTCAACTGTTAAATTCTAAAAGAACAAATGAGTCACTAGACGGATTCTTACAGAAGCAGAGAGGAACCAGTTGAGAACTTCTAAGCCTTGTAGCATGCTGAAATGTAAAACTGAAACTTCCTGATGTTAGTTAGCATTAGGAAAAAAAAAAAAAAAAAAGATGAGTCAGGTATGGTATAGGGCACACCATAATCCCTGCACTTGGGAGGCTAAAAAAGGTGGTGGTAAATTCAAGGCCTGGGCCTGCATATCAAAACCTTGTCTGTAAAAAGAAAAAAGAAAAGAAAAAATTAAAGAACACAGGCAGGGAGTGAATAGAAGACAGAAAGAAAAGGGAGACTACAGTGCACTGGACTAGAAAGCCCTCGAAGGAGAAACTCGGTCTCTTTGGGTTGACAGCATGGACTTAGGACCAAGTACATACTGCATTATCTGCCTAACTCATAACATCTAGCTCTAATTATTAACATAACTGTCTTTAACTTAAGCTGAGTCCAGCTGTCTGAAACTCGGGTAATTACTGTTTCCAGGTAATGTTAGTGACATAGTCACCACAGAAAATAATGGAAGAAAATCACCTGTGAGCCTACCCTTCATCTCTGATCACTTATTGATATTTCATTTTGCTTGTATTGGCTATTGTAGCGTTCAATTTAGTTTCTAGCTAGAGCATCTAAGACTTTAGAATCTGTAAGTGGAATTAGTCGTGTTCCATCTTCTTGTGCTTTTTTAATTTTTATTTTGTTTTTCTTGTGACAATCTCACTGTGTAGCCCAAGCTAACCTGTACTAAATTTAGTGCTCCTTCTGTCTCAGCCTCCATTGCAGGCTTAAGTTGTCTTTTTTTGTGTGTGAGGAATCTTCCCAGGGCCTCCTGCATACTAATTGAAACACATGTGTTTCCACTGAGCGGCACCCATAACCAGTTAGCCGTGCTTGTTCTGTGTTGTTGCCGTTGTGAGGTGTGAAAATCTTGCTGTGTGATGAGTTGTCTCTGTGTTCTCCATTCAGGTGTGTCAGATAGGATGCACTGAAGTATGCTTTCTCTTGGGGACCGCCAGCCCGAAAATAACGACAGGGAGACTTATGATTAATTATGAAAGCTCAGCCTTAGCTTCGGCTTGTCCCACTGGCTCTTATGACTTAAATTAACCCATATTTTTATTAATCTATGTTCTACCATGTGGCTTTTACCTCTCTCCCACTCTGTGTGTCTGAGTGGTTCTTCGCCTCTATTATCCCCTTCCTCTCTCTGCCTGGAAGTTCTGCCTATCTCTCCTGCCTAGCTATTGGCCATTCAGCTTTTTATTACGCCAATCACAGCAATACCTCTTCACAGCATACAAATATCCCACAACAATGCACCAATAGGAAAAGCTTACCTCACCATTTTTACTTAATATGCTCTGTACAAAACAGCAATCTGTAGCAGTAGTGTTTCTTTTCAGCAGAGTACGAACTGTGTTGTGGAAAGTCCAAGATATAAAAACGTTTTCATCTTGTTCTGTGTCAGGCACAGAAATTCAGCTGCACTAAAATGGAGACAACATTTTGAGAGATGCAAATCTTGAAAGACCAGGGCATGGTGCATTTAGCAAGAAGCATAGAAAGCTCTTTAACTAAGAGAAAAGATGTAAAATGTTAAAGACTATGTTTGACCTAATCAAAGGAAGATTGAAATCTGAAGCCACTTTGTTGAGATCTGGGGGAAGGTTGTAATCTCTTGAGATGGAGTCTGTAGACTCTCCTCAGCGTGCATACCATAATCCACCAACCAGTTTACCAAGTAGGCTAGGCTGGCTGGTCACTAAGTTCTTAAGATTACAAGTATGCGTCACCATACCCAGCTTTTTGAAATGGAAGTTCTAGGGACTGAACTTGGGTCCTTGTATTTGCTGACCAAGTCATAAGAAACTTTTTAGTGGCCAACTATGAAGTAATGGTTTTTGTTTTGATTCAGTTAAATAATTTGATAGGCTAAAAGGCTCTGAGTAGTTACTCATACTCACAAATGGATTTCACTTTCTCCGTTGATAAAGATAACCATACTTGCTAGTAAGATAAACATCCTGTTATAGGTTCAGAGTGGGAGAAAAAAAGAACCTGGCAGACAGTTAAGTCCTGTCCTGTGTAGAAACCTCTGCCCTTTGGCATCTGAATTCCTGAGGTAGTACTTGCCATTAGGAGGGGTATGGGTGGTTTCGGCCAGGCCAGTAACAGTGCAGAGATGAAAGTCCACTCCACTGCTGAAGAGCCACCTCTGTGGCTTTCAGCTTCTTTCTAGCCTTCTCAGAAAACACTGGAAAAGCTATTTAGACGAAACCGGGTTTGTGTTGCTTGTTTTGTGGTTCTGAGGTTCAAACTCAGGGCTTCATGGATGCTAGGCTGATGAATTACATCCCCAGTCCCCAAAATTGTTTGTTTGTTTTCAATTAAAATTTTTCATAGAATACATTTCAATCACTGCTCTCCACCAACTCCTCTCAGACCCTCTGTACTTCCTACCCACTCAACTTGATTCTTACCATTCTCATCCATGCTCTCCCTCTGTCCCTCTCTCTCCTTCTCTCTATCTCTAAACAAAAAACAAGACAACCAAAAAAAAAAAAACCCACAAAAAAATCAAAACAAATGAGAAAAAGACCAATAAGACCAAAAAAGGCCCAAATGCCATAAAGGTAGTAAATATCTTAGTTTCTCTGGATTCCGTATTGCGTCACTGTGAAGAAGGGGAGGTGTATGGAGTTCTCTCAGGCTAACCTGACTGGATTAGAGTGTTTGTCAAGGTCATTTGCATGCTTCAGGACTGGCAGTGCAAAAGCCCTCAATAGATACTACTCAGTCTTTGTTAAATATAAGCCCCTCAAGGAGGGGTTTTTATTTCTATGTTTTACACAAGATTTTGCTATGTAGCCTTTGTATCTGGAGCTTGTGACAATTCTGCTGCTCCTGGGTGTGTTGTGGGCACCTGGCTCCCAATACAGATCTTGCTTTGTTATTTGTCAGGATGCTTTTCAACTTTTCTGATTATGGACAAGATTAATGCTATTTGCTTCTGACTCTCACTTTTAAACACATCATTTATTTCTCAAGGAAATCATTTCTTTTCTAAAACTCAGGCTATAAAAGTGGGCTGTTAGTGCTGCCATGGGTGCTATCATGGGTCCTATTTTAGACTTCCTGTGCTTCCCATACTGAATCTGTTGCTGCTTCTTAGCAGCTGCATGCCTTAACTCACTTAGGAAATGAAGGATAGTGGCATATGATATGCAGGGTGGTAGGGATATTGAATGAAGGATGTCCACACACTTAGAATTTAGTAAAATTATTTATTTATTCATGTCATTTAGTTACTTATTTTTCACTTCTTGGAATCAGACCAGGGCCTCAAGTATTCTATGTGGTCACCCTGTGTACTCAGTCACACTCACGCAGAAGCTAGTAAATTTTAGCTACTTTTGTCTTATTGTTTCTACAGTATTTTGTCTTATTGTTTCTAAGACAGGGTCTTACTGTGTAGCATCGAATGGCCTGGGACAGTGACCCTCCTGCTCCTTCCTCCCAAGTGCCGGGATTATAGGCTTGAAGCACCACATCCAGGATGATCATTTCTAAGAGCTTTATACATCTGTGTTTCATGTGTGTGTCAGCGTGTGTTCACTGCTGGTGCTGTTTTGATGTGTTTGTGGTACTGGGACTAGAGCCCAGGGCTCTGTACATGCTAAACAGACTCTGCCTCCCAGCCACAGCCCTATCCCTTACCTGGCCTGTGTTTTGGACTTTCATGTTTTGTTACTGTTCCGTGTTTTGTTTTGTTTTTGAGACTGTATCTCATGGAGCCTAGGCTGGCCTCCAGCTCTTCAGAGGAAGATGACCTTGAATTCCTAATCCTCTTGCCTCTCCCTCCCAAGTGCTGGATTACAGGCATGTGTCACTGTGCCCGCCTCTCTCCTGTGTTAAGAATCAACTAGGTGTTAGTCTATATTTTTTCAACTGTATCTTTGTGCACAACCATATTTCCTTGAGATCAGTTACTAGACACCAAGTGGTATGTGAAAGGAATATTTCTATCTACAGCTTTCAGGAATATTTCTAAATATTTGTCTGAGAAGGTGTGGAGGTGTAACTCCCGAAGTCCTCTGTTAAAGGAGGTAATCATTAGGGTAGGGTAGTTAGCGGTTTTTTTGTTGTTGTTGTTTGTTTGCTGTCCTTGAATTCCCATCACTAATTAGATATAATAGGTCTTCCTCTTGGAGAAATGTTTTGTTAATGAACCTTATTAAATCTTATTACAGCGAGATAGCAGTGCCTGGGGCTGGAGAGATGGCTCATTGGGTGAAGCCCTTGCCACATAAGGCTGGAATTAGGATTCCCAGCACCCATGGAAATGCCAAGCAGGTTTGGTGACCTACCTGTAATCCCAGTACCGAGGAGGCAGATAACAGGGATGCCCAGGTCAAGCTGACTAGCTCACCTCGCTGAATGGCCAGGCTCTGGGCTGACGTGAGAGAGTCTGTCTCACTAGGAAGGAGGAGAGCAACTGAAGAGGACACCTGAAGATGACCTCTGGGCTGCACAAGCCCCCCCACACACACATGTGAATATGCACACAGCAGCCGGGTGGGGGTGGGGGTGGGGGTGGGGTGTCTCTGAGGCCGAGGCCAAACATAGCAAGTTTCTACATAGGAATTCAAGGTCACACAATTGTCAGGGCATCCAGTGGTATGTAGTGGGACCCTGTAATTCCCCACCTGCCCCCCCCCCCCCCCGTTCTCCCCTCCCCTAAGGCAGTCCAAGGGCTCTTGTGGTACTGTGGACTTGTAGTGGACAGTTCCCGCCACTCTGGAGGCAGAGGAGGCGTGAAGATCACCTGGACCCAGGAGCTTGAGCCCAGCCTGAGCAACAACTTATTGAGATCCTTTCTCTAAAAAAAAAAAAAAGAACTTGCTATTTCACAAAGTTTAATTACTAAAATACAGCCTGGCATTCAATGTCTCTGAGTACAGTAGAGCGAGCTGATAGGAAAAAATTATTTACATGTATACAGCTTAACCATGTTCCTGATGATAAAGCTTCCCACAGCCCATGTTCTACCTTATCTAGCAGGCCCTGGCACAGCATTAGCATATTGCCATCCTGCTGCTCAGTTAAAAAACTAGACTGATTTTGGTTTTAAAGTAAAAACATTTTATCTCTTTAGCTCCTTTTTAATAACAATGACAAAAACTCTCATATTATGTTACCCAGGCTGACCCACATAGACTCCGTGATTTTCCTGCCTCAGATCCTTAGTAGCTGAGACTACAAGTACACGCTGTTATACCTGTATTTTCCAGTTTTATAATAGTTTCATAGTTTCGGCCTGGTTTTATTAAAATTGACCAAAAATTTCTGGAAGATATAAAGAAAATATAAAAGTCACCTTAAATCCCACTGGAGTAAAATATGTGTAATGTAAAAGGTACCATTTTAGTCAAACTTAAGGATACAGTTTGGTGACACCGAATACATGTCCGTTGCTGTGCCCCATCACCACAGCACACCACCCTCAGAACTGTTTTCACTTAAAAGCTGGAACTCTGCCAAACTGAGCAACGGCCTCTTATCCCCCTTCCCTGGCCTCTTATCCCCCTCCCCTGGCTCCAGCAGCCAGACTCCATCTTTCCACTTTGTCTTGAAGTAGAGCATCCACCAGATGAGTGCACACATCCCAGTGCAGTGCAGTCAGAAACCGGAAAGGAGCGGCTGAAGAGTTCCATGGTAACCGTTCCTTCTTGGGTCGCAGAGCTAGCAGCTCTTAGCCTTCGTGTTTGCCCAGCTAGTTATGTTCTGTAAACTAATGGTGTGGAGCTGCGAGCCAGCAAGCCTGTCACCCATAGCAGAGTGAGGCAGGGTTCCGCTTGCGTCACAAGACTGTTTGCATAAGGCTTAGTCAAGGCTCTGGGAGCCGCCCTCCAGTGCACCTTGTGCTATATTAGTGCTTCTCAGACAGGAAGAATTTTCTTTTGCTGGTGCTGCCGTAGCGTGTCCGGTTACCTTCAGAGTAAGTGCTCACTGTTCCTGCAGACATGAGTTCTGGTATTTAACTTGTCGTGGTTCTAGTCTGATTCTGTCTCTTAGTGAAACTTTGGCCATGTAAATATTCAGAGTAGGAAGTAAAAGTAGACTTAAATGCAGCGACATGTAAAATTCTTTGTAGTTCGCAAAGGTCTAAGTGTGTAAAACTTTCAGATGTCTTAGGCTCAATAACTAAATTTTACACTCTGATTCTAAACATTTCATATTTAGACATGTGGATGTTAGGCAAAAGCAAAGTACTCTTGGAAGTCAAGGGTAACATGTTCAGTTGCTATGTGACTTAATTTTGCACAGAGTCACGTGAGTTTGTAATGGCTGGTAATAAAGATTAATTTTTATGCCTATGAGCCTTACCCAGGACATTATAGACTGGAGTTATAATGGTATATTTTATGAATTGATAAAGGCTCGATTTCTAATGTAACAACTTGCATATTGAAAATTAAGATTCAGACATGGTAGGACTGGGGATGTAACTCAATGGTAGACCTTTTGCCTAACATGTGTAAGTCTTAGGTTGGAAACTCAGAACCTCCAAACACATATCCTTAAAACAGAACATGCGTACTACAGTAAGCTCTGGAATACTTGTGACTGTGTCAGATTTCTTTTGATATAAGGTCTTATGATATAGTCTGTGCTGGCCTCTAACCTCCTAAGTGCTTCCTGCAAGGAGGTGCCACCATACCTGGCGCTGCATTACATTGAAATATTTAAGTTTTCCAAGTTTTGTATAGCTTCTTAAAAGTCGACCATGCAACAGACTGTTGTGTGAGCAACTTGTTTAGTCTTACTGGGTACTGTCGCTACCTCTGCTGTTCTAGGAGAAAGAACAGGACAAGAAGAAGTCAAAGTATGTTTGGGGTCAGCAGCATGATTTCCATGGGCCATAGTTTACTCTCTTGAAAAATACTGTTGGGTATTAGAACCAATGTGGGTGGTGAGCTGGAGGACTGCATTCTGAGCTTACGAACTATTTGTTTTCACAATTATGCATAAAATCTGGACTGTGTTTTTTCATTTAAGGAAACTGGCATAAATTGCCCATCCTGAAATAGACGGTCTCTGAATTTATTTATTTTTCCTGTTTCCTCCTACACCTTCAACTGCTCAGTTTCAGTTTTGTTTATTGTCTGTATCGAGAGTGTTTCACTTTCCAGTCTGTGTATATTTATTTCTATCGAGGGAGAATTATTTAAATGCAACAAGGAAATTCCTACAATCCTCCATTAAAAGTGAATTTATAGTTTATATTTCCATGATAATCACCCTCAAAATTTGACATCTTAATATACTGAACTTAAGACAAATAATATTGGTTAGTTGAGAGAGGTGCAATAAAAAACAATGAATTTACCAGAGACAGTTAATACTGTTGCAGGAGCCCTTTCCTTATTATAATGAGATGTACATTTTCTCGTGTAAGAGACACAACACAGTGTACCATGTAAAATTTCATTACCTTATCAGTGTAATTTTCATGTTTCCGAAAGCATCAAAACTAAAGAGTCACTATTTAAAAGTCATGTTAATCAATTTATTTTTTCTACTTTCCTATGAGCCAGAGTGAAACAAGCCTTTAAAGATATTCATTTTACACTAAGATACTTTAAAGTCTCTTTTAAAGCAAATAAATTGCTAATGTAGACAGATTACCCATCTTATTGATTTTTAAAAACTATAGCCTCAGAATGACATACGGTAACTAAAATTCTTACATAACAAATTTAAGTGAAGTTCTTACCTCTTGCTTCATTCTTTAGCCTTGTTCTACACATTCTTGTGTTAACAACCTTAGAAACCCTAAGTTCATACTGAAAGTACACAAAGTGATTGTTTTCTAGTTTGCAAATTTTTCTAGAAGTTCATATTTCAAGGTTCCAAATTTAAAGACTTTATAACTTCCTTCGAAGAGAGTTCATAGTTCAAGGGTAGAGCTTTCTATTTTTGAATGTGTCTTCTGTACCGGCTGTGTTTTCCAGCAGCTCTTCTCTTGAAGCATCTGCCACAGATGACTGTTGGCAGAACAAGCTGGAACTTTATATGTACCAGGTATAGGCTTACAACACTGCTGGTTAAAAATACTCTGCCCTGATATTCGGTCTCTTCTTTCAGAGAGTCCCAGAATGCTGACACTATGTCTTTCTGTGTGTGTTCACACTTTTAAAACAATACAGGTCTCAAGGCGAGGTGTGGTCACTGCAGTACCCCATTCACAAGGGTTTGCTTCAGTGAGTGGAGGTTAAATCTGGTCACATTGGTGAGCACTCGGAAGAAGGAAAGCTCCTGGGTTGACCTTAGCGGAGTATATGTGACGTACTAAAAGCCAGCAGCTGCTGAGTGTGATGGTTGTTTGCCTGTAATCCCAGCATTTGAAACAAGAAGGCAGGAGGATTGCCACTGGGCAACCAGCACTGTCTGTCAGTCAGTTGGGAAGGGTCTGATGTGGGTGCTGGACATGGAACTCGGTCCTTTGCAGGAGTAGTGCACATTCTTAATGGCTGAGATGTCTCCAGCTCCCACTGGCTTTTTTCTTAATCTTTATTTATTTCTATTTTTATGTCATGCTGAAGATGAAGTCCAGGACTACATTCTAGGCAAGTCCTCTACCACTGAGCTACATCTCCAGCTCTTCAGTAGCTCTTTTAAAACAGGGTTTTGACCATTAAATTTTTGCTTACCTGGAGTAAAGTAAAATTAAAGTCATTGTGGGGAAAATTAGTAATCTTCTCTAAGATTTGTACTATAGGACAAAACCAGAATAATTATAAGAGATATTTTCTTTTGATTTAGTGGATATAAAATTTACCCAGCAGCCTCCTAAAAAAATGCTTGTTTCATTTGACAGACCCATGTTCTGACTTTGTCCCAGACACTGTGCTCAGTGCAAACACAACACAGACTTAGACACACAGAAAACTTTTAACTTAAGAAAATTTAGTGTGGAGGGGGAAGGGCTCCCTCAAACTCACCTAGCTGAGGAACCGTTTACAGTTGATGGCTGCTGGAGGAGGTCACTTTTCTCCAGACATTTGACCACTGGTGGCTCCCACACTCCAGTGGGTGACCTCGTGCACATACACACTTGACCACTGGTGGCTCCCACACTCCAGTGAGTGACCTCGTGCACATACACACTTGACCACTGGTGGCTCCCACACTCCAGTGGGTAACCTCATGCACATGCACATTTGAGCAACACTAAATAGATGTAGTGGGTGAATAAATACATAAATAAATAGTTCTTGAAAAAATTGAAGGAAAAATACTTTTGTATATTATGTTTCTTCTTTTAATTCCTATGTAGATTTGGCACTATCAACACATTTTTCTTACCCTTTGTGTACAATAAGTGTTGATAATATATACTTGCAAAGCCAAACATGGTGGTTCACACCAATAATTCCACAACAGAAGGAGGTTGAGGCAGGAGGTTACCCAGGAGTTCAAGGCAAGCCTAGACTACAGAGGGAGACCCTGTCTTGTTTTTGTTTTTGTTTTTTAACAAGTCTTGTAGTAAAGTCTTATGGCAAAATGTGTAGTCCGCCGGGCGGTGGTGGCGCACGCCTTTAATCCCAGCACTCGGGAGGCAGAGCCAGGCGGATCTCTGTGAATTCGAGGCCAGCCTGGGCTACCAAGTGAGTTCCAGGAAAGGCGCAAAGCTACACAGAGAAACCCTGTCTCGAAAAACCAAAAAAAAAAAAAAAAAAAAAAAAAAAATGTGTAGTCCATTTTACCTCTTTATTCAAACTTATTAGTACTACTTTAGTTCTTAGAAGAAACTTTACTTAATAGAGGAAATCCTTTGCTGAGGGAGCAGCCTGCAATTCCTTGGTATTTAAATCATACTAAAATACCATCTTCGTATGTCATTAGCGTACCTTAAGAGCCTCAAATGTAAGTGTGTCACGTGTACCTTTTTCCCCCCCTCTCTTGCTGTGACATCACCTGGGGAAATCCAGAAGACTGGATAACCAAGAAATGACTAATCAGGAGTCTGCTGTCCATTTGAAAATGGTGGGTATGTGAGTACTTGCAGCTCCACTTGTAAACGGTGAATCTTCTCCAATTTTTCCTTCTTAACTATACAGTTGTGGGACTGGAGTTTTATACAGGGCTTTCTTCATGATGCTTGACACACAAATGATAAACATCTCAAGTACCTACTGAATTGATTCTCAAATATCTTTGAAATTATTATGCTTGAAATATAATACATTTTATAGTTCTTAGCATAAAATGATGGCTAGGTTCTGAGGAGTTTGCTGTGGCTGTTGTTTTGTTTTTACTTTTTTTGAACATGAAGTCTCGTTGTGCTTGTATGTCAGGGATGTGCGATCCTCCTGTCTCAGCCCTGCAAGGGGTAATGTTGAGATTCCATTACAATGCATTACATATGTCTTATTCCCTTCCTGTCTTTTTGCATGTGTGGTTTGGATTTTGTTCTTTGAGACTGGGTTTCTGTGACTCAGGCTACTTGAAGTCACTTTGTCGCTAGTGATGACCTTGAACCCCTGGTTCTGCTTCCAGCTCCTGAGGCAGAGATTACAGGCATGCTCTACCTCAGCTGGATTCCCATTCTTTTCTGTATTCCTTGGCACTCTCCTGTGTAAGCCATGCAGAATGAAATATTCTAAGTGTAGTTTAAAGTGACAGACATTCAGGACCAGTGAAAAGGCTCAGTGGGTAAGGGCTTTTGCCACCAAGCATGACAATGTAAGGAAAGAACTGACTCCTAAAAGTTGTCCTCTAACACACACACACACACACACACACACACACACACACACACACACACACACACACACACACACACGACTATATGGAGAGATGGGTGGATGGATGGATGGATGGATGGATGGATAGGTGGGTGGGTGGGTGGATGGGGAGTCAGGCAGGGCAGCCAAGCAGACATGAAAAAGAATTTAAGAAAAAGAAAGGGGCCAAAATGGCTGGGGATGTAGGTCAGTTGGAAGCTCTCAGTTCAGTCCCCGACACCACATAAAACCCAAATGTGGTCTACACTTGTAGTCCCATTACTGGCCAGGTGGAAACAGGTAGATCAGGAATTCAAGGTCACCTTGGCTACATAATTAGTTTGAAGCCAACTGGGCTAGTGAGAGTGTTATTTAAAAAAAATGATTGTGTAAATAAATGGTGTGAAACTACCAACTTTATGCATAACAAAAGGTGTGTGAAGTTCCTGAAAATTCCCCGGGAAGCAGCTGTCTTCTGCATAGTGGTACTGAGGCTATGGAAGGAACATATGTCAGTACATTGCGGAAAAAATACCATCAGCTTTCCACAGTCCCCATGATAAAACTCCTTGGAGCCAGTTGTGGTAGCATGTGCCTGTTGGTAATCCCAGTTTCCTGGAGGCTGACCCAAGAGGGTTGCCACAAATTCAACGCCAGCTTACACTACACAGGGTGTGCCAGGCCAGCCAGGGCTCGACAGGAAAACCTTGTCTTTAAAAGAATAATCAAGAGAAAATAAATCAGTAAATAAATGAGTAAATACTTTTATTCTTTAACTAGTACATAATACCACAAAATGTACATTTTAATGAACCCTGAAACGTTTGATTCAATAGACATCACTTAAACTGTGTGTTTCAGCCGGAGTGGGGTGTATCTATAGATGACTTTGTCTGCTTGTGTTTCTGCCTTTCTTCTTTTGCTGGAATTGAACCCAGGGTTTTGTAGATGTTAGGTTAGGACTCCACCCATGAGCTGCAGCCTCTGTATTTCTCCCACGTGCATCGTCCACCCCTGTCTGTTCTCGAAAGTGTAGTTTAAAGTGACAGACATTCAGGACCAGTGAAAAGGCTCAGTGGGTAAGGGCTTTTGCCACCAAGCATGACAATGTAAGGAAAGAACTGACTCCTAAAAGTTGTCCTCTAACACACACACACACACACACACACACACACACACACACACACACACACGACTATATGGAGAGATGGATGGATGGATGGATGGATGGATGGATGGATGGATGGATGGATGGAAAGGCTGCCAGTGTTTTTGTTGTAACCAGTCCATTCCTCCAGTCACTTGAGTGCTCCCTGATTGCCTTCGTGAAATGAATGGTTGTTTATCCTCACCAGCAAGGATGATGCCCAGCCATTGCTTCTCTTTGATGTGTGATGGTTAAGAAAAAAAAAGTTCTAAAGCAATTTGAGTTTTCAATTTGCTTGTTACTGAAAATAAATAAGAGGCTAGCAATTATAATTGATGATTTTAAAAAAAGAAAAACGTTTTATAATATACCAAATGTAAAATGTAGGTGAAGACCTGATTAGAATCAGGGTGGTTGATGGGCGCCACCAAGTGGTCTTAGTTAATATTTTTTTGTTTGGTTGGTTTTGAAACAAGAGTTTCTCTGTGTAGCCCTGACTGCCCTGGAACTTGGTCTGTAGACCAGGTTAGCCTTGAAGTCAGAGATCCAACTGTCTCTGCCTCCCAAGTGCTGTGGGATTAAAGATATGCACCACTGCTATTCTTGTTAGCTGAACCTTGAGAGTATGACTTGCTTGATTTATATTGAGTATAAAATAAAATGCTCCATTTTCCTGGTGAAAATATTGTGGCAACATAATCCTTTGTTTACTCTCACTGTAATGAGTTACGGTGTTTTTAAAGATTTTTTTAAAAATTAATTATGTGTATGTAGGAGAAGGAGTACTTGCATGTAAGTACAGGTACAGAGGCCAGAAGAGGGTTTAAATCCCTTGAAGGAGGAGTTACAAACAGTTGTGAGCCATCCAGCATGGCTGCTGGGAACACAGAACCTCTGCAAAAGCAGCAAGCGTTCTTAACCACTGAGTCATTTCACCAGCTCCAATGGGTTTAGTTACTGAATCAAGTATTTGCTCTTCTCAGCTAAGGATTTTGTAAGGGAGCTGCAGAAGGGGTCCTCCAAAGCAGCAGTGGTCGTTCATACTCAGCAGGAAAGTATCAGTCCACATCGCATCTAGTCTCTAGCGGGAGTGTGTTTTGAAAAGTAGACACGCAGTATTTATTATGTAAATGTCAGGGTGAATTGGGGCTTGAGGGTGTGGTCTTTGTGTGCTCGTACATGTGGAGGCCAGAGATCACCATTGGATACCATCCTCTATTGCTCCTCACTGAATCTGAAGCTACTGGACTTGCTAATGAACATGCCCAGGGATCCCAGCTCATAAAGTGCAGCAAGTACGTTATGGACTTGGCCATCTCCCCCTCCTTAAGACGAATGAGGTCTCATTAAGTTAAAAGTGTCAAGATCTGGTACATTGCAGGTGATCCTATCAGTGTTTTAAGATATGGCTTTTAAAGTGTGTAACGGCTATAGATGGAGTAGAACTCATGCATTTGAGAATCCCTGGACTTGATTCCCAGTATCTTTCCTTCCCCTACAAAAAAGGGAGGGGGAGGAGCCAAATTAAATGTAGGTATTTCATGAACAGTATTTGAATGTATTTCCCTTTTCCTTTCATGTATACCTCTGTTGGTGTCTTCCAGTCTTTGGGAAATGTTCTGGCCTTTGGGGAGGAGGGGCTTATTGTTGCTTCTTGTTGTTGTTGTTGTTTTTCAAGACAGGGTTTCTCTGTGTAGCCCTGGCTGTCCTGAAACTCACTCTGTAGACCAGGCTGGCCTTGAGCTCACAGAGATCCGCCTGGCTCTGCTGGGATTAAGGGTGTGCGCCACCACCACCTGGCTCATAAGTTTATCTTAATTTTCTACATGGAAACTAGTTATGTGTTTTAATTTTTGTGTGTGTATATAATAATGGTAGTTTTATATGGTGACTTTTTTAAAATAATGTCTCAGCATTTTTATACTTTTTAATACAAGCTTCTTGATAGCAAATGAATTGGGAAAAGTGAGTGAAAGTAGTTCATGTCTATTCACTTTTTAGATGCCAGAATTCCAGAAAAGCTCAGTTCGCATCAAGAACCCTACAAGAGTAGAAGAAATTATCTGTGGTCTCATTAAAGGAGGAGCTGCCAAACTCCAGGTGACTTACACTTTTGAAACCATTGAAGTGGATTTTCGATGACAGCTGCTTGGGGGGGTGGGGGAGTCGGCTCTCTCCAGTGGAAGTTGTGGGTCTGTCCGCCACACTCCAGGGCAGCCCCCACCCAGAAGTAGTTGGCAACATAAAACACACTCCATATTCAGGTTGGGTTGGATATTTTAGTTTCTTCGTTTTTATTTTTGTTTGTTGAGAGAGCACAAAAGCATGGAGGTGGGAAAGATCTAGGAAGAGCTGAGGAAGTGGAAGATTAAGATCAAAATATATTGTATAATTTTAAGCCACATTGAAAAACTGAAGCAGACTCATCTGTCTGGGGTTAGTGATGGAGTGTGACAGGGCTTGGATAAAGCCATGGGTCCAGTCCCTAGCAACTGCAGGGGGAAAAGCAAATTTATTAATCTCCTGTTTTGACAAAACCTTAGTAATGGGATTTTTGTTGTTGTTGTTTTGCCTATACTTTGGGAGTGTAAAATCTAAAAACTTATCTAGAGTTGGTCTAAATACATGGAATACTCTATTTGAAAACAAAAAAAGAATGCCTTGAGACAGAGAGAGCACATGAGCCATGATCAAACGTGGTGGAGATTAAACCCAAGACCTGTGGAGCTAAGCACTAATTCTCCCATTGAGTTTGGCCAGACCTCTCACTTGGGCCTTTTTTAACATTAAGTTCTAAGGTGACTAGTACTATACACAGATGTTAAACCATTTCAGGAATCTATGTAAAAGAGTATAGTTTCAAGTTATTCTATATTTTAATTACCTGAGTCATTGTCAAATTAAAATTAACTTTATGAGGGCATAGTTGAGTTTAACACGTTTCTCTCTCACTGTTGGTCTGGGAGTTTTATGGTTTGATGTTGTTTGCTGCATTTTGTTTGCTTCCAACTCCTAAGATCATGGGCATGTATCATCCCAGGAAGGAGAGAATTACAGACTAAATGTGAAGGAGGGGGCTGGAGAGAGAGATTGCTCAGTGGTTAAGAGCACTGACTGCTCTTCCAAAGGACCTGGGTTTAATTCCCAGCACCCATATGGCAGCTCACAACTGTCAGTAACTCCAGTTGCAGGGGATTGGACACCATCATAAAGACATACATGCAGGCAAAACACTGGTCTACACAAAATATAAATAAATAAATAAGTGAATAAATAAATAAATAAATGTATGTGAAGGAACTGGAGAAGTTACTAGTCCAACTTCATTATAAGAATTCCTTTGCTATTTGAACTGCCCAACAGCTAATTTATTACCTCTTTGAGTGATATCCAGAGCAGGGCAGCAGAAACAAAGGAGACCCCATCTCAGCAAGGGGGAAGGCGAGAACCGACTCTTGGAAGATGTCCTCTATACACACACACCCCAGAGCATGGTGTGCGCGCGCGCACACACACACACACAATTTATAATTGAAAAATATAATCATTTAACTCAGTGTGTTGCAGGGTTAGATGAGGAACTTCCCAGGGACCTCTGTGGAAAGGCTCCAGGATGTGTATTTGCTTAGCATAGTGAGTTTAGGATTGTGGTGAACTTACTTACATTTTGCCTTCTTTTTCTCACAGATAATAACAGACTTTGATATGACACTAAGTAGGTTTTCCTACAATGGAAAAAGATGCCCAACATGTCATAGTAAGTGTGGTACTCTTAAGTAAATGAATGTAATGGTAAATACTTATCAATGAGATGACTGTGAGTTTTTTGTTTTTCCTTTTCTCTTAATGTTAAAAGTGAAGAAACTTGTTTTTTCTTGTTAGGTTTTGGGGAATGGTTCTCATTCATCTTAGGTGAATGGCTATTTTTATATATGCTTTTGGAAGTAAAGGGAATGGATGAAGACTTCAAAATATTTCTCACTATATAGTCTATTTATTACCCAAGAAATAACTGAAAAGGTTTTAAATTTTGGGATAACCTAAAAAGTAACATTTACCAAATGTTGTTTATTAGTTAGGTTTCTATTGATATTGTAAACACTGTGACCAAAAGCAACTTGGGGAGGAAAGGGTTATTTTGCTTGCAGTTGCAGTCCAGTGTAGAGGGACCCTAAGACAGGCTCAGGCAGAGACTCTGGGGGAGTGTTGTTTACCAGCTTGCTCTCCTGATGCCTGCTCAGCCTACACAGCCGGGGTGGAACCACCCATGGTGAGCTGGCCCTTTCCACATCAACTGTCAATCAAGAAATGCCACAGGCTTGCCCACAGGCCAGTCTGATGGAGGCATTTTCTCAGCTGTGGTTCCTTCTTCCCAGGTGACCCAGGCTTGTGTTGGAGTTGACAGAAAACCAGCAGGCACACTCTGGGTTAAGGGTGTAGCTCGGTAGTAGGGCACTGGCCAGGCATGTATAAAGCTTTGATATTGATTTCTGACAACACACAATGAAATGATTTATAACCCTGACAACAGCTTGGAAGGCAACTGAAAACAATTTAACACTGGAAAAATTGTACAACCGTTGTGAGTGGTATCTATGGAGCTTTAATTATCTGAAAAATACAGAGCATAACATTAAATGAAAAGAACTCAAAACGGTAGATTTGACTTGATCTTAACTTACCTAATTTGTTAATAGTAAATAAAACTTTGAGAGGAAATATTTTACATGAAGTATTATCCTTTTAAAAATGGTATCTTTCGTGGCTGGGGATGTATCTCAGTAGAGTGGTGGTGGTCTTACATGCATGAGCCCTAGAGGTGGCTCCAGGAGACCTTATGTCCTAGTTGGGTTCCTACTGTTTCAGTAAAACAGACCAGAACCAACGTGAGGAAAGAACAGGTATATTTGGCTTTCAGGTTACAGCCCATCACCAAGGGAAATCACGCCAGGAACTGAAGCAGAAACCATGGAGGCGTACTGGCTTGCTCAGCTTGCTTTCTTATACTACCCAAGACCACCTTGTCACGGGTAGAATCACCCACAATGGACTGGGCCTTTTCACATCAATTATTAATCAAGCAAAAGGCCTCACAGACATGGCCACAGGCCAGTCCGTTGGATGCAATTCCTCAATTGATGTTCCCTCTTCCCAGGTGACTTTAGTTTGTGTCATGTTAAATCTAACCAGGACACCCTGGCTCAAAATAGAAAGAAAAGGAAAATGATATACGCCAAGATGTATTTGCTGCTTCTGTGTATTAAAAAGGAAGATGAAAGTGGAAACATATAATAGATTGTTTGAAGGTCTTGAACTGTCTAGCTCAGTGCTATATGTGAAGAATTACTAAATCTCAAATTTTGAAACCATTACCTCCTGTAGCAATGCCATTTGAATTACACATCGAGGCCAAAAAATTGCAGTAACCACAGTAATTGACTTGGGTTTTAAAAATAAAAGAAGCAAGTTATCTTTATTAGTGGTAGTATCAACCAGAGTATTTTCTTTAATGCCTATGCCATTCTCTCTCTCCCCCCTTTCTCCCCCCCCCCCCCCCCCCCGCCCCCAGATATCATTGACAACTGTAAACTTGTTACAGACGAATGTCGTAGAAAGGTAAGTATCAAGTCATTTCAAATGCATAGTTAATCCTTCATTGTCTCAGCTGATTAGTTTTACTCAGACAGGAATGAATGTCAAAAGCTAGGCATGATGGCATGTAGCATAAATCTTAAAGAGTCTTATTAATAAAAACAAACCTGGAGCCAGGTATTGGGGTGAAGCTGGAAGATCAGAGAAACAGAGCAAGCCACAGCTTCCTCACCTCACCAGTTCCTTAGCTGATCCTGTTTCCTCAGACTGGAAGCCTCATACATCTCAGCTGAACTGCTGCTCAAAAGCCTAAAAGCTTAACTAGGCTAGTTCCTGGTTTTCATGCCTTATATACCTTTCTGCTTCCTGCCATCACTTCCTGGGATTAAAGGCGTGAGTCACCATGCCTGGCTATTTCCAGTGTGGCTTTGAACTCACAGAGATCTGGATGGATCTCTGCCTCCCAAGTGATAGGATTAAAGGTGTGTGTGCCACCATTTTCTGGCCTCTATGTCTATCTAGTGGCTGTTCTGTTCTCTGACCCCAGATCCTCCACCCACCCCCATCCCCGGAAAGAACTGAAATGAATGCTAAGTGCTTATAGTCTTATCTGGCACATAGTAAGCATTCAATAAATATGAAATTTATTGTATGAATTCTATCCTGGCTTTTGGTTTTTTTTTTTTTCTTCAAGACAGGATGTCTCATTTAGCTTTGAACTCACTGGCTAGCTGAGGAAAACGTGGAGCTCCTGTTCCTTGACCTCCCAAGTGCTAGGATTACAGGGTGTGCAACCATCACCAGCACAACCAGTGTTAGAAGTTGTTATTAGAACACTCAGGGTCCTTACATTAGCTGGGAAGGCAAAGGTGCTTTAGTCTCGGGCTAATTTGCCCCCTTAAACTGATCAGGGTGTTCCTGGGGTGCCTGCCTCCATCTTAACAGGGCAACTCAGGGTGCCTATCAAAGTTAATTGCTTTGATTTCAGGACTAAACTTGTTGTCAGGTCTGGTGGTTCAGGCCTGTAATCCTGCTACTTAGGCTGAGGCAGAAGGATTTGAAGGTTCAAAGCCGCCTGGGTAACTTAGCACAGAACCTGGCCCAAAATAGAAAGTAAAGCTAGGCCTGGGCCTTGGCTCATGGCTCAGTGGCAGGTCGGTGAGATCACCTGCCGAGCATGTTCGATGCCTTACATTCAGTCCATAGCACCAGCAGAGCCGAGCCTGAAAATAAACCTCCCATTTTTTCTAATGACATTCTGAATTGCTGACTTGGAAGTAAAGTGGTTCCTGCGGCTGTATCTAATTATATGTAACCGAAGAGCAAGCCATCTCGTTTTAATCTTTACTGAAAAGTAGCTTAAAGGCCCCCATTGTCTTTTATTGTTTGCATTGTTTGCTGTAATAGTCAGGTAAGTGACAGAACTCTGTAATCCTCACAACTAAGTTACTGTTTCCTCCTAGTTACTGCAGCTCAAGGAGCGGTATTACGCTATTGAAGTTGATCCTGACCTCACTGTGGAAGAGAAGTTCCCTTACATGGTAGAGTGGTGAGTGCCTCTGGGGGCAGGGGGGGGGGGGGGGCACTGCAGTGCGGGGAATGCAGCGGCCCAGTTAAGAGTCGTGGCCCGTTCTCCTCTTTAATGTGTACAGCTAGATACACAGACAATGAATACAGAAAACCTAGAGTCACCACGGTGAATTAACAGCTTGTGATTGGTCTCAGGATGGCATGCAGTGAGAGTAAATAAAAGGCCTGGCATGTAAGTCTTAAAGCCAGGTCTTTAAAGCTTCTTAGACAAGACATGATCTAAGAACAAAGAAAGAGAAGTAGGGTTCACGCCACGCCAAGCCACGCCATGCCCGCCCCAACCTGGAGCCCTGGCCTGTGGTGTTGACTGTGTTCATCACACTGCAGCATCCGAGTAGACTTCAGAGAGAGCTTTGTGTGGAGCTCCCAGACAAGATAAACCTTGGCAAATGTAGAGGTGCAGAGGAGTCCACCCGTTCCTCTGAGAAGCATTCCCAGAAGTGGAAAGTGCTTTGGTTTGAGCAGCAACATCTGCTTTGAAATTTTAAGAGGCCAGGAATATTCCCAGTAGCTGATGGGGAGTGTGGACAGTTCACCTGTGTGTGGTAGTAAATGCTGGGGAGAGACTTTTCTCTGCCTACCTGCAGGGTCAAAACTGGAGCTGGTTTTGGAAAAATTAAAGAAATTGATTTCTATGTGGAGAAAGGACTGTTTGCAGTTAGGTTTATCTGGGGATGGAATAAGCTCCAGTTCCTGAGACAGCGTAGTGTGTGCACCTGTAATCCCAGAACTTAAAGCTGAGGCAGAGGGATTGTTTCCAGGTTGCATAGGGAGTATAGGCCCGTGGGGGCTTTCCAGCATTAAGCTGTCTCACAGGAGGAAAGAAGGGGAAGCTGGCGAAAGGAAGGAATTACTTTAAAATTCCGGGGATGCTCAGTTATTAGTTGAAGGTTCCTGTTCTTCGTGAGACAAGGGAGTTTCATTGTAAGGAGTTGAGTTCTAACGGCACATTATCCTGTGCTGCTGTGGCTATCTGTGTAAGAGTGAAGCAGGCCAGCCTATGCGGAACACTTTCCTCCCAAGGAATTCTCTCTTACACTAGGCAGCGTTCCAGTACTTAGAGATTTCAGGAAAATGTAAACTGCAAGCAGATGAAAGGAGAAAGGAGCTTGCCAGCCCAGGTTAGATTGACTCTTACCTGTGGACTGAGGAAAGCTTGCAGCTGTCTCCAGGTTTGCCTTACTGACATAGTTAAGAGGAGCCTGGGTTTGTGAGATCTGTGACATATGGGGAAAACACCATCACCCATTTCAAGCTCCTTAGTCTCAGAGTTAAGTCCACACAGTGAGGACCAGCAGCCATGATCTCACACTCAGGAATGCTTTGCAGTAAAGGTAATAGTTTCAATATTTTAACTGGGCTCTCTCCCCTCCTTTGGTCATTAACTCCAGGTATACTAAATCACATGGTTTGCTTGTTGAACAAGGCATACCAAAAGCCAAACTTAAAGAGATTGTGGCAGACTCTGATGTCATGCTCAAGTAAGTCTCCTGGGTTTTGTTTTTATTGTCTCCAGAATTAACTACTATTGTATATATTCAATTATGTGTTTTTAATTAAGATAAGCAATCGTTGCCAGGCGGTGGTGGCGCACGCCTTTAATCCCAGCACTCGGGAGGCAGAGCCAGGCGGATCTCTGTGAGTTCGAGGCCAGCCTGGGCTACCAAGTGAGTTCCAGGAAAGGCGCAAAGCTACACAGAGAAACCCTGTCTCGAAAAACCAAAAAAAAAAAAAAAAAAAGATAAGCAATCGCTTTATTCCATAAAATAATTAAAACACATTATTTCTTAAATCAGTGTAAGAAAATGAATAGTGGTGAGATAAAAACATTGTAGGTTAGGGCTGTTAGGATTGGGATGTAGCTCAGTTAGCAGAGTGCTTGTGTTGTGTGCCCACAGCTCTTTGCTTGGTCCAAGCACTGAATAAAACTGGCATGGTAAGGGGCTGGAGAGATGGCTCAGCTGATTAGAGCACTGGCTGCTCTTCCAGAGGACCAGGGTTCGATTCCAGCACCCACATGGCAGCTCACAGCCATCTATAACCCCAGTTCCAGGGGCCCCAACACCCTTTTCTGCCCTTCATGGACACCAGGAATGCACTTGATATACAGAGATACATGCAGGCAAAACACCTATACACATAAAATAAGATTGGAAATCATTTTTTTAAAACCTGGGCATGGCGGCTCATGCCTATAGTCCCAGCACTTAGGAAACAGAGGCAGGAAGATCCTGAATGAAATAGCAAGTCTGAGGCCAGCTTTGGATACATGAAACCCTATCTTTAAAAAAAAAGTTTTTTCATTTAGATTTGGTAAGAGCATTGGAAGATTTAAGTAATGATTTGTATTTCCGTATTCCCTTTCTCCAAAATTAAAAAAAAAAATTAAGAATAATGTAGAGACTTATGTAACTATTATCGTTTTTCAAGTTCTTTAGGAAATCAGTTTTGAAAGATCTGAAATTTAAAGGAAATATTTATAAGCTAGAAAGGTTTCAACTAAGAATTGTTTCTAAGGTTACATGGATCTACCTTCGGAGTTCTCATGCTTTGAAAACTTTACAGGGAAGGGAACTTTTTTAGTTTATAGGTAAAGTACTTGCGAGGCTTGGCATGGTGTCAAAACCTGCGATTATAATATTTAAGAGGCAGAGGTGAAGGAATCACAACCAGCTGAAGGCCAACTTGGTCTGCTCAGCAAGTACTGCACAACACACACACACAGTATTTGTAATGTGTAGGGTATAACTGTGAAAATCATCACACTTACTTTCAGTACTTTTTAACCAACCTTAAGGTTTTCTACTTGTTTGGCAAATACGGTGATGTTGTTTTACTTCCCTCTGTGCTGGGATTGAACCTGGGGCCTCCCACATTGGGCAGTCACTCTCTCACTAAACTACCCCCAATCCCTTCTCCTCTGGGATGATAAAGCGATTATGTTTCAAGAAGAAAAGATTGAAATGTAAGAACAATTGAATGGTTCACTCATAAGTACCAAGATTGAACCTGTAGAGAGTGAAAAGGAAAGAGTAGATTTTAAGGTTTTACAAACAAGAATGAGATTATTTCATTTTGGGGAAAATGGATAGAATTGAAGATAACCATGTTAAGAGAAATAAGCCAGGCTCAGACAGACAAATACCACACCTTTTCTCTCATATTCAGGGTGTGACCTTAAGTATAAATATGTATTTACATTGAAACCTACGTTTGATATGAACATAGAGGTATGGGGAAGAAGAGGTATAAATGGAGGAGAGGGGAAAAACAGGACAGTAAGAGGGGAGGGATAAAACACTGTAGACTTGCTTTCATCTGAATTTGACTGTATGTGTTACATGAGTGGATGAACTATTTGGTGAAGGGAAGCGGGTCATCCAGAGAAGGAGGGATGGTGGGGCTAAACAGTCTTGGAAAGGAGCCATGACGGGTGAAAGAGCACAGCTAGGCTTGCTGCTCTGCTCTTGTGGAGGTAGGAAGAGCAGCAGGGCCTCAGGCAGGTGGCCTTCGAGCTCACCCTAGGGACCTTTTCAGGTTTGACCCCTTGCCTTTAAATGGTGTAAATTGTAGGCTTTTATCCATGCTTGCTGTGAGTCTAAAACCATCTAACTTGTACTGTTAGAACTAATAGTAGGGTAAAGAGTCAACTGTTGACTTGGTCTTTGTTTTCAAATGAGAATATGATTTGTAGAAATAGGTAGAAATATTTTGCTTTATTATCTTCTCTGTGTGTGTGTGTGTGTGTGTGAGAGAGAGAGAGAGAGAGAGAGAGAGAGAGAGAGAGAGAGAGAGAGAGAGAGAGATCTTGCTCATTAACACTCTGCCTCCTCTCACAGGGAAGGATATGAGAATTTCTTTGGTAAACTTCAACAGCACGGCATCCCTGTGTTCATATTTTCGGCTGGTATCGGTGACGTGCTTGAAGAAGTTATACGTCAAGCTGGAGTTTATCATTCAAATGTCAAAGTAGTATCCAACTTCATGGATTTTGATGAAAATGTAAGAATATGAACTCATTCCTTAAGGCTGCTCTCCAATCTGAAGTATTTTAGTCATGTAAATTCACATGTTCTTTATTACTATCAAGTAGATGGTCGTTAAATTAGATGATGCCGACAGACTATTAATGGGATTCATTCATTTGCTGCCTCAGTGTTGTATGTGTGTTTTATGCCGTCCTTAAAGTCTTATTCATAAGTTAATATTAAAATTCACAAAACTTGTGTGACAGTAGTTTAACTGTGCTGCAACCCTGAAGACTACATCTTAAGTGGGAAAAAGTGAATCATACTGGCATTTTCTGAATGAGTTTACTATAAAATGTTGTGGGCATGTTGGAGAATGATGCAACCCCAGCATTCAGAAGGCTGAGGGTCGAGTCATAAGCTCAAAGTCTGGGCTACATAGCCTCAAACAAAATAAAATAAAAACCCAAAACAGTAAAAAACATAAAATAGAATCCTTTGGCTAGGAACAAAATGCAAAGTAAAAGTTGAATTCGTGATTAGCTGAGTGTTGCCATTTAAAGTAGAGAATGTGCTGTTTTTTGGAGCCCGTCCTACCTGTCATGTAATGGACTTCTGTGTTTTGAAATCAAGTCAAAGACCAATTTAAAGATATGATAAATAGTGGCATCTGTTTAGAATCATAAAATGTAAAAGTTCTAACAAGTAGAATATGTAAAACCCATTATTTCAACCCAGAGAGATGGCTCAGTACTCAAAAGGTGCTTCCCACCAAGCCTGACAACTGATTTCAATCCCCAGCTGCACAGGGCAGGAGGGGCCAGCTCCTACAAGTCGTCCTTTACCCTCCAAATACTCACTGCCACGTGTACCTACATACTTATACATACCATAATAAGTACGATGAAGGTTTTCTTAAGCTGTTTTAAATTTTTCATAGGGAGTGTTGAAAGGATTCAAAGGAGAGCTAATTCATGTGTTCAACAAGCACGATGGTGCCCTGAAGAGTACAGACTATTTCAGCCAGCTGAAAGACAACAGCAACATCATTCTGCTGGGGGACTCCCAGGGAGACTTGAGGATGGCAGATGGCGTAGCCAACGTTGAACACATTCTGAAAATTGGATATCTGAATGACAGAGTGAGTGTGCAGTGCTGCAGTTGAATTTTCTTTTTAAAAACTTAAGATGAAACATTATAGTTAGTTGCCAAAGGCATGTGAGAAAGTTATTTTACTGCCCTCCTTTGGCAGTGAGTAGAGGAGCTATGAAGCACAGACCTGTGTGATACGTGAAGGTCACATTCTTAGAGTGGCAGTGGGCAGCACTCCCTAGACATGAGTATCAAAAATGTCTCCGTGCGTTGCCAAATGTTCTAGTACAAAGTTCCCAAAGTTGGAATCACTGGAGTAAAAAGAAACTATTTAGGGAGAAAATAGTACCCGTTGAAAACTTCCTGCCCGGAGTCAAGTCTGAGAGTAAGCTAGCCACGGTGGTGCAGGCCTGTCGTCCCAGCGATCAGGGGGCTGAGGCAGGACCACTCAAAGCTGAAGGCCAGGGTGAGCCTATATAGATAGCAAGACCCTGCCTCAAAAAATTCAAATCTTCATCAGAAACAAAATGATTTCCGTTATACAGAATTTGAGAATGTTTGTATTTCAAAACTTTCTTGAAATTAGATTTGTATTCTACAGATCTAACACTATGGGGTTAAAACTGAAATTATTTGCCTTTCTCTGCATGTTAATTTTATTTCTGTTCTTCTGTTGATTAGGTAGATGAGCTTTTAGAAAAATACATGGACTCTTACGATATTGTTTTAGTAAAAGAAGAATCACTGGAGGTCGTCAACTCGATTTTACAAAAGACACTATAAACAAACCATTTGTGAGAGGACGTCTCCCACGGGTGCAGCTGAAACCAGCACTGGCCAGCTTGAGGAAAGACTCTTATTTATAACACATCCCTGCTCTTGGCCTTCTCCCGTCCCTCCCGATGGGAGCCGCCTTCTCTGCAGATGGGTTGAACCTATAAACTGCAGCCCCTTCTTCCCGCCTCCATCATGATACTCACCAGATTTTTTAAAGCAGTTAAAAATGATCTTAAGGCAAAAATTAGAAAATTAACTTCCTTTTCCAAAGTGGATTTTGTAGTTTGGTGTTCTGCAGTTTCTGGGCACTTTACCAGGTGAGTGTGGAGGCTCAGAGGCCACTGTCTTGGTTGGTTGATGGTGTCTCTGATTTTAACCACTGCCAACTTTGTACTTTGGGTGGAGTGTGATGAGACCATCTCCTGAAATTGTGTTTTCTTTGGTTCTTTTGTCTGGAAAAATATTTGCCAGGGAAGTCCGGCACTTAGTATGTGAAAACTGTTGGTGTCTGTATCACTGACATTACAGATATTCTGTGTGAAACACTGAAAATAAACCTGAGATGGAAAGCTTTTTTAAATTCTGATGTTGACCATATTCAGCCCGTCATGGTGGCCTATGCCTGTAACCCTAGCACCTGGGAAATAGAGGTCGGTCGCAAGTCAGACCAGCCTCAGCTCCATGAGACAGAGGAACAGGAACAAAAACATCTATTCGGCAAATATTTGTATCTGTTGAGCACTGTCGTGTTTTTTCTTCTCAGTTCCTTTCTTCATTCCTAATCTCTGTCATAGTGGATATTTACATTACTCCTACTTTCAAAATATGTAAGCAAGCCTAAGCACAAAAAAATATTGCTGGAAAAATTTAATTTGTCCTTCAAAAATACTGAGGACCATAAAAATTCTTTTTTTTTGTTTTGTTTTGTTTTGTTTTTCAAGACAGGGTTTCTCTGTATAGCTTTCCTGGAATTCACCTTGGAGACCAGTCTGGCCTCGAACTCACAGAGATCCACCTGCCTCTGCCTCCTGAGTGCTGGGATTAAAGGTGTGCACCACCACTGCCCGGCGAAAATTCTTTTCTTTTATTGAACACAAGAGAAGAGTTCCTTGTCGGAGTTTCAGAAACCAAGTGTAGCTGAATATATTAGTTACTTTTCTTTTTTTTTTTTTTTTTTTTTTGGTTTTTCGAGACAGGGTTTCTCTGTGTAGCTTTGCGCCTTTCCTGGAACTCACTTGGTAGCCCAGGCTGGCCTCGAACTCACAGAGATCCGCCTGGCTCTGCCTCCCGAGTGCTGGGATTAAAGGCGTGCGCCACCACCGCCCGGCTATTAGTTACTTTTCTATCGCTGTGATGAAACACCGCAGCCAAGTCCACTTAGAGAAGAGATGACAGGTTTGGCTTTTACAGTTCCGGGAGAGAGGCCTCAGATGGTGAAGCAGAGGCAGGCGGAAAGCAGAGGGAACAGACCAGCAATGCTGAAAGTCTCCCCAAGTGCCATACTACCTCCAAGGCCACACCTCCTAAACCTCCCCAAACAGCAGTACCATCTGGGGACCAAGTATTCAAATGCCCAGTACA
The DNA here is from genome assembly GCF_007827085.1 of Peromyscus californicus insignis. Lineage (NCBI taxonomy): Eukaryota > Metazoa > Chordata > Mammalia > Rodentia > Cricetidae > Peromyscus > Peromyscus californicus. The sequence continues at coordinate 74,628,186 of NW_026294584.1, read as the reverse complement.
TCTCATCAGACATCACACGGGTCCCTTGGGGACTAGGTAATGCAAAGTGAGGGCCTTCTCCAGGCTCCGTCCCAGAGGGTTTAGTTCCCACTGTGATACATTGGATCCTGACTATAACATTTGAACCTCAGCTCCTGAGGGCAACTAAGTGATTTGCTTACAGTCACCAGGTATGATCTGATTGGTCTGGCCATTCATTGTGAAGAGCAGTCTCTAGTCCAGTGAGATGGGACAGAAAGGCAAGATTAAATGATAGAAAACCTCTTATCCTTATCCTCCATCGGTGTTTTTAATTTTCTAATAAACAATATATGAAAGAGCAAAAGTATTTAATATGAAGTACTTCCAAATAAACTCAAGAGTAAATGGTAAGCCTGACGTGGTGGCAAACATGGGCAGTCCCAGCAGCTTGGAAGGCTGAGCCCACACAAGCACTTGAACCTACCAAGTTCAAGACCAGCCTGGGCAACATAGCAAGATCCCATATCAAATAAAAAATTTCTAAATGTAAACCTATGGGCTCCAAGTATTATTCAGCTTTAACATTTTTAATATTTACAAGGCCCTTACTTCAATCCCCACAACCACATTTTTTAAAGTAAAATTGTAGATAATATAAGCATATCAGGACTTCTCGGAAGGCTTTTCACATATAATCAATAATCTAATGATAACACTTTGCTCCTGTATTATGGTCAAGGCCTCTCGCCAGGTGCTGCACAGCTCGGTTCTAGAAACCTGACTGGGGTGAAGAAAGAACTGTGAGAGGACAGACACACATACAGGAAAGCTGGGGTCAAGTGGACTGTACTCACTCTGCTGGAGCGGCACCTACTACTAAGCAACAACTCAGCTGTTTCTCTGTACCGCACAGGGAAGAGGAACTAGCGAGTCTCAGTAGGAGGTGTCTATAGGGGAGCAGTCTCTGGCTGTAAACATCCAAGGGGAGGAAGATGCAGTTGATGCTCTAAACTGTCAGTTTGCACTCCAACCAGAGAAGACTTTACCAGTTCCCATTGGTCTGGGGCATTGGGGTCCTTGTCAATAATAGACATTCACTCAGGACTTCATCCGCTCCTTCCACTTCATTTGGAGTTTTCCTCCACTCCCCACAGCTTCTCCTACTGGCTGTTTACAAAGGGCTTTATCATATGTTCCCATAAATAACATACATTGCCTGTAAAGAATACTGAAGTTAATGAGGCAGACATGGGAATGGATACATACAATGTGTGCTCAGAGCCTGCGAGAGGAGGAACCTAAGTTTGAGGTCAGCTTAGGCTACACAATAACTTTGTGTCAAAAAAGGAAGATAAGATCTACATTCTTTTTTTCTTAAGTGCTAGGGATCAAACCCAGGGTTTTTGCACGGGATAGGAAAGTACTCTATCACTGGAACATTCTGATCCCGAGATCTGCATTCTAAGCAGGGTGCAGCCCCCGCTTAGTCAGGTTCTGTCAGCCGTAACGTGGCCGTCCTGAGAACTGGTATTCTCCAAGGCCCTGCTACCACAGGCTTGTAACCCATCACATCTCACTGCTACCTGATTACTCCTGAAGCTCAGGGTATTTGCATTCAAGTTTGGTTTTCAGAGTTCAGTTTCTTCATGTAGCCATCAAGAACCGAGTTATGGGAGCTGAGGAGATAGCTCAGCAGGTAAAGACACTTGTCACCTGGTCTGACGACCTGAGTTCACTCCTGAAACCCACAGGCTAGGAGTCGAGAAGCAACTGCCACAGGTTGTCTTGTCCTCCACGTACAGGCTATGTGCCCAGACATACCCCATCCCCTCTCTCCCACACACATGATGTGTATGTGTACATGTCACGTAGATCACAATAATGTGCATCAGCGCTTCTTTGACGGGGTGATAGTGAAGCTGGAGCCTATGGGGAGGCAGATGCCAGCTGTAAGAGTTAAGGGAGGAAGCAGCTCTCCAAGGAAGGAGATGGGTGTGCGAAGATGGTACAGGAGAAAGTTTAGTGGTCAAAGGACTGAGAACACACAACGGTATCGTGTTCAAAGGAAAGAACGGCATCAGCTGTAGGTAAAAATGCAGGGCTTTTTAAATCAGAAGTTGGGGCTGGGTACAGTGGTACATGCCTATAACCTCAGAACTTGGGATGAAGCAGGAGAATCATGAGTTCAAAGCCACACAGCTACACAGCAAGACCCTGTCTCAAAAAGAATAGGAAAAAAAAAAAAAAAAAGAAAAGCAAATAGGCTTTTTTTTTTTCTGCAAAGGTGAGGTGCAGATCTCTGCCAAGCGCCCCATCAAAATGCTGGCACATAGATAGTGAATTGGTAGGTGCAGGTTAACCTGAGAAAACCTTTTGGGTGCAGGATCTAAAACAAATTATGGTAAATTGTGCAGCTGAGCCATGGAGATAAAAGGTGAATGGTTCACAGTAATTAAATGTGCTGGATGAGCCATCTGTTCCAAGTTCTCCTATGACCCAAGAAGATTCCATTCGTAGTCTTCTTCAGGACCCTCCTCCATCTAGGTTGCCCAAGCCCTCTTGATAGGGACCACATGCCCCCTCCCCCCAGCCTCTCTCACTTCCTTTGGGTCTTAACCAGTCCCCAGCCCATTCTCCACCAGCAAGTCCAGCCACCAACTATGGTCTTGAGACCCAGTCTCCTCCCTCACTGGGAGCCACGCCCACCATATGACCCTCCAGTTGTCCTCTCCAGGCTTGAGACCCATGACCAGTCCACACTACCTGGGAAAACTTGTTTCAACCTCCTTGACCTAGCCACTGTGGGCACTTGACTAGATGACCAGCAGAAGACCCAGGACCTGAACTAGAGACTGTATCCCTGAATCCCACCAGGAAATCACAAGCCTCACCATGCTACGAAACACTGCATACACCTCTGTTGAAAGAAGGTGACCTGAACAAAAAAAGAAAGGAAAAACTCAACCACCAAACTTAGCTTCAAATGCACAGATCTCAACAACATACAAAAAACGACCCACACATGCAGAAAGTACACATATCTCCAAAAATACAAGTTCCATAATAATGACCCCTAATGAAAATGACCTGGAACTCCCAGACAGAATTCAAAAGAATGGTTACAGCTATGTTCAAGCAACTCAAAGAAGACACATAAAACAGGAAGTCTTAAGAAATTCAAATTGCTGAAGAAATATGCAGGGTGAATGAATAGAGGAGCCTGATGTCTGCAAATGGGCATAAGGAACCCTGGGAATGGAATAGGATCACAGAAGCATTTGAAAATGGAACCATAGAGTCTCTGAGTTGCGTAAGATACCAAACACAAAGGAGACCTTCCAACAGAAACTATAAATTTGGCTGTTCATTACATTGTGCAGTCAGCTTTCCCATCAATACAAACAATTAGATAATGAAGGCAAAAGTTCATTTGGGCTCAAAATTCTTCGTCCTCTGGGCCTGTGAAAAGGTAGACCATACCCTGCGTCTCGCTGGACACCGCAGCAGAAGAGCTGGCCCTGCCCCTCACCGGAGGTAGGTGGCCCCAGGGGCCCTGAATGACCAGCTCAGCTACCACGCAGAACCACATCCTGGGCCTTGGATTAGCCCACCTTGACATCTACCTCATCTATGACCTGCAGTGCATGAAGGGACTGGTCCTCTGGAACCCTAACCACATGATCTCCATGACTCGGGGCAACAGCAGTATATCCTAAAGGAGTTTCGGTGAGGGTCCGGAGATGATGGTGTGCCTGAAGCCTTGAACCACAACAATGACTCATTGCAATAAATATGTGGGTGGGGCTGAGTGGGCAAAAGGGCTTTGTGATGTACCACAGCACCCAGGGCCGCTAGGATGAATGAAGAGGCTTGGAGAGACGGAGAATTGAGGCATTGTTTTTGTTTGTAATTAATTGGGGAGTGCTGCAGGGGTGAGGGGAGGATATGGAGGGACTTGGAGGTGTGTGGGATTGGGGTGCATGATGTGAAATTTCCAAAGAATCAGTAAAGAATTACATTATTTAAAAAAATATTTTATTTAAAAAAAAAGGAAGAAATGGTAAGCCACAGAGGCAGGAATACATAACAAAGCAAAACTTACTCCTTGTAGCCAGGAAATAAAGGAATTCCAGTCTTGTTGAAGGGCAAGCTCCCAAGGCCTATAGGCTTCCCACCAAACCAGCTGTGACGGTCCACGCCTGTAATCCAGCACTTGGGAAGTTGATGAGAGACTCTGGATTTATGCAGCATTGCATTAACTGCATGTGACGGCCCACGCCTGTAATCCAGCACTTGGGAAGTTGATGAGAGACTCTGGGTTTATGCAGCATTGCATTAACTGCATGTGACGGCCCACGCCTGTAATCCAGCACTTGGGAAGTTGATGAGAGACTCTGGGTTTATGCAGCATTGCATTAACTGCATGTGACGGCCCACGCCTGTAATCCAGCACTTGGGAAGTTGATGAGAGACTCTAGGTTCAATATGCAGCATTGCATTAACTGCGTGTGATGGCACACACCTGTAATCCCAGCCCTCGGCTGCATGAGATGCTGAAGACCAGCCTAGTCTAGAGACTCATGAATTTAAATAAATAAAATCCAAGCTAAACCAAGTGTGATGGTGGATGTCTGTTATCCCAACTATTCTGGAAGCTGGGGTAGAAGGATCACTTGAGTACAAGAGTTTGGTAATAAACTAGAGACATAAAACCCCAGTCTCAAAAAAAAAAAAAAAAAAAAAAAAAAAAAAAAAAAAAAACTGTAAACTTTACCAGCATTTTATTTTTTTGTTATAATTTGAAAAATTCCTCTTTATTTCGTACACAATTGTTTTTTTATTTTATTTTTCTTTCTTAAGAAATTTTCTACTCACTCCTCATGCTATCCACAGACCCCCCTCTCCTCCCACCCTCCAGCCTTCTTTCCCAAGCCACCCTGCATCCCCACATCCCCCAAATCGAGGTCTCCCATAGAGAGTCAGCAGAGCCCAGCACACTGAGCCTAGGCAGTTTACCAGCATTTTAAATATGAGCAATATAAGCTGAAAATGGGACCTAAATAATTGGCAGCACTCTCCTTATTAAATGAAAGGACCCAAGTTCCTTGGGAGAGCCAAGGGGAAAGGACTTTAAATACCTGTGCCAGGAAGCCTAAGATAGTAAAGTAGTGGCCAGCGCAAGAGCAGGTGAGTGCTCAGGGTTACAGTCCTTCAGACAGGCCAGCCAATAAAATCGCCTCCCTATCTCTTTAGATGGGTTAGAGGGGGTCTTGCTATGTGACCTTCCCTAGCCTGGTACTACCCACCCTGTAACTCAGGATGGCTTCAAACTCCAGGCGGTTCTGCTTCACCACCTCAGCACTGGGACTGTGAGCACTCACCACCACGCCCAGCTATTTCATGTGGGTTCTCGGAATCAAATCGGATTCTCTTGCATGGCAAGAACCTTGCCACCTGAGTCATCGCCCCAAACTTCACTCTTCACAAATTGCCCACTCCATGAGGCCCACCATTGAGAAACCCAGTCCCTGAGGTCCTCTCCTTCTGGCTTAAGTAGGGGTTCACCTGATGGGAGCCAAGGGCAGGCACTAGACAGGAGGGTGAGAAGAGATGATGCCTCTCATTCTTCACTTGATTCACCTTAACCTCCAGGCCCAGGAGTGGCAAACAGACTCCAGCTGTTGCTAGGCAACCTATCTTCACAGTATCTCACCATTTTCTGCTCCTGTGGGCCCTGCCCACACACCTGTAAACAGTCCTTTCCACAGTTTATCTAGTGTGTTTCCTGTCAGGACACACACACACACACCATAGATGTCCCAGTGTCCCACACAGTGCTCTGTAAAAAATGCAATGCTGTCCTGTCGGGTTTTTGTCGAGGGGGTTGGACTGACCACAGACTGCATTCTCATAAAATCCTCTCCATTTTCAAATAAAATACCACAAAGCCAGATGATAAGATTCAACATTTTATATCAGAAAAAAAAGTCAGGTTTCCAACATTAATTCCATTGAACAAGTGCACAGCATTTGCATGAACTATCTCGGGGCAACATCAGTACAAAACAGTTTCAATTTGTTCAAAAAGCCATTTCAAAAGGAAAAACCTTGATTACTTCAGGGTAAGTGCCAACACCACTTGGGAACAGGACATAAGGCAGGAACATGGCTGCCACATGGCGTGGGAACGGTCTGGCCTGAACAATGTTAGTACTTTGCTACAGCAGGAGACCTCAAATTGCCCTCCAAGACACAAATGAGTGGCAGAAAAATGTCATCTTCATTTGTTGGGATAACACGTCCACTTTAGTCACAGTAGAATTTTCTGTTGGCTGAGCAGTGAGACCCAGCGTCAGCCCTACATGGATCTATCTAACCGAAGGAAAGGAGAGTGGAGAGAGAGCCCTATGGGACGGTGTCACAAAGGTAAGGAAGAGCCAAGCAAAGACTCCTACAGAGCAAAAACAGGCCAAATCCTCTACTCGTGGGCTAAGACAGCTTCCACCTGGTCTGTGTGTTTTTCTATCCAGGAAGCTCCTGTTAAACCTTCAAGTTACACTACCAAGTAGAGAGCGGCCAGTGTAGGGCGTGAACTGGAAAAGCATGAAATGGGGATTTGCATGGGTGGTGCACAGGGCCTGGTATCACCAGAGCTTGTGCAGGGCACTAAGAAGAGCACTTGCTGCTGTCAGGGAACCTTGCAGGAGCATTTATGCTCTCTTGCTGCCCATATAGTGAACCCTTTTTTAAGACACCAGCAAGATTAAAAAAAATAATTCTCTTTAGGTAGACACCTGGCACTTCTGTTTCCTCCATAACAGCTATGCCTTCTATGAAATAATGTTCCTTTAGTAACACAACTTCCCAGAAGACCCATAAATACAGTTTGGCAGCGCAGACTTCCCCATTGTCAAGGCCCTCTGCACAGATTCTATTTACTATCACTTGAAATCTGCCCAAGTTCTCACCACAGACATCAACCCACCCCAATGTATGCACCAGGTACTACACGGCCCACCTACTACTTGCTAACGTCATACCTTCCTAGAAACCTTCACACCTTGACAGCATGCTCTGCCATGACAGGTCACTTGGTGTCATGCACTCCTTGGCACAAACTGGTTCGTGTCAGGCTTACAGTTCATCATGTTTGGCTTCCTGGTCCTTGAGTTTAAATTCCTCGGCCATGACCTTCCCATCTCCATTCCGGTCCTGGTTGGTGAACATGTTCTTCACGATCATTTCAGCATTAAAGCCGGGAGCCAGCTTCCCTTTGCCTGAGGCCACTTGGGCATGAATGTACTCTGAGAACTGGAAAGGAGACAGGACACATGTGAGAAATAGCAGAGCTGAGAATGCACAACCAAGCCTGAACTGTTGTGGCATTAAATCGAGGGGACTGTGAAATAAGAGTCTGTCTTTCCAAACCAAGTTGTTCTTGACGGCTACATGACCTGGGATTCCTCCCCGAGATGCGGGTGAAAGTCCCTGGACTAGGGGCTGCAGAGATGGCTCCGCAGTTAAGAGCACTTAGTTCCCAGCACTCACGTTGGGTAGTTCACAACCACCTGGAACTCCAGCCCCACGGGATCTGATGCTCTCTTCTGGGCTCCTCTGGCACCTGTTACGTACATACACATATCCCCACACATACATACACATAATTTAAAAAATAAAGATAATATTTAACTGTTTTTAAATCCCTTACCTAAAGGACCTCAAGTCCTTAGGGTCCAGGTATCCAGCTTCAGGCACCTGAACAGTGTTAGCTTCCCACCTGAGGCTGACCTCTCCAAAAACAGTGGATGTGCTGTATGCACACATTCACTCGTTCACAATAAAACCCTACCAGCATCTACCATGTGCCAAGCACCGTTCTAAATTCACGGGACACGTCATAAACAGAACTGCCCTTGTGATATTGATATTCTACATGAATATAATAAGTAAATTACACTTTAACTTACAAAGAGAGGGTGGAGAGAGAAAGCAAGGGAAGGTTAAGCAGGGAGAGTGAGCTGAAGCAGTGAATTTGGTGGTCAGGGTAGAACCTCTGAGGTCAGGGAGACTTGTGCAAAGACTTAACAGAAGTCGGGGAACGAGCCAAATAGTTGTCTGGGATGAGTCTGTTCTAAGCATAGAGAGCAGTTAGTTGGTTCAGAGGCCCCGGGAGGAAGCCTGCCTGGTGGGTTCTCAGAACATATACTGGACCACAAACACAGAGAGTAGCTGGTGAGGAGGTGGCAGCCAGCAGATGGAGAGGGCCCTGACAGCCACAGAAAGGCCTTGGAGATGGGCCTCTGCAGTTCTCAGAAGGAAGGAGCTGTGAGTGACTGTCATGGAGAAGCTCGGGGTGAGGCAGGCTTAGGGTGGGGTTAGGACAAGGATCAAGGTTCAATAAATGAAGAAGTAAAGCAGGAAGTTGGATATATGAATGCGAAGTGGGGAGATAGGCCAGGGCTGAAGCTCCAAATCTGGAAGACTTGAGGAGGGCATGAAGCCAAGGGACATGGTAGTGCCAGGACAGGAGGAAGGCAGAGAGAAGAAGGAGCATAGTCCAGGGTCTAGCCTGACACCCTCCCACAGGAAGACACAGCAGAGAAGAGGTCTGAGAAGGAACTGCCAACAAGGAGGCATGATGGGAGCAAAAGAGGGTCCTGCAGGAGTGCCCATCAGCACATGCTCAAGAGGCGGGACCACGGTCCGTGGCCTGGAGGTACAAAGGCTTAACAAGCGTGGCTTTAAAAAAAGAATGGATGGGGCAGGAGAGATGACTCAGTGCTTCAGAGCACTGGCTACTCTTTTAGAGGACCTGGATTTGACTTCCAGCACCCACATGGTGGCTCCCAACCACCTGTAACTCCAATCCCAGGGGATCTGATACCCTCTCTAGCCCACATGCATGTGCTACAGACATACATGCAGGCAAAACATCCATACACATAAAATGAAAATAAAGAATGAAAAGCTGATCACTGTGGAAAACTCAAGTCCCCACTACTTAGAAGGAAGATAGTTTGAACTCACGAATCCAGGGCTAGCCTGGGCAAGAGAGGAAGAACCCATCTTATAAAAGCAAAATAAATCCAGGAACAATGGTGCCTACCTATATTTCCAGCACTCAGGAGGCTGAGACAGGAAGACCATGAGGTCAAGGGCAGCCTCAGCTACAGAGCAAAACCTCATCTCAGAAGAACAAATAAAAAAGGAATGCATATAATAATAAAACAAACAAACAAACAAAAAACCAAACAACAACAAGAAAAGGGAGCAAAAGATAAAAGGAACGTTCCAGGTCCAGGAAAAGCCGATGGTGGAGAACGACAAAGTTAAGGCTAGAGCGTGGGCTTGAGCGGAGTAAGCCATGAGCTCTAACTCAATGCACCGTGACAGCACAAAAGACTCCACTATGAAGATGTGACCCTGGCTCAAACACTGGACAGCTGAGACCTTCCATGGGCCACTTCTTTCTCTGCAGGTTCTTCTAAACCAGTGGTTCTCAACCTTCCTAAGGCTGTGCCTCTTGAATACAGTTCCTCATGTTGTGGTGACATAACAATCAACCATAAGATTATTTTGTTGAGACTTCACAACTGTAATTTTGCTACTGCTATGAATCATGATGTGAATATCTGATATGCAGGATCTCTGATATGAAGACTCTGTAGGGGTCGCAACCTACAGGTTGAGAACCACTGTTCTAAAACATAAGCATGCCTTTTACATGGCTGTTGTGAGGGTGGAGCTGGAGAACACGTGTCCAGGCAGACCTGCAGTGAGCACCCAGTGACTGGAAACTGAATCCAGATCTGTGTGTTTGAGACATCCCTCCATCTCTCAGGAGCTCTGTTCCTGTGTGGGGGAATGTGTATAAACGCCCTTGGTACATACATGTGCTAGTTCCCACCATCACAAGAGATCTGCATAGCCAGCTCTGTCCTGGGCACACTGAATGGACTCCTGCCCCGAGAAGGCCCCTGAACAACTCCTAAAGGGCCATTTACCTCCTCCAGGAGGACTTCCCCATTGCCATCCTTGTCGATTTCTTCAAAGAGGTTGGGAGACACTTCGCCATTCCATATGAACATGTACCCCTCCGGAAGGCCAGCCACGAGCTCCAGCAGTTCAATGTCAAACACTAGGACGGCACTGCCAGGCACCTCTCCATCTAGTCAACAAAGTAGAACATGGCGTTAACCCACAGGCCAGTGGTTGGGACCATCCAGCTGTGCTGCCCTCCCCAGTCTCCAGCTGCCACACCCAAGGAGGCTACTAATTCCAGCTGTTGCTGGTGCCCCCTCATAGAAGCATGAGATCAGCTTAAAGGAAGATGACCAGATATTTTCTTAAAGGAATGAAATAAACTAGATCCCTGAATATCCCAGACAGGAAGGGTGCGTGTCATTTCATGAAACCTGGGTCTCAGTTTATATGCAAACTAAATGTAGAAGCTGGGAAGTTAGCCTGGGTTTGGTTCCCATTACCCACGTCAGGCATGGGCAGGCAAAATGGCTCAGCAAAAAAAGGTGTCTCCCACAAAACCAGAGTAAGATTCCCAGGACCAACATGGTAGGAGAAAACTTATGCCACAGACTGACTTCTGACCTCCACACATACACATGCACACATACACACAAAACCTCCACACATACACATGCACACATACACACAAAACCTCCACACATACACATGCACACATACACACAAAACCTCCACACATACACATGCACACATACACACAAAACCTCCACACATACACATGCACACATACACACAAAACCTCCACACATACACATGCACACATACACACAAAACCTCCACACATACACATGCACACATACACACAAAACCTCCACACATACACATGCACACATACACACAAAACCTCCACACATACACATGCACACATACACACAAAACCTCCACACATACACATGCACACATACACACAAAACCTCCACACATACACATGCACACATACACACAAAACCTCCACACATACACATGCACACATACACACAATCAATCAATCAATGCAAGTTAAACAAAACATTTAAGCAAGGCACAGTAGCACACACTCATAACCCCAGCACTGAGGAAGCTGGGGAGAGGCAGAGACAGGCAGATCCCTAAGCCCAGCCAGCCTGGCTCACTTAAGTCCCAGGCCAGTGTGAGACCCTGTTTCAACCAATGTGGATGGCACCTAAGAAAAGACACTCAGAATGGCCTTCTGGCCCCACACATACACACACACGTGCACTCCCAAACACACGCGACCCACACAAACATGCACACACATAAATGAATCAATTCTAAGTTTGTGTGGAATAGAAAATGAAAGACAGCATGGAATTCTTGGGCCAGGTATGTGGGCCCATGCCTATAATCCTGGCTCTTATCAGGCTGGGGTAAGAAGACTCAAAGTTTGAGGCCGGCCTGGGCTACATAGTAAAATGCTGCTTCAGAAAACCAAAACAGTAAAAACCATAGGGGGAAAAAAGTATGTCTCGCTTTACTTTTTGGTGAAAACAAAACATCTGTAAGCCACTGATAGGGAACAACACCTACAGAACCTTTTTCTCCTTTGAGGTGCCGGAGATCAAGCCAGGGCCCCACACATGTCCAGCCAGCACTCTTATCACTGAAATACACTCCCAACCCCAATTAAAGAATTTTAGGATCAATTTAATAGCAGAACTTTAAGGACAATAACAATGCCTGGAAATGATACACAATTCAAGGTCAAGAAGACTCAAAGGAAGTACTGCATCTATTAAAAATAAGTACTATAATTATTATAGATTATATTTTTGAAATTTGTTTTTATTTTTGGTGTTGGAGATTAAATCCAGGGCCTCATGCATGTCGAGCACAAGCTTTTCCACCAAATTATATTTTACATACAGTGTATAATGTAATTATACGTCGTTGAGGAAAGTCTTAAAGGACACACACAAATTGTCTGAAGCACTTCTCCTGGGATAAGTGAGAGGAGCAGACAGCACTTGGTAGATTTTCTTAAAGTTTTTGTTTTTATGAAAAAGAAAATCAACCCAGCATGCCAATCACTTTTACAAACTGGCACCCTTCGGCGCCAGCTGTCAGCACTGTAAAAACACTGTAAAGGAGTATTCTGGAATCACAAAATAATAAAGAAGAGTGTCGTCACCCCTGAAGGGTGCAGCGGCTGGCTTTCCCAGAACTCAAAAGCAATCTCTAGCATACAGCATCTTCCTTGACTTACAGGCTACAGAGCAATGAACAGCAATGGCCTTCAGCATGCAACCTGGCCCAGGTAACAGTTCAACAGAAGCAGGCAGCCTGACCCCAGATCACCCAAAGCCCTCCTTTCGGGCCTGGCAGATGAACCTGCAAACCAGTGGTATGCTTGCCTGAAGCTTGATCTTTCTCAAGGCCATCACAGGGCAGTGGCAGGAGTCTTTAAACAAAATTCACAGGGTCTTTAAACAAAAATGCTCAAAACTTAAAAAAAGAAAAAAAAACAAAAACCACAAAACCCGTCAACCCTTTGGTTTTAACATGAAGAATCCTGCTATAGCTCTACTTATGGTGCCAAAAGCCCAACGGGAATTTCCCAGCACTCCTGAACACCGTCACTTACCTACACCGGCCTCTCCATAGCCCAGGTGGGGTGGAATGATCACTGTTCGCTTTTCTCCCACGCACATTTCTCTGAGACCCATGTCCATCCCCAGCACGACTTGTCCAGATCCCAACACAATGTTATAAGTTTTGCCTAAGTTCCACCTAAAAAAGGGAAGAAATGAGTGCCTATCAATGGTGGTGGAGGGTATTCTGCTCAACGAGTACAGTTCTGAAGAAATGTCAGAGAGACCCACAGCGAGACACGCTGCAAAACAACCAGCCTGCCCGTTTCTAAACTGACAAAGGCGTGAAAATCAAGACAAAATGGCTGTTCCACAGCACAGGAGCACGCAGGTTTGGGATCTCACTGCGATGGGGGAGCCTACAGGAGTGCTGGTAAAAATGAAGCTACATGGATACATTCCTGGCAACAACTGGCTCTCCAGCGGCTCCTAGGAGTAAGTTCTTTGTATCTAAACAGGCATTTTATAAGAGTATAGTACGCATGGTGTAGTTAGGAGCCTGCATTTTACTGTATTTATTACTGATTTATTTAGAAACACTATATAGCCCAGGATGGCCTTGAAATCACCATGTAGTCCAGGATGACCTCAAAAGTGCTAGCATTGAGGCAAGAACCTTAGGAACATGGCTTTTAGATTCAAAGCCTGAGGCAGACTCCTGGTTGTGGACGAGGGAGGTGGCCCAGCCGTTCAGAGCACCCGAAAGAATCCTGGCTCTGCCATTTCATTTGACCTGGGAAATGTAGCCTTGGTTTCTCTATCTATAATGTAGAGATAATAACAGTCAATAATAAATACGCTTGACATGGTGGAAAGCAAAGAAAGGGGTGTGAGGCACTGCGGTCTGTGCCGTCTCCAACTCCACAGATCCCACTGAGAATTTCGTTAACCACAAAGTTCAGGGATCCTGGAGACCCAGCTAAGAAGTGGGCCCCACAGCCTCAGGCATGACTGAAAGTCAATCTACTACTTCAAAACCAACAGCACTCCTACCATTTCCAAAAGGGCAAACAACAGCTAGTATGTTCTTCAATCCCTTGGTGCCCATCACCAGATGGTGACAAGGAGCAGATGTCTCCTTAGGGTTACAGTCTCCTGGGCCTCCCAGCCTCCACAGGCCAGGACCGCCGCTTCCTTCCCTCCTTCCCAGACCAGCTGATGTTCAGAACCCAGCAAACTCAGGAAGACCCTGTGTTTTCCCTACCTAGGAAGAAAATGACAAAGCCAGCACAGACACAGGATGTCCTCAGGAGGGGCCTGCAGAGGAGCCACCTCTGACCCACTGGCTGTCAGCTTTTCTTAGCAACCAGAATCTCCATGCTGCCTCTCTCCAGGTCCCAGCAGGAAGCAGTACAGGTCTCTGCGGCTTGCAGAACAGCCAAGACCTTGCTTACCCCGTAACAAATGCCCAATTGAAATACACAGACATTAAGAGGATCCTCTAAGCAAACAACTCCATTACTTCTTTTCTCTGGGGTCTTTTTATTTTTGTTTACTTATTCTGTGGGATTGTTAAACACCATCCTCATTCCTCTGTGTTCTCCCACCCCCAGGCTTCCTGCTTCCTGTCATGAGTCTCCTTAGCTCTCTGGCTCTCTGCCCAGTCTCTCATTGGGATTTCCATGTTTCCTGGAAGCAGCATTGTGCTACCTAGTTTTATGTCAATTTGATACAAGCTAAAGTCAGCTGAGAGGAGGGAACCTCAATTGAGAAAATACCTCCATAAGATCTAGTTGCAAACAAACCTATAAGGCATTTTCTTAATTAGTGAATGATGGGAGAGGGTCCAGCCCATGGTGGGTGGTGCCATCCCTGGGACGGTGGTCTTGGGTTCTATAAGAAAGCAGGCTGAAGCAAGCCTGTAAACAGCACCCCTCCACCTTGGCTGTTGGGAACATGAAGGTCTTTGTGCCCACAGATTTCCAGGGAACCTAGGAATGTTAAGCACCCAGGGCTGTTCTTTCAAAGGGAAGGATGTATAACCTGTTTTTCCAGAAAGCTGTGAAGTGATTAATAGCCTGGTGATCTGCATTATCTGTTGGGCCAGGCCATACAAAGTTCCTACAACCAGGACTGGAAGGTGGCTAGTAATCTAAATGACCCTTACAGCTAGGAACTCCCCAAGCTCCCACAACCAGGACTGGAGACACCTAATAGTCTAAATGACCCTTATATTATCTGTATAGCCAGGGGCTCCCCCAAGCTCCCACAAACAGGGCCAGAAGTGGCTAATAGCCCAAATGACCTCTACACTATCTATATGACCAAGACGAGGCCAGAACCTTCCTTAGGTCTTTAAGCTACTACAGGTAGCCTATCTCTAGAACCATCTTCTTGGAAAAAATGGCATGTACCCTGAATCAAGTTTCTATGTAATTATGCTTCCTTGCGCACCAGGGATTGTATTATACCAGGAAAACTTTTTTCCCAGATTACACTGTGTTTAAATTAGTTGGGAATAAATAGCCTAATATCAGACTCCCTGGAGTCTGGATCCAGGGTGGCAAAGTCAATCTGAACGAGTTTTCATTCTCATCTCTCTCCGTAGTTCACTTCCCTGCCTGGACACCTGCAGAGTCCCCCTCAAATGGCCTCTGCATCAGCTCCTGCCTCCAGGTCCCTGCCCTGTTTGAGTTCCTGTCCTGACTTTCTTCAGTGATGGACAGCGATACAGAAAGTGTAAGCCAAATAAGCCCTTTCCTCCCCACGTTGCTTTGGTCATGGTGTTTCAGCACAGCAACAGAAACCCTAACACGCACCTACACCAGTGAAGTGGTTGTATCTGTTGTACCCAGGAAAGGTTTAAGGTGGCACCAGGAAGGCAGGTGCCTGCCTGCCTTCCCATAATTCCTTTCTTTGTAATGTCACACACTAAAGAGACCAGGAAGGATGTGTGGCCACTGCTCTTGCCTGTGGATTTACATGTAACACAAATGACTGTGGAGGCACAAAGTAAAGTTTCTCTTGAAAAGAAGCATACATGCAGACAGAACCCTGTATACATAAAAAATAAATAAATCTTGAAAAAAAAAAAAAAGGCTCCCTGAATCCTGTGGTTCCCACTCAGTAAGAATATGGTGATTCCACCCAACACATCAGAGAGCGGGAAGTCTGATCTCCGGCCACAGAAGCGCATCCTGTACCAACGAGGAAGCAGTCCTTCATCTCTCACCCTCACTCCCCTTTGCTCGGTCTGAACAGTAGAGCAGGGGCGGTAGCAGGGACTTCCACTGTGCTAACCTTCTGGGCCACTAGTCACTCCCACTACCTCTGAATACTTCCACAACCACTGGCCGAAATTACTCTGCAAGGCCTGTTGTAGGCCAGATCTATGTGAATCAGGGCCACCAAAGTTAAGGATATATTTCATCAATTCTAAACTGTGGACTTCCCACACACACACACATACATCTTAGCATCTCTGTGATTATGACGGACAGAGCATCATTGCTTCCTGGCAAAACACTTTTGTGTTCTTAGAGATTCATAAAATAGCATCTCCAACAATGAATGAATTTTAGATTTGATGAAATAACATTGAATGTGTCAGCATGCAGGACCTCATAGTCCAAAACCAGACTATCAGAGCTAGAAGGCTGAAGGACAGGTAAAAGAGAGGCACCTCCATGCCCAGAATAAACAGTGGCCCTTACTTACACAAAGGAAGCCCTTTCTGGGATCTGAATCCAGAAACCCTTTCTGGAACTCAGGGATCTGAATCAGGCTCAGCACAAAAGTAGATGTTCTTCTACAGAAATATAAAGTCTGACAATGGTCCTTTCCCAGAGAGGAGACCGGCTGAACTTCTAGATTCACTTGAGACTCAGAGTCACAGTAAGCAAACCTGTTTTTACGCCATTTTATTATTTTCAGGTTTATTTCTATCACCTAACATTTATAAAATGATCCTTTTGTGTTACAGATACTGGGTACACAAAAGAAAAAATATCAATAAGCAAACCACGTATCCCTACAGTACTCAGATCATAACAGACACAAAAATAACTTAAAGCCAGGGGATGAAAAATACAAATAGTGTTAGGAGACTGAAGAAGCAGGAAATTCAATTCCTCCCAGGAATTTAGGGATGGTTTTGAGAACAAGAAGGACATGTAAGTAGCAACAAATGTTCGCCAGCAAAGAGACCATGCAGTCTGTAGCCTGTGCCACTGTGCAGGGTGGGACTCCAGTGAGGTCACAGTTTCTGTAACAGACTAGGACAAAGAAAGCCCTGTGCATCAGACCCCAACACTAGTTCTTACTTGCGGGACATTTGATCACACTGTGAAACTCCAAGACTGTGTTCATAAAATTAACCTTGGCTTTGGGGGCACGGCCAGTGACTAGTTGACAAGAATTAGCCATAGAGAGTACAGAGGACCCAGGAAGACAGAAGGATGCACAGGAAGAAGTGAGGAGGGACTTAGAAATTTACAGGCCTTTCTGGTTTGAGATGGGTAGAGAGATGTTCTCTTGCTGGATCTCCAGCCAAAAAGGAAGGTCAGCTGGTTGCTTCGCAGATTCTCTGATCTAGCAGGTTTTCACCCCAACATCTGACTCCCGGGTCTTTATTGGTAAATAGAACATCTTATATAAAAACAACACTTACTCAAGGGCCTCAGTATGCATCTGTGTTTGCCTTTAACCTTCTGTCTCCTATTGCAGCTTTCCAAGCAATAGAATTACAGGTCAATGTCACTACATCTGGCTCCAAGGACTTAGTTATTAAATATAGATGTGACTTTGAGAGTTCTACCAGGTAAGAAACAGTCTAGAGCCAAGAAGATCTTTGGTACGAAACTCTCAGAATTATTCACTGAGCACTGAGAAGGCTTACACTACACATTAAGGAGGGTTGGACCAAGCAACCCCTACCCAGTGTCTGACGAAGAGGGGAAGACAGTGAAAACTACTATCAAAAGCTCCCTCCACATCTGGTTCCCAGGTACCCTTACGTGGAGTCCAGCAGAGTCCCATCCAGGAGTGAGGCATTGTAGTGGTATTTCAGGTAATCCCCCTTCTTACTCAGCACCGAGCAATCAGGAGGCTTGTAGTGGGAAGTGATGCTGATGGAATCCGAAGGGTTGTGGAAGTCAATCACATGGATGTCAAACACCAGCACAGCTGAGCCAGGAATGTTCCCTGAAGGGGAGACACAGGGAATCAATGAACAAGCCCACCAAATCACGGCACACTCGCCTCCCCAGGACCAGCAGGTGTGTCCTGGCAAGGAACACAGGGATCCAGGCATGAAATCACAGGGGCACTAGGAAAAAAAGAAGCCGAAAGGAATGTCAGAAGTAATCTAATCTTCATTTTGCCCTTGAGGAAACTGAGGCACAGTTGATAGGAGTCATGAAACTAATTATGAGTACACTTTGAATCCAAATTTAAGACAAACCCACTGCCCCAGTTATTAAGCATGAAAAGAGGCATGGCTAAGTGAAACGCAGATCAGGAAACTCATGCCTATGCAACTGAAGGCTTGCCCTGTCCCAACGGAAGAGGCAGCATGGGAAATGAACTGTAGAATAATAGTAGGTCAGTGTCCAACCTACTACTCAAGAAAAGCAAAGCTATCAAAAACTTCATAAAATGAAAACAGACTGTACCCCTTATGTTAGTGTACCAAGAGTCAGAAAGTGTCTACAATGCATCCAGCTTGTTCCACACAGGATGGGCATAATCAGAGTATAAAGAACTTGGATGAGTGCCTGGTATTCAATAACCACCTATTACTTATATATATTAGTTAATACTTGTCATAATCTTATCTTATGGGGAAACTAGTTCATAATTTGAGGTTTGCCCAAAGTTAAGAGTTATAGAGAAATTTGTGCTTTATAATAAGACAAAGATATTCGCATCTGTGGCTGTTGTTGTTGTGTTTGTGGGTTTTTTTGGTTTGGGCTTTTGTAACAGGTCTTGTCAAAGGTCTGCACCCGCAGTGTAAATACACTAAAAACCACTAAGTGGTAAGCTTTAACACCAAAGCTGAGCAGGGATAAGAGAGATGGCTTAGCAGTTAAGAGCACTTGTTGCTTTAGAAGAGGACCTGGGTTCCATTTCCAGCACTCACATAGTGGCTCACATCCATCTACAACTCTGGTTCCAGACTTCATAGGCATTTCACACATGTGGCACACATACATGCATGCAAGCAAACACTCCCAAATATGAAAGAAATAAATCTTTTAAAAACAGCACAAAACTGAAGCCAAGCATTGAGAGCAGACCTCCAGCCAGCTCCCTATTTAACTTCACTCAGACCTTGCTTTTCATAGTTGTTAGGTAAAGTAGCTTCTTTTATTATCAGCCATGAGTTTGGTCACTGGCCAGATGGCCTCTGGGCAGTTAACTCCAAGGTAATAAGAACAGGGTAAAGGGTAATGACCTTTGTTTTTGAGATCAGCATCTCTTGGCTTGGTGAGGAGACTCCAGTTAGGGTCAGGATCTCTCTGTGGGCATCTGTCCACAGACTACAAACCTCCACTTGTGAGGCAGCCACCAGTCTATAAAGGATCCCTGAATCAGCCTTCCAGGCCAGGTGGCTCTTCAGGACAGCTATTGATAAAGTTAATAATAAAAAATCGTGAGGCTGTAGCCAAGGCAGTTAGAAGTCAGTGATGGGCAGGACCACATCTTGACCAGGACTGCTCAGTTACACGTACCTCTCCCCCTCATTTCACTGAAGATGGATGTGTGGGAAGGGGTTATCAGACTACTTCATCTGTCCAGAGTGACCACTCTGAGTCAATGACATTTCTCTGCTCTTCATCAGGGAAGTGATGAATTATTTATTATTACCTCTCTCCTTGGTACATCGGGGATGAGCCTGAACCGAACTTCTTAGGGCTTCCTGAGCCCAGGCTTTGACCCCAACAACTCGAATAATATTGTGAATATACTTAATTTCTCTGAATTGTAAGCTTAAAAATGGTTCAAATGGGAAAGACATGAACCACAATCTGTTTACTCCCAGAACTTGGGAGACAAAAGCAAGAAGAGAAATAAGTTTAAGGCCACCCTGATCTAAATTAAAAATCCCAAGCCCCAAGCCAGCCAATGTTACACAGTAAGACCCTGTCTCAAAAAAAAGGGGGGGTGTAAAAATGTTGCTCATATGTTCATGTCTGTGTGTTTATGACAGTTAAAAAAAATCAAATAATGTAATTCTCCACCACTGAAGAATACCAAAAAAAAAAAGGTATACTGAAAAAAAAAATCACATAAAAGCCTTAAAAATAATGTCAGCAGCAGCAGGAAGGCTGAGGCAGAAGAATTCTGAGTTCTTGAGTCATCCTGGGCTACATAGACAGACCCTGTCTCAAAAAGAAAACTTAAAATGTCAGTGCCTCGGCCTTATTCTGGGGCTTTAAGGGTGGTCTCAATGTTGTCTGGATGGAGAACAAGGTTGAGAACTGGCCCATTGCCACTCAACCCCCTGTACACCACAAGTGATTCTCAGCTGCACCAACATTCAAGAACCTCTGGCTTGAGAAGGACCAGGGATTTCTTTTCCTGGGTGACTATGTTTAAGAAAAACTATGGCTGGGCATGGTGGTACATGCCTTTAACCCCAGAACCCAGGAGGCAGGCAGATCTCTGTGAATTCTAGGTCAGCCTGGTCTGCTTAGCAAGTTCCAGGCCACAAGGATACACAGTGAGACACTTTCAAAAAAACAAAAGAAAGAAAGACTATGTTAATGGCATGTGGTTGACTAACATTTCTCAGCAAGGTACTAAACTTGATTAATGTAAATAAAATGCCCCCTTCATGATGCACTTCTACAGCCTTCTACAGGAGAAAACAGAATAGGTCCCAGACCAGCACATTCCCAGGATCTGCTACTAGTCTGCCAAGCACTCTGCTGATGACTAAGTCAACTTCTTTGACACAAACATCTTGTCAGCCGAGAGACAGACTCACACCCACTCAGTGAGTATTGTATTAACAGTAGGCTTGCTTGTCAGCTTCTAGGAAGCTGGTGTGGTTCAGTCTCCCAGGTGCCCAGTTAACTCAGAGACACAAACATTCCAGTGAGGGTGTCAATGAGGATCTAGGTTCTGTGTGGGCGGGGAGTTATTGTTTCTCTTACTCTGTGATGAGTTCCCAACAACTAAGCAGAACATGGTCATGAAATTACTCAGTGCATCTAAATGGAGTTTCTTCACCTATAAAACCAGAGAATAGACCTTGAACCCTAAGGATTAGTCTTGAGCCCCCCCAAGAGCCAGCAAGGCAGACACAAAGGCTGTTAGCAGGCTGCCTGGCCCAGCAGAACACTCTTCCACTTCCTGGTAGTTACTAATTCCCCTTGAGATCTCTGGAACTTCTGGTTTGAGTTCTCAGTTCACAACATATGGAAACCAACAAGTCACTGCCTAATGGGAACTTGTCCTCTGACACAGACACATTAGAAAGCTGTGGGTCTAACTGTGGCTCCATTCTGTGGCCTTAAGCAAAGTGCTCAACTTTTATGGGTCTTACTATCTTACCTAAACAGTGGTTACAGTAACACTTTCTTTCGTGCACGGTCATGTGTGTGTAAGTATATATGCACAAGTATACAGGCCAGCGGGCAAATTCTGGTGTTGTTCCATGAGCACTGTCCACTTTTCTTTCTTGCTTTTTCTTTTTAAGACATGGTCTCCCACTGTTCAGGAACTCAACAAATCATCTGGGCTCACTCAGGGAGCCCCAGGGATCCATCTGTCTCTGCCTCCTCAGTGTATACACCAAAACCACCATATCTGGCTGTTTTGTGTGAATATTAAGGATCAAATGTCTGGTCCTCAAGTTTCTATGACAAGCCTTATTATAGTAACAGTGTCCACAACTGTTTTCAGTTTTCCATGAGCTTTTGTGCAAGAAGTCCCAGAGGGTTTGGGGACATAGCTCAGTCAGCAAAGTGTCTGCCACACAAGCATGATAGGCTGAATTCCGATCCCCAGAATATGTAAACCTCTGGGCACAGACTGCATGCCTGCAACCCTAGGCTGAAGCTCACTGGCTGGTCAGCTAACTAAACGGATGATCTTCAGGTTCAGAGAAACTCAGTCTGAAAAAAATAGAAAAGACACCTGACGTCAACCTCAGGCCTCCACCCAATGTGCACACACATGCACAAACACCTATGTGCACGCACACATCTACAACACACACACACACACACACACACACACACACACACACAATCCCAGACACAAGTGGGCAAAACAGCAGTTATTTTGTTCACTTTCTTTTTCCCTAAAAAGTGCTTAAAAGACAGTTACCCAGCAAACCACTTCTCTAACAAAGAAAGCTGCACTTCAGAGCTGCAAACACTCTAAGTGTCCACAATCCAGAGCTGTCCTTGAGGAACACAGCAAGGCAGAAAAGTGCTAATCCAGAGCACGGAGGCAGTAACCCCCCCAGAGTACCCGGGTTTCACACTTCAACATGGGATTCAGGATGGAGCAGCCTCTTGCTCATAACATTTATGATTCTTTGGAGGTTTCCCAGAGCCCCATTTAAGTCTGTGCAGACCTCAGTCTCATACTTGATGGAGAGCCAAAAGGAAAAAAACACTTTAAGCAAATGGTTTTCATCAGTGTGTTCTTTTTTCAAAGACAGGAAGGATTATTCTTCAAGTCATAATGAAATAAGAATACTCAAACTATCTGCTTCTGTGTGTGGTTGACCAGAACTAAAACCTGGCTGGCACTGATAAAACAGTAGTATCGAAACACTAAACAGGACATGAAGCAAGACCTATTTTAACTATTTATTCATTCATTCATTCATTTCATGATGGATGGTTGAACCCAGGGCCTCATGTATGCTAGGCAAGCATTTTACCACTGAGGTATATCCCTCATCTTTTTTCTTTTCTTCTTCTTCCTCATCTTTTTTCTCTCTTCCTCTGTATCTATCTCTCTCTTTCCTTTTTTTTTTTTTTTTAAAGAGGTTCTAGCCGGGCGGTGGTGGTGCACGCCTTTAATCCCAGCACTCGGGAGGCAGAGCCAGGCGGATCTCTGTGAGTTTGAGGCCAGCCTGGGCTACCAAGTGAGTTCCAGGAAAGGCGCAAAGCTACACAGAGAAACCCTGTCTCAAAAAACCAAAAAAAAAAAAAAAAAAAAAAAGAGGTTCTAATGTAGCCCAGACTGGCCTCAAAGTCACTATTAGCTGAGTGTAGTGGTTTGAATGAGAATGACCCTGTGGGCTCATATACTGAATGCTTGGTCCCAGGTGGGTGAAACTGATTGAGGATTAGAAGATGTGACCTTGTTGGAGGATGTGAGTCACTAGGTTTCAAAAGCCCATGCCATTCCTAGTTAACTCTTTCTGCCTCCTACTTACAGAGCTAAGCTCTTGGCTATTCATGCCACCATGCTTTTGCATTACTATGCCTTTGCTCTGCTGTCATGAACTCCAACCCTCTGAAACTGTAAGCCCCAAATAAACGCTTCTACAAGTTGCCATGGTCACGGTGTCTTATCAGGGGAATAGAAAGTAACTAAGACACTGAACATGACCTACAACTCCTAAGTCTCCGAACTCGGCCTCTGCTTCCTGAGTGTTGAGATTACAGCATTCATTGCCAGCTCCGATTTCTTAAAGTATGATCCTTTATGGCCCAGAAAATCAGGAATTTAAGTCAGAGAGGAAAAAATGCTTCTCAGTTGTACCCTCTAGCTTCCAATCAGCTTGATTCATCTTGGATCCTCTGTGAGGAAATCTCCCAACTCCCAAGAACCATATTATATGTGAACAGAAATCAGAAGAGGGCTAAAAAGTGAGTATATTCAGCCAATGAGAACAGCCAGAATTTCAGCAGCAAAAAAATATAAAACCATGATTAAAAAAAAAACTGCATCAATTATCCCTAAGGAAGTCTAAGCAAGTCAGCAAGAACTAATGCAAGAGGAAAAAACACAATAACAAAAACAAATATAAACATGATTTCAAATATTAAATACTAGGTAGCTATTAAAAGTATCTGTTGACGGGTTGGAGAGATGGCTTGGCTGTTAAAGGCTAGGTACACAACCAAAAAATACCTGTTGACATATAAAACTGTTCACATCAACCTGGGTGACGAGAGGTATTACAACACAGTATGATGAAAAGATAATCTCTTTCAGTGTATATTAATATAGGTAGATATTTCTTTATTCTTACCCTCTGTCTTTGAGAAAGGGCCTACCTACGTAGTCCAGGTTGGACTTGAACTTTCAATTCTCCTGCCTCCACCTCCCAAGAGCCATGAATATAGACACATATCCCATACTGAGCACATACACTTTTTTTTAACTTACAGATATACCCAAATGTACAGAAATATCTACTACTGGGATAAGAAATTACCTCAAATTTGGGGGCCTGAAATCACAAAAACTGAGCTGGGGATGAAGCCGGCAGTGAAGCACTTGCCCGGGCTGCACATGGCCTTAGGTTCCATGCCCATCACTGTAAGGAAAAGAAAAAGAGAAGGAAAGATAGAGAGATGGGGGTGGGGTGACAGGAAGAGACGGGGAAAGAGGACAAGCAAACAGACTCAGCTCTGGAAGTCAGAGGCATAATTTAAAGGCACCGGCCGGGGATATGCTCCTTTTGGAGGCCTCAGGAGAGAGTTCCCTTGTTTCTACCCTGACCAAAGGCGACCTGCATCAGTGACCATGGCCACGGCCTCTGTCTCAGCCAAGCTTACTTAGCTTCTCATCCAGCTCGCATCCTGCCTCCCTCAAAGACCCTCAAAGCATTTCAGGGCCATCTGGATAATCCAGAACACAATCCCTGCTTCAAGGTCCTTCAAGGTCACACCAGCAAATACCCTTTTAAGAAGGAAATATTCAGAGATCCATGGACACATTTTATGTAATATGCCTATTGAGGGGACCAAACAGATGCCATAACAGGCTGCTCAGTCTTCTCTCAGAAATCAAGCCTCAATTTCCATTTCCTGAGACTGAACAAGTAGTTTCTGAGAGAACCACGAACAAAGGACAATGAGTCTCCAACAACACCTACGACAGCAAGGACGAGGAGGCCTGGTATACGCAGTACCAGGCCAGGCCAGGCCAGGCCTGAACCACAGTCAGCAGATAATCAAATAAGGACCAAGCCTGGGACTTGTCCAGGCCGGCCCCAAAAAGGAAAAACTATAGCCTTAACCAGCCCCTGACTAGCCCTGGCCAATTAGATCATACTAATACGATTGCCACTTCCTTAAGCCTATGATAGCAAAGATCACCGAACTTCCCTTGGCTGTGCTTAAAAGGAGTCTTCAGGCTCCTCTCTAGGTCATCCCAATTTGCCTTTGTGTGGGATAGTCGACTCCAGCATGCTGGAATAATAACCCTCTTGCTGACTGCATACATGGATGGTAGTCTTTTGCGGGGCTTCTCCAGGACCCTAACATCTATCACAGTAGCATTAACTTCACATGGTGTGATTTGGGGAGATCTGGAGGTCTCATTTATCTATCATTTATCTATTTTTTTGGTCCCAAAGATAAAATATATTATTTGCATCTACTTTGTCTGGTTTTTTTTTTTTTTGTAGTGTTTTGTTTGTTTGCTTGTTTTTGTTTTTGAAGCAAGGTCCCATTTAGCTCAGGTTAGCCTCAAATTCCTTATGTAGCCAAGAACAACTATGTTCCTGATCTTCCTGCTTCTACCCCCAAAGTGTTGGGACTGCAGGTCTGTGCCACCACACTTAGCTATTTCTACAATTTTTTTAAAGGAAGTTTGCTCCTAAAGTGACAAAATGTCCCTAGAGTTAAGGTGCTGGCTATACAACTCACTAAATTCACTAATGCTGCTGAACTGTGTAGTTAAATGGGGGGGGGGGGGGGGGCGTTTCTTAGTGTGCAAAATAAAAACTAAGGGGGGGAGTAAAGTTACACTTACTTTCAACCACTTTATTTAAAATAAATGAAGAAATATAAAGGCAGTTAAACTATAGTAAAATGTTGGGGCTGGAGAGATGGCCCATCAGTTGAGAACATGGGCTGCTACTCTTCCAGAGGACCCAGGTTCAGCTCCTAGCACTCACACAGCAGCTCATTAACTTTAACTCTAGTTCTAGGGGATCCAGTGTCTTCTCCTGGCCTCCTCAGGAGGCATACACATAGTACACACTTACATACACACAGGTGAAATACTCATACATGTAAAATAAAAATAAATATATAATAATCATAGATAGACACACAGACAGATAGAGTAAAATGTTAACAATTGGTGAAACAAAGTAGAATTTACTGTGCAACCCTTTCAACACTGGTGTAGATTTTAAATTTTTCTGAAAGAAATGGAAAATGGGTAGGGGGCACAGCTGCAACCAAGCAGCTCTGGACATGAAAGCCATCAGTGGGGTGGAGTCGTATACTGCATTTGGCTTCCTGGTTTTGTCTCTAGAAGTGCTGACCTGAGCAACGTGGAAGCAACCAGTTAGTGAGGAGGGCAGGTAATACACACCTCTTCCTTCTTCTCCATAGCCCAGGTGAGGAGGGACCACAATCCTTCGCCTCTCTCCAATGCAAACACCAAGTAAGCCTTCATCCATCCCAGGAATCACATAGCCCTGCCCAATGTATGTGTCAAAGGTGTGGTTCCGTGAGTAGCTAAGAAAGAAGGAAAAGATGAGGTCATTCATAATGGACACCCACAGCAGCTGTGGAAATTACTCAGAATCCCAATGCCAAAGGACCATAGGCACCACCACACCCCAGAACAGCTAAACCTTAGAATCTGAGGACACAGCCCAAGAATATGCTCCCCTGGAATGCGGAACACGTGAGCACCTGTAGAAACAACATATTGTACTTACCACTTGTATGGTCACATTATAAAAGGAACAGGAATGTGAGAAACAGTCACACACAACAGAGCTGATGGGAGTTGCCTATCTCCTTCCCAGTTCCCTATTTGTTCCTGGTATTTACATTTCTCTCCTCTATCTTTTTTTTTTTTTATCAACTCAATACTAATAATCTTCCTCTGCTTTTTCCCTTCCCACTCACACCCACAGAAGAGCACACAAAGTACTATCAATGTTTCCAACCTCCTAAAATAATTAATGTTTAAACAATGGTTGTGTTCTGTTTATCTTGTAATTTCATAGTGGGCCTTCCCTTTAATAGTAATTGTTTTGGGAGGTAGTATTCTACTCTCTAGAAGTACTGGGACTGAGCCTGGTGCCCTCAGCGCCGTTCTAGCAGACAAAAGTGACACTTCAAGTTAATGAAGCCCAGTCCCTCTTGAGCACTGCAGACACTTCCAGTGAGAAAACAGGGGCGAAGGTGAAAAGAGCAGGAACAAAAACATGACCTAAGCCCAGACGCACAAGTCCCAGTGTAAGAACATAAGGACTGTGTAAAAGAAATACAACCTGACTCCATCGAAAATTACCAATTCCAGTGTAAGAACATAAGGACTGTGTAAAAGAAATACAAGCTGACTCCATCGAAAATTACCAATTCCACAGGCTGGCCTACATAGAAAATGAATTAGGCCAGGCAATGGTGGAGCACACCTTAAATCCCAGCACTCGGGAGGCAGAGCCAGGCGGATCTCTGTGAGTTCAAGGCCAGCCTGGTCTACAGAGCGAGATCCAGGACAGGCACCAAAACTACACAGAGAAAACCTGTCTCCAAACAAACAAGAAAGAAAGGAAGGAAGGAAGGAAGGAAGGAAGGAAGGAAGGTAGGGAAAGGAAAGGAATTAGATGAAATCCCAGGAAAAAAATTCAAAAGAATAATTTTTTTAAGTATATTCTAGGAAATCAAACAGAACACAAACTCATGAATTAATTAAGAGAGAACAGAAATAAATGAATGAAATAAGGAAGTCAATACAACATATAAAAGTGGGATTTAATAAAGAGAAATACTGAGGAGCCAGAGAGATAGCGCAATGGTTAAGAGAGAAGACCCCAGTTCAGTTCCCAACACCCAGACCAATTGCCCAAACCTTCCTGTACCTCCAGCTCCATGGGAATGTGGCCTCTGCAGATACCTGCACTCATGTGTACATAAATGTGCACACAACCATTCACACATGTGATTTTTTTAAAAAATACTGAAAAAATCAAAATTGAAATACGAGAAATGAAAATTTCAGAATGTCATCTAAGTTGAGAGACTCACCGGCAGAGAGGATTAACAGGAAGACAGAGTTTCAGAGCTTGAAGACAAGGTAGAGGAGTTGTAATTAAGGACAGATTAAGTCATATAGTAGACTATGAACAGAATATCCAAGATCTGTGGAATATAATTTAAAACCCAAATCTAGGTACAGGAAAAGGAGAAGAATTTCATGTTCAAGGCATAGAAAACATTTTCAATAAAATCATATCAGAAATTTCCCCAGTTCTAGGGGGAAAGGTACCCAGAAATGGGTTTTACTTAGAATGCCAATCAGATAGGCAAATGCAAGACAGGAGAACTTTCCCGTGCTGGATTATAGTCCAAATACTAAAAATATAGAACAAAAATTAAAATGTAAACAGAAAATGCTTTCAACAATATCAGCCATAAAAGGATAAATTTCTTCAAATCAATAAGGATAAATTAAATATCATCAATATAAAATAGGAAAATATAATAATAAAAGATATCCAAATAAATATTTGGAAACAATAATCAAAGAACTACAGATTAAAACCATAGGCATGATTTTCCTCTTGAAAGTTAACAAAGTTTAATTTGTTTTGCTTTGTGTTTTGAGGCCAAGCTAGCATCAAAACTTGAGACAATCCTCCTGCCTCAGTCTTCCAAGTGGTAAGGTTGAAGACATACTTCTAAATGATACCCGGAGAATATATAGCAAAAGCTATAAAAATACACATAAGAGGGTGGACAGGAAAGGGGAAAGTGATATAATTCTATTTTGATTAAGAATAATTAAAATTAAATATATACACACACATACATATAAGTTTTGACCTGAAGATTCTTCTTGGAAACAACTATATATTCCAAGACTTAAGTACAAAAATAATTGCAACTTTTAAATGTCAAAGGGTAATAAAACCATAAATGGTCCCAAAAAAGAAGTGATTGTCCAAGTTTAGGACAAAATCTATACAATGGAATACTGTGTTGGTTGGGACAGGCAAGATCCCATTGTACTCAAGTGAAAAACTACTCAAAAGTTGCAGAAATAATAGTTCTATCATGTGGGCAGAAATATAATATGCCCAGAAAATAATCTGTCAACTCCTTCCTTCCTTCCCTTCCTTCCTTCCCTCCCTTCCTTCAACAGAGCAATCCCTATGTTGCCCAGGCTAGCCTCCAACATCTGAGCTCAAGTAATCCTCCTGCCTCAACCTCCCAAATAGCTGAGAACACAGGCACATACCACTCTACCAGAATCGCCTTCAGTTCAGGAGTTCAAGACCAGTGTAAGCTACACAGGAATACCCCAGTTCAAAAACTTAAAAAAGGCTTGAGTTTTAGCTCAATATGAAGCCCTAGGGTTTGATCCCAAATTACAAACATTCAAAAGAATGAAGAGAAGAAGTGGGGGAGAAATGGAGGAGAAGGGAGAAGAGAGGGGATGGGGGAGGAAAAGGAAGAGTAAGAGAGACATTTGTAAAAATGGTTAAATTGGGGCTAGAGAGATGGTTCTTGCAGAGAACCAAGTTCAGTTCCCAGCACCCATATTGTGGCTCACAACCATCCATAACTCTAGTTCCAAAGATTCAATGACTTCTTCTGACCTCTGTGGGCACCAGACACACATGAGGTACACATACATAAATGTAGGCAAAACACTCACATACCTAAAATAAATAAATCTAAATTAATTAATTAATTAAGATTGTTAACTCTAAAGACTAGGACAAATGAGGCAAACAGACAGGTATATTGAATATCTTAATTTATTGCTTAGTTTTACTTTGAACTATATGACGACTATTTTTTGCATGAAAAAACGTAATTTAAAAAAATGTAGAACAGATCTTAAGAATAGGAAGGATGAGTTATCCCAATAAAATGAATACCAAAGGAAAGTCTTCCTTTGATGCTTTGGGTGTGTAAACAAATTAGAAGTCTATTACCTCAGAGACACGGAGGTTCTGTCGCTACTTGTTTATAGGAAGCTAAAGGAGTGATTGCAAAACTAACCTGCCACCTGAATGAACAAGACATGCCACAGCTTGCCATGGGCATTGTGCACTGAAGCCATGTGTGGAATTGCTGATGAAGTGGCAGAGGAATTACCCTCTGCAGCATCCATTCCACAGGGAGCTGAAAGCATCCAGCAGTCTCCTCCAGTGGGTCATCCTTTAACATTTACACAGCCTTTCTAATACCTTAACTGAACCAGCTTGGAGAACATGTTGAAACAAGAATAAACTGAACTGATGTTCAGAGAGCTCCAACACTATCCAATGTCAGAATGCTCGGGCACCACAGAGAGTTGGTTCTTTGTCCACTGTTTCTCTGTGACCTCACTTCTGACCACTCTACCTCTTGGAGTCTACAGTGGGGTTCAGAGTGGGAAGGAATACAATAGGTATCTAGGGTAAGTCCCTCCCATTTTCTCTCAGGGGCATCTAAATCAGGAAACCCTTGTAACCACCTAAGAGTAAATTCAGAATCTGAAAACAGAGACCTGCACTGAGGATTAAAATAAGAGTCAGCACTGATGGTAAACTTAGACCATGGTCAACCGTGGTCAGTTAGACTTCCCTGAAGAGGCAGATGTTCTCATGAGTGAAAAGTAGTTTCCTTACCTGGAATCAAAGAGGGTGCCATCCAGAAGTGTGCCGTTGTAATGATACCTGAGGAAGTCCCCACTCTGACTTCTTCGATCACAGTTCTCAGGGACCACCTTGTTCTCAACGGAAATACTATCCTTGGGGTTATGGAGGTCCAACAATGCAACATCAAAGACTAGGGACGCCTGCCCAGGGATGTCTTTCCCTAGAGTAAAATGAAAGAACCCTTCATTCCAGACACAAAATTTGGGGAGTGCTTAGACCACCACTCATGCCCTTTGTGTTGGTATTCCTCATTCCTTGAAGTTTTCAAGCCAAGGAAACAAATGCTCCGTTCTCTGTGTTGTGTAACAAGTGTCTAACCTTGGTGTCCAATCATGGGCTAGTGGGCACAGCACAACACCTGACTGACTCGGGGAGAACAAGCTAACATAGCCGCATACTACCGCCATGATCATACTTCAGATGCTCAGATGGCAATGAGACGCTCTCTGTGGGCAGTGTGCATCCACATGGAAATCCAAATCCATACCTCCTGTGGGTTCTGTCTGCACAAATGCCTTGTAAGCATTCAAACGTGCAAATTCCAAACCTGTGACTTTGCCCTGGAAAACACTACACAGTCTTGTTCTTTAAAACCAAGAGCCACTTCTTTTTTTTTTTAAATGTAAAGTTCTTTATCCAAAACAAAATATAAATAGACAGAAGTTAGATAACAAAGAAAAGAAGGATACGCATAATCCAAAAATAGTTTTTACATCTTTTCTACATCTCATTTCTGCACGGTGCTATTTCTCATAGATGGATCTAAGAGAGGATGCACTGGACATAGTCTAGCCTTTGTATTCATGGGTTCTACATCCATGGATTCAACCAACCTCAGAACAAAAACATGGAAGACAAAAAGTGATGCCTGTAAAACCAGACATGGTGGCATACAAGTGTAATCCCAGCACTGGGGAGGTGGAAGGTGATGAGAATTCAGGGTTATCCTCAACTACATAATGAACTCAAGGCCAGCCTGCACTAAATTAGACCTTGCTCAAAAAAAAAAATAAAATAAAAAAAACCATATGCTTCTATTCTTTTTTCATTATTCTCTAAACTATACAGAATGACAATTATTTACGTATGTTGTATAGCAGTTTCCCCGGAAATTGAAACATTCCCTCCAGAAGTGGGAAGACTCAGGAGGTAAACAAACCACATATTTTATGCTTTTGGATAAAGAGGATATAGGGAGTTTCTTTAGCATCTTCCAGACACAACAGACTGATGCACATCTGAACTCACAAACCATGACAGCATGCACAGGACCCACACAGGTTCAAACCAGACAAAATCCCAGCCCTGATTAGGGGAAGCTAACATCAAGTCTACCCTAACCAAGAAGCTATCTGCAATTGATACCCACTGAGAAAGGGAAAACCAGTTTTCTCAAATGAAGTGTCAGTGGGATGATCAACCATATTTAAAGGCAGGCCCAACACAAAATGGACTACATGTTTTCATCCACTGTTTGTTTTGTTTGGGTATTTTTTGTCTTATTGGTTTTCTTTTCTTTTTTTTTTTAGTTTGTTTATTTATTTTTTTTCTTTTTTGAGAGAGTGCATGAAGTTGAGTGAGTAGGCAGGTGGGGAGGATTTGAGAGAAGTTGGGGAAGGGAAAGGTTATGATCAAAATATGTTGTATTAAAAAAATGTTTTTAAAAAGAAGTTTCTTTTCTTTTGTTTCATTTTCCTTGTGCTGTTAAAAATTAGGCCCAAGCCTGCACGTCCAAAGAAAGTGATCTACTACTGCTCCAGTCCCCAAAGGAAAGCATCAAAATCAACTGCAGAATTTAAATGTTCCTAGCACTAACATATACTCACTGAATATTTTCACAGCTTTCCTGAGATATAATTTACATACCACAAAATTCAAACATTTAAAGTATACTTGCATAGCTGAGCACAGGAAAGTATTGCATAAATATAAAGTAACTTTAAATTGTCATTTTAAATATTTAAGCACTAGTCATCTACTTTAAATGAATAAATACAATTCTCATATTAGGCTGGGGGTCTTGTTTTGCTATTTAGGTGATATCCAAAATATTTTGCCAGCACTTGGGAGACTGAGGCAGGAGGATCACAAATTCAAGGCCAGATTTGGCTACAAAGCAAAAGATTTAGGAGCTAAAATGAATGCACTCCCATTGGCCATGAATGAGACAACCCGAACATAAATGGGTTTGTAGTCAATGGGATAGCACATTTCTGCATGCACAAGTCTGACCACAAGCACCAACAAACAAAAATAGACATTGCAGTGGTTTGAATGAGAGGTGTCCCCCATAGTCTTGGGCATTTGAACACTTGCTCCCCCATTGGTAATACTGATTATGAGGTTTAGGCGGCAAAGCCTTACCAGAGAAGTCTGTGCCCGGGGACAGACACTGAGATTAAAAGCCTTGCACCTCCCAGTTGCCTCTGGTTTTGTACACAAATTTGAAGATTAGAGCTCTCACCTCACTCGAGCTACCATGCCTGTGGCTTGTTGCCATGCCTCCCAGCCATGATGGACTCATTCCCCAGATTTATAAGCCCAAATAAATCCTTCCTTCTATAAATTGTTTCTGGTCATGGTATTTTATCACAGTAACAGAAAAGTACCACCAGAAGAGCTGTTTGCAGATCTCAAGCATGCAAACAGAAAATGTAGAAAGGTTTAGCCCCACTCCCTCAGACTCTGTAGCTCTACAGACTAGAGACAGAAAACAGCTTGGAAAAGATTACATTGGTTATAGTAAGCTGAGTACCATTCAACTTCTTCAATAGCACCAGGTTTTCATTTGTATTCCTTGTGTGTGTGTGTGTGTGTGTGTGTGTGTGTGTGTGTGTGTGTTTAAATAGGGTCTTACCTACCAGCCTTCCTTGAACTCATGATCCTCCTCCAGCCTCTTAACTGCTATAACAGGAGTATGCCAGCATGCCCTGCTCTCATTTCTATTCCTTCTTCCATGTATGCCTACTACTTAAATGCCTAAAGGTCTCTGTTGTGTCCAACTATCAGAATGATCGAATGTGTGAAATTTAATATGAATAACCAATAAACCTTATATATCAGCCAACACTCTACTTCTCTTAATATAAAATAAATAATTATTTTATTTTACTTTGAGATGGGGTCCTCCAACTTACTAGGTAGCCAGGGATGACCTTGAACTCCTAATCCCCCTGCTCTTGCCTCCCAGGTACTGAAATTAGAAGCACGCACCCCCATGTGCTGGGGAATCAAACTGGGGGCTTCACAAATGCTAGGCAAAGCACTCTACCAACTCCACCATATCCACAGCCAATGTGACGCTTTGAGTTTGTCTGGACAGAACACACACATACTCATAAAGCAAATAAAGGTGGAAAGCTGGGAAATTTGCCAGCTCAGACATCAGTGGCTAAATCTTGACTTTGATGTTTACATCTTTTTAAACTGTCTAGATCAAATACTGCTTACAGATAAAAAGTAAGAGATGTTGGTGCCCCAGGCTGCAGCTGGCAAGGTGGGGAGAGACACGGTGCTTACATGAACACCAATGGCCATGAGCAAAGGCAAGTTCCACACAGAAGGTCATCCTGACTAGCACTCTCCAACAGAACCCTTGCAATGATGGGAATGAAAGGTAACTGTGTAGAAACTCAGGAGCCCTCGGCAATGTGTGGCTCTTGCATATCTGAAATGTAAGGATGTGACGAGAACTGAATTTTAATTTTAA
Source organism: Peromyscus californicus insignis (assembly GCF_007827085.1). Lineage (NCBI taxonomy): Eukaryota > Metazoa > Chordata > Mammalia > Rodentia > Cricetidae > Peromyscus > Peromyscus californicus. Next base: position 74,594,129 of record NW_026294584.1, on the reverse strand, counting down.
TTCATTTTCACTTAAATGTAAACAGCCACATGTGGTAGCTAGTGGCTACCACGGTGGTAGTGCCAGTCTAGAGCAAAGGGATGAAAGGAACTGAACTGTACAAATAAAAGTAAGAACAATGAAGCTAAAGAGATGGCTCAGAGATGGCCCAGTGTAAGAGCATCTACTGCTCTTGCAGAAGACCCAGGTTTGGTTCCCAGCACCCACATTAGGCACTTCACATCAGCTTGTCTCTCCAGCTCCAGGGGATCTGAAGCGCTCTTCTGGCCTCTGAGGGCAATGCACTCATGTGGTGCACATACAGACAAGCAGGAACACACATAACATATACTCATAAATAAAAATAAACATATAAAGATGAATGACAGAAGCTCTGAGAAAGAGGACTTACCATCTCCCTCTTCTCCATAGGCCAGAAAAGGAGGGATGGTGATGATACGTTTCTCCCCAACACACATGCCCAGCAGCCCTTTGTCCATTCCCGGAATCAGCCATCCAATTCCTACGTACGTGTCGTAGGTTTTCATGCGATTGTGGCTAAAAGAAAAAACAACAAAAACAAAAAACAGAGGGAGGAAGCACGTTCCATCATACCATTTCTAATTCATCCCGTGGGGTTTTTGCTTCTCAAGTCTCAGGTAAACAAAGAGCCCACACGCATCCCTAGTGACAGGCATTTCCCATTTCTGCTCCCTGATATTAGGAAGATGCGAAAAGCCCGTATTTATAGCAGCAGTCAACAGCTATCCCACTCATGAACATTCTGTCACCACAGAAAACCCCAGAGAGTCCCCGGTTTTTATCCTAGCCTCATACTGCTCTGGAGTTTCATTTTTCCCCTTCTCTTTTCATGGGCGAACTATATGAATGAGTCCAACACTCATGGGCTTACTGGGAAATGTGGCTCTTCACAAGTGCAGATCTTCAGATATGGTTTACATTAAATCAAGATCGTTTTTAATTTTTCCTAAGGTGTTAAATTTTGACTCTGGCACCACAGAGAATCAGACACTAACCAAAACTATATGGGATAGGATCTGGTACTAGGTATAGTTTGGTAGGGTACATTTTCTGGTTTCCAGATGGGCACAGAAAGAAGACATGACAGAAGGAACCAGAAAGAGCCAAACGGCATTTCACACACTGCCACCAACAGTGGGACTTACCTGGAATCAAACAGTGTCCCGTCCAAGAACGTTCCGTTGTAATGGTACCTCACAAAATCAGACACCTGGATAGTCCGAGGACAAGTAGGGGGCTTGAAATATGTCTGAATCTGAACCTGGTCTTCAGAATTCCAAATATCCATCAGGAGCACATCAAAATGAAGTACCGAGTTTGGAGGGATCACACCAGCTGGAAATTAAAGTGAATTCACACTGCAAGGCTGCCATCTCCTGGTGATACAGAGATCCCTAGAAAGCCGGAACAGCTATTGTCTCCATGTTGAATCACTCCCTTGGGTGTGTGTGTGGGGGGGGGGGGGGGGGGGGAGCAGGCTGCGGAGCTAATGAAAAGGTTACAAGATTTACTTGGTTTTTCCCAAACGTTGTAAAAGTGTGAACAGTGGCTACGGAGGAGAACTGTGCTCTGAAGAGCTGCCTCTCAGTAGTGCAGGAACTCAGAGATGCAGCTTTTATGTGGCATCACCCATGGTACAGTGGGCTTTTGACTGACCCTGGAGCTTCTGAGTCACTCACACCCCTTGAACCCCTCCGCCATGCTCTGTAAGTTACTCAAAAAAACTCACTGGTTCACCAGGCTGGATTTAGGTGGGAATCCTTGGTCTGCTATCAATGACCTAAGTGGGTTAAATAAACATTTCTTCACATCCCACAAGGAAAAAGTCAATTGAAGACTGCTATCAGTGTACCAGAAGTCAAAAGAATTCGAATCCATCACTGATGTACAATTCCAAAAGGCCCGCTCTTCCTACATCCTTCCTCCAAATAAAATTAAAGTAAGTGAGAGAGAGGAAAGAGTCTCCTCTCATCAAGAGTTCATTAGATATTCCTGGGCTGGCCCTTTCTTTCTTCTATGTCCAAGAGATAAATCTACAATGGAAATGCTAGCTGTGGGTGTTCAGCCTTTCTTTTTCCCCTATTAAAGACCCCAATTTCTCCATTCAGGTTGACTGCGGAGCCTGCATGCCAATGTGTCTATAAAAAGAGTGAAAACTTACAAACTCCTTCACTTCCATAGGCGAGGTTTGGGGGGATCGTCACGAAACGCCTCTCATTTACGCACATCCCGACCAGGGCTTGGTCCATCCCTGCAATCAGCTGGCCTTTTCCCACAAACACATTGAAGGTGGAGTCTCTGTCATAGCTGAAGATCCAGAAGGTAGGGAGAGAGAAACAAAAGCATCGTTATCCCCACAGAGAAAGCCGCTTCATGAAGGTCACAGCAAAGGATACGGCCTAGCAAAAAGTTACTGACCCAGCAAATGTTTTCACTGGACAGTATTTGCAGAGTTGAGGTTTTCATATTAACTTGAATATTGCCAACAAATTCACTTAGAAATGATTGCCACACAGGCCTGACAACCTGAGTTTGATCCCCCACCGACCCCACAGTGGAAGCAAAGAGCCAAGACCTGAAAGCTGTCCCTCTGATGCCCTAAGCACACCGAGGCACATGCAGAGGAGAGGGATGCACACTATTAAATGCTGACAGGTCAGACAATAAACAACAAATCATGGCACCCTTGTTTTTTCATGTTCAATTCAGCAACACCACATCTTCTAGGAGATGATGGATATGTGCTTTGAGAGAGAAATAATCAAAGTCCAAGACAAGGACTTTATCTATAAGGACTTTATAAACTGGCAGAGACCTATAGTTCCAAACATCGTATTTGGAAAAAAAAAAAAAAAAAAAAGACTTCACAGCCCATATGGAGCATCAGCTACAAGCAAGGCTGAGGGAAAAGGATCACAAGTTCAAGGCCAGCCAGGCAACCTTATGAGACAGCCTCAAAATTTAAAGGGAAGGAGGTCTGGGGATAGTGCTCAGTAGTGGAGTCGCCTAGCACTCCAAGGCCCTGGGTTTAATCCCCAGTACTGCAGAACAAAGAAAAGAGACAGGGTGGCTGCTGTGGGCTGTTCTGTATGACAAATGTGTTGCTCTGATTGGTTGGTAAATAAAACACTGATTGGCTGGTAGTCAGGCAGGAGGAAGTATAGGTGGGACAAGGAGGAGAATAAAGCTGGGAAGTGGAAGGCTGGGTCAGAGACACTGCTAGCCACTCCCATGACTAGCAGCATGTGAAGATGCCGGTAAGCCACGAGCCACGTGGCAAGGTATAGATTTATAGAAATGGATTAATTTAAGATATAAGAACAGTTAGCAAGAAGCCTGCCACGGCCATACAGTTTGTAAGCAATATAAGTCTCTGTGTTTACTTGGTCGGGTCTGAGCGGCTGTGGGACTGGCGGGTGAGAGAGATTTGTCCTGACTGTGGGCCAGGCAGGAAAACTCTGGCTACAGGTGGCCTTAGGGGAAATGACTGCAAAATAGAGAAAAATGAGCAACAGGAAACTTGCTGCAGACCTTGGGTTACAATAATAAACAGTGGGAACAACTCAAGGGTATGGCCCTGGCTGCATGTTACTCAGATGTACCATGAAATGTTCCATGGCCAGACTTCGGATTCCTACTCACTCACAAGAACGACAGTCACAGTTAAGTGAGGTGTAGGGACAATGGGGTGGTTCAGCTGGTAGAGGCACCAAGTCTGACGAAACCTGGGTCCCCAGGACTTCCATGGTAGAAGGAAGGAGAGACCCAACTGCTACAAGACATCCTCTAACCTCTGTGTGTGTGCTATGATAAACATGCATGCGTGCTCTGTAGGTAACAGTGTAAAATGATACCATTTTCCATTTACTCACATATAGGTAATATGGAAAGACCCACATTTTAGAATCTAAAAAGGAGAGAAAGACAATAAGTAATAGCATTCACTTCATGAGGCTGTACCAACCCTCCTTTCGAACCTCCTGCCTTTTCCTCATTTTCTCCTAATTAACAGTTTGAAGCGGCGGAGCCAGCTTCCTCTAGACTTGCCCCCTTCCCCATCTCCTCCTAGTCTTACACCACATTTTCACTGCCTTCCTTTCTTCAAGGTCAGGGAACAGAAAGCAGGATTTCAAGACCACACTAGAGCACAAAGGAGCATGCATATGCAGCTTCTACACACGGCAACCTTGTACCTCCACGCTGGCACAAACGCCACCTCCTGGAAGGCCAGCTCTTACTTTTGCTTGAGCATGGCCGTATCACTGAACCATCCTCAAGATTACGCTAACCAATCCGAAAGCAAAGCTTCCAAGACTCCCCAGGCACAGCATATGTGGGAGCAGCAAGAACGCAAAGGCAGGGAGTGGCGTTAGAAATGCATTCCTCGTCTGTAGGACGTCAACAGTTGCCAAGTTTAATGCAATTTTTTAAGTGCACACATTCTGGTCATTTTCTAAGAAGTTCACACATTTGGCACTGAATCCTATTTAAAAGTCCATTAAACTAAAATAAAATATTCAAACAATCATTTTGGTGATAGAAGAATATCGTGGGCACAGCTAACAGATCAAAAATCATTCCACATCTTTAAACACTGAGTACAAAGAATCTGCAAATTAAATTGAGAGTGGTTTGGGGCTGTGTTTTATTTTATTTACTAGTCTTTAGGTTTTCTTTAATTTAATTTATTTTATGTGTATGAGTGCTTTGCCTGCATGTGTGTCTGTGCACCACACGCATGCCTGGTGCCCACCTCAGATATCCTGGAAGTGGAGTTATGGACAGTTGTAAGCCACCACATGGGCACTGGGACTCAAACCTGGGTCCTCCCGAAGAGCAGCCAATGCTCTGAACACAGAGCCATCTCTCTGGCCCTATTTTATTTTAAAGAGCTTCACACATGAACCCTGCATCTACTTCTCTCCCACCTCTCCCTTCCCCCTCCCCACCTCCCGTGTCCCGCCAAATTTATTCTCCCTTATTTAACTATTATTGTTCCGTGTATAGACATATTGAAGGAGAGCCAGGAGAATGGAAGCTGATGAGAAAAACCAGGTATGGGACCCTTTCAGAGGGCCTGCTTCTTGCTCCAAGGGGTTTGAGGGCCAGGGAAGGAAAAGTCCACTCAAGTGAGGATCCTACTCAGACCACTCAGCGAGGAAAGAGGGTGTAGGAGGGAGAATGCCAGAGTCCCTGAGTGGTCTCTCGCCTCCTGGGCCCCTTCAACCCCCGTGATGGGAGTGGTTTGTTCTAACAGAGTTTGTTCTTTTGTTCTTTCTGTCTCTCTGCGTAGCTCACAATTCTTCCTCTGCATCTGCAGCACTGAGATCCCCACCTAACACTTTTACTATCTGGGCTCCAGCCAAGTTCTCCACTTTGGCGGCCCTCTGACTCCCAAGTGTTACTTTCTTGGCATGTGCCAAGTGGTTCCTCCTTTTCATGATTCAGTCTTCTACCTTTCCCAGAAGTCCAATGCTCTGGCTATCCCAGGGAGTAAACTGTGGATTCCCTAGATGACCGTGGCTCACCCCAACACTCCTGTGTGTGTGTGTGTGTGTGTGTGTGTGTGTGTGTGTGTGTGTGTGTGTACCTACATATAATATATATACATATATATGCATGTTTATATATCTAGCATTTCTTATATGAACATAAGCTATGCAATCGCAAGGCTGATCACTTGGGATTGGACACTCATGCAGGAGCTCACCCATGGAAGAAACTGATGCTCTTAGCAGGCAGTGACCACGTGTAGCTCTTCATCTAGGAGTGAGGCCACGTGGAATTTCCCCCAGCAACACTGGCATGTCAGCTGGTATTGTCATTACGCTAGATTTGTTCAGGCAACCATATTGTTGCCATTTCATGGATGTGTTTTCCTGTCATACCTAAGGGACATTACTTAATAACAGGCATCTTGGGCTTCTGGCTCTCACAATCCTTCTTCATGCTTTGCCCTGAGCTTTAGGTGTAGGGGCTACATCACAGATGTATCAGTTCGGGTTGGGCACCCCATAGTCACTTATACTCTGCACTTTTGGCCAGTCGTGGGTCTCTATAATAGTCTCCATCTGCTGTAAAAAGAAGCTTCTTTGATGAGGCATGAGGGCTACAGTTATCTGTGGGTGTAAAGATAATCATTTAGAATGCATCTAGAAATTATATTGGTTTAGGAAAATGATGGTCGTAGGTTCTTCTCTCAGGTCTATGACCTTTCCAGCCATGGTAGTTGACTAGGTTTACAGTACCAGGCATGCTTCCCTCCTGTTGAGCAGGACTTAAGTCAAATCAGACAACCCTTCACAGCACTCCTCTCCTACTATGCCCATTTCTTGACTCCTTTTCCTCCGTCTCCATCCCACCATAGTTGCTTTCTTATGGCTTCTTCAGATCCTTCAGATTACATACTCGAATCCGAAGATTCAGAGCTAGTGTCCACAAAGAAGAGGGAGCACAAGGTGCTTCTCTTTCCACGTCTGGTTGACCTCACTCAATATAACTTAATGCACATTTTCAATAGTAACTACTATTTACAGAACATTTCTTATATGTTAGGTCCAGTAGCAAAGTGAGCTTTTCACAAAGAGCTTGAATCCTCCTAATCCTTGAAATCCTCATAATCTTTACACAACGCAGGTAGGTACTCAGACATTCAGTCTCCCTGGTAGTTAAACAATTTTTTTCCAAGCTAAAAATTTAGCCAAGTGGGAAAAAACAAAAATGTAAGAATCCAGGACTGTCTAATCCAGGACTCAGCTCCTGGCTGGCACAGGCCTCTGGAGGCTCTTCAGACTCACAGTATTGTTAATTCCTTTGATGATTAGCCTCACAGTATTAATTCCTTCTTTTGATGGTCACACAACACTGTGAGCAATGATACAAAAATGTATTACACACACACCCAGACACATAAAGCTCTAACAATATGAAACCAATGCTATCTGTTGCTTAAAAGGCTGGCCATCTGGAAAAACTGAAGTTGTTCTAGATTTGTGCTGATCAGTGCAACTGGCACAAACTCACGCGAAGCATCAAGCCCAGAAATGGTCATGAAAATCATTTCAGCAGTGCTAGAATAAGCACTTACGCAGCCTGTCCCACTGTCCAGCTCATTCACACCTTTTATAGATGTTCCAGTTGGGGTCCTACAGGAAACAGATGGCTCACCCAGCCAGGCCATTCCAGGGAGGCCTCATGAAGGGGCTGTGCACAGCTGACATTATACTCAATGGGGGAAAGACCGGATGCTTTCTCCATGTGCTCATAAATAAAATAACGGTGCCTACTTTCCCAGTTCTAGTCAACCAAGTCCTGGAAAAACTGGTGAGAGCAATTCAGCAAGAAAGTGAAGTAGAAGGCATCTGAACTGGAGAGAAGAAAGGTAAGTATCACTGTGCTTACACATGAAACTGCTAGAAATAAACCAAGCAAGGGCCCCAAAGAACTATGCACTGAAAAATAAGAGAAATATTGCTGAAAGAAATTCAAGAGGGCTGGCAAGGCGGTTGATCCAGTGACCCTTGTCACCAAGTCTGTGATGTAAACAGCTGCATTGCAAGCTCCAGCTGTCATAGACCAAGCTGCTCCAGCCACCATGCCTTTCCAGCCTTCAAGGACCGAAATCTCTAAACTACATGACTGTAGCCGGAAGTTTTTCTGTGTCCTGCAGCTGCTTGGTCCCAAGTAAACACACAGAGGCTTATATTAATCACAAGCTGTTTGGTCTGTGGCTCAGGCTTCTTGCTAGCTAGCTCTAACATCTTAAATTAACCCATTTCTATTAATCTATGTGTTGCCATGTGGCCATGGTGTTACCGGTCTGCTGGCATGCTGCTCCTTGGGCGGCAGGCTGGTGTCTCCCTGACTCCATCTTTCTTCTCCCTGTATCTTTGCCTAGATTTCCCGTTTGGCTATAACCTGTCTTGCCATAGGCTGGAGCAGCTTCTTTATTAACCAATGGTAGCAACACATATTCACAGCACATAAAAAGACCATCCCACAGCACATGACAAAATAACCCTCTCCTTCCTGAAGATGCCTCTGTCACGCATTTTGTCCCAGTGACAAGAACAATAAGTAATACACCATATAAGGGAGTCATATCTAGAAAAATCTAAGAAGTCTTATAAGTCAACAACAACAAAATGACCCAACTAAAAAAAAAAAAAAAAAAACGAGAAAACTATTTCAATAGACATTTCTTCAGATAAGAAATACAAATGACTAATAAGCATATGAAAAGATGTTCAATATTACCAAGCACCAAGGAAATACAAATTAAAACCATAATGTATTTTCAGAGCACTGACCACCTGCATGCCCTCCTCTGGCGAGTGCAGGTGGCCAACATACTCCCAAGGAGACAAATCAGGTTTCGATGAGTAAGTACCAACTAGTGCACAATCACTGGCCTTCATTTCCTTACCTATCATTCTGACTCAGAACAATGAATAAAAGCATGTGTCGAATCCTGTGCTGTTCATATGGTAGCCACTAACCACATGTAGCAACTGAGCACTCAGAACAGGGATGTGCTGCCAACCAGGATCTAAACCACACAGCCTAACATGAATCTCAAGCAGCTTGGGTTCCAGGTTCTGCTGTGATCTACACAGATGGACCCACTCTAGAATGCAAAGACTGTCTCCACTACCCTAGAGAAATCAAGACCCACTGGCCCTTCTCACTGGCCTTGGTTTTGGGTAGGAGGAAAGTTCCATGGACAGCACTGGAAGCCAAGTCAAAGAGTCTGGGATAGGCCCTTCCTCGACAAGGGGCTGAACAAAGTCAGGCATGAAGCCATAGTAGCCCAGACTCTACCCTTTCCCACCAGGCTCCAAAGCAGATATTTTTACCTAGGGATTAGGGGGCAGAAAATGAACCATCTGGAAGCCTTGCCAAAGGACTTCAAATGCTACCCTCATATGTGGTGATATTTTATTTGTGCTGAAATGTGATTTTATTTGTATGTTAATAAATAAAGTTTGCCTGGAGATCAGAGGTCGTAGTGAGCCATAAACAGAAGTCAGGCAGTGGTAGCATATGCCCTTAATCCAGTCACATGCCAGGCAGAGTCTCTGTGAGGTCAAGGACACAGCCAAGCATGGTGACACACGCCTTTAATCCCAGTACCAACCATAGAGTCCTGGAGGTCTGTATAGACAGGCAGTGATGAGGAAGTGGTGTGGCTAGGCTTGGAGCCAATGAGAAGGCAGAACAGGAAGACAATAAAAGCGCAGGTTAGACAGGAAGAAAGTCTCTCTGGGGGAAGAAACGGTGAGGTGGTAAGCTAAGACTAGTCATGGGTATTCGCTATTTCTCTGATCTCTTTGGCTATTACCCCTGTATTTGGCTCTGTGCTTCTTACTTACTAAGACTGTTTAGAATTTCGTCTACACTCATAGGTAGCCTTTCCTGCCTCTTGGGCTATGTTGGCACCACTACCCTCTTCCCCTAAACTCTAACTTTGCCTTCTCTGTGGCTTTCTTTAAAAATCTAAGCCGGGCGGTGGTGGCGCACGCCTTTAATCCCAGCACTCGGGAGGCAGAGCCAGGCGGATCTCTGTGAGTTCGAGGCCAGCCTGGGCTACCAAGTGAGTTCCAGGAAAAGGCGCAAAGCTACACAGAGAAACCCTGTCTCGAAAAACCAAAAAAAGAAAAAAAAAATCTTCCCATATCCACTCCCTCTACTGCTATTTCTCCTTCCTCAGTCCTGAAACCAAACCCAGGCTTAAATCCCAGCTCTGACTTCAAGCCAGTCAATGCTCTTCTCCAGGCCTCTCAGTTTCCTCATCTATAGACAGAACTAAGGGGGCTGGAGAGATGGTTCAGCAGTCAAGAGTGCTTGCTGCTCTCCTAGGAGACCAGGGTTTGGTTCCCAACACCCACACTGGGCAGCTCACAACTGCCTATATATAATTCCTGTCCCACAGGATCCAACACCCTCTTCTGGCCTCTGTGAGCACCCACACACACATGCTCATACACACAGACACACACAGAGATATGTAACTATTTTAAACAGAATAAATTTAATAATTAAAATTCAATTAAAAAAACAATGATAGCAATATTACCTCAGGTCAGGCAGGGAGGCACTAAAAACACAGAAAATAACCAGTGTAGATGAGCATGTGGAGAAACTCAAACCTTGTGCACTGTTGGTGGGAATGCAAAGATGGTTCAGCTACTATGGAAAAAGGAATTTCATCAAAAAATTTAACTCAGAAGTAAAAGAAGACCCAAGAACCCTTTTTATCCAAAAGAATTAAAAACAGAGACTTAAAGAGATATTTGTACAAACATGTTCACTAAAGCATGATCCACAATGGCCTAAAAAATGGAAGCAAGTTAAATGTCCAACAGCTGACAAACGAGGAAAAATACACAAAATTAAGGAAATAAAGAAAATTGTATGATTTGCTACATATTATTAATGTACCTTGAGGACACTTCATTAAGTGAAATGAACTAGTCAAAAAAGATTAACATGTATGATTCCACAAAGTACATGAGCCAGACATGAGCAGCACAGGACTTTATAATCCCAGTACCTGATCAGCTAAGGCAGAAAGACACCAAGTTTGAGGCCAGCCTGGGCTACCTGAGCTCTAGTGTGGAATCCTGTCTCAAAAATAAAACACAAAAAAAAAAAATTAAACTCATAGAAAAAAAAGTAAAATGTAGTCACCTGGAAAGTGGGGTGCAGTGAAAATGGGGAGGAATTATTAGTGCATCTGGAGTTTTAGACGTTTTTAAGAAAAAAACTGTCCTAGAGATCAACGCATATCAACATGCATGTAATTCATACTACTACTACACACTTTTAAACGGTTACAAAAGTAAATTTTACATTTTTTTAGCAAAGGGGCTGCATGCACAGGACTGATGCCAATACAGGGGACAGAGCAGCAGCCCAAGGCCGAGGAGGGAGTGCCTTTATCACACTTGTGCCAGGAAGGACCCAGGGAGTTTGGGTAGCTAAGTGACTCATGACTAGGGCTGGGACCTTTGGGACACAAACTTTGGTGACCCCACAGACAGGGAGTCAAGATTACTGCTTCACTTCCTCTGAGGACTCTTTCTTATGTCTTATGTCTGAACCCAACTAAAGCCAGACAACATGTGGGTCTTGAATGTATGGTCCAAACAGGGGCGCCTTGCAGAGCAAGTCGCCAGTGAAGCTGCTGAAAAGTGGGCCCAGAAAGGCCAAGGGAAGCCAAGGGGTGGTAGCACAGGCCTTAAATCCCAGCACTCGGGAGGCAGAGCCAGGCAGATCTCTGAGAGTTCGAGGCCAGCCTGGTCTACAGAAAGAGTTCCAGAACAATCTCCAGAGCTACACAGAGAAACCCTGTCTTGAAAAAAAAAAAAAGAACAAAGGAAGGAAGGAAGGAAGGAAGGAAGGAAGGAAGGAAGGAAGGAAGAGAAAGGCCAAGGGAAACAACACATCTAACACCCTACCTTTCCTCTCCACAGCTCACTCACGCCCGTTTCTGTCACTGCCCTGGACACTACTACCTGCCTCCAGAGGGTGATGGAATCTGTAGTACCTCCCAGTGACATTCTTCAAGATATCTAGGACAAGACCTGTGCAAGCCCAAACCAAATCCCAGCATGGAGAGTAAAGAACTTTCCGCTCTAGATGAGGGCTACTCTCAATTCTTTGGCTGCAGGAGAGGAAAGGTCAGTTTCCTCTAAGAGTTCCCATGGTATGTCTACCATGCCCAGTGGAAAGCCACACACCCATGAGCCTTTTGGCAGCACCAATTTGTGTCGATGGAGAAAAAGAAAGAAGACACAAAGTTGGGAGGGGAGGGAAGAGGAGTAGGTCTGGGGAGGTTTGTGGAGGTGAATATGATCAAAATACATCGCAATAAAATTTTTTAAAAAAGAAACAAGCTCAAGGAAAAAAGAAACAGTGGATTTTGAGGATGAAAATATTCTGTATTTTTAAAAACATTATAAGGTATTTTAGGCAAGATTTAGATTTTTGTCTTTTAGTAAGACCCTGAATTTTGATTAGAACCACTTAGAAAAGAGAAGCATATGAGGATGTCGGGTTATACTTCATGAGACATCGTACACAAAAATAATTTTTAGAACTCTTTTCCATTTGTACAAAAAAAAAAAAAAAAAAAAAAACACACCAAACCACGCTGGATGGTTCTAGAAAGTTATCTCTGACTCCAGGAGATCTGAGGTGTTTTCTATAAATGACTGAAACTGCAAAATGAAGTTAACATTTAAGAAAGTAGGGGGGAAATCTAGCTAGGGGGTGTAACTCAGCAGTAGGGTGCTTGTCTAGCACACACAAAGCCCTGGGCTCAATCCCCACACCATGACCCCTTGACGGCTGAGATCTGTGTCCGAACACTCAGGCGGTGGAGGCAGGAGGATCAGAAGTCAAGGTCAGCAAGTTTGAGACCCTGTCTCAAAAAAGAAAAGGGGAAAAAAACAAAAAACAGTAGATTCAGCCAGGACACTATTGCTGGAGGCAAGTAAAACTTGTAAACTGTCTGCACAGAAGCATACATTACTTTGCAACGTATCACTTAACATAAGTAAGTACGTGGTGTCTCTATTCTTACAGTGTAAATAACAGGCTGTGCCTCTGAATATAGGGTTTTTTACAGCCAGGAAGAACATTTGAAGGAACAAATGGCAAGCTGGGTGGGCTGGTGCATGCCTGGAATCCAAGCACTGGGGAAACTGAGGTAGGAAGACTGAAGCCAGCCTGGGCTACACAGCAAAACCTTCCCTCCAAAAAAAAAAAAAAAACTGTTACTGTGGGTCCCAGGAAAGGCGCAAAGCTACACAGAGAAACCCTGTCTCGAAAAACCAAAAAATAAATAAATAAATAAATAAATAAATAAATAAATAAATAAGGACTGGAGAGATGACTCCGAGGTGAAGAGTCATACTGCTGTTGCAGAGGACCCCGTTGGGTGGCTCACAGCCAGCTATAATTCCAGTTCCAGTGAGTCTGACACCTGGCCTCTCTGGGTACCTACAAGTACATGCCTATACCCAAATGAACACATATCATCTAAAATGAAACAAACAAATCTTTTTAAAAAATAAAAGAACAAATAGTAAAATGAATCCATAAAGCCTAGCATGCCTTCCCCTCCAAAGGGATTAAAGGGACAGTAAAAACGGCCAAAATAGCCCAGGGATGACAATAAAACTCTGGAAAAATTGAAAGCAACTAGGAGAACAGAGTGGATCCAAACGAGAAGACACAGATCCGAGAGTGTGTAACACAAGATATGGCCAAAGGCCCATCTGGTGGGCCTCCTAACCCTGGAGAGGCTAGAGCGGGGCAACAGGAAGAACCACACCTGCCTGAGAGCGCCTTCTCAATTCTTAGCGGCTGGGCAGCTAGAACTCTAAGTTTTAAATACCTAACCAGTGCATATACATCACTATTATTTATTTGTTGTACTTGGAATTGAATCCATGGTCTCACGTACTTTTAATTTTTTTTAATGTGTATGAGTGTTTTGTCTGCATGTATCTCTGTGTACCGTATGTATGCTTGGTGCCTGTGAAGGCCAGAAGAGGGCATCAGATCCCCTGGAACTGGGATTCCAGAGGGTTAATAGGTACCATGGTGGGTTCTGGAAATAGAACCCCGGTCCTCTGGAAGAGCAGCGGTGCTCTAAACCACTGAGCCATTTCTTCGGCCCCACGGCCTCACATTCCTATCACTGAGCTACACCCCCAGCCTACATTATTTGTTATATTAATTTTTTTAAATAAATTGGTGGGACTGGAGAGAAGAAGGCTCAGTGGTTACGAGTATTTATTATGCTTGCAGAGCAGCGGACTTGGATTCGGTTCCCACCACCCACATGACCATTCACAACTACCTTGTAACTCTAGTTCCAGGGGACCCAACACCCTCTGCTGACTTCCACAGGCTCCAGCATGCACATGGTGCCCAAACACTAGGGCACATTCACATGCACATAAACATAAAAAATATTTTTTAAAAACTCAATTAAATGGCATATGCTTAGACAATCCTTTGCTTAAATTACTCTTAACTTCAGATTCAGAGACAAAAGAAAAACGGCCATCCCAGAGGAGACAGAACAATTCTCCTCTCAGTTCCGTTATAGACATCAGCTAGGAGGGAAAGAGTCGGCTTGCTTCAAATTCTAGTTTAAGATTGTTTGGACAACTCAAAACTGAGGACACTGTTTTCAACGACGACAAAGACTACCAAGTCTAGTACGGCAGCCCCAGCTGCTCCAGAGGCTGAGGCAGGAAGATCTGCTGAACCCATGACTTTGAGCCAATCCTGGGCAACACTATGAGATCCTGTCTCAAAAATAAACAGAACACGAGTGGTGGCAAACACTTTCAATCCCTATACTTAGGAGACTGAGGCAGGTAGATGTCAAGTTTGAACCCAGCTGGGTCACATAGGGAGTCCTTCCATCTCTATCTCAAAACACCACACACACAAAAGAAGGAAATCCAAGACTGCCGTGTGGAAAACACACAAGAAAAAGCAGCCCTGAGTATGGAAGCCACCTGAGGTGCCTCCAAGTTAGTTCAGTTTCCCCCACGCCAACTCAAGGTGGCTGCCTCACCTGGGATCTGCTTCACACAACTGTGGTCCTGACATAGAAGCCCTTACTAAAGGGGACTAAGACTCTCCTCCTGCAGGGTGACTGGCCCCCTCCCCTGGTGACATCCCTCCACTACGAATGGATCCAGCTGCAGACTCAAAGGCGGACAGGGGAGGTCTGACTTCCCTGCCTCTCACCCTCCACACCGTACACTCCCAGAGGTGGCTGGCCTTCCCAGATGCTTTGTGCAAGAGCATTTCTCTCAAGCAGCCACGTCTACCAGCAGCTAATGGGACCTGGCAGGATTAAGACACCAGTAAATGATCTGGCAAGCTACCTGTCTGCTGCCCAGATGGAAAAATGAAAGAAGGTTGTGATGAAGGAAAAGAAGGGTGAACAGAGGGAGTGAGCAGGCGGGAGCTGGGACGATCTCCAGCCCATTAAAATATTAAAAGAAAACATTTCAAAGCAAAGTCAAGCTGTCACGTTCCTGTTACAGAGTATTCCTCTTAAACAATTGCAAATTAAAACGTTAGGTTCCTACAGATAATTCTTAACAAGGGCTCAGTCAGAAAAATACACCCAAATCAAACTATTCTTATGAATCTATAGTGACTTACAATGCCCCACTGAGAGAATCAAAAGTCCTGCTGATAAATCTTCCCAGGGTGGGGTGTCTTGTCAACCTGCCAATAGCCTCCAGGGACCCTCACAGGAAGAGTACTTTCCCCTAAGTAAGAAGGAATCCCAAGGCTCAATACCTCACCAGCTGCACTCATACTCATACTCATACTCACCAGCGTCTCTGCTCTTGCCACACTACACTCACGCTCTAAATTCTGCCTGCCTGTGAGTATGGCCTAACCAGCTGCTCATCATTTCTCTCTCCCAGTCCACCCTGACTCTAGCCCAGCTGCTACCCAGCCCAGTGGCTCTTCTCTAAGGACCAGGCCTACTGAAGGGACGCGCCTGAGTCCCAACTTCAACAGACTTAAAACTGAATGCCTATGCAAAAGACAGCTCACCCAAATGGGACCAACCAAACTGTCTCCCAGGAACCTGAACTTGAGATAGAGTCTGGTTAGTCGTGTGTACAGCATGGAAAGCTGGCTCTCCTCTGAGGAAAGCTTCTATGAAGCCCCTTGGGGATCTGGAGAAAGTCATCGGAGATTCTTCCAATAACTCCCTCTGCTCTCTGCTCTGGAATAGGTTTGGGTACTTTTCTTTGTTATATCCCAACATTAGAAACCAAATTAAATAATTATGTTAAATAAATCTGCAACAAGGCTAGGGTGCCCTACTCATAATCCATCCACTGAAGACCTCCTGGATACTCTACACAAAAAACCTCCAATAGCTACCAGGGCTTCTATGGAATGGCTCCTCCACACCTGAGCAGCTCTGGGTCTTTTGCCTCCTGGTCCAACTATCCGGGCTTCTCTTTTCTCTCCTCTGCTTTTCTTTCCTTTTTCTGTTCCTTGGGCATGCACTGTTCACGCCCAGGCTTTGTACGCACCCCTTTCTCTTTTAAAGACACTCTCTTCATTGAAGAAATAAAATCCCACCAACGCTCAAGGCCTATCTCAAGCATCAGGTCTTCCCCAGCAGACAGAAATGCCTTCTCATTGGAAATGGCAGAGGCCTAGATGTCTGCCACTCACACAGCACTCTCTGCATGCCAGCTGACTTACAGGAGGCACAGAGAGTCTACCACGGAGTCCAGAAATTAGTTATTATCAGGATGTCCAATGCCATCACATCTTTCTGTGCCGAGTGCTTCATCCCCACCTCAGAACCTCCCACTGCTCTATCTATCTCTACAGCTCTCACCAACTTCTGCTTTGCTGTGTAACTTAGAGTATGTGTCCTTCCGCCAGAAATGTAAGCTTCATAAGGTCAGGATTCTGTTTTCTTCACACTGCTACATCTCCAGTACCTGGAAGAGTAGGCTCTCAATAAGTATTTGTTTAATGAATACATGAATGGGTGAGTGAATGAAAATGTAGCCAAATGAGATCCATCAAATCTATGGTTCTTTTGGAGCAAGGGTTCTCAAAGGCCTGTCTTCAGGACAGCTGGATCAGTAAGGAACTTGTCACCAATGCAAGTTCTTCTTGGACCCAAACCTCCGAGCTAGCAAATCAGAAACGGTGTAATGATCTCTCCAGGTGACTTTGATGCATTTAATTTGGAAGCTAGAGCAGTACAAGTTGAGCTAGCCACCGAGGAATCAGTGGGCGGGCACATGGTACCATCAATCAAGTCCCTTGTAGGTCTGCAGATAGGCTTGAAGGCTGTGAATGAGCCAGTGCGAGGCACCTTTTGCCAGGACAATAGAAATGGAAACATATTCAACTTTGGTCCCAGAAGGAAATCAGAGCTCCCGAAAGTATTGATCCCCTTACTCTCATGCCTAGGAATGCTATGGCACTCCTAAGATGAACCTGGGAAAGCTGGCCAGGAGCTCCACAGCCCCAGTGGGTGGAGGCTGCCCTCTGCCTGCATCTGCAGCAGTGGACATGGGAGCATATTCACAAGCCCACAGAGGTTAAACAAAGCCACATCCAAAGCAGTGGCCAAGGGCTGAAGGTCTGGTCATCTTGGTGACTGGATGTCCATATGCAGAAAAAGACAACAGAGAGACACACACACACAAAAAAAAAAAAAAAAAAAAAACTCATGGCACAAAAAACACTTGATGGCTTATGACTCCACTCGGAATGCAAGTCATCATTTTCTTTTCTTTTTTTAACGGTTACTTATGGGGTGGGGCTTGAGTCATCAGGCAGGGCACAAGCCTCTCTACTCACTGAGCCATCTCATCAGGCCAGCAGTCGCCATTTTCTTCTGGCAAAACCCCCCAAGGCAGGCAAAGTCCAAACTGGTAGATTTCTCCTGTCTACACACACTCTGTGTAAGACTACCACAGTTATGGGCTAGAGGGATGGCTCAGCGGAAACCTTCACAGTGCTCTCTAAACAGACACGGGCTGGGTTCCCAGCACTCGCGTTGGACAGCTCACAATTGCCTGAACTCCAGCTCTCGGGGATCCAAAACCTCTGGCCTCTGAGGGCCCCTGCATGTGTCCATATCCATACACAGACACACAATTAAAAATAATAAAAATCTTTTTTAAAAAAGAGACTATCACACTCATATCCCAACATTCCACAAATTCCAAAGGAAGAGAGACCCAAGAGGGAAACCATGAAGCTGCTTCTCAGTGTCTTGCCCTTCTCATTCAGTCTTCCATCAGCAGCCACTTGTGAAAGGTGAATGTGCTCCCTGAGCCCAGGACTCAGTCTTCACGGACTTTCTACCTTAGACACGGTCCATATCCAGAAAGCAAGATTCCACCAGTCCTGGCTACTACACTGTTTCCTATAAATATGCAGAATTAAAAGTTTTTAAAGTCTTTTTAATTGTTTTTCAATCTTCACCTCTAGCTTCCGCTTGTCACTTCCCCACTCTTCCTTCAATTCTTCCTCAGACCTCATTTCTGCAACACCATGCACCCACCTCCATACCCCTCCCCCACCAAACCCTCCTGCCTAGCTCCTCGCTAGTACATTTCATCTTGCTTAGGTCTTCCCCTGCAGTCTAGGGACTCCATCCTGACACCTCCCTCTTGCACACACACAACATAGAGCTATGTATTCTTCCATGTGAATCCATCGCTTCTCTCTTTCCTCCCACTGTATTTATGGGCTGACTACAGAACATAGATTATGCTCATAAACTGCCTGCACTGAAATCCCCACAGGACCACCTGATTCTTAGGTGTCTAGGGCACGTCATTTGGACATTTTTCGCCTCACTTTCTTCATCTGTAATGAGATATCTTCCTCACTATCTTGTGAGGGCAGATGCATTCTTCTGAGATGAAAATAATTAAACGATGTAAGGCACAGGGTAAAACTAGGTCTGGCCTTTTGTAAGACAGTGCAGGCCGGGCTATTCTCACCGTGCCTAGCTCACCATTTTGTAATTACTTGATTAAGCTAAATGACAGGATCAGAGAAAAACGTAAGAGACTAGACCTCTTGAGGGTAGACAGGGCATAAATGCTATGGTAGTACCAAGGTGTTCTTTCCACTGTCCTATACTGCCTCACAGTGGCAGCCACCCCCAGAGAGTGGAACTTGTTCTAATGGAAATTATTAATTACCTTCAGTTCAAGAAAAAAAAAATCATTCCCTATTTTATGATGAGAGGAACAAATCAAAGAAGACATACAAATAATCAATGAGCACATGAAGAAATGCTCAACATCTTTAGGGAAATGAGGATCAAAACCTTGATGATGGGTCAGCAATACAGCTCGGTCAGGAACAGAGATTGCCAGCAAGCCTGACACCCTGAGCTCACCCTGTGCATCATCCCCAGGATGCACACAGTGAAAGAAGAGACTCAACGCCAGCAAGCTGAGCCCTGACCTCCACACTTGTACTGTGGCATGCACGTGCATGTACACTCGAGTGTGTGTGTGTGTGGTGTGTGTGTGTGTGTGTGCACAATAAATAAATAAATGTGATTTGGGGATTTGGGATTTTTTTTTTCCGAGACAAGGTTTCTCTGTGTCGTTTTGTTGCCTGTTCCAGATCTTGCTCTGTAGACCAGGCTGGCCTCGAACTCACAGAGATCAGCCTGGCTCTGCCTCCCCAGTACTGGGATTAAAGGCGTGCACCACCGCCGCCCGGTGGCATGTTTTGTTTTGTTTTGTTTTATTTTGTTTTGTTTTGTTTTGTTTTGTTTTGAGACAGGGTTTACTATACAGCTCTGGCTGTCCTGGACTGGAACACACTATGTAGACCAGGCTGGCCTCAAACTCACAGAAATCTGCCTGCTGTTTGCACCACCATGCCCAGAAAATGTCATTTTTAAAGACAATAAAAATGTTTAAAAAGAACATGAAGAAATAGGAACACAGAGGGAAGGAATGATGATTCAGTGCATTATGAAAAACAACTGGACCTCAAAAACTTAGACACAAATACATGTGATTCAACAGTTCCACTCCTAGGTATGTACATATCCAAAAATGAAATGTATGTTCAAAACAAATCTTGTATATAAATGTTCACAACATCGTTACTCACAATGGCTACAAACTATAAACAAAACAAATGTCCACCGAGTGACAAATAAAATGTGCTGTATCTACACAAGGTGTGTGTGTGTGTGTGTGTGTGTGTGTGTGTGTGTGTGTGTGTGTATCCACTAAATGGAGTAAAGTTCCGACATGCTAACCATGGGTGAAACTTGGAAACATTACAGGACGTAGAGAAAATCCAGACACAGAGCACCATAAATTGTATTGTACAACTCAATTTTATATGAATGTCCAGAGAAGTAGCTTCCAGAGAGCTTGGATGGGAGGGAGGAGATGGAAGGTGGGAGATGCCCAGCATTTTTCTGGAGTGAAGGAAACACTCTAGAACTAGATAGTTGTGGTATTTATACAACACTCTATGACCATATTAAAACCCACCAAATTGTATAACCTATTTTTTTCCAGTGGTTTTTTTTTTTTAACACATCATTCATTTATGGGGGCTCTACCATGACATTCATGTAGAGGTCAGAGGACAACTTGTGGGAGACATTTCTCTCCTTCCACTATGTGAGTCCCAGGAACTGAACTCAGGTCATCCACCTTGGCAGCAAGTACCTTAACCATTGAGCTACCTCACCAGCCCTCGACAGTCTAGGAGAATTGCATGCCATGCGAATACCTCGGCAAAGTTGGCTGGTATAAAAGCTACTCCAGAAACCACTGTATTAGTAGGGCTGGGGCTGTAAGTCAGTAACAGAGAGCTTGCCTAGAATATCCAAAGCCCTGTGTTCAATCTCCCTGTGTGTCCCCCCAAAACACCTAATGATAAAGATGACCGTATCTAAGCACTTGCTCTGTGCCACACAGTACTGACAAACTAAGTCGCTTTTACACACTCACTACCTGCAATTTCAAAAAAAAACAAAAACAAGGGTGGCTGCTTGTACGTGTTCATAAGCCCACTCAGGCACACTGCAGAGGCTGAACAGGTTCCCTGCCTAGTGGAGTGGCTCACCACGAGGGCACAGCCCAAGGTTAGTAACAGCAGCCTGGGAGAGAAGAGAGGTTGGATGTGAGCGCAAGACTTGAAGACAGGCTATGCGGGCAAGCCCACAGGGCTGCTCTAGGCCATCTCTCCCAGCTTTTGTGAAGCCGGAAGGGGAAGGCGCAGGACGTTACACACAGGCACTGCATTTGAATTCCCGTAGCCTGAGACTCCACCGTTTGCACAGGCCTCGCTGGTCTTGGTGAACTCGTTGGTTTAAAAAAAAAAAAAAAAATGAAGGCAAGGTTCTTCTTGGAATTCCAAACATATTTAAATGAGCTCATGCATATTTATAGAGATACAAAACAGACCGGTGTCTAGTTCCTCAACAGTGTAGCACTGTGGCTGCAAATTTCAACCGCCGCCTCCTCCTCCTCCTCCTCCTCCTCCTCGTCCTCAGTGCTACCACTGACTGGACACTCAAGGGATGAAATTCAGGAGCCAGTCGGGAGGGACCGTCAGGGAGGCAGCGGGTGGGCATCACTCACTCTTGGAGGTCTCCCTGAGTGGCCATTTTACATGACTGTGTGAAAGCATGTGCCGCTGAACCGGTCAGAGAGGGAGGGAGGGATTGTCCGGACCCCAATCTCAAAGTCCCACCTACCACTGAAGTCGCGAGGCGGGAGGCTCAGCCCACCTCCGGGGGCAGGAGGAGGGCTGGCGGAGGTCCCTGGGGAGTGAAGGGGCACGGGGTACCTGGAGTCGAACTTCTGGCCATCGGGGAAAGTTCCCACGTAGTGGTAGCGCACGAAGTCGCCGCTGCGCACCGTGCGCGGACACTCGTCAGGCACGAAGCGGCGCTCGATCTGAAGCTCCGAGCTCACACCCAGGCCCGCCACGGGCGCCGCCTGCCCGGTCACCCAGAGCAGCAGCAGGAGCAGCGACCGGGGCCGCCAGCCCCGGGCCCCGAACGCCATCGCACGGCCTGGACTGGAGCGCCGAGGGGCAAGGCTGGGTGCGCCGCAGCCGCGTTGCAAACGTGGAAAGGGCTCCCGGCTCGCCCCAGGCCGCAGCGCCCGCCCCCCGCCGCCCGCGTCCGCCCCCAGCCCGGCCGAGGGGAGGAGCCGCGCCCTGGCGCAGCGGGGTCGAGCTCCCGGGAGTTCCTCTGCCCTCCCCGCGGCCAGAAGCTCGGAGAGGAGCGCTGCGCTCGCTCGGACGGCCGGGCCCCGCGCCTGAGCTCTGCAGGTTCCCAAGAGACGTTCGGAGCGTCCAACGTGGCAGCGGATCCAGTTTCCCCTTGCTGCTGTGGGAAAGGAAGGAAACTTGAGTCTTTTTTAAAAACTTAGTTACTGGGGTGTACTCAGTAAACAGGCTGGAACCATCCCCCGGGATGTCTTTGAGATGCTGTGAGCTAATGTGATCAGGGAACGTTAAGTTCCCACACCCCTGACAAGCGTGTGTAGGATCCCACAAGCTACTCACTAGTTAAAATACATCCCTCGATTTATTAAAACTTCGGAACATTAAAAGTCAGTCACCAGGGCTTTCTTAACTTGTTTTGGAATGTTAACAAATAATCCAGATACCAAAAACCTAGAAAAGACATCAATAAAAGAGAAAAAGTAAACAATGGGCACCAAACAAGTTTATTTTGTTAAAAAAGCAAAAGCGCCTAAACCTGAGGGAGCTGAGAGTTTAAAAAAAAGTTTCAGAAACATCTGCAAACTGAAGAGAAAAAAGGATACTTACAAAATAGTATAGAGCTAATTATTAGAGTCCAG
The DNA here is from genome assembly GCF_007827085.1 of Peromyscus californicus insignis. Classification (NCBI taxonomy): domain Eukaryota; kingdom Metazoa; phylum Chordata; class Mammalia; order Rodentia; family Cricetidae; genus Peromyscus; species Peromyscus californicus. The sequence goes on along the minus strand of NW_026294584.1, from coordinate 74,571,708 downwards.
CAACCTGATAAGAAGCTACATGTGGCCCTCAAAAAACATGTTAGTTGTCAGTTTTTCTAATGTTTCAAAAAATTCTAGTATATCCTGAAATTAAGTTACAAACGAAAGGATAGAGGAAAAAAGAAATCCATACTAACTAAGCTTCAAGCTAAATCAACAAAGAAAAAGAAAGAAAAAAATGCTCCACATTCCTTCCCTGGACCCTGAAGATCAAGACCACATCAAATTCTACTTTTAGAATCAAGCAACCCGAGAATCAACCAAAACCTTTCCTCTCAGCTACCTGAGACTCTAAAAAGGCCTTCCTTTACCTAACGTCCATTACCAAGCATTTGAAAGACAAAAGTTCAATCCCCAGCACGCACATATTCACAGCTGTCTGATTTTCAACAAAGGCAGCAGGAACACGCCTTGGATGAAGGACCATCTCTTCCATGAATGGTGCTAGGGAACTGAACATTCTTGCATGCAGAATGAACTAGAACCCTATCTCTTGCTGTACAAAAAGGTCAACTCAAAATGGATCAAGACTTAAATGTAAGCCATGAAACTATTGGAGAAAGCATGGGGGCAAAGGGCTAGAGAGATGACTCAGCACTTAAGAGCACTGACTGCTCTTGCAGAGGAGCTGGGTTCAATTCCCAGCTCCCTGTAACTCCCCTTCAAGGGGATCTGAGGCCTGTGGGCACTGTAGATGTGGTACAGAGACATATATGCAGGCAAAACACCCATATACACAAAATATTTATTTAAAACAAAATTTTTTTTTTTTTCGAGACAGGGTTTCTCTGTGTAGCTTTGCGCCTTTCCTGGAACTCACTTTGGAGACCAGGCTGGCCTCGAACTCACAGAGATCCGCCTGGCTCTGCCTCCCGAGTGCTGAGATTAAAGGCGTGCACCACCACCGCCCGGCAAATATTTTTTTAAAAAAAATAAAACAGAGAAACAGTTAAGGACATTGATCTAAGTAGGGATTTTTTTTTATGAGATTCCAAAAGCATGGGAAACAAAAGTTCAACTAGACATAGGGAATTATATCAAATCTAAAGCTGGCATTAAGAAAATAATAAAATAAGAGTCAAACAAAGGAAATAATTAACAAAGGACACAGCCTCCAGGTGGGAGGACCCGTTTGCATTCTATTCATCTGGCAAGGGATTCCTTTCTAGAATATAAGAATCTCGATTCATCACTCCCCCCAAAATCAACACTAATTATTCCAATTTTAAAAATAGGGGAGAAGTAGTCAGTGACAGAGTCAGTCTGCCTTACATGTGTGCAAGGTCCTGGATTCAAATCCCAGCACCACAATAAATAAGTAAATGAGTAGATAAATAGATATTTTTCAAAAGGGTGAATGTGTGTGTGTGTACCTGTGTGTGTGTGTGTATTCAAGTTTTTTTTAACATTCAACAATACTAATCAAAGATATGCAACTCAAAACCATAATCAGGGGCTGGAGAGATGATGGTTCAGTGGTTAAGAGCACTTGCTGCTCATCCAGAGGACTCTGGTTCAATTCCTAGCACCTACATAGCAGCTCACAACAGTCTGTAACTTCAGTTCCAGGGGAACTGACATCCTCTTCTGGCTTCTACAGGCACCGTGCACACATATGATGCACAGACATACATGCAGACAAAACACTCATACACATAAATTTTTTTTAAATATATAATGAGCTGAGTGGCGGTGGCACACACCTTTAATCCCAGCACTCAGGAGGCAGAGCCAGGTGGATCTCTGTGAGTTCAAGGCCAGCCTGGTCCACAGAGCAAGATCCAGGACAGGTACCAAAACTACACAGAGAAACCCTGTCTCGGAAAAAAACAAAAACAAAAACAAAAACAGCAACAGGAAGCAGGAGAACTATCATGTGATCCAGTATACTGAGTATATACACAAAAGAACTGAAATTCCAATTTCAATGAGACACTTGCACTAGCATTTTTATTGCAACATGCTTTAAAAGAATGAAATGGTATCATTTGAAGAAACAGTTGGATCTGGGGAGCATTACATAAGGAAAGCAAATCAGACAGAGAAGAACAGATACCACATGTTCTTAAATGGAGAAAGTAAACAGCTCATCTCAAAGTAGAAAATAGGGACTATAACTATATATACATACATCTATATATATATGTGTGTGTATATACATCTATATATCTATATGTGTGTATGTATATAGATGTATAGATGTATATACATCTTTGGATCCAATGCCCAGCAGAAAGAGAAGGAAAAAGAGAAGAAAAAGAAGAGGAAGAAGGAAGAGAAGGAGGAGAGGAAAGGGGAGCCACCAGAACCTGGGAAGGGAATAGAAGAGGGAAGGACTGGAAAGAGGAAATTACTGGGCCAGGAGCAGTTGGAAGGACACATAATGATTTCAGATGCTTTATAACAGAGATTCTTAAATTTTTTCTACACATAATCCCTTTCACTCTGGTATATAAATATATAAATAGGTATATAAATCAAATATTTACTGATAATAAATCATAAAGAGTTTTATTTTAAAACAATTCTTTAATATGTATTTTGTACCATTTATTAGAAATGAAACCAAGTTTGTGAAATAATGAGGTGTTACTTGCTTGTTTTCACACAAAGAATTAGTCCTCACTGACTAGTTGATACTGACACTCCAGCAAAACTGCCTGTAGTTCGTTAGGGAAATGGGGGAGCCTTAAGAGCCCCTCCCTGACCCATGATAAAGTGTGGATGACACAGACTTGTGCAGGTAGCACTAGCTGCTGTAAGCTCAAGAGTGCAACAGCCACACAATCAAACATTATTACACATACTATCCAAAAACATACTAACTCAATTACTACACACTAAGGGGGGCTGGAGAGATGGCTCAATGGTTAAGAGCACTGACTGCTCTTCCAGAGGACCTGGGTTCAATTCCCAGCAACCACATGGCAGCTCATAACTGTCTGTAAGTTCAGATCTCCAGGACCTGACACCTTCACACCAATGCATATAAAATAAAGTTAAAATAATTTTTTTTAAAAAAGAGCAGTTATTACGTGCTGAGAAACGGCGGTAGGAAAATAGCGAAAGTCTTTGTTTTCTATAACTAAACCATTATGTTTCTATGAGAGTAAAAAGCTTCTTATAGTAAAAACACTGGAATTCATGTCAGACAGTGATGTCTAGTCTGTTTTAGAAAGTATTTGTTTGCTGTGACAAGGTGAAGAGCACACAGTGCAGGTTCTGAACCCTGGCTGCACTGACATTAAGTGGTGAACCCAGAGGCTTCCAGAAACACCTCGGGTTCACTGTTGGATTTTTAGTTGACTTTTGGTAGGTCACATTCACAAAACATTGACGGTTACCCAGTTTTACAAGGGCACTGTGCTGGCCAGTTTATGTCAATTTGACATGGGCTGTAGTCATCTGAGAAGAGGGAAAGTCGATGGAGAAAATGCCTCCATAAGATCAAAGCATTTCCTTAATTATTGATTGATGAGAGACGGGCCAGCCCATTGTGGGTGGAGCCATCCCTGGGTAGGCGGTCCTGCGTTCTGTAAGAAAGCAGGCTGAGCAAGCCATGAGGAACAAACCAGTAAGCAGCATTCCTCCATGGCCTCTGCATCAGCTCTTGTCTCCAGGTTCCTTCCCTGACTTCCTTCAATAATGAACAGTGACATGGAAACATAAGCAAAATAAAACTTTGCTCCCAGTCTTAATTAGGGTTACTATTGCTATGATGAAACTCCATGACCAAAAGCAACTTGGAGAGGAAAGGGTTTAGTTAGCTTACACTCCCACATTGCAGTTTATCATCAAAGGAAGTAAGGACAGGAACTCAAGCAGGGAAGAAACCTGGAGGCAGGAGTTGATGCAGAGGTTGTGGGAGTCTGCTTATGGCATGCTCAGTCTGCTTTTTTATAGAACCCAGGACTACCTGCCCCTCGGGCCGGGGTGGGGGGGGACCCACAATGGGTTGGGCCCTCCCCCATCAATCACTAATTAAGAAAATGCCTTATAGGTCTGCCTATAACTTATGTCAAGCTGACATAAAGCCAGATAGGATGTCGGGCGGCATAAGTGTACGCCTTTAATCACAGCACTCGGGTGGCAGAGCTAGGCGGATCTCTGTGAGTTTGAGGCCAGCCTGGTCTACAGAGAAAGATCCAGGACAGGCATTAAAACTACACAGAGAAACCCTGTCTCCAAAAACAAAAACAAACAAACAAACAAAAATTGGTAAGACAATGGACCCCTTGTCAACATGACACACAAACATCACTGTTAAGCCACAAGCTTTCTTTTCCTGTTCATCCCCAAGATCACACATTTATACCAACATCACAAAATAAAACCTTTTACAGACTTAAAAATTTCCACATGTAGTCGGATTTTTCTTTAGACCACTAGCTCACATAAAATGACACAGAGATTTATTATTACCAGCCTGGTCTGCAGAGTGAGTTCTAGGACAGGCACCAAAACTACACAGAGAAACCCTGTCTCAAAAAACCAAAAAAAAAAAAAAAAAAAGAAAGAAAGAAAAGAAAAAAAATCCAAAGTCTCTTTTAAAATCCATAGTCTCTTTAAAAATGTAGTCTCTCAACTGTTGGGGGCCCAAAGGTGCTCCCACTAACAGATAGTTCTGGGGAAATCAAGAATGCTAAACAAGTAGGGCTGTCTTTTCAAAAAAAATATGTGTAACTACTCTTTCCACCCAGAAGGCTGGGAATGGAGGTGAATAATAACCTGATGGTCTGTGTTATCTGTAGGGCCAGGCCATACCAAGCTCCTACAAGCAGGACCCAAAGCGGCTAATAGTCTAGGTGACCTTTGCATTATCTGTGTGGTCAGGGGTTCCCCCAAGCTCCCACCACCAGAACTGGAAGTGGTTAATAGCCCAGGTGACCTCTGTGCTATCTGTATAACTGAGACCACACCAGGTCCTCCCCTAGGCCCTTAAGATAACACATGCGGCCTATCTCTAGAACCCAATTTCATAGATGAAGTGACGTGTACTTTGAAGAGTTTCGATGTAGTTATGCCTCCTTGTGCACAGGGGGTTGTTTTGCACTGGGAAACTTTTTTCCAGATTGTACTATACTTAAATATGCCTACAATAAACCTCCTGATGTCAGACTCTAGGTTTGAACCAGCACCAGCTAACTAGGTTGTGTTAAACTAGATTTCCTTCTTGCCTCTTACTATCATTCCTCTGCCAGCCACAGGATTTGTACCAACTCCACATTCAACAAGTCCTATAAAATAAAATAAATAAATAAATAAAATACTTTCTTATTTCAAGAAAGAAGAACCAGGGCACAGTCACAAACAAATCAAAGTAAAACTGAACTCCAATTGTGTAAATAACTTGGTGTCCGATGTCTGGGATCCACTCATGATCTTCTGGGCTCCTCCAAAGGGCCTGAGTCACTTCTCCAGCTCCATTCTCCACAGCCAATGAAGACTGTCTCCTAAACTCAGGCTGACTCCTCTCCAAAGCTGCCGCTGTTCTTGGCGGTCATCCCATGGTCCTGGCATCTCCAAAATCCTGGGGTCTTCTGCTGCAACTAGGCTGCCCTTTCACCAATAGCTTCTCCTGTGTTCTCCTCAGGGACTCCAGTTCTACCACACAGTGCCAAGCCTCAACTATTCTCCATGACCTTCAAAACCAATACCACTTTGGTGAACATTACCAAGTTCGGCCTCTAGCAAAGGTACAACCTTGGCACTTTCTGTGTACTAGCTCCAAGGAAACACTTGCCAGAAGATTTTACCTCAGTGATGTTGGTATCTTCTTAATCACCACCTATTTCTCAGCTCCAGCACTGATTATCCCAGCAAAGCAAAGGTTTCACTTTAGTGGTTCTGGTATCTTGCTGATCACTGCTGATTCTTCAGCCACAGCTAGCCAGAACCACAGATTCTTTTTTTTTTTTTAATTAAAACTGTCTGGCCATTAGCTCAGGCTTTCCACTGACTAGCTCTTACATTTAAACTCAGTCCATTTCTGTTAATCTATATGCTGCCACATGTTCCGTGGCTTTACCTGTGTGCAATTACATGCTGCTCACTGGACAGCGGGCTGGCATCTTCTGACTCAGCCTTCCACTTCCCAGAATTCTCCTTGTCTGTTTATCCCACCTATACTTCCTGCCTGGCTACTGGCCAATCAGCTTTTTATTTATCAGCCAATAAGAGCAACATATTCACAGCATACAGAACATCCCATAGCACCTCCCCTTTTCTGTCTAATCAAAAAGGAAGGTTTCAACTTTAACATAGTAAAATTACATATAATAGAACAGTTATCAAGCAGGAATTACAGTTACAATATCTAGTCTATTTGTATTCGGCAAAATTAAAGAAAATATTCTATCTATCCTATATTTGTGAGTCTAAAGTTTCATATCTTATTTATCTCTTATCATAACCAGGGAAAATCATAATTATAACTATCTAGTCTTCAACTATATCACAGATTCTTAACTTAGAATATGCAACAGTCCCAATAGAGTCTCTGAGTGACTCTCATAGTTCCCTCTGGAGCTTCACAAGCCAGGCCTCCATCATCATCTGCATTTCTCTCAACACTCTTATCTTCCAAGCTCCCACAGAACAGCTCACCACACTTCAACACTCAGTAGCTTTTCTAGCCCAAAGTTCCAAAGTCCTTCCATAATCCTCCCCAAAACAACATGGTCAGGTCGGTCACAATGGCACCCCACTGTCCTGGTACCAACTTCTGGCTTCGTTAGGGTTACTATTGCTGTGATGAAACACTATGACCAAACGCAACTTGGGGAGGAAGGGGTTTATTTAGCTAACACTTTTACACTATAGTTCATCATCAAAAAAAGGGAGGGGGGAGGGGAGAGAACAAGGGAATCAGTGGCTGATATGTAAAATTAAATTAAATTATAAAATAAATAAATAAATAAAAGCAAAAAAAAAAAAAAAAAAAAAAAAACAACAGGACAGGAACTCAAGCAGAGCAAGAACCTGGAAGCAGGAACTCATGCAGAGGCCATGGAGTGGTGCTGCTTCCTGGCTTGCTCACCATGGCTTGCTCATCCTGCTTTCTTATAGAAGGCCAGGAGTGTCCCCACCCACAGTGGACTGGGCCCTTCCCCACCAATCACTAATAAGAAAATGACTTACTAGCTTGTCTACTTACAGCCTGATCTTCTGGAGCCATTTTTCCAACTGAGGTTCCCTCCTCTCAGATGACTCCAGCTTTTATCGACTTGAGACAGAACTAGCCAGCAAATTCCCCAAGTCACTTTTGGTCATGGTGTTCTATCACAGCAATAGTCACCCTAACAAGTCAGGCCCCATATTCAGTTACATGCCCCCACAGAGGGTCCTAATTCACACCTCACAAAGGTGGGTTCTCTAAGACTATAGGACAAATGAGCTTCACAAAAATAAGTTAAATATTTAAAAGTAGCTAGTTTGCATTCAGAATGTTTCCAACTTAGAGAAATAATGAATGTCTGAGATGACACCCAACCACCCCGATCACTGTACACTGTACATATGTATTGAAATATTGCACTGTAGCCCATAAGTTTGTGCAATTCTCATTTTTCAATGTATTTTTCAATATTTTCTTTTTATTGGCATTAAATGCTATTATACAAATGAACCCACTCTGGGGCAAAGGCTGGTTGGGGGACTCCAGGGTGACACCAGCAAGGGAACAATCCCTCCTTTCCTGGCGGTGTGACCTCAGACACCAAGGCTGCTGGTGGATTCGGGCAAATTCGTCAGGATTTGTCCTGGAGGAACAGAGCCTCAGGATGTCTTTGGCAAGGATGGGGAGCTGCACTAGAGCTGGGTCACTAGATTTATGATGTCCCTTGTCCCCTGAAAAAGTCCCTTGTGCTCCTGCAGGGGGCTCTGAGGGCCAGGGATTAATGCAGAGTCCAAGGAGACAAAGTTTCTAGCTGAGTTCTGAGAAGCTATTTTGACAAGGATCTTCAGGTCGCCCCTGGATGGTGTGGATGGTTGCACACCTATTCTTGCAGCCTTGATCCTTCTTAAGAAGTGCCTGGGATCAGATGCTCCTACTCCAGGCAGTGGTCCACAAAGCCCAGGGCCACCTGGGGTGGATGGTGCTGGGACTAAGTGGGTTAGGTTGTACCCTCTCTCTCTGGCAAATGGGGAAGCCTTTGGCTCAATTTCCTGTGCAGTCTCTGGGTCCCCAGGCTAAGACTAGGAAATCAGAGCAACTGGCCTGACATCACAGTGAGCAATAGGAAGGAAGTCCACATGGATATTTATGATGGCAGCTGGTCTCCTGCACTGAGAAATATTTTCTAGAAAGGAAGGAAGCTTCATATTGGGATAAAAAGGGGTGATGAGAGAGAAAGCTGATCAGAATGTAAAAATAGGTGAGATTTGGTGAGAGAAAAGGAAGCCAGCAACCTCAGAGTGCAGCGAAATCTCACGGGAGAGAAGGGGGTACTTTAAACAGTTGCCAATGAGCAGAAGACAGAAAACTAGGCTCCACCCATCCCCCAGCAATAAACAGGATTTGAAGTGTTAGTAGGAAATCAAACATAAACTAGTAAGTAAAGCGGGTCACCAAAGGAAAAGAATTCCACATTTTATTGAGCTTGGAAAGCAACAAACAGTGGCGGCTAAGCCAGGTCGGCTGTAACTCTAGCCTTCTCACTGAGCATGACTAAAGAGATGGTAAGAAAAACAGCTGTCTGTCCAGGGAAGTTTGTTTTCAGTGACTCCTCTTCTTTTCCCTCCCCAAGACCAAGAGTGTCTCCTACCTCCAGTGTCCATGACACATCCTGGGCTAGAAATCAGACCATTTTGATTGTGGGCCAACACCCTAATCTATGAGTTCCAATTTCTTTATGGCATGTTTCTTCATAACTCCTTTTGGGTTTCTGTAAGGATCATCTGAAGATGTCGGGTGTTCTGTATGGTGTATTCAAAGAAAGAGGGTCACTCCAAGAAGAATTTTAGGCTCTCTGGCAGCAGGGGGGAGCAGCTGCTATGACCTGAATTTCGAACAGCCATCCAAAGGCGTATTTATTAATTGTTACACAAAAGTTGTTTTTTGGGTAAAACAAGTTCCTCGTACCAAACCCCTGATCTAATCTACATGTTTTCTGAAGCAAAGCATCACACCTCTGCCACTTTAGTTCTCCTTATACACTGTCTGCAGTACCCAGTAATCCAAGAAATCCAGGTGTGCCAGGATTGTCTTGTGACCAAAGTCATGCAAGGACTGTACAGCTCCTTCAGAAAAGCAACTCCACAGATAACAGCAAACAATGACTGTTTTCCACAGTGATTTCTGCAGGGTCTAAGTACTTCTAGAAAATAAGTATTCATTCTGTAGTTTACCCTAGATACAGTGAAAACAACTATTTCATTCTAGTTTTTACCTGAGATACAATGATTCTAATTTTTCCTCTTGAGAAGCAATAGATTCTGGTGCAAAATCTGGACAGCACTAGTGTAAGGATTTATATTGTCTAAGAACTAAAAGCATCCTTCCTTAGTCTAGGATCCCAGCCAGGGAATGATGCTACACTACACACCGTGTGCAGGCCTTCCCACCTCACTTGACACAATCAAAATCATCTGCCACAGGCATACCCAGAGACCCATTTCCCAGATGATTCTAGACTCTGTCACATTGACAATTGGTGGTCAGAATTTTTCCTTGCACTGATACCCCTTCCCTGCCTCAGGACCTGAACCCGAGCTGAGGCTGGACCCTGGCAATACACCTATAATCCAGACCTTTTGAGGTGGGAAGGTCCACCTCTAGCCTGCACCACACCTTTTGCTGGAAGCCTATATAAAAGACACAGAAGGAAGCTTTTGCTCTTTGCCTGTGTGCTCTCCCCTTGCTAGCAAGTTCATTCCTCCACTGCCATTAGAGCCTACTTCTTCAGAATTCCAGCATAGACTGAAGACCAGCTGAGGCATCCAGCCTCACGCACTGAACAGCTACTAGATTCTTGGGTGTGGTGTTGGTAGACAGCCATTGCTGTACTAGCTGGCCTGTAAGCCAGTCTAATAAGTCCGCTTTCTATATATAGAAAGATTCATTCTGTAAGTTCTGTTCCTCTAGAGAACCCTAATACACCCTTAGACAGCCCTGGCCAACAACTTGAAAGAGGGTTTCTCATGTGTAGTATTAGGGTTTTTGTTAGGTGGTCTTTGGTTCTTGGAGAAAGAACCATCAACCCAGATAAGAAAAGTTCATTAAAACTAGATAGATAGATAGATAGATAGATAGATAGATAGATAGATAGATAGATAGATAGATAGATAGATAATTATATGCATTATGGGTATTTTTAAATTAAAGAGTTAATAGTATGGTTCTTGTTGCTTTTTCAGACATCTTTATTGTTGTTTTACCCACCTCCCTCCTTTTCCTGTATTTACCTCCCTCCCCCTTCCCTAAGGAGCCCCACTTTCCCCATTTGCCCTATCAGATCACTTGTATCCTGCCATTCTCCCATACTCTCTTCCCAGCTTCTTCTGTATTTACATCTATGGTGGTTTGAAAGAAAACGGCCCCCAAAGGGAGTGGCACTATTAGGAGGTGTGTCCTTGTTGGAGTAGGTGTGGTCAAGTTGGAGGAAGTAGGTCACTGTGGAGGCCGGCTTTGAGATCTCCTTTGCTCAAGCCATGCCCAGTGAGACAGTTTACTTCCTGTTGCCTTTGGGTCAAGATGTAAAGATGCTCAACTCCAGCACCATGTCTGCCTACATGCTGTCTTGCTTCCCACCATGATGATAATGAACTAAACCTCTGAACTGTACATGAGCCACCACAATTAAATGTTTTCCTTTATAAGAGTTGCCGTGGTCATGGTGCTCTTCACAGAAATAGAAACCCTAACTAAGACAGCATCTCTCCCCACAACAAGCTCCCCCTTTTCCCACTTTCCTGATCAGATTATTTGCACGCTGCTATTCCCCTCTCTATTGAGCCTCCCTCCTCCCCCTGCCCCAATCCTGGCAATGATCCCATTTTACCTTCCTGGATCCTGTAGTTAACTGCAAGCTATGTACTGGAATCTTAAGATGTGGAGCTAGGGGCCTCCACTACGAGGGAACAACCTTGCCTAGTTTTGATCTTTATCATTATTAGTGTGCACTGAGCTGGTAACATCAAGAGAGGATGACAGAAGCTGCAGAGGAGCCACGCTGGTGGCAAAGAGCAAGATCAGCAGCGGTGGCAATGGCACAACATTGTCAAGAAAGCAGCAGAGTGGTTCCAGAAAGTGGCGGGTGGAATTATCCGAAAACACGTGTCAATTCTAAGAGACTGCAATCTTTGCTGTACTCACATGGACAAGTGAATAATACATCTAGAAGTCACTTAAGACTTAATACTGCCAGCCTTTGGGTCCTCAATCTGTTTTCTCAGTCTATCTTTAGGAGAACAATGTAATAACCAACCTTATTTGCCTTGGATTTCTTGTGTAACCAGCTTTTACAACCTAAGTTAGTGCATAGCTGCAATCTGAAATTATATGCTTTGCATGCCTCTGACCCACACAATGCACGTGCATCATTGGCTGAAAGCAGCAAATCCAGAAGTTGAAAGCAATTTCTTAAAATCTACTATAAAGTTTGAAAGCAACCATTTATGGATATTGGTTGATAGACAATGGATGTTTGTTGTCTGGGTCAGTTGGGGTCTGTTGGAGCCAGCAACTTAATCCCTTGTAAAGCTCTGTTAAGGGTTTCTGTAAAGTATCCCATCCCTTCCTCATGTGCTGTGCAATAAATACAGAGTGAAGCCCTTTGTCAGGGGGAGAGATACACACAGAAAGATACACAGAGACACAGAAGACATGGGGAACCTGAAGTAGAGAATTCAAATCTGGACCCACTCTTAGTTAAAGGACACTGAGGGGAAGTGTTTTATTTCTCTCCTTTATGCAAGGATGGCTGACATATTATTGGTAACTTGGAGTTAATCACTAATGTCTCTGCAAGGGACCAGAAGTGTACAAGGGTCCCTTCAACAAGGGACAGTTGCAGTACAGAGAAAAGGCAAGATGGACTGGAGAGCTGAGGCTGAACAAAAGCAGTAGGCTCTGGAGAGCTGGAGATGAGAATCTATGGGCCCTAGTTGCTGGGTGAGGTCCAGGGAGCTAGCTGCCAAGCCTTACGTTTCAAGGGTTTCAGACAGCCCAAGCCTGAGAGCTGTAATAGGTGTTACCCTAGGTCTGAGGGAAAGCTTTAACATTAGAAGGTACCATTCACTCCTGTCTGCTATTGCCAAGCAATGCTGTCCAGTACACTACATACAGGGTAGCTATGAACAGAGCTACTTGCCAGTGGTCAGCCTGAGCAACAAGCCATCAACCCGAGTGCCTAGAGCCCAAAGTCTCTAGATTTTAAAGCATAGAATTACCCCTAACCCTTAAAATTTGGAGCTGTAAGTCCCTGGGTCTGCCAGTCCAGTCCTTAGGTCTTCAGCACTCAAAGGCCCTTGGTTGCCAGCTTTGGAAAAGCCATTGCCTACTCATATCTTTTATCTGGGTACAGCATAAGGACCCAGCAAACTCACCAGTAACAACACTTAAAAAGACATAATTGGAAATGTGTTCATGGATTGAAAAATATTGATATTGTTAAAATTTCAATACTGTGAGGTTTTTTTTTCCTATCAAAAGCATCTTGCAAGCCAGGCGGTGGTAGTTCATGCCTTTAATCCCAGCACTTAGGAGGCAGAAGCAGGCCGATCTCTATGAGTTCAAGGCCAGTCTGGTCTACAGAGCGAGTTCCAGGACAGCCATGACTGCACAGAGAAACTCTATCTTGACAAAAAAAAAAAAAAAAAAAAAAAAAGCAGCTGGCATGCCAACAGCCAGTATTCCATAAATCTCCCCCACCTTTAATCTTTATCACTTGCTAAAACTTTTGTATACACAAAGGCCTTGCTGCATTCCTGGAACTTGCTGGCCTGGAACACCTACCCTTTCCCACTCTTCCTTTATTTTCTTTGCACTGATTATTTTTAAAATTTATTACTCATGAAAGACTGTGAGGTCAGACCCCAGCCAATGGAGGAAGAGACACAGTCACCACCTGCTTTAAGATAAAAATCAAGTGAGCTTCCTGCCCTAGCATGCTTGTTACCCAGTTTGGATTTTGGTACACCCATTTTGCAAAAAGAAATGGCTTCGCTGTCCTAGTTTGCTTTCTATTCCTATGATAAGACACTTGCCAAAACTAGATTTTGAATGAATGGGTCTATTTCAGCCTTCAGTTGAGGCCCATCCCTGGGGAAAGCCAGGGAAGGAACTCGAGACAGGAACTCAAGCAGATTTTATGGAGAACGGTGCTTACTGTCTTACTTTGCATTGCTTGCTCAGCCTGTTTCTTATACAATTCAGGACCTGCCCAAGGGTGGTGGGCACAGCCCACAGTGGGCTGGGCCCTCTCACACCAACCATTAATCAAGAAAATGCCCTACAGACTTGCAAACAGGCAGTCTGATGGAGGCATTTTCTCAGTTGAGGTCCCTCTTTCCAGATAATTCTAGCTGGTATCAAGTTGACAAAAAAACCAACCAGGACAACAGATCCCTTGTCAACTTGACATACCAATACGTAATTATTAAACTATAACCTTTCCTTTCTTGTTTATCACCAATATCTCATAATACTAATATTACAGTGTAGAATATAAGTAACATTTTAAATCCCACAGTCATTAAAACACTTTAAAATATACAACATTTCTTTACAAGTCTAAAGTCTCTCAGCTGTTTCCTCCTATAAAATTAAAAATAATTTAAATACTTTATCACTCCAAGAGGAAAGGACTAGAGCACAGTCACAATCAAATGAAAGCAAAATCAAAATTCAACAGTGTAAAAAGTTCAGTTCTTGACATCTGGGACCCATCACCATCCTCTAGGCTCCAAAGGTCCTGGGCAGCTCCACTTGCCTGCTCTGTCGCCTACAGAACACAGTTTGTTTCATAGTCTCAGGCCAGCTCCGTTCCACAGCTGCCACTGTCCTTGGCAGTCATCCCATAGTCCTGGCACCTCCAGTATGCTGGGGTCTCCACTGCAACTGAGGCTGCATCTTCACCAATGGCCTCTCCTGGTCCTTAGCTGCTCCCCATGACTCTCTTCATGCCTTCAAAATCAGTACATCATGGGAGACACCCACAGGTGACCAGTTTGGCTACCAGCGTGAGATGCAGCCTTGGCCAGCTCTCGACCACAGCTTCTGTATGCTGACTCTGAGGAAATATTCTCAGAAGATTTCACATCAATGATGCTGGTCTCTCTTTGATCACTACTAATCTCTCAGTTCCAACTAACCAGCATCAACTTCCCAGAAAAGCAAAGGTTTCACATTTCAGTGGCGCTGGTCTCTTGTTAATCACAGCTGATTAACAGTCCCAACTGACCTTACCCACAGATCTTAATACACAAATAATACACAAATAGCCCAAAGAGAGTCTTTGCTTCTCAAACTTCATAAGCCAGGCCTCCATCCTCTGCATTATTTTCCAGGTTCCCATAACAGCTCAATAAGCTCTGAGCAGGCAAGGCTTTTCCAGTCTAAAGTTCCAAACATTTTCAGAGTCTTCCCAAAACAATGTAGTCATGGCCGTCGTAACAACACCCCCACAAACCTGGTCCCACTTTTTGTTTTAGTTTCTTTACATTGCTGTGATAAAACAACTTGTCCAAAAGCAGTTTTCGGGGAAGGGTTTATTTGGCTTGAAGGTTACAACTGATCATCAGTGGAAGTCAAGGCAAGAACTCAGGGCAGGAACTTGGACGCAGGAACTAGAGCAGAGGCCATAGAGGAGTGCTGCTCACTGGCTTGCTCCCCATGGCTTGCTCAGTCTGGTTTGTTAATACCATTCAGGAACACCTGTCCAGGGGTACTACCCATTGGACTTAGCTCTCCCACATTAATCATAAACCAAGAAAATGCTATTACAGACTTGCCTACCGACCAATAAGATGGAGGCATTTTCCCAGGTGAGGTTCCTTTTCCCAGGGACTCCAGCTTGTGTCATGTCAACATAAATAAATACATACATACACACGTACCAGAGAAGGTGCAGAGCTATCTTCACTTTGCGTCTTCCTTTGTTTCTGACAATTTGGAGGCATATCCAGGATTTCAAGCCCAACTATGAGAGTGCCTGGATCACTCCTCTGGTGTATGAATGAAAATGGCCCCCATAGTTCCATAGGGAAGAGCATTATTAGGAGATGTGGTCTTGTTGGAGGAAGTATATTAATTGGGGTGGGCTTTGAGATTTCAGAGGCTCAAGCCAGGCCCAGTGGTTCACTCTCTCTTCCTGCTGCCTGCCATTCTGCATATGGAACTCTCAGCTCCTCTCCAGCACTACATCTACCTGCATGCTGGCATGCTTCCAGCAATGATGATAACGGACTACATCTCTGAACCTATAAACCAACCCCAATTAAATGTTTTTTCTTTATAAGAGTTGCATGATCATGGTGTCTCTTCACAGCAATAGAAACCCTATTGAAGACACCCACCTTGTGGAGACAGGTACCACAGTCCCATTACATTGCTTCCAGGGCCTTGGACAAATAACACTCTTTTGAATTTGCCAATTCCAGGAAAGAATGTTTCTTTACAATTCAGGAGAGAATGGTGGCCGGGAAAGTGTGCACAAAGTAAGGTGAGAAGCCTTGGTGTTGGGACATTTGTGAGATATATCATCCCTAAGGGACTCTAAGTGACTATCAATTTACAGTAAGAAATCTTAGAGATTGGGGGTTGAGCACTAAGGATCGGAATGGGAACTAACAAGGCCAAACTGAGCTCCAAGGAAAAGACGCAGATTCCCCCAGACAGGGATTCCTCTGGCTGGCCCAGAGGCTGCCCAACCCCATTCAATATATGCACCTCCTTGATCAGAGTAAGGGGAGATTGGACAATGCAAACTATCTTCTAAACCCAAATCTAACGCCCTATCACACACCCCCTCCATCCTTCCCTCCTCCCTCCCTCTAGCATGATATTCTCCCTTCCTTTCTCTCTCCACCCAGTTCTCTCAAAGAACCTAGGAGACCTTGGATCAGGTTTGGAAATGGGAAGAAAACAGACAACCATTTGGTGTGGTTAGGTCTGATTATTGAAACGACATAATAACATCCTTATTTGTAGCTTCACTAAAGCCAAGATTTGCATTATTCCTATCATTTAGAAATATAGCAAAGAAAACTGCAAATATCTCTAATAATTTTTAAAATATCTATTAAAAGATTTGAAAGTATATATTACTTTATTTTTAACTTTATGTGTTGGGGGGCAGTACATACATGTAAGCCGTGGTGTGTCAGTGAAGGTCAAAGAACAGCTTCATGGAATAGATTCTCTCCTTACACCTTTATATGAGTCCAGAGATGGAACGCAGGTTGTCCGTCTACATGGCAAGACCTTTCCTGTTGTTGTTTGTTTTTCACTCTTTTGGGGGGCCCACCACCCAGCTCCCAAGTAAACACACATGGAGGCTTATTGCTACTTATGAATGCCTGGCCTTAACTTGGTTTATTTCCTGCCAGCTTTCCTTAACTATCCCATCTACCTGTCATCTCTGGGCTTTTCCTGTTCTCTTACTTCTGTAAATCTTACTCTTACTCCATGGCTTGCTGTGTAGCTGAGTGGCTGGCCCCCAAAAGAGTAGATCTTAAATTTACAACTAATGGGAATGTCTTTGGCTAAGTAAGAAGCCAAAGCTCTAGCCAATTTTCAGTTACTGTCTTTGTTTATTTGGCCACCAATCTAGAGGGTTGAAGACCATAGGCTAAATGAAAATCTCAGACAATAGACAATTTTACAAATGGGTTTAAATATCTATCCACTAAAAAAGTATCTTAGTTACTGTATAATTTAGCAAAAATGCCCTCAAGTAAGAATAATTCTTTCTAATGGAGTGTTTCTACTGCTAAGGCAGTATGTGTCTGGCAGGTGAAGATATCAGCCCAGAGTGAAAATATAAACTTAGCATTTGTATAAAATCTAACCAGAGTGTTGAATGGCTCATTCAGTAAAAGGATAAAACATAGAATCCTTGTTCTCTGATCATACAGTGTTGTCAAATGAAATTTTATTAATAGCATTCCATCCAAGGTGGACTTCCTGGAGTTGGGTATAGCCAGAGAGCAATTCATATGTATTCTACACTGAAGAACTCCATAAACCTTCACAAACCTATAACTAGCTGTGCTGGAAATACATGACTTGGAAGTCTTGGAACTTGGATGTACAAATTGCCTGAAAGCTGGTATTGAAGTTGATGCCTCATGGAGGCCATCTTAGATCATGTGATTTGTCTGACCTCTTCTCATTAACTAAGGTACTCCATGTACAAAGGATAGCATTAACTATGAAGCACACTCCAAATACATTTTTTCCTAAAGGGCATTGTTTGCAGCCTGGTTATCTCTCACTGTCTCAAATTTCAAGTCATGTGACTCAACTAGTAGTAATTAAACTCTATATTGTTGGGGTTTTTTTTAAATGTTATTTAATCAGGGCTTAAAAAACAAAAATTAAATTCCTCCAACGCTTGCAAAAAATAAACTTCTTGTTCTCTGAGCTAGTTTTCTTGGAAGTGTTACTAACGGAGCTACCTGGCAGAAGCAAAGTTTGTCTGAGGAAAGACACTCCCTTCAGCTATCAAAGGGTTGACAGACAGACCCTAAGGAATCGGACTTCCCCCAGGAGTGTCATGCTGGGAGAAAGAAAAGGTTGGTCCAGCCCAGGGAGGAACCTGAGATATCACACAGTTCTGAGAGCCCATCAACTCCTTTGTAAGAGAGACTGGAGCCCAGACAATGATGTGTCAGTGATGGGTGAGACCCCTTATTTATCTCTTATTTTATATCTAAACCTAGACTTCATATCATACCTGAAGATGGGTGTGGGTGGGTCGCTGGACATCATTATTTGTTCTTCCCACTGTTTTAAGGAAATCTCATTGTAAACAGAGACTCCGGCTACATTAGAATTAGGGTGTTGACTTTCGAACTTGGGAATTTTAATACATTTAATTATAGACGACTTTGTCACACCTGTACCATCTTTCTTTACATTTTAACTTTTACCTTTTTATAACCTTTAAGATATGTTAAATATTATTTTTTCATTTCATGTTTTAGCAGTTACAGGAAGGCATTTATTGGGGCTGAGGAAACATATACAGAACAGACATATAGGGGAAAAGACCCTCTGCAAAGGGGTGTGTGGGGGCCTCATAAAGCTGAAAATGCAGTCTCATCTGGAGGCCGGGGGTGGGGGAATGGGGGGGGGTCTTAAAGCCTCTGAAGAGTCTCCCTCCTCTACTTTAGGGTTGGTCAGATAGATAGGATGGTTGATTGGTCTGCAACTGTTGTATCACCCACGTGTCCTGATCTCTCCTTGAACTTGGTGAGCCAGTCCATCAGCTGAGGGCCTCCTGGTGAGAGACAAAAGCCTGGCAGCTTGAAAATTTACCACCATTATTACCTAGCCATGGCCCCTCTCCCTAGACATCTGCCCACCAGGGAGTCTATCTAACTCCTAGCCTCTCATTAGCCTCTCATTCCCCCGTCTCAGAGGTCACTCTAACTGCTATTAGGGGGTTTGAAGACAATGGCCACTATTAGATGCTTCGAGCCAGCAAAGAGTGGTTAATGGGGGTCAGCAGTCAGAGTGCCTCAGAGGAGCCCTCTAAAGGGCCATGAAACAACTTAATGGGTGGTGATGATCCAGAGCATAAGACAGCCGTTTGGCGACGGGGTGTATCTTTGGAGCTTGTCATACAAGTGTGGTAACATCTATAAACACAAAAAGTGAGACTGTTACTGCTGTAATTACTACTGAGAGTGCAGTTAGAAAAATAGTTGGAGCAGTTTTTGCCCTTATAGGAATAAGAGACAGGCAAGAAAAACATCCAAAGAATCCTGGACAGGCTTCGTTGTGGCTATCAATGAGACTGATGATCTCTCTGCCACCATTGTCTACCGTAAGATGAACATAATGCAGGATACCATTTGTCTGATTCAACAGTTCACAGAGCCTTTCATCAGCCAATTTAAATTCAGAAGTCAGCTATAACCTCATGGGGAACATTAAGAGACAAGGTTAATGAGGAATGTCCCTTTACATCATGATTAACATGCGTTCTGTTTAGTAACTATATGACTATGGCTGGCTGAGCCCTGTAGGATTGAAGGAGTGTTTGGAAACCTCAAATGAGAAATTGATGAGAGTAATTGTAGTGAGTCCCTCCCAGTAACATATACCATTTCCTGTGTACTATACATGATTTTTGATGGTAATAGACACCTGAGGCCAAGTTTGGGTGAAGTCTGGGTCCCATGCCTCTTCAGGGCAAAGCCAGATGCCATTTTCAAGTTGACAGTCTGAAAGAAAAATATAGTCCCATTGTGTTTTGTTTTGTAGACTCGCCCATCAGTGTTCCGTGGGTACAACCCGTTTTTTTGTTGGTTTGTTGTTTGTTTTGAATAATCTCTCCAAAGCCTGTGACTTTGTCAATAGAGTATTTAATTGCCTCCTTTAATCAAGGAACCTGGGTGGTTAGAACACAGAAAGTCGCCTTGAAGTTATTGGAGGTTATTTTCTGAAGGAGTGAGGTACCATAATTAGTGAAAATACGGCTAGATTTAGCCTCAACATTTAGAAGGATGGGCCATTGGCTACAGTTAGTTCAGATCCCATTTGAACTAGGATGTCCAGCAGACCCCGTCGGCCTTGTGTACAAGCTCCCTCCCAGATCACATATTACAACTTAAGTCTGTGGGCCCATCTTGCAGGGTTTTGCAAGACCTGGGTGGTCCTGCAAATAAAGGAAAAGTTGAACATAGGGAACAGAGTACTCTTCCTCTCCTTCACAGAACAACTCTAATTAAAGGACAATGGCATAGTTAACGGTCCCCCTGGGGGCCACTTTTATTATTTCCTAGAGGATATTTAGGCCATGCATGGGTTGAAACAAAACTAAGACTGTCATACTAAGCACCTGAGGGTCTAACCTGCTCTAATTGTCCAGGAGGCAAGCCAGAGAGGAACTTAAGAGAATCCTGGAGTATTTCATGCCCATTTTGAGGAGTCAGTGGTCCTCACAAGGAATCCTAAGATGAGGTCCCAAAATGATACCATCTTCAGAAGAAATCTGGAGACAAACCCCCAAAATGATACAGTCTAGAAACAATACAGTCTGTGGGTCTTGGTTGGGTTCATTTTCTCTTCCAGTTAAAAAATTAAAAAGCAGGAAACATCTGAAGCACACGGGTAGCAGCAGAGAAATCTCAAGCACTGCAAACAGAATCAGCAGTTAAAGAAGGCATTTTATTGAGGGTAAGGAAACATGCACACCGCATACATACAGAGAAGACCCTCTGCAAAGCAGAGGAAGGACTCGAAAGCCGGAAATCCGATTATTACTGTTTTTATGTGTGTATTACTCAGGGTTCTATGAAGGAAGAGAACTGATTTTACACACACACACACACACACACACACACACACACACACACACACTTACACACACACACACACGGGATTTATTAGAGTCTGTTACAGGCTGTGGTTCAAGTAGTTTAACAGTGTTTGTCTCGTGATGAAAAGGCCAAGAATCTGATAGTTGTGTAGTCTACACGACTATGGTTGTTTCAGCAGTCCCAACATGGTGTTAGCAATCTGGAGGATTCCTAGAAAGCTGCTGGTCTTGAGTCTGTGTTGGAATTTCAAAGTATGTTCTAAGAGCAGTGAAGGAATTCCTCAGCAACAGTGTAGAAGACCTTGCCATGAAGGGAGAGAGGAGTAAGCAAGCAAAACACAAAAGCTTCCTTCTTCCACATCCTTTTATGCGGGCTGCCACCAAAAGGTATGGCGCCGACTTAGGTGGGTCTTCCCAATGCAAATAATCCAGTAAAGAAACTCCCTTACAGGGTTGGCCAGCTGTGCTGGTTTAGTTGCTCCTGGATGTAGTTAAGTTGACAACCAAGACATCCCAATGTGTGTGGGTGTCTTGCCGGCCAGGAAGTCCATGCACGTGTGTATGCAGTGCTCTCAGAGGCCAGAAGAGGGAGTCAGACTCTGTGGAACTAGTGCTACAGAGAATGGCCAGTCAACAAGCCGGTTGTCGGAATTGTATCCGGGTCCTCTAGAAGAGCAGCCAGTGCTTTTAGCCACGGAGCCCTCTCTCCAGCCACTAACTTTAAATATTTCCTCATATTTCATTTTCCATTTGGAAACAATTCTTTACCTTAGGACAGAGTTAATCTAAACTCCTTTCACATTTAAAAGCATTTCTGGTGTTAGAGAGATGGCTCTTGCCCAGGGCCTGGGTTTACCAGTTCCTAGAACCTACAGAATGGCTCCTAACAGCCTGTAACTCCAGTTGCAAGAGGTCTGTCCTAGTTAAGTGTCTGACGCTGGGATGAATCCATGACCAGAAGGAACCTGGGAAGAAAGGGGATTTTTAAATTTATTATTATTATTATTATTATTATTATTATTATGCTTATTTGCCCAAAATTACAGTCTATTACTGATGAAATCCACCTCAGGGATCTCAAAGCAAAGACTATAACAGAATGCTGCTTACTGTCTTGTTTAGCTCTCTTTTTTATACAACCCAAGACCCCCTGCCCAGAGTGGCAATGCCACAGATGATCTGCCAGCATCAATCAATAATCAAGAAAATGTCCAGCAGATACACCAACAGGCCAGGCGTGTGGAGGCTGTTCCTCACTTGAGATTCCTTCTTCCCAGATGCCCCTAGTTTGTGTCAAGTTGATAAAAACTAGCAACGCAGGAGTAGACACCCTCTGGCCTTTTCAAGAACCAGGCATGTGAAGTGCACACAAACATACATGCAGAGAAAACACTCAGGCACATTAAATTTAAAAATAAAAAAAATTTTTGAGACAGTGTTTCTCTGTGTAACAGTCCTGGCTGTCCTGGAACTTGCTCTGTAGACCAGACTGGCCTCAAACTCACAGAGATACAACTGCCTCTGTGCCCCCCAAGCACTGGGATTAAAGGGGTGCACCATCACACCCAGCTCAAAAAAATTTTTTTAAGGTATTTGTGGGGTTGGAATGAAGGCACAGAGGTTAAGAGCACTGACTCCTCTTCCAGAGGGCCCAGGCTCGATTCCCAGCACACATGTGGCAGCTCATAATTATCTATAACTCCAGTCCCAGGGGATCTGGCATCTTCTTCTGGCCTCAGCAGGCACCAGGAATGCACACACAGGCATACATGCGGGCATGACATTCATAGACACAAAAATAGATAAGTAAAATTTTAAATTAAAAAGGCATTTCTTTACCCTCCATCAAAATTACTTTTGTCAGGGGGTAGCACATAGCTTTCATCCTAGCACTCTGTAGGTACGGGCAGGAGGATTTCTATGAGTTAGAGTCCAGCCTGGTCTACATAGTAGTTCTAGGCCAGTGTTACACAGTAAGACTGTGTCTAAAGAAGACACACACACACACACACACACACACACACACACACACACACACACACACACGACCATTTTTATCTGTAACGGTTTCCTCTTTTTGGTTGTGAGCCTAGCCTTTAACGGCTGAGCCATCTCTCCAGCCCAGGGTTTCCTCTTTTTAAAGATAGTTTTCTTTACCTTTTTTCTTTACAAAATTTATGAAATATGCTTCCTAAATAAAATAACTATACTTCAATTAAAATCTAGGAAGCTGTGCCTGAAATACAGAAAACATGGACTCTGTATCTTAAATATCTAAGCATAAATACAGGCAAAATATTGAGGTATTTCTGTGTTCTCTCAAATGAACTATTTGTTAAAGATTTAAGACACCTTCACAGTCCCCCCAAAACTGCTCTTGCCAGCAAGGATCCTTTCCTTTGGGTCACCAAAGCAACCAAAAGGAGGGTTAAGTCTGGCCTTTCTGTCTCCTCCTGTTTTTAGTCTCCTTTACTTTGGGGTCACCTGTTTTCCTTTGTGGTAGGATGCTCATCATTCAGCAAACAGCTACAAAATTATTTTATCCCTCCTTAAATCTGAAGACACAAAGATAAATTATTATAACAAATACCATATTTATGATTTAATGAAATACATTAGAGTTATCTGTAAAACTCATGATGCCTTTGTAAGCCATAAGGAGGTTAAATAGGGTTTTTAATGATGCTTTTTTTTTTTTTTTGGTCCCAATTATTTTAGCATTGCATCTTATCTAGGGTTGGACAAGATAAAGACTGTGCTGGATAGTTTTAGGTCAACTTGATAGAAGCTAAAGTCATTTGAGAGGAGGGAATCTCACTGAAAAAAATGCCTACATACAATCGGACTATAGGCAAACCTGTAGGACATCTTCTTAATTAGTGACTGATAGGAGTGGTGATCAGCCCATTGTGGGTGGAGCCATCCCTGAGCGGGTGGTCCTGGGTTCTGTAAGAAAGCAAGCTGAGCAAACTATGGGGAACAAGCCAGTGAGCAGCACCCCTCCATGGCCTCTGCATCTGCTCCTGCCTCCAGGTTCCTGTCCTGCTTGAGTTCCTGTCCTGAATTCCTTCAATGATGAACAGTGACTTGGAAACACAAGTCAAATAAACCCTTTTCCTCCCCAAGTTGCTTTTGGTTATGGTGTTTCATCACAGCAATAGAAACCCCAACTAAAACAGAGATTTTAGGCAAATCTAATTTTTTTTTTTTTGTTTCTTTGTTGTTGAAACAGGGTCTCACTATGTAGCCTTGGCTGTCCTGGAACTTGCTATATAGACCAGGATGGCCTTGAACTCATAGAGATTGGCTTGCCTCTGCCTCCAAGTCCTGGGATTAAAGGCATGCACCATCATACCTGGCAAACCTGTTTTCTTTTTTTTTTTTCCAAAAGTGGGCAGTAGCAGTAAAAACCTCATCCCGTGGCTTAGTGGACAAAATGATTGCTGTGCAAGAATGAAGACTGGCATGGCTCTGCTGCAGCCAGGGTCTGTGTTGATGTCCGTGGCTCCTGTTACCATCAAAGGCTATGCAGATGCCCAGGATCTAGGCTGACACCTGAAGCCATATTCGTGTCTGGAAGTCATGCTGCCACCAGGGCAATAAAGATCTGAGTGGCTTGAGCTGCTACCCAGGGCCATGGTGATATCTAGGCCTGAGCTGTCGCTGCGAGCCACGTCTGGGTCTGTGGTCCTGCACAGCCAGGGTCTGTATTGATATCCATGGCTCCTGTTACCATCAAAGACCATGGTCTGGGCTACTGTTGGAGTACCTGGGGCCCTGTTGGAGTCTAGGAACCATGCTGCCACCAGGCCCATACAGGAGAGCTGCCCCCACCTTCCCACCCCTACCCCACACTTGAGAATCTGGCTCCACCCCTCACCTGGGGTGTGGGAGATCTGGATCCACCCCTCACCGGAGGGGGGTGGTTCCTGTGACCCGGACTGACCAACTCAGCTACCACCCAGGAACACATCCAGGGCTTTGAGTTGTCACTCTTGGACATCTATCCCATCTATGTCCTGCTGCAGCATATGAAGGAACTGGTCCTTAGGAACAGAACCATAGCTGCAGGATTTCCATGACTCAGGGCAACAGCAGGATATCTGAGAATGAGTTTCAGTGAGGGTCCAGTGTTGATGGTGTATCAGAAGCCAGAGGCCTTGAACCAGACCGACAACACATTACACAATGAACATTTGCAAGTAAAGCTATTTAGATAAAAGGATATACTGCATGATACACAGCAGCTCCCAGTGCCCCTAAGATGAACGAAGAGGTGATGGAGAGGCCAGAAAGATGGAAGAGCAAAGTGGGGTTTTTGTGTTCATTTTGTTTTGCTTTTTTGTTGTTGTTTTGTGGGTTTTGTTTTAATATTTTTTATTTTTTATTTTTATTTTATTTGTATTTCTTTTTAAATTTTCTTTTGAGGGGGCACTATAAGGATAAAGGGTGGATATGGAGAGACTGGGAAATGAGTGGGATTGGGGTGTATGATGTGAAATTCCCAAAGAATCAATTAAAAAATTAAAAAAAAAAGGGGGGGGCTAGAAAGATGGCTCAGAGGTTAAGAGCACTGACTGCTCTTCCAGAGGTCCTGAGTTCAATTCCCAGCAACCACATGGTGGCTCACAACCACTTGTAATGAGATCTGGTGCCCTCTTCTGGCCTGCAGTCATACATGCTGTATACATAATAAATAAATAAATCTTTAAAAAAAAAAAAAAGAATAAAGACATGTTGGGCACCACCACTGACTCTTAATCTCAGGGTCGTGGGTTTGTGCCCCACACTGGGCACCAAATGTAGATGAAATTCTAAATGGTATTAGTAGTAGTAGTAGTAGTAGAAGTAGTAGTAGTATTTTGGCCTTTTTTTGTTTTGTTTTGTTTGTTTTTCGAAACAGGGTTTCTTTGTGTAGCTTTGCGCTTTTCCTGGAACTCACTCTGTAGACCAGGCTGGCCTCGAACTCACGGAGATCCTCCTGCCTCTGCCTCCCAAGTGCTGGGATTAAAGGCATGTGCCACCACCGCCCAGCTGTAAATGGTCTTATTAAATGAGAAACACTGAGCCAAATACAGAGTTAAAAGCCCAAGAGATCAGAGCACTAGTGAATAGCCTTTAGCTTACCACTCACTGCTGTCGCTTCCCCAGAGAGAGAGAGACCTTCTCCTGTGTGACTATCTTTTTATTGCCTTTCTGTTCTGCCTTCTCGTTGGCTCTAAACCCAACCACATGATTTCCTCTTCACTGCCTGTCTATACAGACCTCCAGGTCTTTATGGTTGGTACTGAGATTAAAAGTTCACGTCACTGCTTGGCTGTGTCCTTGACCACACACAGACTCTGCCAGCCATGTGATCAGGTTAAGGGCGAGTGCCACCACCACCGGACTTCTGCTAAATGGCTTGCTTTTAGCTCTGATCCCCAGGCAACTTTATTTATTAACATACAAATAAAATCACATTTCAGCACAAATAAAATATCACCATAGTTTGGATCTCCAGAACCCAAAATGATGCCAGCTCATGTGGCAGCCTGTGACTTTGGTACTCCAAAGGCAGGAAGGGGGACATCCCTGGAGCAAGTGGCTAGCTAGACTAGCTGTGTGAATGCATTCTAAGTTCAATTGAGACCCTGCTCAAAGCAGAACGGTCAGAGAAAACTTCCAACTTTAACCTCGGGCTGCTACACTTGTGTAAACACATGCATGTGCACCCCCACACATGTAAACATGCATATACCCACGTGTGCCACATACATAGCAAAATATGCCACAGATGTTTATATTCACAACATACAGATCTCAAGTTAGACATGCCAAGAAATGGTGATTTTAGTTTGAAGTCAGTTTAGAAAATATAAAATGGGGAATGGGGCTGTGTCTCAGTCAGCACAGTGTTTGCTGTGCGGACATGAGGACATGACTGCATCCCCCCACCTCCCCCACTACGGCATCCACATAAAAGTCAAGCATTGCAGCCCATGACTAATCCCAACCCCAGCTCTGAAGAGAGAATGGATGGATCCTCAGAGCTCATCAGCCAACCATCTTCTCCAAATAAGCAAGTTCTAGATACAGTGGGAGATCCTGTTTTAAAAACTGAGGTGACAAGTGACTGAGGAAAACATTTGGCATAGACATATGACCGTCTTATGCAAGTGAACATGTGTACCCTTGTACAACATGCACACATGAGTACACACAGCTCAGTTACTTTAAGTAATTTTAAGGGCAAAGTGATTTTTGTCCCATGATGTCCCAGACACAAAATGACACATAAAAACATGTACATGAATGTCAGGCATGATCATGCATGCCTTTACTCTCAGCACTAAAGTGGCAGAGGCTGGTGGATCTTTTTTGAGTTTGGGGTCATCCTGGTTTACACAGTTTGTTCCAGGCCAGCCAGAGTTCCATAAAGAGACCCTTTCTCAAAAAAACAAATAATAACAATAATCATAACTACATGAAAACAGTTATCATGAACATACATGACACAATTACATTAGTTCAGAGTGTGCTTTTGATTAAAAACAAAGTAGAAAACTTGTATCTCTTTGAGATGTAAGAAAGAGCCAACCAGTAGAGTTGAAACTGAAAATCTTTTTACAAGTCTGAGATCTGTTCTCCATTCAGGCTTTACCCAAAAACAGACTGTAACAATATTTCTCTTTGTTCTGCTTGGAGATAAAGAGGCAAGGCCAGAGAACTAGATAAAAGTGGGACGCAGGGGTAGCAAGGGTAGTCGCAGTCCCCAGAATCTATGTTTAGTTCTGACACAACCTCTCAATTTTCTAATTTCATTTCCTTTTACACTTAGATGTAGTTTCTAAAACATTATCTTTTGCTAAATTATTAGTTTCATCAATCCTTAAAATATTTTTGTAAGCAAGACTCATTGAATCCACTGAACTAGACCACTCCGTTGCTACAAAGAACAGTTTATTGGGGACACAAACTGCTGGGCTGCCCCAGAGAATGGAGAGCAGCACCTGGTGGGAAGGGCAAACCTGGCTAGGTTTACTGGGACAGGAAGTGGTGGGAGGTGGTGCCAGGCCTGAGCAGTCTGGGAATTAGCATGGGGACTTGGATCTGTTGCAGGCTGTTTGGGCTAATCAGGAGCTAGATGCTGTTTGCCCAAGGTAGTTGCCCTCCAGGGGTGAAGAAGGGAAGTAATGTCTTTCCTGACAGGCACTTCTCAGGAGATTCCTGAGGAGTGTTAAGTTTAGGTTTCTGTTTACTGGATAGCAATCCTTCTGTTTATCCCATCACGGTCCCGCCAGGGTTGGACCCAGGCCGTCATTCAGGATGCTGTCAGCAGCACTGCCATTTTGGGAGCCTGCTTTGGACCTAACAATTTTAAATTTCAACTAAAGAAGGATGCCAATTTGTAGTCTTTTTTTTTTAAAGGTGACCCTGGACAAATTTTATACTTTATCCCTGAACCTCAGTTGCCACATCTATAAGGTGGAAATGAGATTAGCACCCATTTCAAAATTAGGTTTAAATACATCACTACAAGGAAAAATGCTTTATCATGGGCCCTGTACATGCTAAACCTCATCAACTGCTAGCTACTAGCACTGAAAATACTGTCATCCAAGGGAGTAGAAGGTTTAACATGGAAAATAAGAGGTTTTAACCATTCATACCAATTGGCTCCCAACATATAAGCAACCTCTACCCCCTTGTCCAAAACTCATCATGAGTGGTCCTCAATATTTGCAGGTGTTGGATTCAAGCCAACTTGCCAGACACAAAACTGATGAAGAAACAGCGTTAAAACAAGATGATAAAGTTTAGTCTTGCAACTTGATAACCTTGGGGTCTGTCTTAGTCAGGGTTTCTATTGCTAGGATAAACACTATGACCAAAATCAAGTTGAAGCAGAAAGGGTTCATTTGGTTTATACTTCTATATTGTAGTTCATCACTGATGGAAGCCAGAGACAGGAATTCAAACAGGGCAGGATCCTGGAGGCAGGAGCTGATGCAGAGGCCATGGATTAGTGCTGCCTATTGGCTTGCTTCTGGTGGCTTGCTCAGCTTGCTCTCTTATAGAACCCAGGGCCACCAGCCCAATGGTGGCACCACCCTCCATGGGCTGGGCCGTCCCCCATTATCACTAATTAAGACAATACCCTACAGGCTTGTGTACAGTCCTATCTTATGGGGGCATTTTTTTTTTCAGTTGAGGCTCCTTCTCCTGTGGCTCTAGCTTGTGTCAAGTTGACATAAACTAGGCAGCACAGAGGCCTTCAGTCAATGTAGAAGACTCACTGGCTTCAGAGGGGAGGTCCAGGTGGCCCTACAGCTGTACTTCCAGTACATG
The DNA here is from genome assembly GCF_007827085.1 of Peromyscus californicus insignis. Lineage (NCBI taxonomy): Eukaryota > Metazoa > Chordata > Mammalia > Rodentia > Cricetidae > Peromyscus > Peromyscus californicus. Next base: position 74,542,888 of record NW_026294584.1, on the reverse strand, counting down.
GCTGGGCCATATTCCTGCTGCAGGCTCTGTAGTAATGTGTCTGAAGACTTCTTGTCCTGGGCCATCTTGGGCCTTCCAGTCATTGGGGTGGGGGAGAGGCAGGGGCATTATGAATGATGGGTACAGATACTTAAAGCCACCCATAAGCCTTAAGACTTTTAGCTTCTGTTCTTCATTTTTTAAACCAACCGTGTCCCACTGGCCAAACTGTGTTCCCATCAACTTCATGAGTTCTGAAGCCTCTATCTCGCCTGACTTCCAAATGATCTCTTCTGCAAGGCCTCCCACCTCACCTCATCCATGCAGGCCTCCCACCTCACCTCATCCATGCAGGCCTCCAATCTCACCTCATCCATGCAGGTTTCCCACCTCACCTCATCTGTGCAGGCCTCCAACCTCACATGGTCCATGCAGGCCTCCCACCTCACCTCACCCATGCAGGCCTCCCACCTCACCTCACCCATGCAGGCTTCGTCCATATTGTCTTCCCTTTCCGGTACCACCTCCAGGTCTGTGTCTACTCTGACTCCTCCCAGGAGTCTTCCTTTACTTAGTTCTCTTTTCTCTTTTTCTTCCTTTTCACAGTCAGCCCTTCACCAAGTAGCTGCTCCACCTTTTGAATATCGCTTTCTTTTTTCCTAGGGGCCTTTAGGCTGTCTTCTATGGGTATATACTCTGTAGCTTCACTTTTTTTGTTGGTTTTGTTGTTGATGATGATGTTTTCTTTTCTTTTCTTTTGTTTGAGACAGGGTTACGCTACATAGCTTTGGCTGTCCTGCAACTCATTATGTAGACCAGACTGGCCTCAAATTCAGAGACCATCCCGCCTCAGCCTCCTTAGTGCTGGGATTAAAGACATGCTCCACCACCCCACCCTACCCCAAGTCTTCACTTTTGACTTTAAAGAATTTATTTTTAGGTCACAGTGCTGCAGAATGGAAGTATTTATGTTGGTCGGTATGAGAGCCACAGTTCTCTTTGGAATAGTCACAAGTTGATCTACCCGATACAGATACAAAGCCCATGTTTTCCAGTGATGGTTTATATTGTCAACTTTGCAGGACTAGAATCACCCAGGAAAGGAGCCTTTGGAGTATGGATGGAGGGATTATCTAGATTAGGTTAGTTGAGGTGTGAAGACTTGCCCACTGTGGGTTGTACCATTCCCTAGGTTAGAATCCTGGCCTGTATGAAAAGGAGAAAGTGAGCTCAGCATGAACATTCATCACTTCCTGCTTCTTGACTGTGGAGGCATGTTACCAGCTCTACTGTGATGAGCCCTGGAACTATGAGACATTTACTGCCCACAGTCAGGACAAACTCTCTCACCTGCCAGTCCCACAGCCCCTCAGACCCGACCAAGTAAACACAGAGACTTATATTGGTTACAAACTGTATGGCCGTGGCAGGCTTCTTGCTAACTGTTCTTACAGCTTAAATTAATCCATTTCCATTAATCTATACCTTGCCACATGGCTCGTGGCTTACCGGCATCTTCACATGCTGTTTGTCATCGTGGCAGCTGGCAGTGTCTCTCTGACTCAGCCTTCCACTTCCCAGCTTTATTCTCCTCCTTGTCCCGCCTACACTTCCTGCCTAGCCAATGGCCAATCAGTGTTTTATTTATCGACTAATCAGCAACACATTTGCCATACAGAACATCCCACAGCAAGTGTAAGTCATATATATGTCTTGCATCTGCCTTTTACTATAGAAAAAGTTATATAAGTTCTTAATGTTATTCATGCAAGGAAATAGAGACTGAAAACTTTTCTGTGCCACAAAATTAAGGATTTTAAAAAAACAAGTTTTGGAAATGGAATGGCTCATTTTCTGACTAATTAGTTGCTGTCGAAATTTCTCAGTGATGGATGGTGTTTTCAAGTATGAACATATGCTAATTTAAAAGTTAAATTAATTAACTGAATGAATTAAGCTAATTAAAACTAATTTTAGATTTAATAATATCACTTGAGGGCTTATTTGACAACACAGAGTATTTTTTTTTATTTTTTTTTCTTTCTGGAATCAAAGAAAGACACATCACCCCAGGCTACCGGACTTCCATTCCAGCCAGCATCCTTTATGGTTGGTTGTAGCAATCTTATTTCAGTCCTAATTCAGCATGGGCATCAGGCAGCCTAGGGCACTGTTGATCTTGGTCTTATTCCAGTACTGTGCTGCTTGTGGATCAGGGTGGTACCCATGAGCATTGGTGGCCACAGGCGTAGCACTGGTCCTGGAATTGGTTCATCCATGGTGATTCTGCCCAGCTCTGATTACTGAGTGGGTGTAAGGCAGTCTATCCTTTCCCATTATTCCTCTGGCTCATTCTGAATAGTACACCAGGTGTACCATCACGACAAACTTGGGCTCAGATCTCCCTCTAGTGTTGAAACAGTGTCAACCCATCAACTGCAAGCATCATAGATCAGGATGGGGACACCATCTCATGCTGACAGCTCACAGGAAGCAAGCAGCCTGTTTATAATTTCTGGAAAGATGAGTAGAAAGCCAGATTGAAAAGATTTGAACAAACACAGAATCCCTCAATACTCAGATGATGCAATAAACCAACAAGCATCCTGAACTTACGTAATGGCCAAAACCAAGAGCCAGAAAACGGCCAGATAGTAATTAGTATGGGACTGCCTAGAACCTAGGCCGTAGGTGGAGAATTTCAAACACCTGTTTTAAGATAGCCTAATGAGTTTCAAGAAAACAGAGGAAACTAAATCAGTAGTCTAACAGAGAAACTTAGTTGTGGAAAATGTTTTGTCACAGTTTTCTTTTTCTTTTTTTTTTTAGATTTATTTTATTATTTTACATGTGAGTGTTTTGCCTGCATGTATGTCTGTGCACCATGTGCATACCTGGTGTCTGTGGAGGTCATAAAAGGGCATCAGATCCCAGAGACTTGCGTCAGTTACAGATGGCTGTGAGCTGACATGTGGGTGCTGGGAATCAAACCTGAGTCCTCTGTTAGAGCAACAAATGCTCTTAACCACCAAGTCAACTCTCCAGCCCCCCACACCTTCTTTATTCTTGAGAATTTCATAAATGTTAACAATGAAATGTAAGATTTATACCCCCCCAATTCTCCTTCTCCACCTCTCCCAATATTTTCAACACATCCTACTCTCAAGTTCTTATTGTATAAATACGAGGCAACTCAATGGAGCATGGGAAACCTACCAGTGGCGGCATCCTCCAAGAATAGTGATAAGCCCTCCCCAAGCAACTGTCAGTTGCCAATAGCTCTTCAGTGAGGATGGGGTCTGAGATCCTCTGCTTCATCATTGCTAGAATTCTGGCTGGCTTGATCTTGTACAGGTCTTGTGTAGTAACAACAGCTGCTCTGGTTGCATTATTTTGATAGCCATGTCATATCCAGAAGACAGCCTATCACAACACTCTTCCCCATCCTCTGGCTCTTACATTCTTTCTATTATCTGTTGCAGAATATAATTTTTAAAGTGTGTTACTTTTGTTTATGCTCTGGAACATTTGTTTAATGATGCAAAGATGTGTTTGATTAAATAAAATTCACCCCAGGCAGGAAAACTCAAGCTACAAGACACATTAAAAATTCATCTGAAATTCCAGTTTAAAAAAAATAAATAAATAAATAAATAAATAAATAAATAAATAAAATTCACCTGCAGTCAGGAGGCTGAGTCGGCAACTAGCTGACAGGAAGTGGTAGGGAGGAGTCAGGTGGAGAAGGGTTTTTAAGGGGAGGTGTGGAGAAGCATCAGAGCTTTTTGGAGGACAAGAGCAAGGAAAGGAGGTGAGCTACTTGTTCTTCAGCCTCTGAAGAGCAGAATTCCACCTTAACCTTTGAATCTTGAGTTCTTTAGAGGCACAGAGGTTTAGTTAAGTTCTTTTCATTGCTTTGAAAGAGTCAGGACCTGAGGGAACAGAATTCAACAATTAAATTAAAGGACAACAGGCATCCTCTTCTACAATGTCCCCTAATGGGTGGTAGTATAGATGTCTCTCATTTAGGGCTGAGCACTCAGTCTTTTATTCTCAACACTTTGACCAGTAACGGGTGTTTCCATTGACTTGTGTCTACTGAAAACAAGGAGCTTCTTTGACCAATGTGACAGCAGCCCAGGTCTGTGAGTATAAGCACAAATGTGTAGAAGGCACTTTGACAGCATGACCATTTAGTGAAATACCAATGGCGGATTCTGCTCTCATGTGCTGGTTAGTGTTTGTCAACTCGATAAAAACTAGAGTCAACTGGGAAGAGCGAACCTCAACTGAAGAACTGGCTCTAGCAGATTGGCTTGGGGAGCATTTTCTTGATTTCTAATTGGTGCAGGAGGGCTCATCCCATGTGAGGGGTGCCATCCCTGGGCAAATAGTCCTGGGATGTATAAGAAAGGTATGTGACCAAGCCAGTGGGTTGGGGGTTGGGGGGGTAAGTCAATAAGGCAGCATTAATCTGTGATCTGTGCTTCAGTTCCGACCTCTAGGGTCTTAAGACCTTCAGATCATGCCCTGAGTTCCCTCAGTGATGAATTGTAATCTGGGAGTTATAAGATGAAATAAACCCTTTCCTAACCAAGTTGCTTTTGGTCATGTTGTTTATCACCATGATCGAGAAAAGACAGCAACAGAAAAGCAAACTAGATACCTAGGGCCTATGACCTCCTTAGCCATGGGTTTTTAATCAATATTACAGTACCAGGCATGAAATTTCCTCCTGTGGAGCAGGCCTCTAATCCAGTCAGAAAGAGGTTGATCACCCAATTAATAGCCACGCCACTCTTATACCAGTAGGCACATCATACCTGGCAGGTTGGTATTGCAACAGGCAGAGTCCAGTGTTGACAAGACCAGTGATGGTTTTTCTCCACCAGGAGCCTGCATAGCACCTTCCAGGACTATGAAAGCTAGCTAGCAGAGAGGGACTTTCTGGTCATCGGTTTCTGTATGTCCTGAAACCTAAGTGTGTATAGTCATCAGCAATAGGTTTGTACTATATGGTTATTGTCTTAGTTAGGGTTTTATTGCTGTGATGAGACACCATGACTATGGCAATGCTTATAAGGGAAAACATTTCATTAGAGCTTGCTTACAGCTCAGAGGTTTAGTCCATTATCATCACGACGGGAAGCACAGTGGCATGCAGACAGACATGGTGCTGGAGCAGTAGCTGGAAGTTCTACATCTGAGTCGGCAGATAGCAGGAAGAAAGAGAGAGACTGGGCCTGGCTTGAGCATCTGAAACCTCAAAGCTCACCCCCAGTGCACACTTCCTCCAATAAGGCTACACCTAGTAGTGCCACTCCCTATGAGGCCATGGGGGCCATTTTCATTCAAATCACCACAGTTATAGTGGGTAACCAAGGGAAATGGCAATAGCATGTGTGTAGCTGGAGAGCTTCTCTCCAGGTCCCATCAAGCCCCCACAGTCCCACAACCCACGTATAAAATAATCATTCAGACGCTTATATTATAAACTGTATGACCGTGGCAGGCTTCTTGTTATCTACTTTTTGATCTTAAATTAACCCATTTCTATCCATCTATAAGTTGCCACGTGGCTCGTGGCTTACCGGTACCTTACATCTTGTTTGTCATGGCGGCGGCTGGCAGGTCTCTCTGCCTCAGCCTTCCACTTCCCCCAATTTTCTTCTCTTTGTCCCGCCTATACTTCCTGCCTAGCTACTGGCCAATCAGTGTTTTATTTATTACCCAATCAGAGCAACACATGTAACATACAGAACATCCCACAGCAGCATGTGTGGTTTGGGAGGTCTTTCTGACCAATAACTCATAGGAAGATATTCCATTCCTAGCACTGAATTTTTGTTTAATAATACATATCTTCTGGGAGAGATACTATCAACCCATGCAGGGTCTTCCACTTTGAATTCTTTTTTAAAGTTGTATTTTGAAATTGTCTTAGTCAATATTCTGTTGCTGTGAAGAGACGCCATGACCAAGGCAACTCTTGTAAAGGAAAACATTTGATTATGTCTGTCTTACAGTTCAGAGGTTTAGTCCATTATCATCTGGGCAAGAAGCTTTGTGGTGATACACAGACAGACATAATACTAGAAAGGTAACAGAGTTCTACATCTGGATTGACAGCAGGAAGAGAGAGGGACGTTGGGTCCTGGCTTGAGCATTTGAATCCCCAAGACCCACTTCCAGTGACACACTTCCTCCAACAAATCCACATCTACTACAAGGTCACACCTCCTAATCCCTGTCAAGTAGTAACACTTCCTAATGACCAGGTATTTAAATCTGTGAGCCTATGAGGGGCATTCTTATTCAAACCACCATAGGAATTTTACTAACTAGTGAGTTTCCTTAAGGCTTTGGTATACATTCTTAATTTTGGTTGATCTACCCACTATACCCTCCTCCCTTCCATCCCCCTACCCCATTCCTGCTCATTCCTTTAACCCCAGTATCCCCTCCTCTTCTTTCATTTTATATGTAGTCTACTGTCCTTTAAACTGATTTTCAGATTAGATTGTGAGATAATAAACTTCTGTATGGCTTTTCATACACCCTTTGGGTTAGCCCTCCCTTTCACCCCCTGGCTTCCCTTGCCTGCTTAAGCTCTTCCAACCCCAGTATTCCACCTCTACTTTTATTTTTTCCTACAATATGCAATATGTCCCTGAGCATGTCCCCCAAAGCCCTTCTCTGGTTTCCTGGATTCCGTCATGATCCAAGTTAAACTCATAAAACAAAAGATTTGAAGCGAGGATCCATATGGTTCTGGTTAGTTTTTGCCAACTTCATATAAACTGAGTCACCTCGAGAGAGGAAACTACAATTGAGGAATTAGCTCCATGGGAATGCCCTGTGGGCATGTCTGGGGGGAATTTTCTTGGTCAGTTATTGATGGGGAGCCTATTTGGGGGTGGGGGTGGGGGTCACTGGGAAGGTGGGCCTGGGATGTATTAGAAAGTAGGATGAGCAAGACATGGAGAGCAAGTCAGTGAGCAGTGTTCCTCAGTGGTTCCCACCTCTGCTCCTGTTTGAATTTCTGTAATGATTTCTCTCAATGACTGACTGAAATAGACGAGACATATAACACAGTAAAACCCCTTCCTCCATAAGTTGCTTTTAGTCATGGTGTTTATCACAGTAATAGAAAACAAACTATGACAAATTATATATGAGAAAACATACAGTGTTTGTCTTCTTGGGCCTGAGTTACCTCACTCAGGACTTTTTCCAGTTCCATCCATTTACCTGAAATTTTCATGCCTTCATTTTTTTTTTCACAGCTGAGTAATTTGTGGTAATATGTACCCCATATTTCTTATTCACTCTTTAGTTGATGGACAGCTAAGTTGATTATGTTGCCTAGGTATTGTAAATAGAGCAGCAATGAACAAGTATGAAGATCAGAAGACGATTTGTAGAACTCTGTTCTCTCTTTTCACCATGTGGGTTCCCAGGAATAAAACCTAGGTCATTAGGCTTGGCAACCAACGCCTTTTTCCAGTGAGCCATCTTCCTGGCTCTATTTTTTAGCTTCCTGGGCTGGCCACCAGCTCATGAGCCTCCTTGCCTCATCTTCCTGAGAGCTGGGATGATAGCTATGTACCAATATGCCCAATGTTGAAAGTACAACATTTCATATAGTATTTTTAGTGCATTTCCATGTTGATTGCCACCTGTCACATGAGGTCACGTGTACAATTTTTCTGATTGTGGTATCATATCTATGGTCAAAAAGTTTTGGACTCTGGAACATTTTGCTTTTGGGTTTTCACATTAGAGATGTTTAGGCTATACTATACTACACCTATCTTACAGCTGAGGAAATAGGCAGATATCCCACAGATTCTCCCAGATACTGTGTATGAATATGAAGATTTCAATCAGGCCTTTATAAATCTGTGCTTGAGGCCAAAAAAAATAGACTTGGGGTTGTAATTTAAACATAATCCACCTATGATAGGAAGATGCAGCAATACTCATTGGCTGCACATATAGACTATTGTTAACTTATATATTAGTGCCAATCATTAGTAAAGTTAACTAAATTTGAAGTTTCCTCAAAGTTCATTAATGTACTAGTTACCTTGTTAAATAACAAACATTTTCTAAGGGGTAGCTGTTATTATTCTTAGCCACTTCTGGAGTCACATGACTGTGCACGCACTGTCAGCAGTCAGGCAAAATGCTTAGTCACTCCAGGGCCTTATGTCCTACATAATCTGTGTGCAGCATGGTCATGTAATCTATGCACATGCGTGGCGTAGCTACGTGAGCCCATATATGCATGCTCAAGGTAACCTATAAATGCAGGCTCTACTGCTCCCAGATCTTTCTCCCTCTTGCCAGAGGTAGCACCTCTCTCTCTCTCTCTCTCTCTCTCTCTCTCTCTCTCTCTCTCTCTCTCTCTCTCCTTCCTCCCTCCCCTTTCTTTTTTGTAGGCCTACCCACCTCCATCCTTTCCCTTCCCTAATAAAAACTCTTACAGTGGGTTCCACTGTACCTCGTGTTTTCTTGCACCCAGTAAATAACATCACCAAATAAATAACAGTAGAGATTAAGGGACAGATTGCCAGGATGCTTCTAGCTCTGAGTCCCCCCTAAGTTTTTAGTCATCCCAGCCTCAGTAGGGCGGGAGAATCTGTTTCCACACTCACGTGTGTTGCTGTCCTCCAGTTATGACTGGCTGTTGACCAGATGTTTTTTTTCTGGCCACATGGACCTCTCCAAAGACTGTGTGGGTGTCCTCATGCCGTGGTGGCTGGTTTCCTCAGAGGCTAGTGATGAGGGAAGTGTATAGCAAAGTGATGAGAGGAAAGAGAAAGACAAATATAGAGAGAATTATTGGGGGAATTATTAAGGCAACTCCATGTAGTTACAAAGGAGGTTTATTTAGGGGGATAACTTACAGCTAGTAAAGGGGTTAGTTACACGATCCGGGAGAGGTGAAGTGCAGTCCAGCTGGATTCTCTGGAGAACTCCGCTCAGTTGACCATCCAGCATCCAGGATCACCAGAAACCAAGAGAGCCTGCACATCCGGATCTCGGATCTTTTTTTTTTTTTTTTGGTTTTTCGAGACAGGGTTTCTCTGTGTAGCTTTGCGCCTTTCCTGGAACTCACTTGGTAGCCCAGGCTGGCCTCGAACTCACAGAGATCCGCCTGGCTCTGCCTCCCGAGTGCTGGGATTAAAGGCGTGCGCCACCACCGCCCGGCTTTTTTTTTTTTTTTAATGTGTGTGAATTTATTTATTTATTTATTTACTTACTTATTTATTTTTTCTTTCATTTTTCTTAAGAAATTTTCTACTCACTCCACATACTATCCACAGATCCCCGCTAAGGGCTCCCATCTCAGTCCCACCTCAGGGACAGGTCATAGGTAGGCATGACAGTTACTGGAAGCCTCACTGGGGGTAGTACTTCCAGGTCAAAGCTGAAACAGCTACCCACTACAGAGAATGCTCTCCAGATGGAAACTACCAGTCTTGAACAAACAAAAGGACCAACGCATCTACCCTACGCTATTAGTAGCACATGCCAAACTGGCCAGGAGGTGGAGTTTAGTGGTAGTCATTTTATTTTTAGTATCTTCCAAAGCAGCATTTATTCACCCATGGGCTCTTTTAATATTACAATTATTACACTTCATCTATTGTATGTAAGTATGTAAACATGAACAAACACACACACGTGTATGTGGAAGTCAGAAGACAACTTACAGGAGTCAGTTCTCTCCTTCTACCATGTGGGTTTTGGAGATGTAACTCAGGTCATCAGTTTGGCAGCAAGCCCCTTTAACTGCTGAGCCCTCCCACCAGCCTGCATGGATCAATTTTTAAAGCTAGCTACCAGCCTCAGAGACTTGGGAGGGGCTTGTGCTGGCCAGTCTTATGTCAACTTGAAACACAAGCTAGAGTTACTTGAAAGAAGGGAAACTTAATTGAGAAAATGCCTCCATAAGACCTGCTGTAAGGTATTTTCTTAATTAGCTCTTCATGGGGGTGCCATTGTGAGTGGTGCAATCCTTGGGCTGGTGGTCCTGGGTTCTATAAGAAAGTAGGCTGAGCAAGCCATGGGGAACAAGCCAGTAAACAGCACCCCTCCATGACCTCTGCATCAGCTCCTGCCTCCAGATTCCTGCCCTACTTGAGTTACTTTCCTGACTTCCTTTATAATGAACAGCAATGTGGAAGTGTAAGCCCAATAAACCCTTTCCTCCCCAACTTGCTTTTTGGTGATGGTGTTTCATCGCAGCAATAGAAATCCCAACAAAGACAGGTATAATAAAGAAGTAGCATAGTCCCTAATCATCTCCTCTTATGAAGTGGGAAACTGAGACAATAAACCTGTTTGTCATTATTACACAGCTTAGTGACGTACACCTTTAATCCCAGTACTCAGGAAGTAGAGTCAGGCGGATCTCTTGAGGTTCAAGGCCAGCCTGGTCTAAAGAGCAAGTTCCAGGACAGCAGAGCTACACAGAAAAATCCTGTTTCAAAAAAATGCCTCCCCACCCAAAAAGTGCTGAACTGGGCTTGACATCTCCTGTAACAGTGGTTCTCAACCTTCCTAATGCTGTGACTCCCAACCATAGAATTATTTTCACTACTTCATACTGTAATTTTGCTTGTTATCTATTGTAATATAAATATCTGACATGCAGGTTATCTTATATGCAACCCCAGTGAGAGGGTCATTGGACTGCAAAGGGGTCATGACCCACAGGTTGAGAACCACTCTCCAATGGCTTTGGGTGCTGGGATTGAACACATGCCTTGGTATATTGCTCAAGCATTCTGCCATGCAACTACTCACATCTCCCAAGTCTTGCTTCATACTTCTTTTCTGTATATTGTCAATGAATCATGGGTTGTCGCTTTGTGAGAAGTAAAACGTTTAGCATAAAACATAAAGATTTGCACAATCTAACTTGGGCTTCAGCTGTGGTCAGACAATGATCTGGGATTTTAGATAGCGTTTGGCTCATTTAACTATTTGTACAAGCTATGCAGCCCACCATGACTCCATTCCTTTCCTTGTTTGTTGGTGTTAGGGACTGATCTAGGGCCTTACATAAAAACCACACACTCCTGCTGCACCGTACCAGCAGTCTGCCACCCCTTCTAGGATCCTGGAACATATATCCTTTGAGATGGCTGACTTCAAGCTTCTGGTTCAGCTGAATTCTGGGGTCTTTACCAGAGTCTGTCACTGCTAAGTAAAAGTTTTCCCTTCTTTAAAAAAATATTTGTATGTATAGTTGTTTTGCCTGCATGTGTGTCTGTGTACCATGTGTTCAGTGCACACGGAGGGAGGCCAGAAGATGCTGTCAGGTCCCCTGGAGCTGGAGTTATAGATGGTTATGAGTTGCCACATAGGTCCTAGAAATCAACTCTGGGTCCTCTGGAAAAGCATCCACTGCTCTCAACTGCTAAGCCATCTCTCCAGATCTTAAACTTAGATCCCTTAGTCTCTGCAGCGGGCATTTTCCATACCATTACTCTTTTAAACACTAAATTAAAGTTGTGTTTTCAGGAATTTAACTGTGGATTTTTGACTGAGCGAGGGTAGTATAGGAGAGTGTTCAAAATGTCTTTTTCCTTTCCTTTTCTTTCTCTTTCTTTCTTCTCATTCTTTTCCTTTCTTGTTTCCTTCCTTTCTCATCTTCTGGTGCTGGAGTTTGAGCCCAGGGGCTCATGAATGCCGGGTGAGCGATGTACACTGAGCTGCGCCCCTAGGTGGAGGGTGTTTATATCACAGACAATTTAAAAGTGAGTCTTAGCAGAAAATGAAACCAGAATCTTGGCCAAAAGAACACATGGCCTCTCTCCTAGTTCCTACCAGAGTCCTTTGTCCCCACTGAAGCTTCATGAGCCAGGCCTCCTCTATCTGTATATCTCTCCACATTTCGTCTTCCAAGCTCCCACCAGAATGCCACACTATGCTCTGCTTCCAGCAGGGACTTTTCTAGCCCAAAGTACCAAAAATTTCCACATTTCCTCCCGCAAACCAGTTCCAAAGGTCTAAGAGCCATGTGATCAGGTTTATCATAGTAACAGCCCCACTCCTGGTCCCCATGTCCAGTCTTAGTCTTCCTGTAACTGTGATAACATACCCCGACAAAGGCAACACTTAAGGAAGAAAGGGTTTATTCTGGCTCAGAGTTCAAGGGTAAAGTCAGTCACGGTAAGGAAGTCCTGGAAGCAGAGCATGAGTAGCTGGTCACCTTGCATTCACAGTCCGGAAGCAGAAGACGATGCTGGTGCTCAGTTGGCTTTCTACTTTTTGTGCTTTTCAGGACCCAGGCCCAGGAAATGGTGTCACCCACTTTTTTAAAAAGACCTATTTATTTTATTTTATGTGTATGGATGTTTTGCCTATACATGTTGTCTTAGTCAGTCTCCCATTTCTGTGAAGAGACACCATGACCAAGGCAACTCTTGTAAAGGAAAACATTTCATTGGGGCTGGCTTACAGTTCAGAGGTTTACTCTGCTATCCTCATGGTGGGAAGCATGGTGATGTGCATGCAGACATGGTGCTGGAGAGGTAGCTGAGAGTTCTGCAACCAAATCAGCAGGAAGTGAGAGAGACACTGGGCCCGGCTTGAGCATCTAAACCTCAAAGCCCACCCCCAGGGACACACTTCCTCCAAGGCCACACCTCCTAATAGTGCCACTACCTGGTGACCAAGTATTCAACTCTACGAGCCTATGGGGGCCATTCATACTCAAACCACCACATGTATGTATGTGTACTATAGGTGTGCCTGGTGCCCACAGAGCTCAGAAGAGGGTGTCGGATCCTAGGAACTGGAGTTACAGGTAGCTGTGGACCACAAAGTGGGTTCTAGGAACAGAACCCAGATCTTCTGCAAGGGCAACAAGTGCTTTTAATACTGAGCCATCTCTCCAGCCCGTATGTTTCCTACTTTCAGGGTGGATCTTCCCAGTTCAATTAAGCTGATCAAAATAATCCCTCACAGGCATGGCCAGAGGCTAAAACAACCTAAATAATTCCTCACAAGTTATACACAGAAGTGTGTCTCCTAGGTGATTCTAGGTCCTATCAAGGTAAAGCCAAGCCATCACAGTCACTGTGATTTTGATTCCTCCTAGCGGCTCATGGACGTGGAATCATGGGATGTTTGTCTCTGTGTATTTTCTTTCATTCAGCACAGTGTCTTCTGCAGCAGGTCGCTTCCTTTTAAAACCCCTGAATAAAGTTCCATTCCATTGCAGATAATATTCTGCTGTGTAGAACTCCTTTTGCTCATTCCTTCACCCGTGGGTTGACATTTGTTTCCACTTTTCAGCAACTGTGACTAATGCTGCTGTGGTTAAGGGTGTGCAGAAATCTGCTCAGGTCCCTGCTTTCAGTTATTTTTGGTATATATCCAACAGTAGAACTGAGACAGATAACATGACCTAACTCTCTCCAGTAGTTTTTGGCTCAGTGTTAAACACTATTAAATACTATAAAAGCATTGTTGATGTTTCAGGTTTTGTTTTTGTTTTGACGCAGAATCTTGCTAGGTAGCCCAGGTTGACTTTGAACTTTCATTGACTTTCCTACCTCAGCCTGGCACTGGGATTACAAACAAGTGCTGTCATTCCCAGCAATTAATTATTACCATTGTTAATGGTAACAATAGGCCTTTATGGTAAGCATTCCTTTTAACGTTTATTTCCCCATTAACTTAAATGTTCAGGGTGGGGGTGGGGGTGGGGCTAGGGCAATCTGACTCTAATTGACAGTTGTTAGATCCTTCCCTGGCTCTCCTCTGCCTTGCGTGGAGGACTGTCAGTCAAGCACTCTATCTTTGGGCTCTGTAAGTATGGTTTGGCTCCTTTGAATGTTTCATTGATACCTTAAGAGAAATAGAGTTTGACCACAGTGGCTTATTGCCAAAACATCTGGTTGCAGAAGGCATTACTCAAACACAGCTCGCTGTGTTTTTTGGCTAGGCTGGTTGACCAGCAAGCTCTTGGGATCCACCTGTTTCTGCCTCCCAGTGCTGGGGCTACAGGCACTTGAATCATGCTGCTGAGATAACATGGGAGTTCCCAGGGTTGAAAGCAGGCCTGGGAAGCAACAGGCAAGGAGGAAAAAAGGGGTGAAAAATGCAGAGTGCAAAGATCATAGACTCCAAAGCCACATAGCCTGGACTCCACGGCTACTGGGTGGGTCTAACTTTCTATTCATATAAGCTGCAAAGAGTTACTTAATTTCTTGGTACTCAGGCATCTCAACTAGCTCTTTGGCTGATTGTGATTATTTGTGTAAAATAAGGTCCCAGAACATGGGACTGACTGGTCAACGTGTAACTATTTAAGCAGAATCTGTAACTACTGACAGCCTGGCTTGCTTTCTCCTAACAGACATATTATTCAGCTTCAATTTAAATCTTTTAGGACATTGCCACCTTTTGTCTCTGTTGTGCTATTCTTCAAGTTACCAGAGAAAACTGATCATGGTCCTCTGATTCTCTATTATCTTTAGAACAGAGACCAAATCTAAGAGATTACACCCTTTTGTGATCTAGAGCTATCCTGTCTTTTTTTCCCCTAAAATTGCATCATTCTCATAATAGACAGACTTTATCCACTCAGTAAATATTTATTAGCATCAGGACAGTACAATGCAAACTGTAAAGTCAACCCCCCAATGGTGGTTTCTGCTGTGAGGGAATTTGCATTGCAAAAACACGGTAGAAGCAATGGAAAGGGTAACAGGTGCAAATGAAAACAAGCAAGCACAGACCTGCCAGACCCACTTACACCTCTCAGTGAGCTGGACTGGTGGCACATGCCTGACACTCCAGCACTTGGCAGCCTAGGCCAATCAGATTCAGAGTTTAAGGCCAGCCTAGGTGTGCGAAACAACTCAGAGCAAGCCCATCCCTCAAACAAAGCCACCTGTGTGCCGTCACACACACACACACACACACACACACACACACACACACACACACATACACACACATCGCCGCTGTGTTCTGTTGGTTCTCCTCTAGGTCCATGTTGCCCAGGCAGGCTTCAAGCTCCTGGGCAAGCTTGAAGCTCAAGCAAGCCTCCTGACTTACCTTCCAGAAGAGATGGGACAGCAGCATGCTCCACTCTGTTCAAAAACTTGTTTTTCTTTTTGAGAAATATCACACTGTAGCCCAGGGTTGCCTAGACTTCAATAGAATCTTGAATCTGTGACAGTTTTCTTGCCTCAGCCTCCCAAGGGCTGGGATTACAGGTGTGAGCCACCACACATATTTTGGAAAGCATTTCCTAACTGACTTATTCTCCTGCACCTTCAGAGCACCCTGTGCAAACTGCTTCTGTAGACCTTGTCTCACTGATGGTTTATTTGGATTTTTTCCTTCCAACACTTCCATTCCCCTATGAGACTTTCTTTTTTTTTTTTTTTTGGTTTTTCGAGACAGGGTTTCTCTGTGTAGCTTTGCGCCTTTCCTGGAACTCACTTGGTAGCCCAGGCTGGCCTCGAACTCACAGAGATCCGCCTGACTCTGCCTCCCGAGTGCTGGGATTAAAGGCGTGCGCCACCACCGCCCGGCTGAGACTTTCTTTTTTTGATTCCCAGGGTATTATATATTTGTTGAATGCATGTTCATTTTGAGGGAACTTAGAAAAAACGGAAATGTAATTTTATATGCATGGATGTTTTTACATGCATGTATGTCTATGTACCACATGCAAGCCTAGTGACCCTCAGAGGTCAGAAGAAAGTGTTGGATCTTCTAGAACTGGAGTTACAGATAGTTATGAGCTGCCAAGGTGGTGTGGGGGTCGCTGTGAGTGTCATGGCATGCAGGCAAAAGAACCTAGAAGAGGTAAGAATGAAACCTCAGTTCAGCCAGGCTAGATCAAACTTCCAGAGAGTCTGATGCCAGATGGTTTATTGTAAGCATTTTTAAACACAGTAGCATTTGGAAAAATGTTTCTCAGTATAATACAATCTCTGGGGCACAAGGAGACATAATTACATCAAAACTTAACTCAAAGTACATATCATTTCTTCCAAGAAGATAAGTTTAGAGAGAAGCTACCTGTATTCGCTTAAGGGCCTAAGATCTGATGTGATCTCTGACTGAGACAGCATAGAGGTCAGCAGGCTATTTCACCTATAGATGGGTTCTGTTAACTGACAGCTAAAGATAGAGGTCTAGGAGAGAGAGAGTATGGTTATGCGAATCCATGAGAATCTGTTACAGGATATCAAGAATTTATTAAGATATAAAATGGGGACAATACACTCACGGATACAGAACAGAGTAAAAAGCCATCGTTGTCCTCCATGCTGCTCAGGGGTGAAGGGAACCAACTGTCCGATCTCCGACCACCCAAGAGAGAGTGAGTGCGCCCCCTCCACAGTTTTAACCAGTCTCATACCCAGAAAGGGCCACGCACCTTGGGGCAGATAGTCCAAAGGTCATTCGTTGAACAGAACAAATTCCCACAACAGAGTATGGGATAATCATTCTGGGGGATTTGGGTGAGGTCTGGCTCTACAAATAGCAAAGGTCACCAAGTCATTAATAACACCCACTCTTGGCTTTCTGAGTGTAGGGTGATATATTGTGTACCCTAATAAAATTTGCCTGAAAATCAGAGGACAGAACAAGCCACTAGATTAAACATAGAGGCCAGGAAGTGGTGGCACACACCTTTTATTTGTTTTTTTTGTTTGTTTGTTTTTTGTTTTTTGAGACAGGGTTTCTTTGTGTAGCATTGCACCTTTCTTGGAGCTCACTCTGTAGCCCAGGCTGGCCTCGAACTCACAGAGATCCGCCTGGCTCTGCCTCCTGAGTGCTGGGATTAAAGGTGTGCAACACCACTGCCCAGCGGCAAACACCTTTAATCCTAGCACTTGGGAGGCAGAGAGCCATCTGGATCTCTGTGAGTTCAAAGCCACCCTGGACTATATGAGATTGACTTAGTCTACAAGAGAAACAGAGCCAGGCAGTGGTGACACACACCTTTAATCCCAGCACTTGAGATCTCATGCCTTTAATCCCAGTATGTGGGAAGTCACATGCCTTCAATCCCAGCAATAGGAAGTAATATGGTGGACAGAGAAAGATATAGAAGGTGTGAGGAGACAGGAACTAAAACCTTTTCAGCTGAGGAAGCTTAATTTGGCTAGAGGCTTTTTGGCTGAGGCTTTCCAGGCTGAGGAGTCCTAAAGGTAAGAGGTGGTTTGTTCCTTTGTCTCTCTGATCTTTCAGCATTTACCTTAATATCTGGTACTGGGTTTTTTATTAAAAGACCATTTTAACATTCATGTTACATAAGTGGAATGGTATTTTATTTACTCCATTGAGGAGATAACCCTGTGTGGTTAACATTCTTGGTTTCCCTAGTGCTTATCTGTGAATACAAGAACCTTTGTGCCCCCAACAATATGAGTGCTGGAAACTGAACCCAGGTCCTCTGGAAGAGCAGTCAATGCTCTTAACGGTGGAGCCATCTCTCTAGCCCCACATTTTGGAGAACTTTTTCTCTTGACATGGCTACAGACTTATAAAAAGTAGCAAAACTATGAGCCCATGACGGCTCAGCAGGCAAAGGAGCCTGCTGTGCAAGCCCTTAACCTCGAGTGCCATCCCTGGAAGCCACAGAAAGGTGAAAGGAGAGAGTGGACTCTGCAAAGTAGTCCTCTGAGCTCTACACAAGTGCTGAGGCATGAGCACTCACTGCTCCAGAACCACACACACACACACACACACACACACACACACACACACACACACACGCACGCGCACGCACGCACGCACACGCACGCACACACACACACACGCACACACATACAGCATCAAAAGTAACAAAAGTAGAGAATTCCTCGAACACTCCTCATATGACTTCCCTGTCTTACATAGCTATAGTATATTATCAAAACTAGGAAGCTGGCGTTGGCATAAAGCAATTAACTAGACCACAAGCCCTATTTGGGCTACATCATCTTTTGTATAAACTCATTTTTTTTTGTCTTTTGTTTTTTGTTTTTTGAGGCAGGGTCTCACTCTGCACTCCTGGCTGACTTATAAAGAGCAATTTGTTACATAGACCGGGATGACTTTGAATTTACAGAGATCTGCCTGCCTGACTCTGAAATGTTGAAATTACAGGCTTGTGCCACTAGGCCCAGATTAAACTTCGTATTTGTAAAATTTATCATTATAGTCCTGTGACCCATGAATCCTATATACATACAATCAAGATGCAAAGCCGTTCCATTACAACAAATAAGTTCCTTGCGCTAAGTGTTCAAAATGACCTCAGTTAACTAGATTTTCTTTGTATCATTACAGGGAAGTAAAATGGAGTGGATAGATACATTGTATATGAGCTCTAGAATGCATTCTGAGGGCCCTGTGAATTCCCTCTACCAATTTAGCCCTTTTAAATGGTCTCATGTCGTTGATGTTAACTTTGAATTCACTATTTAGTCAAGGGCGGACTTAAACTCCTGATATCCTGTCTCCAGCCTCCTGCCAGCTCGGATTAGAGGCGTCTGCCATTTTTTCCTAATGTTTTTATCTTGTAGCCATCCCTATTCTCCATGCTGGACTTGTTCCAACTGTGGAAGTTATAAGTAGGCAATTCTGAACGTCTTTTTTAAAAATCTGACAAGCATCTTCAAACAAACCTACAACTTTCTGCTTGCTAATGGCAAATTACGAAACAGACGCAGACCACAAGTACTTGCTGCTCTAAGCTTCGTTTTGAAACTTGGGGGCATGGAGGGTGGCCGCTGCATTGCAGTAAAAACTGACTGGAGGCGTCACTTAGTGGAGACTGTCCTCTGCACCCATTCGCTCCCAAGCTGCGGGGTTATCTCCGTGTGGCCAATACGTCCCAGGCCTTAGCAAACTGAACGTGCTTTGAAAAGGCGAGGGCATTGGAGACTGGGATTAAGGAAACAGAGCCCCTTCAGCAAATGGCCCACCATCTTCCTCCAACTCCAACTCCCCGGGGTGTTGTACTGTTCGGTCCCGTTGGTCCCCACTCCTGACCGAGCCTGCAAATGTCTGTATCTCCGGGAGACACCTCAAGGAGGGACAACTGCAACAGCACAAAATTCCTGATGCCGCTGCATAGAGCTTCCGGAGACGCTTTTTCCAGGCCACGCCTGAGCCCGGGCAGCTGGCGGGGGAAGGAGGGTGGGGTGGGGAGGACGACGGTGGGGGACGGGAGGGGACGGCCACCCCGCTCCGCGCACGCGCCCTGGCCGCCCAGCGGTCGCCCGGGAAGCCCCGGCTCAGACGCCAGCGTCACCTCGCGCCGCCTCCGCCCTTCCTGCTTTCCGTTTTCCTCCCCGCGCCTGCGCGGCTCCAATTGTTTTGGCTTTCCGGTGGGGCCGAAGGAAAAGGGCGCGGTGAGCCAGATGAAGGCGGGGTCCGGCCGCGGGCACCTGGGAGCCGGCGGAGCGGCTGCAGGAGCGGGCCAGGGCGCGGACGCGGGCCGTAGGCCGTGACGGCCTAACCCAGGAGGCGCGCGGAAGCGGGGGCGGAAGCGGGCGGCCCGGGTCCCCGCAGCGCCGCCACGCCCCCGCCGTGCGTGCGGCCGCGTGAGTGCAGCCCGGCGGAGCGGCGCGGTGAGCGGGGCGGCGGGAGCCGAGGGTGGGCCCGGCCGGGCGCGAGGCGGGCGGGCGGGCGGGCGGGCGGCCTTTGTGGGCCGGGGCGGCGGCGGCGGCGGCGGCGGCGGCGGCTTTCAAACCCGGGCGCTTCCGCCGAGCGCGCGGTGTTTCCGGCGCGGCCTGCGCGGGCCGCGGGGATCGGGGCGGCGTCCCGCCGAGGCAGAGCTGTTTTTGCCCCGCGCGGGTCGCGTGGTCGTGAAGCGGCGGCCGACGAAGGGCGACCGAGTCCTTGCTTTTCTTTTCTTTCTTTTTTTTTTTTTTTCTTGGCACATCGGCAGTAACCAGGAGAGACCCGGGTTAGCACAGGTCCTGTCGCCCTCGGCCTCCGGTGGGAAGGGGAAGCTGCCCTTTGAAACCTGTTTGCTTTAGACGGAAATCGTAAATTGGAACGCGACTCTCAGCTTCTCCCGATGACTCTGAAGACCGTAGAGCAGACTGCTCCGCTCTAGTGCAGTTGTTTTGAGTTAACGTGTGCTCCCCCTTCCCCCGGCCCCAAGCCCCTGGCCTAGTAGTAGTTTGATTCCTTTTTTATAGCTACTTATAGGAAAAGGAATGCGCCTCTCCGGGCTGCAGATCTCTAGGATTTCCTTGGTGGCCCCTCTGAGTTAAAACAAGAAATGAAGATAATAAAATTGAAGAGACTTTGCTTTGTGAACAGCTATATGAGCTTTGTAAAAAACGGGGGAAGACCGTACTGGTCACGTGTTGTTTATACATGAATCTGTAAGTCTGGCTCACTGGGCAGACACCGAGGAACAGCCCTATCGACAGTGTGCTCTGAAATTACATTTTCTTTCTGTGAGGCAACTAGTTAATACGTTTGTTTGTTTTGTTATTTTTTCCCCTCATTTCTTTTGAATTGTGAATTCTTCCCCAAATTTGAGTAATACAGACCAAATCTTCTGCAGTTGAGAGAATGCCTTCGTTTAGCTGGTCTTTGGGTAAAGCCATTTGTAATCTGAGGACCTTTTGAAAAGTCAAGTCAGTTACTTGTTTTTCCCAATCTCTGCGATGTGGAATGTTGCTGTTCTTTCCGTCTGTCTGATAACATTATGCCTTTCCGCTTTGCTCTTTTGTTAGTCTAGTGCTTTTTCAGATACTTTTAGAGCAGGGCCAGAAATCTTCGAGAGAGTATATAACTCTTGGCAACTATGACGTTTGTGTTGATGCTGCTTTGTAGTCCGTGTGTTTCCCCAGAGTTATTTCCTCTTCAGATAAGTGCTGTACTTCTCCCTTTTATTTCCATAAGAGCAATACTGTAAAATCTGTTAATTTTATTTACAGAGACTATAAGGAGATGAGAGAAATAAAAAAAGGCGTCATAGTGACTAGTGTGGCTGCCATAATGAGCATTTCTTTGTATCTATGCCTTGAATATCGAATGTGTTTCCGACGTTTGTTAAATTCCTAGAAACCAGAATTCTCTCTTGAGGTAGACTGTATTACAGTGTAACCCAGACTTGCCTTGGAATCCTGCTTAAGCCTCTTGAAACCCGGGATTTCGGACTAGCACTACCATGCTATGTTGAATGCAGTCTTTAAAGCTAGAAAATACCTGGTTTTCCACAGAGTTGCGTGCTGTTTCGAAAGTAGTTGACCCACCTTCCCAGCCACATTCCAAAGACAGTTGGGGCTGAGAGAATGATTGGCTTTGCTGTCCTGAAACGTAAATAAAAATCATAGAGTTGTTTACACACCAATCTTTCCCAGTTCTGCAGAGTTTGAATAAAACAAATACTTATGTAACTTGGGGTGTTAGGGATAGCAGGTTAGTTTCAAGCAGTCTTAGGTGTGTGAAGGGTGTTCCTGATCTGTTTGTCAGCAAATTGGAGTTCTTAGATTCTTTCATGGGAAGGAGAGATTGCCGTGGGAGAGTTGAAGACAATGTATTCAGTGGGAACATCTCCTTTCTTTACTCCACTCATATCAATGACAATAGTGACTTGTAGTGCCTTCCACTGCAGGCAGGGGCTCCAAGAACTTTACCTTTGTGGTTTACTTGTTTGTTTATTTTGCAACATTGGGGATGATAAACAAGCACCCTGCTTTTTATTACTGAGCTATAGCCTCGGCCCTTGGTTTGTTTTTTGTGGCAGAGTCTTCCTGGGTAGCCTAAGGTCTACCTGAGCTAGCGTGACTCCCCAGCCTGTTGGGGGCATGCTCAACATCAAGTTTTTAGTTTTGTTTTTCTGTAAGGAAACACATTTTAGTAGTCATAATCAGTGTTAAGGGTTGCCCCTTGCAGCCCTATGTAAGAGTGCTTGAGTATCTAAGATGATACTTACATAACAGGCTATTAGGAATGACAAGTTAATTTCAGCACTATTAATGTATGAAACAGTTCCTGGTTCTCATGTGGAAATTGTCTTCTGTTGTGGTTGGAGAAATTGACTGCAGAAAATGGAGTGTTAGTGGAAAAGTTTGGGTCAGTTTTGCCTCAGTTCAGCCTGCCTCCCCTTCTTGAGACACTGAGTAAAATGGAGTGGTAAAGGAGTGATAATCCAAAATGGTATCCTGTGCTCAGTTGTTCTGTCTTAGGCTATTGGTAACTACTGATCATAATTGAGTTGAGGAGCTTGGCCTGATGTAATTTATGTAAGTGCATATCATTAGCCTGACTGAGCTGTGTGCTCCTCTTCAGTTTGAGAAGGAAGGGACATTTGGGAACAGACTTCAAGTTTTATTAGAGTATGGGAAAGTGCTAAAATTTATCAAATTTAATAATTCCCCTCCCCCCCAGCTGAGGACCAAACCCAGGGCCTTGCGCTTGCTAGGCAAGCGCTCTACCAGTGAGCTAAATCCCCAACCCTAAATTTGATAAATTCTAAAAACAACAAAACAAAACAAAAAACGAGCCTCTTCTCCCACTTGTTTCTTGTTCTAACTCTAGAAACTCGTTTGTGTAGCGTTTGTTGTTTAAAGATCAAGTAGTGAGCTGGGCACACCTCCAGCTCTTGGGAGGCAGAGGCAGGCAGATCTCTGTGAGTTAGAGGCCAACCTGATCTACATAGTGAGTTCAAGGACAGCCAGGGCTGCATAACAAAAATAAAACAAAAAGATCAGATGTCTTTTCTAAACATTCTCAATTTTTGGTTGATTTGGTAGCTGTAAAGGAAGCTGCTTCTGATCCTATTTAGTCCTCCCAAAGGAGCGACCTCTTTCAAAGTGAGGCTTGTTCAGTGGCTGTGCCTTCCTGGCTCTGGCTTTAATTTGTCTGCACATTTTAAAAACTAATTTCACTAAAATATGATTTAGAGCTGATCGTGGTGGCTCATGTGTGTGCTATTGGCATTGGAGAAACTGAGGCCGGAGATCAGATCGAGACAAACCTGGGTTATGTAGAGTACTCCAGGACAGCCTGACCTAGAGTGAGACACTGTTTCAGAAATACCACAAGTTTTATCAAAGATAAAAAGAGGGGGCTGCATTTGGGATACTGTGTTTTCCAATGCTGGGATTGAAGGCAGGACTTAATTGCACTTGCACCCCTTGTTTTACTTTTGACAGGCAAATAATTGTATGTATTTCTGAGATACAATGTGAATTTGAGAGATTTGTTTTTTAATTATATATGTAATTCTGAATGTGGGTATGTGCACATGTGTGGGTGCTCTAGGAGGTGAGTTGTCAGATACCAGAGACTGTTGAGATTGATGTGGGTGCTGGGAACTGCACTTAGGTTCTCACAAAAGTAACCTCTGAGCCGTCTCTCCAACCCCAACGTAAAGTTTTAATGCATACATTTGGAATGATTAAATCAAGTTATTTAATATGCTCATCATCACCTTACCTACCTAGGTGGAGCGAGAGAAACGTTTCAGATCTCCCCTTAGCAGTTTTTAGATTTTGCTGTTTGAGACCTTCTCAGCTGTAGCCCAGTGTCTTGGCTTCTCTTCCTCTTTCTCATCTCTGGCTGTGAGGAAATGCCCCAACCAAAGCCATAGGAGGCTTTATTTTGGCTCGAAGTTCCAGATTATAGTCCATGGTAGCTGAGAAGCCACAGCAGCAGGTTTTAAGTGAGCTGGCCACATTGCATCCACATTCAAGAGAGAGACATTGCTAGTGCTCAGCTTCCGTCCTCTGTTGTGTCCAGTTAGGACCCCCTCCAGAAAATGGTCTCACTCACAATTAAGATGGGACTCAATGAGTCACATGAATTAACAATCAAGATAGTCCTTACTCAGCAGGCGTGCCCGGAGGCCCACCTCTCAGATAATTAGCAGTTTTTGTACAATAGCATTATTACTGTGGAATACCTCACTGTGTAATAGACTGTAAGACTTATTTTCCTGTCCAGAATTTTGTAATGTAACAACTGCGAGGGCTGGAGACATGGCTCAGTGGTTAAGAGTGCTGGCTGCTCTTCCAGAGGTCCTGGGTTCAATTCCCAGCAACCACATGGTGACTCACAACCATTTGTAGTGAGATCTGACGCCCTCTTCTGGCATAAAGTTGTACATGCAACTACAAGCCTTGTTCACACTCTTTCTCCATCATTTATCTTTTGAAGACAGGGTCTCCCTCTTAGCTCAAGCTGGCATGGAAGTCTCTGTGAAGCCCAAGTGGCCTCAGATGTGTAATCCTCCTCTTGCAGCAGCCGTCCAAGTTCAGGGATTTCAGGGAGTCACCAAGCCTGTACTTCCCTGCCTTTTTACACTTCATTTTTCATCCACAACTCAGTTCATTGTTGATAGGTCTCATTTTCACGTTGAATTAGCTGTTATTGTTACCACTTTGAGTGTTTCAGTAATACTTTGTTTATGTAGATTAGCAGATAACTTTTCTCCGGCGTGGTTTGAAGCTTGCAGCCTGAAGACTTACATTGCATACTTGGAGGATGGAGGCTTCTGCGAGTTAGATAGGCACTCCACCACTGCACTGTCTCCAGACACTTGGACAGTTCAGACAGCAAACCTAAGTCCTCTGGTACTAACCAGAGACTATGGATGGCATGTAGAGTGACTTGACAGTCGCTTACCATGGCTTCATCTAATGAGTGCTTGCATTTGATAAATCTCTCTCTCTCTCACACACACACACACACACACACACACACACACACACACACACACACACACACATATCCTCCTGCCTCAGCCTTGAGTGCTGGGGTTACGGGAATGTGCTGGCTCTTTGTATAAATAGACCTTTGTGAAACTTGTCTTTTGCACATCTGTATTTTTCAAGTGTATGTAATTATTTCTGTAGTTAATAAAACAGGAAGCAATTTTAAGTAGTTTTGGACCAGGTCATTATAAGTAATAGTTGTGTTCTTTTCCTTTGTTTTGTTTTTAGACAGGGCCTCACTATGTAGACCGGGCTGGCCTCAAACTCACAGATTGCCTCTGGGTGCTGAAATTAAAAATGAGCACTGCTGCACCTGGCCTTTGTGTTTCTGATTTTGAGACAGAATCTCTTCCTGTGTAGCCCAGGCTAGCCTTAAACTTAGAATCTTCCTGCCTTGGCCTCCCAAGAGCTGATTTTCAGGTGATCACCACCATATTCAGACAGTAGGGTTTTTTTTTTTTTTTTTTTTTTTTGGTTGATTGGGTTTTTGTTGTGTTTTTGGACATGGGGTCTTGAGCTCTTAGGCTCAGGCATTCTTCCTGCCTTGGCTGTTGGCTGGGATAACAGGTGCTTATGTGTGCCTAGCTAAGTATTTTTGAATCTGTAACAGCCTTTCTCAACATGTATAAATCTAGATGTCTTCCTTTCACTTTTGGGCTTAATTTTGGACCCTTAATGAAGGGTACTCGTCTAAGAGAAAAACTATTGCCAAAGTCCACTGAACCAGAAATAGCAGTGTTGGAATAGGTAAGAGGTGTTAGATGAAATCCAGGTATGGTGGCTCATGTCTGATATCCCAGCATTCGCTGAGGCTGGAGGGTTTACTGTGAGTTTGAGGCTATTCTGGACTCAGTTCCAGACAGTTTGAACTACAGAAACCCTGTCTTAAAAAACAACCACCAATACCAAAAAAAAAAAATTTCAGTTTTGAAGAGAAGTATAATACAGGTAAGGTAAGATGCAGTTAACTAAAGATTATATTTTAGTTCAATTTTCAATAATTTAAGGCTGTGCTTACTTGTCTTTATGATCTAAAGAGAAGATACTGTAATAAAAACTGCAGGTATATATTTTTCAGTCGGTAGCTCTTCATCCTGCAACACTGCAAAGATGCAGTAGCACTTGTATTCACAGCACTCAGGCAGCTGAGGCAAGGGTACCCTTGGGCCAGCCTGAGCCACATAGTGAGATCCAGCTCCCCACCCCACCCCACAGCTGGAGTGTTAGAGTGCTTGCCTAGGATACAGGACGCCCTGGATTTACATAAACCAGTTGTGGCACACTCATGTAATCCCAGCACTGTAGAGGTAGAGACAGGAAAGAGGTCCAGCCTGAGAATATGTCATGAGACCCTTTCTCAAAAACAAAGCACACACAAACAACAAAAACACACACTAACAAAAACCACTGCTAACAACAAAAGGAGATTAAAACAATGGTATGGTCAGTTTTTTTGTGAGTAAGAGTTGTATTAAAAAACCAAGTCCATTCAATTGCATGCTGCCTTTGAGATGAAGGAAGAATAATAATGTTTTGAAAGTCTATTTTTTAAAATTAGGTAATGTATTTCATTTGTTAACAAAACCCAGAATATTTAAGTAGATAATAAATTTTCCTTTCTCACTGTGAGCTGCTTTTAGTGGTGGACAAGTACTTGCTGGGTCTGCACATTTTACTTGTTCTGCAGTATTTCTTAAGGCAAAGAGTAAATAAAGTACCCTATGTCTCTATCAATAATTTGTAGTTTGATCAGGGGATAGTGGCACAGACCTGTAGTCCCACTAGTGGAGGTTGAGGCAAGAAAATTTCAACTTAGTGGCCAGCCTTGGCAATACATAGAGATCTCTCCAAAACAGAAACAAACAAACGCAATCAAAGAAAAACCCCAGCAAACCAATGCCCAAATTTGGAGCTTAAGCTGACCCTGTCTCTCCATAAAACAACCTTGGGCTGGAGTGCCAGCAGCTGAACTTAGTTTAGCAGTGGCGAGGCCTTAGGTTTGTCCCCATCTCCCTTTAGAAAAGCTTGACAGTTATAGGAAAGCTGTAGTTGAGGGAGAATGTTCCCAGTACCAGCGTGTTCCTATAGTTATCTGTTTCATTCTTTTGCCTGCCCCTGATGGATTTCCCTGGTTTCTAAGAGACTTAAAAAGTCAGCTGTAGTTTTGGCTGTGATTTGTAGTTAGCAGTAAATGTACTTGGTGTTTGAGAACTGCTGTGGGATGTTCTGTATGGCAAATGTGTTGCTAATTAGTCAATAAATAAAGCACTGATTGGCCATTGGCTAGGCAGGAAGTGTAGGTGGGACAAGGAGGAGAATAAAGCTGGGAAGTGGAAGGCTGAGTCAGAGAGACACTGCCAGCCGCCAAGATGAGAAACAGCATGTAAAGATGCCGGTAAGCCACGAGCCATGTGGCAAGGTATAGATTAATGGAAATGGATTAATTTAAGCTGTAAGAACAGTTAGCAAGAAGCCTGCCACGGCCATACAGTTTGTAACCAATATAAGTCTCTGTGTTTACTTGGTCGGGTCTGAGGGGCTGTGGGACTGGCAGGTGAGAGAGTTTGTCCTGACTGTGGGCAGTAAATGTACTTGGTGTTTGAGAACTCTAGTGGTTGGCAACTCTCAGTACCTCAAGTATAATTATTGGCACATGGTAAATACTCAAAAAAAAATAGTTGAATTCGTTTTATCTAATATTAATTTATCTTCAAAGAAGCTAAACAGTTTCTTCAACATTATTCAGTAAAGGATGTCAGCTTCTATTAATAAGAAGGGATATGTGATATATTGTTATTGCTGTGCCGAGAATTGAGACCAGGGGCTGGAGTATGCCAGGTATGCACTCTATGATGGTGCTGTATCACCAATCCTTTAATTTTAGATATAAGAGAGTGATATGCAAAACAGGTGTTGAAAAGAAAAAAACGTAAGGTGTATTGTTACATGGTAGATAATGTAGGATAGTGTTTGAGACTTGCTGCTGTGATCAAATACTTGAGAAAACAGCTTAAAGGAAAAGACTTTGGTCCATCAGGGCTGGAGGATGTGGTGGCAGAGTAGTTCACATCACAGCAGTAACAGGAAGGGGCCAGGGCAAAATAAAGACCCCCAGGAATACCTCACTTCCCACAGTTCAACTGACTTTTGAATTTTGGATTTATTCATCAGTGGATTAAACCAGCCTCTAGTTCAGAGATGACCTTTTCTCTAGGAACTACCCTCACAGGCATCTCTCTTCAGTTACTTAATATAAGTGGTTCTCACTCCAATCAAGGTGAAAGTCAAAATGGGCCATTATGTACAGGCTCAGAGTGTTCAGAGTGTCTTTCAGGTTTTTCTTATAAGAGCAAGGAATTGTGTTACAGAAAGTATTGGTGTTGGTGGGCATCTCAGTTTGTTAATCATCCTGACCTTGTATATACAGAGCTATACAGCTCAGGTGTGGAAGTCACAGGACAACTATTCATGTTGCCATTAGTAAAGATAATCTGTTCAATTATGAGATGCTGCCCTAGATTTCTTGAGAGTTTTAATATAGTATATAGTAATATGTATCACATTACCTCTATAAAATATATAACTTCAAATTCTAGAACATATCTCATCCTAGGAATTTTGAATAAGGGGTTGTGGATGTGTGTTAAGATTGCAATTTTTT
Organism: Peromyscus californicus insignis; assembly: GCF_007827085.1. Classification (NCBI taxonomy): domain Eukaryota; kingdom Metazoa; phylum Chordata; class Mammalia; order Rodentia; family Cricetidae; genus Peromyscus; species Peromyscus californicus. Next base: position 74,514,529 of record NW_026294584.1, on the reverse strand, counting down.
TCCAGACCATCTCTAACATGGAGCCTTGCATTATATTTGGTAGCAGCCAGTCATCTTAGGTATTAATAACCTCAGAGACTGTAGGGTAGAACTTAGATTTATGATGTAACTTTCACATCTAGAAGGAAGACAGAACCTTAAGTGACCCAGTCACTTTGCCTTTACACCTGTTTTAGTTACTTCCGTAGTTAACTTGCTGGACACCTGACTGTGTCCTTGGCAGTTCCAGGAGTTGTGTAGTTTGGCCAGAAGATACATTGTGAGCTCTTTGGCACTCTGAATGATTGACACTTTGAGGAAAAAGCAGTGGTTCCAATGATGATTATGCATATAGATTTTATGTTAAAATTACTTCTCTTTCTGATTTTGGAGTTTGTGGTTATCTAATTTAAAATCGAGGTAGTTTGGGGGTTAGTTTATGGGTAGCCACCTAATTGGATTTCCTTCTCCATTTTCTGGTTTATAATTCCTTTGACACCTCATGTTAGAAATACTGAGTTCCGAATATTTTGAAACTTTAACTCATTTGAATTTTTGCATGTTTTTAAATTTTATTATTGCCTGTTTTACATGTATGAGTGTTTTGGTTACATGTATGTTACGCCATGTATATGCAGTGCTGAAGGAGGCCAGAAGAGGGCCCCAGTCCCCTGGAACTAGAGTTACAGAAGGTTGTGACCTGCCATGTGGGCTCTAAGAACTGAACCCTGGTCCTGAAAGAGCAGCCAGTGCTCTTAACCACTAAGCCATCACTCTAGCTCCAGTTTTTGGTCTTTTATTAAGTGAATGTTATGTAGTAGAATATAGATAGGGTTTTCCCCCATTGAGTGGCGTTACTGTTTCTTGATGTAACAGAATGCATGGATAAAAGCAGTTTAAGGAAGGGTTTATTTTGGCTACAGTTTGTCAGGAGTTGACAGTTGTTGTGGTTTTCCTTCTTCCTTGGGGACCATTGGCCATCGGTCCAGGAGGGAGCAGAAGTGGGAAACAGGGATTGGAAGGCTGTGGATACGATGGAGATAGCCTTCCTGGAGATGACTTCAGTGAGACAACTCAACTTTATTTCAGACTCTAGGTAAAATATAGGATTGGGAAGATTGGGGACAAACCCTAATTTGCAGTTAGTGGCACGCTCCTATCATAGCTAATCATAGAATTAGTGGGAGCACGGCCCTATCAAAATGGCTAGAGCATTAACCTAATTTTCATGTGGGCATCAGGGGAAGAGCGTTTGCAGGGAACTATGTCCAGGGTCATTCTTGAGATGTCAGGTATCCAGGCCTAGAGACATCCTACAAAGGTGCCCTAGAGAGCAGGAAGTCTTGCTGGGGAGAGAGTCCTTCATGTTGCCAAGCTTGGAGAAAGCTGCCAGGCCATGGTAGACTGTAACCTCTGACCAGCAGGGCCTCCCAACAGTTGTCATATCACCCCACAGTCAGGGAGCAGCAAGTAGTGAGTGCTGCTGCCCAGCGACTTTTCTCCTTTCTATTCAGTGTGGAACCCCAGAGCATTGGGTGTGCTATCTAGCCTCCTTTCAACAACTGTCTTTTCACATTAACTAACCTAGAAACTCCTTCAGAAACACGCCCAGAGATTTGTTTTCATGGTGATTCTAAGTCTTGTAAGATGACAGTCAAGATTGGCCATCATTAGTGATTGCCTAGCTATTCCAATATTATTTGTTGAAATAATGGAGTCCTCTTCTTTTCTTATTTGGTTGATTGGTTTTGTTTTTCAAGACAGGGTTTCTCTGTGTAGCCCTGACTGTTCTGGAATTTTCTTTGTAGACCAGGCTGGCCTCGAACTCAGAGAACTGCCTGCCTCTGCCTCCCAAGTGCTTGAGAGATTAAAGGCATAGGCCACCACCACTTGGCTAGCCAGTCGTCTTAATTTCAAATCCCATGTTGATCGTGTTTAATTTCTTATGTGTATTTGGGTTTATTGGTGGTTTATAATGCATCTTAATGTGATAAAGTCTTTAGGAGAAACTTGTTTTTCTTCATTCAAATATTCTGACAACTTAAGTCCACACATTAATTTGGAAAACATTGTAATTTGTATAGTATTGGTGTTTTTCTGTGCAGCAATATGTTATTCTCACACAAACATTTCTGAGAAAGAACACACTGCAAAGAGATAAATTACACATACTTCTCGCGTATAGTTCAGAAAAGGAGATGTGGCCGAGTGGAGGAGTGCTTACCTGGTATGTTGTAAGGCCCTGGGCTCTGGCCCTAGCTCCTCAAAACAACCAACGAGTATTTGATACCTACATGTACAGACACATATATGTTAGAATTTCTTAGAATTTAGAAATTAGTCATTTTGAATCTAGTTGCTGTGTAGTCTTTGTGAATGTATAAATATGTCCGAAGAGTGACAGTCACCAGAAAAGAGGGCGTCTGTTTGAGTTTTGTTTCTCCCTTAAATTACGGTTACGTGTTGCTGGTAAATAACTAGATCTGGCTTTGCAATTTAAATTCTTTAAAGAACCTGAAAATCAGCTGTTTATTTATGTGCTTATTGTCTCAGATGTTTATTTCTTGTATGGAAGGCAAAAAATTTAAAGTACAACTGTTAGTTTTCTGCAGCCTAGTAATTTTAAGTGTTATAGACTTGAACAATTCATTTTCCTTCTAAAGTTGATTGAAACTTCATATAAATGTAGTATGTATTGAAGGCTGTTGATTTAAACACTGTATTCTAAAAGCTTGATCTACATATTCTAACTGAACTTTTTTCTTTTTAGTTCTGCAGAAAACCTACTGAACATAAGATGTTGCAACAAAATCTACCTCCTGAATTTTTCCCTTTTATTCATGAGCTGCATAGTTGCAGATTTGAGCAGGATGTCTGGAGAATCTGTTGAAAAACTCTAGCACAGGATGACCTAGCAAAGACTGTACGCCTGTAACAAGATACTCCACGATTGTGTCAGTTCTGGTTCTGAATGCTACAGATAACAGCAAGTGGACTCCTTTATTTCTGAAGTATTCATTTGACCTTCCATCAAGACGGACTTTTCTAATCTGTTCTGGGAGATATTAATGGAATACAGTCATGTCCACTCAAGAGGAAAGGCAGATCAATACCGAATATGCTGTGTCCTTATTGGAACAGTTGAAATTGTTTTACGAACAGCAGTTGTTTACTGACATAGTGTTAATTGTTGAGGGCACTGAATTCCCTTGTCATAAGATGGTTCTTGCAACATGTAGCTCCTATTTCAGGTAAGTACTTGATCTTGTTTAGTTTGTAATAACAGTGTTATTTACATTTCTTTATTGCACTGTGTCGGTGCGGGTGTGGGTGGGTATGCCAGAGCTTGTGGTGGAGATCAGAGGGAAGCTTCCTTGCCAGATTTGGTTCTCTTCTTCTACCTTTATGTGGGTTTCTGAGAACGGAACTCAGGTCACCAGGCTTGCCCAGCAAGCACGCTAGCCCACTGAGTCACCTCACTGGCATGATGGTCTATCAATGGTAAAGTTTTTGGGTTTTTGTGTGTGTGTGTGTGTTTTTTTTTTTTTTTTTTTTTTTTTTTTCCTTAAGACAAAGTCTTAGTGTGTAGTTTTGGCTATCCTTGAACTCACTATGTGGACCAGGTTGGCCTCACAGAGCTCTGCCTGACTCTGCCTCCTGAGTGTTTTTATTCAGTACTTGTCAGAGCATTTCCTTATGTGTAAGGGACAGATGAAGTTTTCACAAAAGTATCAAATACATTGAAACTGACTAAAGTTTTACTTTGGGGGTGACATAAACTTTAAAATACTGTTGTTGCTTTTTTCCTTCCCCACTGCAAAGAAAAGTGAATGAGATATTTACTCTTATTTTTTTTTTTTTTGGTTTTTCGAGACAGGGTTTCTCTGTGTAGCTTTGCGCCTGTCCTGGAATTCACTTGGTAGCCCAGGCTGGCCTCGAACTCACAGAGATCCGCCTGGCTCTGCCTCCCGAGTGCTGGGATTAAAGGCGTGCGCCACCACCGCCCGGCTATTTTTTTTAATAGTGCATTTAGAAAATCATGGTTTATAAACTGAAGAGTTATGCAACAGACTTAAATAATTTTTAGGGCATAATTGATGCTGTTTAGACACTAGCTTAAACAATACCAACAGCAGAAATAGGTTCCACCTTAAGGGAAAGAACTTGGTTACTATTATGCTCTTCCTCAGTCTTCCAGACTCCATGCAGTGTTGGTGACAGTGTTGGTGCTCTGTGTCTCAGAACTTGGAAGTTTATTTAGTTATGCTCATTAGAAATAATAAAACTTTTATTTTCCTTTTTAGAGGAGAAAGGCTTATTATAGCTCACAATTCTGAGTTACAGTCCATCATAGACAAATAATAAGATGTTAAACTTTCAGGATGTTTCTTATCTTTAAGGTTCTTAAGAATAGGAGCTAAAAGGTAAAGAAATTGCTTTTTGCTCTCATCTTTAAGGTGAGTTTTACTCAGTATATGAAAAGAGACGGGATGAGAAAGATAAATTAAATGTGGACAAAGTGTATTCCTGCTACAAAAAATTGGTTCTGCTGCCTGTTTGTGGCAGCTGTAGGCAAGGCAGACTAAATGGACTTTGAAGATTGGTTTACATAAAAGTGAAGAGATGGCACATTCCTCACCGCAGCATCATCAAGCCAGGGCCCAAATGCCAGGTGGCTGTGCAGTGCCAGCCACTTGGTTTCAGTTTACGTTGTGGGTTTTCATGCTGTTTCATACACTGATTTTCCTCTCTGTTACAAAGCCTGTTTGCAATAATCAGGTGCTTTTTACAAATGGAGGTTACTGAATTTTTGGTGGATTTCAAGTGCAGACTTAGAAGCTATATACTAAAGAGCTTTGCACATAGCTGTGAGTGAGTGTGGTTCTGAGAATGGAACTCAGGTCATCAGGCTTGCCCAGCAAGCACCATAACCCACTGAGCCATCTTGCTGGAATGATGTTCTATCAGTAGGAATTGTTTTCAATGGTAAAGGTTTGGTTCTGTTTTCTTAAGACAGTCTTACTATGTAGCTTTGGCTGTTCTTGAACTCACTATGTGGACCAGCAAGATGACTCGGCAGGTAAGACCCTTGCTTACCAAGCCTGATGACCTGAGTTCAATCCCTGGGACCCACAAAGTGAAAGGACAGAACCAGCCCCTCCAGGTTGTATGCTGAATCCCACACATGAACTGTTGTGTACACACACACTCACACACAGTACATGTGATTAAAATTTACGGGTTATTTTTACAACCACAAAATTAATGAAGAAAAATGAAACCATAACACAGAAAATATTAATAGAATTTCTCTTGCATAGTTTTCATTTATTTTTTTTAATAATGCATTTAGAAAATCCTGGTTGTTTATAAACTGAAGAGTTATGCAGCAGACTCATAATAATAATTAAGAATAAGAACAATAGTCTTCATTTTTGTTTTTCAGACCCACTGTCTTAGCTGGCAGTAGAAATTCAGGGTTTTAGGTTCGGTGAATGGATACCTGAGTTCATAAGCTCTCTCTTCTTATGACTTAATTGCAAATTGATTGGCCATTATTGGAAAGAGTTTATTTTACAGGTTGACATCTGCAGAGTCATAGAGCTGCTGTTTCTGTTGCCCAAGCTGGTCTCTATTTTGTGAACTTGTATGATTCTCCTGCTTCAGCATTATTAATAATAGGGTAGGTTATGTAGTGTTAGTTACTGTAGCAGTCATCTGGTATAGTATTAAAACTATGGAATGCCTTTAATCCCAGCATTTGGGAGGCAGAGGCAGGCAGATCTATGTGAGTTTGAGGCCAGCCTGGTCTAAAGAGTGAGCTCCAAGACTTCCAAGAATAAACAGAGAAACACATTCCCCCCCATAAGAAAAAAAACTGTGCAAGAGAAATTCTATTAATATTTTCTGTGTTAACGGCTTCATTTTTTTCTTCGTTAAGTTTGTGGTTGTAGCAATAACGTTATGTTATGTAATTTTTTTTTTTTTAATATGTGTGTTAGTGTTTTTGCCTGCATGTATGTCTATGAGGGTGTCAGATCCCCTGGAATTAGAGTTACAGACAGTTGTGAGCTGTCATGTGGGTGCTGGGAATTGAACCCGGGTCCTCTGGGAAAGCTGTCAGTGCTCTTAACCACTGAGCCATCTCTTCAGCCCCCAATGTTATGTAAATTTTAATAACATGTGTTTATTGTGTGTGCATGTGCAACAGTTCAGAATACAGCCTGGAGAGGTTGGTTCGGTCCTTTCTCTTGGGGGTTCCAATTATTGAACTTCAGACTTGGCAAGCAAGATTCTTTACCTGCCGAGTTATCTTGCTGGTATTTTTAATGCTGTATTTATCAAGTTATTTACCTGAGTTGAGATTTTTGAAGACAGGGCAACTTTAATCTTTCATTAATACTGTAATATTACAGTTTTAAAGGCAACAGTATTTTCAAGGCTTCCATTGTTTATTAGTAGCTAGTTCCTTTCGTTTATTGGTTTATTTTGTATGTGTGTGGATGTTTTGCCTGCATGTAAGTCCAAACCACATGTGTGCTTGGTTCTCATTGAGGCTAGAAAAGGGTTTTAAATTCCCTGGAACTGGAGTTGTAGGTGGTTGTGAACCACCATGTCAGGTCCTGGAAGAGCAATCAGTCCTGAACAGCCATCAGTCAAGCCACCTTTCATTCATTCATTCATTCATTCATTCATTCATTCATTCAGTGTGTTGGTGTTTTCCCTGCTTATGTCTGTGTACTACATTCATGAGTTACAGGCAGTTAGGAGTTACCATATGGGTGCTGGGAATGCTGGGAATTGAATCTGGGTCCTCTGGAAGAACATTCAGTGCTCTCAACCATCAAGCCATCTCCAGCCCTCAGGCCACCTTTTAAAAGTATAAATTTTGTGTGTATGTTTGGCTGCATTCCTTGCCTGTGGAGGCCAGAAAGAGGGTGACGGATTCCCCGGAACTTGAGTTACACATGGTTGTGAGCCACCATATGGATGCTGGGAATAGAATCCAGGTCCTCTGGAAGAGCAGCCAACCCAAGTGTTTTTAACTAATGAGCCATCTCTTCACCATGCAGTTCCCTTCTTTAGCTTCCATGATTTTATGGGAAAATGTGATTTTCCTAAAGCAGCTACTTATATTTGTTTATTGAGTACACAGAATAGTCCAGTATGTGTGTATAATTAAAGCTTTATGTCAGTAAGATCTTGTGTTTGGACTAGATTTATAGCCACAAGAAGAAAACATGGGCTGGAGAGATGGCTCAGAGGTTAAGAGCACTGACTGGTCTTCCAGAGGTCCTGAGTTCAATTCCCAGCACCCACATGGTGGCTCACAACCATCTGTAATGAGATCTGGCGCCCTCTTCTGTATCCATAATAAATAAATAAATCTTTAAAAAAAAAAAAAGAAAACATACTAATTTTTTCCCTTATGTGTCTTTTCTTTGTACTGAGTAGATTATGGTCTAGCCCTTAATAATATATCTTTCTCAAGTATTCTTAGTTGGATCCTGCCTTCAGAATTCATGGTTGTTACATACACAACTAATTCTGCTTTTTTGTTTTTATGTTTTTATGTGTGGTATGTGTTTATTGTGTGTAGAGGAGTACACATGGTTATAGGTCAGGGCACAAACCTCCAGTGTCAGACTTAGCCTCCCATTTTGTTTGAGACAGTGTCTCCTTGTTTGGCACCACATAAGCCAGCCTTGCTGGGGAGTCTCCCTCTCATTGTAGAGAACTGAGCTTACAGATGCAACCGGGCCTGACTTTAAGTGGATTCTGGGAATCTGAACTAAGATCCTCAGTATTTGGGCAGCAAGCATTTTACCTGTTAGCCATCTCTCCAGTCCCCAAATTCTGCCTTTAAAGTAGTTGTCTTTTTCCTCTGTAGTTTGTTACCCAAATATTAATTGTATCTTGGTAGCACTGACTGGTTATTTTATACTCAAAATGATGGAGTTTCTACTTGAGAATTACTCGGCATTTCTGTGGTACTTCAGCTTGCTACATCATTATGTAATTCATTGTTTTTTCTTAAAAAAAAAAAAAGCCAGTTTAAAACTTAGACAAGGGGCTAGTAATATGACTCAGTAGGTGAGGGTATGTACCACCAGGCTAACACCTGAGTTAGATTCTCCAGAACCAACATGGTGGAAGGAGAAAACTGGCTCCCACACGTTGTCTTTTGACCTACACATACTGGCCATGGCACATACCTCCACACACAGTCAGTCAATGAATGTAAATGTTTAGAATTGTCCATGGTCACGTTGACTAGGCTTCTGCTATTTTTGATGTTGAGGAAGCAGTTACTTTACAGAAGTTGAGTGTCTGGTGACAGTATCACATAATTGTCCTCACTATCATCTCTATAGTTCCTCGTTCCTTGCTTCATGCCTCTTTCCAAATTACTGTCTTCTACTGGCGTGAATGTAAAAACCACTTAGGTTCCACTTCTATTCAAGAGTTCTTGCAGTTCTTTTTCAGGTTTGAGGGTTTTGAGTGAGTGTGATTTCTCTCCCCTGCCTACAGACAGATGGACAGACAGACAGGTGAAGCTGGTAGCAATAGATGTTCTGGGTGTCTTTTCTAAGAACACTCTGCTGACTCAGTCATGTTTATTTGTGTTCATCCTTTAGCCTTAGATGGGACTTAGGAGCTACCCTGGTTGACATTTTGGGTGCCTGTGTTCCCTCCCTGCCTGGCTGGACTTTTACATCTGCCCTTATTGCTCATTTTGTGCTGTATTAGGAAGCACTAGTAACTTCAGTTCCTTTTGCAGTATCTCTTTTTGGGGATGGAGCAGGGAAGTGCTATTTCAGCTTAGAGGCCACAGTCATCATGAAAGTAGGGCCAAGATAAGGGACCTGAGACAGAAACTGAAGCAGAGGCCAAAGGCAGGCTTTCTCTTGACTTCATAGCTGTTGCTTGGTTCTTAGAACTTAGCTAGCCCAGCTATGAACCCACAAGTCCTGGGAGTGCAGGTGCCAGCTACTGTGCCTGGCCACAGGTGTAGTTATTATTGTTTATTATTATTATTATTATTATTTTGTTTTATAGTTACTGGAGATTAAGCCCAGGGTATCACATAGGCAAGACAAGGGTTTTCCCACTGAGGTATACTGACCCTTTTAAAAATTTTGAGTTTAGGCTGGCTTTGAACTTGTAGTTCTCTGGCTTTAGTCTTAGCCTCCTGGGTAGCTACCTCCATAGTTTGATAGCCACACTTCTGTGCTGAGTGGTGTTGCGTGCATCTTGTGGTTCTTGTTTTTCTCAGGAATCTTTCAAGCACTCCCATCCCCTCCACACTGAGTTCTACTTCGATGTTGTGTGTGTTTTCTAAACTGGGATTCTTAGGTACGGTTTTCTTATGGGGGGTTGGGGAGGGGTGGTCTTCCTTCCTTATGTAACGGGCCATTTTATAGCTGAGTCATGGTTCCTGCATCAATGCCTAATCTCCAGCTTTCCTGGAGATTATATTATTTCCTTTTGACTCAGCTGGTCTTCACATATGCACAGTTTAACTCACCTTTTTGCAATGGTAAACTTCCCTTCTTGGCTTTACAATTTGTTAATGATTAATCTTTTTTCCAGGTATTTTATTGAAAGTAAACAGGTAGCGTTGACTCTTACCTGCTTTCTGCAGTATCCTGTTCTGTGTTCAGAAAATAACTAGGCTTTATCAGCCTTTTGTGATGGTTTTGGTATTCATTCCTGGCATACTCTAGCTCTAGCTAGATGCTTGTTCTGGTTCATAGCCTCTTACCTAGTTTTCAACCATTAGCTCTTGAGCCCTGTCCATTTTAGGGAAGAATTCACCATGGTTAATCTAAGCCCAAACATTCAGTCTCCTTCACTGTCTACAAGATTACTCAGATGACTGAGACAGCAGGGGAGACTGGAATAGAGCCTAAGGCCTCATGTATGGTACATGTAGTGCTCTACTACTGAGCTCCCTCCAGCCCTGCCCATTTAAAGGACTATGACCTGCTACTCATCTTTTCAGTTTGTGTTCTCTTAGACTGCGTGACCTTTATTCAGTTATTGCCCCTGAGCAGCTGTGTCCTGTCCAAGTTATCCAAATTGAATGCCTTCCTCATCTCTGTGGGACTCAAGCTAGTGACTGTTTGGGGACTCACTCTTTTATGTCACTGCATACAGAGGCTTTTTTTTTTCTTGTGTATGCAGTAATATTCTTCCAGTTACGGATTCTAATAGGTGAGCCAACAAGATGGCTCAGCATTTGCCAGAAAGCCTGACAACTTGAGTTAGTCTCTCGGTTCTACGGGGTGGAGAGGCAGAACTGACTCCCAGAAGCTGTTCTCTCACCTCCACACGTGGACTGTGGCCTGAGCCCTATCCTACACACTGTGGACATGCACAGTAAAGAGAAGTAACAAAATTCTTCTTAAGTAGGCTTTTCAAAGTTGCAGTCTGAGGGCTGGAGAGATGGCTCAGAGGTTAAGAGCAGTGGCTGCTCTTCCAGAGATCCTGAGTTCAATTCCTAGCAACCACATGGTGGCTCACAACCATCTGTAGTTAGATCTGGTGCCCTCTTCTGACCTACCTGCATACATGGAGGTATAACACTTGTATACATAATAAATAAATCTTTAAAAAAAAAATTGCGGTCTGAGCCTGATGTTTATCCCAGCACTCAAGAGGCAGAGGCAGGCAGATCTCTCCGAGTTCAGCAGTCTAGTCTACATAGTAAGTTCCAGGACAGCCAGAGGTACAGTGAGACTCTGTCTCAGAAGAGTTGGGGGTCTGTATTCCCACAATGTCAGTAGTCTTTCCAGCATAGTTTCCTGCATAATTTTTGTAAGAGCTGCATGTTTTTTAGGAAATTCTTTAGTGGTTTGTAAGCTGTTTAAATGTGGAATTTATATAGCATAAAATCCACCCATTTTTAAGTCAGCAGTCAGCTCTCTGCAAGTTTTACCACATATTCAGCTGCAAATAGAAAATATTATAAGAAAGAAAGCCTTACAGTCTAGCAGCTACTTTTATGTATTTACATTGTTTGAGGTATGACAAGTAGCCTATGAAGGGCTAGATGAGGGTGTAGTTCAGTGCGGATAGTGTGTGCCTTCCATGCATGAAGTGTCCTGAATTTAATCCCCAGTGCTACATGAACCAGGTGTGGTAGTGCATGTCTATACTCTAAGCACTGGAGGGAGAGGCAGGAGAATCAGAAGTTCAAGACCAGCCTAGATAGGCAGATTTTTTATTATTTATATGTTTATGTGTTTTAGACAAATATGCCTTGTTTTAAAAAGGGACTTGTGTCTTTGTTTTTTGTGCTGAGGGTATTCAGGAGCCATTTTACTTGGATTCATTTTCATAGTCTAAAACATTTCCGTTACCTTGGGTTCATTTTGACAGTCACTTCACAGTCCCTCATACAGCTCTAGTGAACCACCAGTCAGCTTTCTATCTTTGTATGTTTGGCAGTTTGGGGACATTTCATGTAAATGAACTCATGTCTTTTGTATCTGGCTTCTTCACCGAGCATGTTTTTGAGGTTCGTTTATTTATCAGTACTTCTGTTTTATTGCTGAATAGTACCCCATTGTGTGACTGTGAGGGATAAATTAATTTTGATGTCCCCCCTCAGAATGGCATAGTGGTTATTGTCTGCCTCGTCTTCAGCCCTGGGTTATACATGATTTCCTTATTGTCTTTGAAAGTCTTCTCTATAAGTAACTTCATGGAATAAACATCCTATGTTACCTAGCTTGTTTTGTTTTATTAAGCTTGTTTTCTGTGTCTCCTGTAGGGCCATGTTCATGAGTGGACTAAGTGAAAGCAAGCAGACACATGTACACCTGAGGAACGTGGATGCTGCCGCCTTGCAGATGATAATAACTTATGCATACACGGGGAATTTGGCTGTCAATGACAGCACTGTAGAGCAGCTCTATGAAACAGCTTGCTTCCTACAGGTAAAGCAGGCCTTTAACCTGCTATTGAAGTGGAGCTTATTTTGTCAGCAAACAGTATTTCCTTAGTGATTTTTTTAAGTTTATTTTTATGTGCATTGGTGTTTTGCTTGCATGTATATATGTATGTGTGAGGTGACAGATCCCCTGGAACTGGAGTTACAGACTATGAACTGCCACATGGATGCTGGGAATTGAACCTGGGTCCTCTGAAAGAGCAGCCAGTACTCATAACCAGTCATCTTTCCAGCCCCTCATTCATGATATCTTTTTTTTTTTTTTTTTTTTTTTTTTTTTTTTTTGGTTTTTCGAGACAGGGTTTCTCTGTGTAGCTTTGCGCCTTTTCCTGGAACTCGCTTTGGAGACCAGGCTGGCCTCGAACTCACAGAGATCCGCCTGGCTCTGCCTCCCAAGTGCTGGGATTAAAGGCGTGCGCCACCACCGCCCGGCCATGATATCTTTATCTGTACAATTTTAATGCTGATTTTATATGGGCCAAATTTTCTGGTTATAAAATGTAAAATGAAAAAAATAGAATTTTCTCAGTTGGTAAGCAGTTTTATGACAGGAATGTAATTAAAAAAGGAAGAATGAGTGACAGTAACAGCCATATTGAAACACTAAATTTTTTCCCCCATTTGTTCAGGGGTAACACTGTATTAAACACAAGATCTTCTATGTGTGGTTTCAAAAAGAGAACCTAATAAATTAAAAATAAGTAAGCTGGGTGTGGTGGTACACACCTGTAATCAGTACTGAGAAGGCTGAGGCAGGAAAATTGAAAATTCCAGGGTACCCAAGCTCTGCATATACAGTGAGACCTGTCTTGAAAGAGAGACAGAGACTAATTTTCATACTGGTTTCATAGCTTGCCTAATGCACTGCAAAATTTAGATTTCAAGTTAAGTATTGGTTGAAGTTAAAAGAGTGTTTACAGTGTTTAAAACTTAATTTCACTAATGTTTGATGGAACTCTCACAGACAAATTTAGATTGTTATGGAAGATTTGATGTTACTAATGGTTGTGGACTATATTGAACTATTAAGTAGTTAAGTAAAATTGATGATTGATGCATTTTAGTATGATTAACTGTTCTATATTTCTCAGACTCCCTCTTCAGATTTTAATAAGAATATGGGTATTCCCATCACCTCTTTCCCTGCCATGGAATAACACCTTGTACTTGGGAAACTGGTGTTTTCGGCCAGGCGTGGTGGTCCCATGCTGCAATCTCAGCAGCTGGGAGGTGGAGAGAAGGGCTGCTTGTTTGAGGGCAAGGCCAGCTCCGTGTAGCAAGCCCTTATCTCCAAAAACAAACAAAAGAAACAAAGTTTCTACCAAGGGAGAACTTTGAGATCTCGGGGACCAGCATTAAACAGGCATTTAGATCATTCAAATAGCTTTTTTTTTTTTTTTTGATTTATTTATTATGTATACAGCGTATATGACTGTAGGTCAGAAGAGGGCACCAGATCTTATTACAGATGGTTGTGAGCCACCATGTGGTTGCTGGGAATTGAACTCAGGACCTCTGGAAGAGCAGTCAGTACTCTTAACCTCTGAGCCATCTCTCCAGCCCCTCAAATAGCTTCTTAAATCTGAGATTACGGCATGTGTCACTCACAGCAGCCTGAATAAGAGAGGTAAATAGGCCATTGGGCAAGAGGAAATGGAAACTGTAGTCTAGAAGTCTAATATTATTGTTGCAGGAAACTGTCTCTTACCCAAACACATAGATCTGGAGGTAAAACTTGACAGTATGGGGGAGTCTGCTATGGGAAACTTATATCTTCCATAAAAGTAAACTGGAAGGATGTGAGTGTAACTCTCAGGTAGGGGGTACTGGATTCAAAGTCTCAGCATTTTTTAAAACTATTTCCTATTTATCATCCCTTCCCCACCTCCCTTATTTTAGGTAGAAGATGTGTTACAGCGTTGTCGAGAATATTTAATTAAAAAAATTAATGCAGAGAACTGTGTTCGGTTGCTGAGTTTTGCTGATCTCTTCAGTTGTGAAGAATTAAAGCAAAGTGCTAAAAGAATGGTGGAGCACAAGTTCACCGCTGTGTACCACCAGGAAGCATTCATGCAACTGTCCCACGATCTACTGGTTGACATTCTCAGTAGTGACAATTTAAATGTAGAAAAGGAGGAAACAGTTCGAGAAGCTGCAATGCTGTGGCTCGAGTATAACACCGAGTCGCGATCCCAGTATTTGTCTTCGGTTCTTAGCCAGATCAGAATTGACGCTCTTTCCGAAGTCACACAGAGAGCTTGGTTCCAAGGCCTCCCACCCAACGATAAGTCTGTTGTGGTTCAAGGTCTTTATAAGTCCATGCCCAAGTTTTTCAAACCAAGGCTTGGCATGACAAAGGAGGAGATGATGATTTTCATTGAAGCATCATCAGAAAACCCTTGTAGTCTTTACTCTTCTGTCTGTTATAGCCCCCAGGCAGAAAAAGTTTACAAGTTATGTAGCCCGCCAGCCGATTTGCATAAGGTTGGGACAGTTGTAACCCCTGATAATGATATTTACATAGCAGGGGGCCAAGTGCCCCTGAAAAACACAAAATCAAATCACAGTAAGACAAGCAAACTGCAGACCGCCTTCAGAACTGTGAATTGCTTTTACTGGTTTGATGCACAACAAAATACCTGGTTTCCAAAGACGCCAATGCTCTTCGTCCGTGTGAAGCCATCTTTGGTTTGCTGTGAAGGCTACATCTATGCAATTGGAGGAGACAGTGTTGGTGGAGAACTCAATCGGAGGACTGTAGAGAGATACGACACTGAGAAGGATGAATGGACAATGGTGAGCCCTCTACCTTGTGCTTGGCAGTGGAGTGCAGCCGTTGTGGTTCATGACTGCATTTATGTGATGACATTAAACCTCATGTACTGTTACTTTCCGAGATCTGACTCGTGGGTAGAAATGGCCATGAGGCAGACTAGCAGATCTTTTGCTTCAGCTGCAGCTTTTGGCGATAAAATTTTCTATATTGGAGGGTTGCATATTGCTACCAATTCTGGCATAAGACTTCCCTCTGGCACTGTAGATGGGTCTTCAGTAACTGTGGAAATTTATGATGTGAATAAAAATGAATGGAAAATGGCAGCCAACATCCCCGCTAAAAGGTACTCTGATCCCTGTGTTAGAGCTGTTGTGATCTCAAATTCTCTTTGTGTGTTTATGCGAGAAACCCACTTAAATGAACGAGCTAAATACGTCACCTACCAGTATGATTTGGAACTTGACCGGTGGTCTCTGCGGCAGCACATATCTGAACGTGTGCTGTGGGACCTGGGGAGAGACTTTCGATGCACTGTGGGGAAACTTTATCCATCTTGTCTTGAAGAATCTCCATGGAAGCCGCCAACTTACCTTTTTTCACCAGATGGAACAGAGGAGTTTGAACTGGATGGAGAAATGGTTGCACTTCCCCCTGTATAGGGGAGGTGAGGGAGTGCACGTGCAGGACTTGTGATATCCTTTGTTAAACCAGAGGATATAAAAGGACTAAGTATGAGTACATAAAAAATCTATCTTTGATACATTTTATTTTTATGGCCTACTTAATATTTGCATCAGTATAATATATATCAGTGTGTCAGACAGAAAGATATGCTTCTGTAATATGAAATAGGTTATTTGATAATTGAGAAACACTTTTATGTGTATCATGTGAGCATAAGAGTCTGGATTATCTAACATTGTTAGCCCTGTGTATGTACAGTCCAGAACTTCACTTTTAAAAGTTATTTCCTGTTCCTAGTGTGGTATACCAAAATTGTGCTGAGATTATTTTAGTATATGTATTGAATTCCCGTACTTCTAAAGTCCTGGAATATAGTTTTTCTAGCATAATTCAGCTGCACTTAACACTAATGTTCATGTCAGTATAGAAATGTCTTTGAAATCCTAAACTATTGTTGAGGAAGATCTCCTATGTGTCTCTGGTGTTACACAGGGAAAGCTGTGACTGCAGGATCAGTCTCACTATCTACTAGGTGCATGTATTCCCTTCCCACTGACTTACACTTGTCTATCTAGAATACAGGTTGTCCAGTCAGCTGGTCACTTACCAGGTGTGGACTTAAGTTGCTGGGCTTGCAAATGAATTGCTAGTCCCTCATTGTGCGGGTCTATGTGGAGCTTTAATCCGTAAATGTCTCCACTTTCTATATTACATTAACGTTGGCTCATGCATATAACCACCTGCTGCTGATGTAGTTCTCCATCTTAAAAAGATTTAGAGTGGATTAACCAGGTCATTACATCTTAATTTAATAACGAGCATTACTGTAGAGTGATTGTGTGTAGGTATCTATTAGGTGTGTTTTTTAACCTGATGTGTGTATGTTTGGGGGTATAGGGGTAGGAAGGTGGGCCGTGCAGGAATCGTCTGCACTGACTGTGCAGGAGAGCAGACACTAGCCCTGCTCTGGCATTAATCCCAGGAACCACTAGCAGCTGTGGGCACCACCAATGCAACATGAGCACAGGTGCCTCGTGACAAACATTGCTGGCATGTTCAACTGCATAATGCTCTGGCACTGTATTTTGAATGACATTAATTTATTAAATAAATTGTATATAATCAGTATCTGGCTTGGGTTTTTTCCTTCTTGATGGGAATGCTCTAGCTGTGCTTTCAGTTGAGGTTTGCCGGGCCCCTGGTAGACGGTGTCTTGAAAGTCTGTGTGAGATACACACAGAGAGACTGATCCCCTTCACTGCTCTTTCACTTTCTCAGTCCCCTTCTCCAGCCTCAGTTTTGGTTTGAAAATACTAAATAGAGAATTGTAGAAATGGACAGTCCGTAAGTTTAAAATTGATGCAGATTAAGCTGCATGTTTGTATTGAATAAGATACATATCTGGTAGCCAGTTAATAACCAACTTAGTTCAGCGTCACTGTGGCATGAAGGTGCCACATTTAAGTAATTTACACCATCATAATTGCTGATCTTCTGGGTTCTAGTTTATGAAATAAGTTTTTACAATTAAGTGTATAATAAAGCCATGTAAAGATGGTATATGTAGGATTTTGTTCTGTGCCCAGCTTAGGTATAGGGCATCTTAGGATATGTCTGGAGATAAGAGATCTATTAGAATCGTCTGGGGGTGTTCTTCTAGAAGTTTGAGATGAGCAGGGCAGTGTTGCGTCACACCTCTCGGGAAAGTGAAGTGCTCTACTTGAGTGCTGCTGGTTCAGGCCTTAAATAAGGATTTAATAGATGACCAGTCTGTGGTCATGTTTGCAGACCTTAACTCAGTTGCTCATGGAAGGAAGCAGACTCCATAGTATACTTAAAGTGCTAGAGATTGAACCCAGGGGTCTGCATATGCTAGGCAAGCATCCGACCACTGAGATGCCACACCCCATTTTAGTTAGGGTTTCTATTGCTGTGTAAAACACCATGACTGCTAGCGACTAGCGCTTACAGTTTATAAGTCTATCATGTAGGTAATTGAGGGCAGGAACTGAAGCAGAAGCCATGAAAGGGTGATGGTTTACTGGCTGGCTCATGGCTTATTCGGCCTACTTCCTTATACAACCCAAGATAACCTGCCCAGGGGTGGCACCACCCACAGTGAGCTGGTCCTCCCACATCAACGATCCAGTCAAGAAAATGCCCTGCAGACCTATCTAGTGGAGTTACTTTTCTCAGTTGTACTTCCTTTCTCCCAGATGACCCAGTTTGTGTCAATTTGACAAAAAACTAACCAGCACACCATCATCTCTTGGAGAATTTAACAGTTTTCTAACTGGGCATAGTGGTACATGCCTTTAATCCCAGCAGTGGCGCCTGAACCTCAGAGGTAGAGGCTAAGCTGGTCTATGTAGTGTGTTCCAGGACAACCAGAGCAGCATAGAGAGAGCCTGTCTTAAAACAATTTTCTAAATTTTTGTTCAGTGAGAAAAATTTTTTTGGCTGCAATCTATATGCCATATAATTCATCTATTTAAAAACACAGTTGAGTAACTTGAATAATATATACAGAGTTGTACAAGTATTACCATGGTCAATTGTAAAATGTTTTCATGCTCCTCATCCCATTTTCCCTTCCGAAGGGCCCCTCACTGGCCCTTCACCACACTGAGCCAGATTGTCTTAAACAAACAAACAAGCATTCGTTTACTCTGGATCTTTTACCCGTAGAATAAAGTCAAGATTTTTTTCCAGTTTCCAAGGCTTGAAGCATTGCCTCCTCTTGATTTTCCTGGCTTAGCTGCTTCTCTAAAGTAGGTTGGCTCACCACATCAAATGTTTTGCTTATTGAGCCTTATCTTTCATATAATTATTCATGTTTTGTTTCTGTCTTAAAATCTAGTTAAATCTTAGATAATCAGATAACCAAATTAGTTTATGATTACAATTACTTTCACTCCTCAGAATGCCCTGGTTTGGTTGGTAGATTGTGTGATGGCACTGACTGAATTTAGTTTACATTTGGGGTAACTTCCTCAAGGCTTAAAAAAAAAATCTGGTTTACCTACCATTATAGCTCAGTGGTGAAGTGCTCATCCCCTAAGCATGTATGAATCTTCAGCACTGGGGGGTGGGGATGGGGGGAGTCTTACCTTTATTTAAATGTCAGATGCACCACAAATTAACATTTATCAAGCTGTTATAATTGTTTGAGTTGTCTTCACTACAATCAAAATGAATGTGTCTAACCTAGCTATTTTGTGTTTTGAAATTGCAAATTAGTACTGAGATGTGTCTCAATACTGACAGTATGAAAAGAGGGTTCAGATTACCGTTAGAAGAGCTGGCATTGAGCAGAAAAAATACAGGGCTGGAGAGAGAAGGCAGCAGTTAGCAGCACTGGCTGCTCTTCCACAGGATGTGAGTTTGAGTCCCAGCACCCACATGTTGATTCACAACCTCTATAACTCCAGTTCCAGGGGATCCAGGGACACATGGTATACAAACATACACACACAGAAAAAAACATCCCACACATTAAAAAAAAAAGTTAAAAACCCCTAAGTTTCTCAACCTATAGAAGGGATATACCACATAAGGTTTATTCCAAGGTTGGTATATCTGAAAATCACTTAGAAACCATATTAACAGTAAAAGAAAAACCATACTAATAATCGGAAAAATAAATTTAAGAATCCAAGTCCATTTATGATAAAACTCAGCTTAATATGGACATGGTGGCATATGGCTGTAATCCCCAACAGGCAGAAGGCTCATGAGTATCAGGCAAGCCCTGGGTACAAGGTGAAACTTTGAAAAACCCAAAACAAAATTTCAGCAAAGTTACAAATAGGACATCTCTATACAGCAGGAATGGTGGAAGATTGAAAGCTTTGTTGCACTACCCCGCCTTAAGGAGAAAAAAAAAAGTTAAAAACTATGCAACTTGTCTACTCTGGCCTAGCTGGGGTAATAGGGCAAGAAAGAGAGAAGACCTAGAGTTTATATCAGTTACTCAACATGTGGGTCACAACCCCTTTGGGTGTCCAATGGTCCTTCCACAGGGGTCGCCTAAGACCATCAGGAAACAAAGATATTTACAATTTGTAACAATAGCAAAGTTACAGTTACCAAATAGCAACGAAAATCATTTTATGTTTGGGGGTGATTACAGCATGAGGAACGGTATGAAAGGGTTGCAGCCTAAGGAAGGCTGAGTTTAGAAGGTACTGTTGAAGAGAAGAAAAAATGTTTATAAAGTATGTGTGTTTGTATCTATGTGAGCATTTGTGCACATATGCAGATGCTTGAGACCAGATGTCAGATCCTCTAGAGGTGGATTTACAGGAGTTGAGTGCTCCGTGCTGGACTTGGGTCCTCTGCAAGACCAGCAAGTGCTCTCAACTGCTGAGCCATCTCTCTGACCCTACAGATTCATTTCGAGGTGATCATGGAAGAACAGGAAATAGCAGAAAAAAAAAATGTAAGCCTTCTAGATTAGAACTGAGCTAACATGATTTTGTTTTTTTTATCTTCATTAAAAATAAGTCTCCTGACTTGTCAGCAAGAAGATGGAGGGGACTCCCTCTTTAGGGTGAGGGTGAGAGTTCCTTTGAGCTCTGACAGTCATGATATTGGTAGTTCTAGAAAGTGTTCACAAGGCATCCAACCCACCAAAGTAGATCAGCAGGTTTGAGGTCAGCCCTGTTTCAGGAAAGGATTTTTATCATCAGGGAGTATACTGTAGTCCGGAGCCATCTTGAGAAGGACCCCGTTGTCCAAATTGGGACTGCTTTGATGATTAGAGCCTCCACAGACATTCCCTTATGCTGACTTTGTAGGCAGCTGCCTCTTGAGCCAAACGTGACCCAGTAAAGTAACTGATTCAAACTTGCTGTATGTCCTATACTGTTGGAGACAAGTGTTATCATATCAAGGAGAATAGAGAGTATGTCCTAAACTATAAGGCTGTTAGGCTTGCCCTGAATCCAAGGGCATGACCAGTTGTGTGCAAAAGCCTTCACCCACACTTTGCTGCTCTCTCCCAAATGTTACCTGCAAGTAATTACTGGGTATATGAGGCAATCAAACAAAGCTGAAATGTGGCTGTCACCCCAGCCTGCAAGTCCACCACCTCAAAATGCCTGGAAAGAAGCTGCCTGGAGAGCTATTGTGCTGTCACAGGACACTTCAGCTGAAGAAGTTCAACGTTAGAAACACCCTGGGGAGTTGCGGGGGGGGGGGGGGGGGTGAGGGGGACGCGGGGGGGGGGGGGGGGCGGCGGGGGCTTAAAGCCTGGATGTGGTGGCATGAGCCTTTAATCCCAGCATTTGGGAGGCAGACAGGTGGATCTCTTGAGTTTGAGGCCAGCCTGGTCTACAAAATGGGTTCCAGGGCCATAGAGAGAAACCCTGTCTTGAAAAATGAAAGGGATTGGGGGGTGGGCTAGGGTGGGGGGTAGGAAGCAGCCCTGGGCATGCACAGCTGAAGAAGTCCCTGAGAGAAGTTCTAACTGACTCTAGACATCACTCACTTCAGCTCCTTTAGTAAGCATGACAGGTAAAAGAGGGTGGAGGGAATCACCAGGCTTTTTCCTGTGCCTGTATGCATGTGGCTGGGGAGACTGAGTTCTGGCTCCTTAAGAGCATACCCAGAGTAACAGCAAAGAGAGAAACAACACAGTTTCTGCCACCTCCTGCATCTTGTGTGACTGTGCATGACTCACAGGCCTGCCTGTGGGCACAGTGGGAAATGAAGTGGCTTCTGTCACCACCTCTTCTCGGGAAGCAGCCTGACCTCCACCATGGTCTGGTGCTTCAGGCCCTTCACCACTGCTGATGCCACCAGTGCCACAGACATACAAGTAGTGGCCAACAGCACCAGTGCCTGAGGAAGCCCCCATGCCGGCAGGGCCCACCACTACCACTGCAGGGAACAGCACACCATGTCTACACATACTCTACTGTGTGCACTACAGCTGCATGGACTGCTGGTGTCCCTGCTCCAGTGTAACCTGGGAAGAATCTTTCCCTCTTTGACTTAAAATCCACTATGTCCAAACCCACTAGTCACAGACACCTCTGCCTCTCCCCGCAAACTACAAGATCTTTATTTCCAGGCATTGCGTAATAAACTGATACATACCTCAAGACGCATCTAAGAAAACCACTTACCTAAAAGGCCTTCCCAGGGCCAGCCTGATGGCCCAGCAGGTCAAAGTGTTTGCGTACCCGATGACCTTCGATCAGCCTTAGGAAGCCATGGTGGAAGGAGAGAACTGACTCTTGAAAAGGTGTCCTCTGACATCCACATGTATGGTGCGGCAGAGAGAATAAATGGAAGGAGAAGAAGAGCAGAAGAAGGGGCAAGAACAGAGCAGAGGAGGAGGCTAGGGGCCAGCCACCCAGCCACACAGCCACCCATGGAGAGGGAAAGTATGATATACCAGAGTAAGAAAAGGAAAAAGCCCAGAGGCAAAAGGTAGACGGGATAATTTAAGGAAAGCTGACTAGAACTAAGCCAAGCTAAGGCCAGGCATTTATAAGTAATAATAAGACCCCATGTGTATTTATTTGGGAGCTGTGTGGTGGGCCCCCAAAAAAGCAAAGAATAAAAAAACAACCAACACCCCCCAAATAGAAAACAACACTGAAATTCTGTTTCTTACATCGATGGACCATGCATGAGGATCATGTTTCCAACAGGACTATAATGGGTTAAAATAGTGACTTCTGTGTAAGGAACACTGGCGCCATAGTGATGCTATAGTATAACATGGCATGTTTATGATGATGCTGTGTGGGGTGTTTACCCACCAACCCCACAGTTCTCCAGAGTTTTCTTGAGTGCGAGCAGCAGGAAATATTAGAAGGATTTAGATTGTGGAGATAAACAGATAGAAAATAAAGGATAACCCTGAGAGGGCCTGGAGCCTATTCCAATGAGCCCCAACTGTCTCTGCCCCAGGGTTATTATAGAGACACCAAGGGGTGGGGTGGAGCAAAAGAACTCCCCCCAGCACAGCCAAGTGCAGACCATCTGACACCTGCCCACAGGCCTGTGTTCCTAATCATCCTCTGTAGGCGGACCTGCTGGGTAAAGCCACGAGGAACCTGAAAATGGGCTCCCACAATGCTGATGCAAACCTACCTCGATGTCAATCATGAAAACAGCACAGAACCAGCTAAGTCCAGCACTCTGGAGGCTGAAGAAGATGGAGTGTAAGTTTAAGGTCACTCTGGGCTACAAAGTACCTCAAACAAACAACCAAACCACCAAAACAAATAGCATGACAATGTAGTTACACACTGAGAGTGTAGTAGGCTGTACCATGCAGACTTATGTAAATATTCCCTGGTGTTGACACAGTAACAGAGTCATTTTTCAGAGTATATCGCCATCCCTAAGTAATCACAGATGCTTTTAACTGGCAAAACCTGAAAGTCTGCCATAGCGTTGTGTGTACAGCCGTATAAGACAAACCTTTAAAGAGTAGCTAAAAAGCTAGAAAGGGAACTATCAGGAAATGTGTGTATGTGTTGGTTTTTTTATCCACTCACTGTGGCCACAGGACCCGACTGACAAGAGGAAAAGCTTGTTTTGGCTCAGGTTCACAAGAGTCTCTGTCCCTCACAGCAGGGAAGGACAGCCACTGGAGCCAGTTGTGGACACTCCCTGTGCCCAGAGTGTGTCACAGGAACTGGGGCCAGGCCATGACCTTCAGAGGTCCACCCCCTAGGAACCTTCGTCATCTAGGACCCACACCACCTGAAGTAGTATTTCTGTTGTCTCCCAAAACAGCAATATCAGCTTGGAACAATTGTTAGGGGGCATCTCGGTCGGATTCAAACCACAACAGAATAACTCCACTGAAAGGAAATGTCCAGACTGGGAAGTCCACAGACCAGACATCACTGGTAGCTTGAAGGGGCTGCTGGGAGGGGTTGGGGGTGAATGCTAGTGGGCACAGTTTCCTTTTGCAGTGGCAGAATAGTGATCGTTGTACATTTTTGTGGGTATCCTAGAAACTATCTTAATTTTTTTTTATTGTGTTTACTTACTTCTGGGGTGGGTGTGAAGGGTCTCTCCTTTGTGGTGTAGGTTCTCTCCTTTCATGTGGGTCCCAGAGACCAAACCTAGATGGCTAAGCTTGAGCACCTTCTTGCCTAGTCATCTTACTGGCTCCTGCAAACTATTTTAAAAGAGTAAAAATTATATGACATAAATTTAATAGCATGTAAATTATATTGCAATTAAAATATGACATTATAAGACTAGCAGAATTTTGCTGTTTTGTTGCTTGATAATCAGAAATTTTCATTTTGAAATGTAAAAACATTTTTAAAACACTTTCATTGTGAGGCTGGAGAGATAGCTCAGTGGTTAAGAGCACTGGCTGCTTTTCCAGAGGTCTTGAGTTCAATTCTCAGAAACCACAAGATGGCTCACAACCATTTATAATGGGATCTGATGCCCTCTTCTGGCAGGCAGGTGTACATGCAGATAGAGCACTTGTACTTAAAAAAATAAAATAAAATAAAAAAATCTTTTAAAACTGTAACAGGAGATCCTGCAGAGCATTGCAGCTGTACCTGGGCCTTTGATATGCCTTTTGTGAAGTGCTACCTTTTGTTTGAAGTATGTAAATCTTATCTGAGTTCTTCCTGAAGGGTTCAAAGCCTCTTGCAAAACTTAGTTGAGAGGGGACTTAGAACACCAAGATGCAGCCGGGTGGTGATGGTGCACACTTTTAATCCCAGCACTCAGGAGGCAGATCCAGGCGGGTCTCTGTGAGTTCAGGCTAGCCTGGTCTACAGAGTGAGATCCAGGACAGGTGTACAGAGAAACCCTGTCTCGAAAAACAAAAAACAAAACAAACAAACAAAGAACACCAAGATGCCATGTGACTGAGAATTGCAATTTATCTCTTTGGGGAGCTTCAGATAAGAGGTTTTGGTATGCATAAATTGACTTGCTAAGGTGTAAATTGTATAAAAATTTTAAAAAAGCCTTTTGTGAAGCTTCAGTCACTCAGTTCACCAGAAGCTGACTCTCCTGTGGCTGCAAAAGCTAAAATTCATCCTAGAGTGACCCTGTTCCTTCCATGGACCCCTCCACACCTAACACAACACAACAAAACCTTCATTATATTAGTTAGGGTTTCTATTTCTGTGAAGAGACGCCCTGACCACAGCAAGTCTTATAAAGGAAAACATTTAATTGGGGGCTGGCTTACAGTTTCAGACGTTTAATCCATTATCTTCATGGAAGTATACAGGCTGACATGGTGCTGGAGAAGGAGCTGAGAGATCTACATGTTAATCCAGACAACAGGAAGTGAACTATGTACCACATTGGGTGTAGCTTGAGCATATAAGACCTCAAAGCCCACCACACAGTGACATACTTCCTCCAACAAGACCACACCTACTCCAACAAGGCCACACCTCCTAATAGTACCACTCCCTATGGGTCAAGCATTCAAACACCTGAGTCTATGCCGGCCATACCTATTCAAACCATCACATTCATCTTTGGTGCTGGAGAGATAGCTGTACCAGAGGACCCTAGTTCAAGTCTCATCTTGGAGCATCACTGTACCTTGGTATAGTGGCATACACCTGTAATCCTAGCACTTGAGATGTGGAAAGCAGGAGTAAATTGGAGGCCACCATGGACTACATGGAACCCTGTCTCAAAAAACAAACCAGGCTGCCAGTGGCCATGTCAGAGGAACAACAGGTAACAATTGACTTCAGGGGATCAGCCCAGTGGCACACAAGGCACTGATGGGTGAATCTTGGATAGGCAAGGACCCAAAGGGTTTGGTTCCAGAATGTTTCTTGCTACTGCTGTGTCTTTACATGTTTTTCTCTGGTATCTGGCATGGTGTGAATGGGTGTGGGCATATCCTCACTGCCTTTTATGTGATGTAATTATCTCATGGAAATATCCCATTCTACTGGACATTTTTACCTTGGATTATTATGAAGATGATTTCCTCCTAAGCTATACTGTTTAACTGAAGCAGTGATTTTTAAACAATAATAGTGTTAGTTTAAATAGAATTTTGATGGTTGAGGGTTTTTAATAAATGTAGTAAGGGATTTTGATAGAGGTTAGTTTAGTGGGAAAACTTATTTAGGCAAAAGCAAGATATAGTATTATCCCCCACCCCTGATGAAACAGGGGCAGCAGAGGATTAAAAAAAACAGAACAAGGAAATGTCACACAGCTAGTTTCTCTTGAGGAGTCATATAGATGCTGACTTAGTTAATGATTAAGAAAAACAACTGAGTCCCAGAAGCTGAGTTAGCTCAATTTCTTTTAATCTTAATATTGAGAGATGCATTCACAGGTTTTGGTGTGCATCATAACTGAAACAAAGCTTTAAACTATGACTTAAGGTTAGATTAAGATGTCTTTGTTAATAGCTTTGAGGTGAAAAAACCTTGGGAAACAATCTAAAGTTCAGAAAGGCACATAGTTGAGTGTGGGACTCATTAAGGTCGGGGAACAAGAACATAACAGTCCAATTATTACTAGCTGATGTGTCTTTCTTGTTAGGATTGGTTGGTGATCAAAGATGATGATTAATTCCTTGTACCTGTTTCTTGCCCTCAGCTTCCTGATATAAAAAAGTGTTGATGAGCCAGGTGGTGGTGGTGGCGGCGGTGGCGGCGGCGGCGGCACACGCCTTTAATCTCAGCACTTGGGAGGCAGAGGCAGGTGGAGCTCTGTGAGTTTGAGGTCTACGGAGTGAATTCTAGTACAGGCTCCAAAGTTACACAGAGAAACCCTGAATCAAAAAACCCAAAACCAAAACAAAACAAAAAACTGTTGATGAGTAGGTATGCACCCTGAGGATTTAAAATAGAGATGACTTTTTCATGTATAAAAGTTTAGGTGATATAAGATTTCTTATAAGATTACCTTTTGAGGGCTGGGGAGATGGCTCAGAGGTTAAGAACACTGGCTGCTCTTCCAAAGGTCCTGAGTTCAATTCCCAGCAACCACATGGTGGCTCACAACCATCTATCATGAGATCTGGTGCCCCCTTCTGGCCTGCAGGGATACACGCAGACAGAGCACTGTATACATAATTAATAAATAAAACTTTAAAAAAAAAAAAAAAATTACCTTTTGAGATAAATAATAAAATAATTGATCCTTTCTTTTCTTTTTTTTTTGATTTTACCTTTTTTTTAGTGTTTTTTTTTTTTTGCAATACAGTTCAGTTCTACATATCAGCCACGGATTCCCTTGTTCTCCCCCCTCCCGCCCCCCTCACCTTCCCCCCAGCCCACCCCCTATTCCCACCTCCTCCGGGGCAAAGCCTCCCCCTCGGACTGAGATCAACCTGGTAGACTCAGTCCAGTCCCCTCCTCCCAGACCGAGCCGATCCTTTCTTTTTAACTGCAAAATGCAGCCTACCAGTAAAAGAACTGGCTAAGGAAAATAACTTGCTTGCATACACTTGTTAATCTCTAACAAGTTGCTTGGGTATGAATGGATGTGGGTTCTTGGGATAATTTGTTTTTCACCTGTAATATGTAAAATGTTTAATCGTGTGAAGGGATATGGAAAACACACTGTTTTTTTACTTGCATTCATTGTAATCATTCACTTGAAAAATATAGACTGTAACCACATAATTTTTATACTGCTTGAGAGAAGTTGCTAGGGTATATAAGCTGTAAGGGAAAAAATAAAGGCAGTTAGAAAACATCAGGGTAGAAAAACAGAACAAAAAAGGAATAAAGTTGAAGAAGCAACAGTAAGAATAATAAAATGAAGAGCTAGGCTTTGGCCCTCAGAAAAGTCCTTGTGTGTGTGTCTGTCTGTCCAGGAGTTCACCTACTCTGTGTCACCTCTTCAGTTTCTCTGACCTGATGAAGGCTTGCCATTCATCAGCACCCAAGGTGAGATCCTGACATGTTGGAGATTGTGTGTGTGTATGTGTGTGTGTGTGTGTGTGTGTGTGTGTGTGTGTGTGTCCCTTTTTCACTGGCCCCAGAGAGTTATGTTTAGCCCCCCTCACTGGCCCCAGAGTAAGTTTTACTTCCTCAGATAGAAGAGTCAAGTTGAGTGATATTCTACTGACTCCAATGTCTCTCACTCATACCCTGAGCTGCTAGAGGTTGGTCCTCATGGCAGCAATACTAGGCCTACCCAAATGTCATGGCTGTGAAACTGAACTCAGAGTCCCAGCAACCAGCTATTTGGAGATTGCAGAAGCAAAGCAGCTGCCTCCCCCTCATCCCAGACACCCAATGACTACAGAAAGGGATAAGAGACCCTGAAGTCCACCACTTCTACCCCTAATGAACCCTCTTTCTCCATCCTTAGCCACAAAAATCCCAGCTGAGGCATGTAATCTGTGCTCTCCCAAACTCTGGTCATTGAGTGGGTCCTGTGCCCTGATCATGGTGTGGCCAGAACTAGCCACTCCACTTCTCTGGCATTAAATAAAGCCTGCTACAGCTGTTTGAAGTCATCTAAATCTCATCTTTCATTATTCCTAAAAACTTAATTCTTTCTTATCCTTACATTGCCTAAAACACCTTGGTTCATTTTGGGACTACTGTGTGTTATAAATTGCAGTGATTGACTGTACATACAAAGATTTTTCTGCTCATATAAAAACATGGTAGTTTCATTATAAAAGACAAACACTCTATTTTCTACCTTCATGCCTGTCTTAGGGTTTTTATTGTTGTGAAGAGACACCATGACCATGGCAACTCTTATAAAGGAAAATATTTAATTGGAGTGGCTCTCTTACAGTTTAGGAGGTTTGGTCCATTATCATCATGGTGGGGAGCATGGTGTCATGCAGGCAGATGTGGTGCTAGAGAAGTAGCTGAGAGTCCTAAATCTTGCAGGCAATAGGAAAATGGTCTCTGACATTGGGAGTAGCCTGAGTATAGGAGACCAATGTAACATGAATCTTAAAAGGTCTTATTGATAAAAAAACTCAGTGTCAACTATTGGGGTGAACACTGAAAGATCAGAGAAGCAGAACATGCCACAGCTAACCTCACCTTGCCAATTCCTCAGCTGATCCTGTTTCCTCAGACTGGAAGCCTCTGAGTCCTCATCTGAATGGATCTCAGCTGAACTGCTGCTAAAAGCCTATAAGCTTAAAAAGACTAAAGTTCCTGGTCTTTATGCCTTATATACCTTTCTGCTTCATGTCATCACTTCCTGGGATTAAAGGTATGTGTCACCATGCCTGGCTGTTTCCAGTGTGGCTTTGAACTCACAGAGATCCAGATGGATCTCTGCCTCTGGAATGCTAGGATTAAAGGCATGTGCTACCACTGCCTAACCTCTATGTTTAATACATTGGCTGTTCTGTTCTATGTATCCCAGATAAGTTTATTGGGGTGCACAGTATATCAACCACAGACCTCAAAGTCCACTTTCGCAGTGACTCACCTCCTCCAAGCGCACACCTACTCCATACTTCCCAACAGTGCCAATCCCTTTGGAGGCCATTTTTTTTCAAACCACCACAAATGCCTCAGCATGTAAGTATTGGACTGTGTTGTTAGAATGTGGGTTATTTTATTTTCAATTTTTTTAAATTCCATTTGTGTGTGTGTGTGTGTGTGTGTGTGTGTGTGTGTGTGTGTGTATACACTCACATTCTTATGCTATGACATGTGGGAGTTCTCTCCTTCCACCATGTGGGTTCTGAAGACTGAACTCAGGGCATCAGGATTGGCTTTTAATTTTTTTTTGAAATGGGGTCTCATGAGACTTACACCTGCTCCCATGTCCCAACTTCTGGGATTAGAGGTGTATGCCACTACACTTCTAAGTTTTATTTGGTGCTGGGGATCAACCCCAGGATTTCACTAGGCAAGAACTCTAGCAACTGAGGTATATCCTTAGCCCAGAATGTTGGATTCTTAAAAATTGTTGTAGGGCCATCACAGTGGCTCATCAGGTAAAAGCACTTGCGGCCAAGCCTGATGACCCCTGGGTGTGATCCTGAGAACTCACATGGTAAAAGGAGAAAACTGATCCCTGCAGTTTGTCCTCTGACCTCCACACACATGCTCTGGGACACACACACACACTTTTGTTTTTTTTTCTTTTAAAACCAAAGCAGAGAGAGCTGATGTAGCACAAATTCTAATTGGTCTTATTAATAAAAACCTGGAGTCAGATATCAGGGTAAAAGCTGAAAGATCAGAGAAGCAGAGCAGCCAGCCACTAGTTCTCAGAAAAAAAGGGGACTGAGCTCCTGTCTCCTCCCGCCTTGTATTCTTCTTTCTGCCCAGCCTTATCACTTCCTATCTTTACCTCCCTAGTGCTGAGATTAAAGGAGTGAGATCCCAAGTGCTGGGATCAAAGGTGTGTGCCACCACTGCCTGGCTCTGTTTCTCTTTTAGACTGGATCAGTCTTGTGTAGCCTAAGGTGGCCTTGAACTCACAGAGATCTGTCTGCCTCTGCTTCCCGAGTGCTGGGATTAAAGGTGTGCTCCACCACTGCCTTGTGGGGCATTTACCCACCAACCCCACAGTTCCCCAGAGTTTTCTTGAGTGTGAGCAGCAAGAAATATTAGATAGAAGGATTTATATTGCGGAGATAAACAGATAGAAAATAAAGGATAGCCCGGAGAGAGCCTGGAACCTTTTCCAATGGGCCCTGACTGTCTCTGCCCCAGGGTATTTATAGAGACGCCAAGGGGTGGAGCAAAAGACCCCCCCCCCCAGCACAGCCAAGTGCAGACCATCTCAGACACCTGCACTCAGGCCTGTGGTCCTAATCATCCTCTCTATGAGGACCTGCTGGGTAAAGTCACGAGGAACCTGAAAATGGGCTCCCATACTGCCTGACTTCTATGGCTAACTAGTAGCTTAGCTCTGCACTCTGATCTTCAGGCAAGCTTTATTGTTAGGTCACAAACAAAATATCACCACAAGCTGACTCCCTAAAAGTTGAGTTCCACCTCCACATGTACCACACACAGAAACGCAAATAGTTTCAAGAGTGAGAGTGCATCTTTTTTTTTTTTTTTTAATTCTATTGGAGTCTCTGACTTCCAATTGCAAACAAACAAAAACAAAACAAAACGAATCATTAAATAAGGGGCTGAAGAGATGGGTCAGCAGTTAGGAGCATTTGCTATTCTTCCAGAGAACCTGAGTCTGGGTCCAACACCTACATCAGGTTGTGGTAAAGCACCTGTAACTCTAGCTAAAGATCAGACACCCTCTCCTAGACTCTGAGGGCATCTGCACTCACATGTGTGTAGTGGGTAGCCATTCCAGCCCCATTGAGGCTTTGGTAATGGTCACGCCTACAAGGCGGGGCTGAGAGAGGATGCTGAAGACCCGGGTTCCAGTTGCACAGGCTCTCTTAGTTCCTGGACCCTGGACGCTGGAGCTAGACCGAGCAGAGTTCTCCAGAGAACACTGCCGGACTGTGTTACATCTTTCCCAGACCCTGTAACCTATCCCTTCATTTGTGAGTTACCCCACAAAATAAACCTCCCTTTTAACTATATGGAGTGGCCTTAATAATTTCACCACTATCTGGCACTCACGTGGGGCAAATTCCAAAGGCCTGGGTGACTCCCACCCTCAGCTTCCTCCCCAGCTGGCGGGTACCTGAAGCTGCAGGGTACCACAGCTTCTTAAAACCAGGAAAAACCGACACGGTTCCATTCCTGAAAAGGATCTAATCCGGTCTCAGTTCCGCAGCAAGTTTAGCCCCCAGACCAGCAAAAACCCAGAGTGAGGTGTTCCCCCTCCTCCCTGAGTGCTGGTTCCCCGCCCTAGCCTTCCACAGTTTCACCTAGTTAAAATAGACAAGGCACTGTCCCAGGCAGCAACACCCTACTTAGGCACAGAGAGGGCTTGGAGTCGAGCCTGTTGGCAGACCTCTTGTCTGCAGAGGCAGAGAGGGCCTTAGAGCGGCCTGGAACTCTCCACACCCCAAAGCTCCAGGGAGTCACCAAAACAACTGCCTCCTGCCGCCTCCTGCCTGTGCTCACTCCTGCCTGTGCTCACTCTTGCCTGTGCTCACTCCTGCCTGTGCTTACTCCTGCCTGTGCAGCCAGCCGAGGCATTCAACAGGACCTGCTTTGGAGCTATACCAACGCCTCCTGCTGGCTGAAAAGCGCTACTACACCCCCCAAACCACGGAAAGGTAAGATAGGCAAACCAGCGTCTTATCAAGTAAAAGTACTTGATAATTTTACACCTTAAAATTGACTAACAAATTTTGAGTAATTCTTGTAATATGGCTGACAACATTACTTCACAAGAATTAAAAAACCTTTTTGCCTGTATGATGAATGACATTTTCCTGGAAATATACGACCTTCCTAAGGCATATCTGGCCTGTACCATTTTGGCATTCATTGTACCAATTCACACAGTGTTCAAACACTGGTTTAATAATAAGAACAAAGATGAGTCATTATTGGGACTGATACAGGCTTTCAAAGATAGCAATGAAAGCTTACAGAAAAAGATTCTCTCTCTGGAATCTGCTAACCAGGATTTACAGGCTTTAAAAGATAGCAATGAAAACTGACAGAAAAAGATTCTTTCTCTGGAATCTGCTAACCAGGATTTACATAAAAATATTCTTTCTCTGGAATCTGCTAACCAGAATTTACAAAACAGGCTTGTACCCAAAATTGATTTTATTGATAATAAATATGAATATTTAATGGACAGAACACTAACTCTCCAGAGTGAAGTTGTGGCTACTCAGACACTATATAAGGAAGAAAGATTATCATTAACTGATAAGATAAGGTCTATGGAATCATGTGTTTCAAAAGAACATAAAAAGTTCCATGAGGAATCTGGACTCCTTGCAAGAGAGGAGGTTCACTCCCTAGAACAGACCCTAGGTGCTCATTTGCAAGCCCTGGAAGAAACTCTCAGTAAACATGACAAGGGACCTAATAAACAGAAGGGCAAGACCATACAGATTGTAACATCTCCAGATGGCTCTCATACAATGCCTTATCCTGTCATCATCCATGAGAAGCCAACAGATGATGCACACCCTAAGCCATATACATTACAACCAATTTCAACCAGAGTCTTCAAAAATATAAAGGAAGCAGTAGTTACATATGGGATACACTCCACATACGTAAGACACATGTTAAATGCGTGATCTACCTCACATAAAATCATTCCAGATGACTGGCATCAGTTAATTTCATCTGTTCTAGAATATAGCCAACAGTTACAGTAGAAAAGCTGGTTGAGAAAAGAGGCAAGAAATTTAGAACAACAGGGTAAACTCAGAGGTTTTGTGATCTCCCAAGATCAAATATTTGGTGAGGGATGTTTCGCTGACAGGAATGTACAAGCCAATTATGATGAGCATACAATATCCCTATGCTGTATAGCAGCTCTAAATGCTTGGGAAAAAATTCCAGAACCAGGAAAGCCAACTGAGGTATACACAAAGATATTTCAGGGACCACTTGAGCCCTTCACTGATTTTTTATAGCTATAACAAAAGCTGTGTCAGATAAAGAATTAAAAAAAGTATTAACTGAGTCCTTGGCGTTCGACAATGCTAATGTAGAATGCAAAAGAATACTTACACTGTTAAAGGTCAGATCAGTTCCTTTGGAAGAATGGATTCAGTATACTAATGGTGTTGAGTCTCTTAACTACAGTAATGAGGCTTGGCTAGGAGAGACAAATCCCAGAGGTAAAAGAAGCTCATTCACCAATGTGACATCTCTACAAGTTGTAAGAAAAATTTAACAATCAAAGGTTGGGGTAGGGTTCTGTTTTTGTCTTTCCAGGATAATGGAAATACCCATCTTCCAGAAATCATAAGGCCTTGGATATTCGGATGTCTACAGCAGAAAGAATCTATTGGTACCAGTCTACACAGGGTAAAATCTCACTGCCTAACATCTATATCTCTTTCAATCTAGAAAAGTTGTGGTTCCAATTCAATTATAAACCAAGCTGGCTTTGGAGATGGAATTGGCTCAGTCCTTCTCTAAACCCAAACATATTACTAAAAGAAAAGGTTGAGAGATTCTTCAGTCCCATATTAGAAGAGACCTCTGGTGTGGGACAGAAGGAAACCAATAAAAGGGACCATTGTCTTCAAGATTCTAATTCTCTCCATGCTTACTCTTGATTTCTCGTAATCCTTTCTTACATGTTATGTCATCTTTAAATCCAAACTTTCCATTTTGATAAAAAATAAGTTTTTCCAATAGCAATCTCTGAAGTCTCCAGAAGGAAGATGGGGCCCCAAGAACAACAACTCTACCCAATCCAGAATGATGCCATGGTAATCATCATACTACACCTCTTGTCAGAATTTCAGACAATCTTACCCATTACTCTGAGACTTGCTGTGGAATCTACAGTTAGTCTAACTGAGATTTAACTATCTGAGCATTCTTACAGTACCCAACAAAGATACCATCACCCCTAAACAGCAGGAAGTAATTCTAAGAAAATGATGCCCTTTCTCCCTAAGGTTTCATATTTCTCAGGGTTATGGATGATGGTTATAGGGTTGGGGGTGGAAGAAAATATTAGATTCAGTATTCTCCTTAAGAAAAGAAAACGTGTCTCAAAAAACAAAACAAAACAAAAAAGGGGGGGAAAGAAGTGGTGGAATGGATAGGTATAAGATATTATGGTAGATTATTGTATATACTAGTAAACAAATGTAGTAAAATAGCAGCCTTAGATAATTTGCACTGTTATGGATTCTTATATGTTGATACAAATATAAACTATTTTTATATTCCTGTTTAAGATAATTTGTATATTGATACAAATACAGAATTATATTTGTTATAATGTACATATATTTCTACTCTTATTTGAAATATTTGTATATTGATACAAATGTAAATTTATATCTGTCCTATTGTATGTATGTTCTACTTCTGTTTAGGATATTCTGTATATTGATATATATTTAAGATTATTGTTGGGCTGGAGAGATGGCTCAGAGGTTAGGAGCACCGACTGCTCCTCCAGAGGTCCTGAGTCAATTTCCAGCAACCACATGGTGGCTCAAAACCCTCTGTAATGAGATCTGGCGCCCTCTTCTGTGTACATAATAAATAAATAAATCTTTAAAAAAAATTTAAAAAAAAGATTATTGTCATATTGCATTATACATTCCTACCTCTGTTATAAATATCTTGTGTATTATCACAATTTTGAAGTCATCATCCTTTACCATACATTCACTTATAGACTGTTTACCTTGTTTACATGAAGCCTTAGTCCTTAGGTTATTTAGGTAGATAAGACTTATAGATTTATAGTCACCTATGCTTGTCATCTCTATAGTTATGCTAGTTAGGTTATTCAGATTTATAGATACATAGGTCAGATGGACAGGTAATCTTCAAACACTTCATAGACCTAGAGAATATGGCATTTAAATAACTTAGAATTCTGTTGACGTGAGACACAATTGCTCCTGGCAGCACCAATTTGATCCCGAGAGAATGTTGGGCTTCTAAAACATTTTCATTTGGAAGTTTGTCTTCTTGGCACAAAATGGCCTATTGGGCAAAGAACTGCCCTTGCCTCAACTGCTGACAATACAAGGGCTGTCCTTCTGGACAAGCCGGACTTGAAGAAAAGTGACTTCTGAAATCTGCCAAGACAGGGTAAGATGATCTTTCAGAATTCCTGCTTCTGAAAATGGTCTGTCAGATACTCTAGGCCTGTAGCCAATTTGAATGCACCAACAATGCTGAGAAACATTAGGTGACTGTCCAGGCTGCCAGCTGTCTCTGTCTACTCTTGCAAGATTCCCAAAAATTGCTTGCATCCATCTTCCATTTCTCAGGTACCATTATATTCCTTCTCAGGTCTTTGATGAGACTGAAGACTAGCAGTTATAGTTACAACTTAGTATATATATAAAATATCTTAGATAGAACATATTAAGTATTAGATTCAGGTTCTTTAGGATAGGACACCTTTAGGAATGATCTTTGTAACATGCCATTTACCCATGCTCTAGACTTCCCTGGATTTTAGTATGTGTTTCTTGCTTGATATTGTTTGCATTGATTGTAGTTCCATCTTATCTAGGTCATTATCCCTCATTACTACTCCTGGACAATGTTTGATAACCATTCCTTTGTATATAGTCTTCTATTAGGTTAGAACCTTCTTATTTAGACAAAAGGGGGAGATGTAGTAGGTAGCCATTCCAGCTTTGACCTGGAAGCTCTAACCCCCAGAGGCTTCGGTAATAGTCACACCTACAAGGCGGGCTGAGAGAGGACGCTGAAGACCTGGGTTCTAGATGCGCGGGCTCTCTTGGTTCCTGGACCCTGGAGGCTGGAGGTAGACTGAGCAGAGTTCTCCAGAGAACACTGCTGGACTGCACTACACCTTTCCTGGACCCTGTAATCTATCCCTTCACTTGTAAGTTACCCCACAAAATAAACCTCCCTTTTAGCTACATGGAGTTGCCTTAATTTCACCAATACATGTGCACATACATGGTATACATAATTAAAAGTAAAATATATATGTATTTTTAAAAAATAATAGTTTGAGGTTAGGACAGAATTCCCAACATTTCCCAAAATGGCCCTAAACAGACTTTTGACATTTTGTACTCTGCATCTGTGCTAGGTAGTGTTCTCATCAATCAACTCTGAAAAACATTGAAGATGCTCTATGTCTATAGTGTCAAATACTCAGCCAAGATTTAATTCATTTAAAAGTAAGCATACCCTTCTCATGAGATGCAAGTCTGTTTCATGTTTAGTAAATGGTACAATTAAATCATTAATTATATACTGAGGTACAATTATCTGCTTCATTGATTAGTTTTTTTGTTTTTGTTTTCAATTTGAAACAAACTAGGGTCATCGGGGAAGAGAACACTTAAATAGAGAAAATGCCCCCACAGACTGGCCTACAGGCATTTTCTTGATTAATAGTTGATGAAGACTCAGTTCAATGTGGGTGGTACCACTTCTGGGCAGATGGTCTTGGGTAGTATAAACTGACCAAGTCATAGAGAGCAAGCCAGTAAGCAGCATTTCTCCACGGATTCCAGGTTCCTGCTTGAATTCCTGTCCTGATTGCCCTCTATACTGGGCCATATACTTAGCTGAAATGAACTCTTTTCTCCCCAAGTTTTATTATGATACTAGAAAGCAAACTAAGACATATACCAGATAATTGTAAAATATGTTTATAATTTATTATCAGTGTTTATTTATATACCTATTTTATGTGCCTTTGTGTACTGATAAACAGGCCTTTTAATGGGATATAACAAAGTCCTTTATATGATCAAAATTAATATGTACTTACATAATACACACAGTAAAAGTAGAAGACACAGAATTAGGAACATTTTTTTGCCATTGAACAAAAGTTCTGTGGAATTAAACCTTGACTACTTCTTCTTTAATTTGTTAACTACTTTCTGATGCTGGGTTAGCAGCATTGGCAAATTTGTACTGTTTTGTAGCCGTCACTATCCATCTCTAGAACTCTGGTCTTCCTCAACTGAAGCTCTGTGCTGTTGTGCACTAACTCTTCCCATCCTCAAGGCCCTGGTAACCGTCATC
The DNA here is from genome assembly GCF_007827085.1 of Peromyscus californicus insignis. NCBI lineage: Eukaryota > Metazoa > Chordata > Mammalia > Rodentia > Cricetidae > Peromyscus > Peromyscus californicus. Next base: position 74,477,592 of record NW_026294584.1, on the reverse strand, counting down.
CTACTGCACCATGAATTTGCCAGCTCCAGGAGCCTTGTAGATAGTAGTTACTATGACGTGCTTATTTTTGTCTTTTTCTTTTTGAGACAGGGTATATGTTACCCCTGCATGTCCTGGATTAAGCCTAGATGCACAAGAGGATGGAATCAATTGAAGTAAAAAAGTGTTTTCAATGTTAAATAAAAAAGTGAGGGATTTATTACCAGTTTTAGAAAGACAAACATGGCACTGACATCAGCTTCACTTTGCTGAGGTCTCTACTATGGATGTTATCACAGTGGCAGGACACAGGTGGGGTCACACGGCAGAGGGGGAAGAGTGGGAGAGACAGTGTTCTCAGTGATCTAGCATCCCCACCAGGCCCACCTCTGAAATGTTTCACTTCTCACACTTGCTATGCTGGGGACAAGGTTCATGTTCCCTAGGCCACACTCCAGTGATGCCTGCACCACAGCACCCTCACTGCTAAACACTAAGGAATGCTTATGCTCTTGTACATTGACATATTGTTCACAATGTCCCCATTTGAAAAAAAATGCACTTTAAAGGTTAGGTTGAAAACACACACACACACACACACACACACACACACACACACACACACACACACACACACACCTTAAAAATCCAGGCTGTTAATCCTGTAGTTTTTGTGAGACATTATGTAACCCAAGCTGGCCTTGAACTATTCTCTTGACTCTGCTGTGCTGGGGTTATAGGTGTGTACCACTAACGACATCTGGCTTTAGCCTTGTGCTTTTAATAACAGAAAGTACCGATTGGCCTGTCAGAAGTCTACCTGGGAATTTCCATCTCATGGGTCCATGGTGAAAGAGGATGATTTATCTAGGACAGAGGCTTCAGTTTCTAAATGAAAGGAGGCTATTGCATAAAGAACCAATTCAGGCCATAGCAGCTGAGAGCAGTGTAACAGAACAGTGTAACTTGCCTCAGGGCTCTACAAAGCACTCAGTGTCGGCTTTCTGGGGCAGGGCTGGCCCAGGCAGGTGACAAGGCTACTGTCCCTCTTTGTCCACTCCTCACTTTATTCCCCAGAGCAAGTACAAGTTCCTGCTTAAAACAGACTCATGGATTAGGTTGGATAGTATTATGAATTATGCACAAGTGGGGAACCCCCAGCTGACCAGGTCAGGGTATCCCACTCATGAGGGAAAACTTGCTGGCATGCTGGGCAGATGCAGTGGTGGGCTGGGCAAATGCACACTATATGGGCATGGAGGCAGTGGCAGCCAGTAATTCACAACCTAGATGCTGCATCCACATGGAGAGTTTATTATAATAGAGAGATGAAGAGAAAGATAGATAAGAGGGAAAGGAGAGAGAGAGAGAGAGAGAGGGAGAGAGAGAGAGAGAGAGGTCAAGGGGTGCACACCTCATGGAGGAAAAGGTGGAAGAGAGAGAGGAAGGGGAGGAGTTTTTTCTTTACATCAGGACGCAGGGCAGCACAAAGGGTGGGATTTCAAGGGGCAGATCAGAATATTAACAGATAGAAGAATCCCGATGTTAGCTACAGATGAGCTTTTCATTCACGCAAACTACTCTGAGTATAAAGCACACAGAATAGGTTTCTCCATTTGAGCATATCAGTATGTGGTAGAGCCATGTCTCTAGTAGCTGGGCCAGATATGCAGGTCCTCAATATGGCGTCCTCCATATACCTACAATGGCTTACAGTGCCTTTTCATCAGTTATCTTACTATTTAGGCCAGTGGTCCTCAAACTATGGGTCGTGACCCCCTTTGGGGGTTGATTGACCCTTTCACAGGGGTCACACACCAGATAGATATCCTGCATATCAGATATATTACAATTCATAACAGTAGCAAAGTTAAAGTTATGAAGTGGCAACAAAAATAATTTTATGGCTAGGGGTCACCACAACAGTGTCAGAGGAAATGTATTAAAGGGTCAAGGCATTAGGAAGGTTGAGAACCACTGACCTAACCTTTGGTGAACTCTGAAGAGCAATGTTCTCACAGAGACTGGATTTTGACTGTCATGGAAGTTTTATTGGGCTTTTATGTGTTTGGGACACATGCAATTTGACATGGTGGGTGGAGAGCTGAGGTTGTGCCAGTGAGAAAGGCCAGGGGTAGTGGATGAGTTTAGAGAAGGCAGCCGAGAAACACTGAAGAAACACCGTAGCTCAGTGGAAGCAGAGGCTGTGGTGACCAGCTCCTGAAGCAGCTCCTGGAACAACCTGCCCTAGGAAGCCATACCTGTTCTCTTTCTAGTCGCTTACATTCAATAGGCTCATGGGGCTCTCTTTGTCCTGACCTAGCCTTATTTTCTGGTTTCATCTCCTTGCTGACACCCTGAACATTTGATTTCTCCAAGCCATGCTTCTTCTTAGTCTTCATTTATGCTGTTCTCATAGCTCTGGGGTCCTTAGTGTCTTACAAGTTCGTCTTCAACTCCCTCCATGCTAAAATGCTCAGCCTTTAGGTCTTAGGCTCACAAGGGAAGACACCTAATTGTTCCTGACAAATAGTTGCCACCCTCAGAAAGTGTTGGCTCAGTACCCTGGCTCACAACTCAGTATGCTCGACCCTCTGGTGACTGCACACCTCTGGCAGCAAGCTATATTCAGGTAGGGACTGTGGAACCCAAGCAGTAGCTTGGCTACACTGCTGTCATGACAGTCTTAATAGAAACCAGCTGAAAAGTAGGCCTGAGTTTTGGTTTACTGGCAGGCAGCACCCAGATCCAGGAAAAGCCATAAACTGACACCACCCAGGGAGGGCCAGCATCTAAGGGAAAGTACCTGACATTCCAACCATTAGATAAGATAGACAGGTGGCTGAGCCCAGCACACACCTATTCCCTTTTCGCCAAGACACCCCTAGACAAATGTCAGCCAATCAGGTTCAGGATCCTGAACCCTGGAAATTACCTCACCTCCAACCTCTACGATGATTAAAAACCCTACCTGCCCAGGCTCGGTGCTTTCAGCTCTCACTGCTGTGTTGGACAGATGGAGAGTCCAAGCTTGAGCTTGAAATAAAGGATCTTTGCTTTTACATACAGATTCAGACTCCTTAGTGGTCTTTGGGGGATTCTGTGACTTGGGCATAACAGGAATAGTGTATGTTATCATGCAATGTGCATGACACACAGCAAATACTCAAATACTTCAGAACAAGTAGAACTTAATATGCAGCATGAGGAACTCAGGTTATGTTAACAGTGATTTTCAAGTGACCACAGACTGTAAACATCAGATTCCTGGGAGAAAATTGAGTCTCTGGTACAGTTAAAAGGTCCTCAAAGTTTGTGGCTGCTCAGGACAGTTTGGTAACACTGGACATTTGTGTGACTATTTGACTTTGAGGACATCAGCCAATCAGAGTACCAAAACAAGGTCCCTTCATCCATCTTTATGAAGTGGTGCTGAGTAATACTTTTCCAAGACCTGAAACAAAATGATAAGAATATGGATAAGTTAAAAGAGAACTCTCAGCTAATACTTAATTACTACTGTAAATTCATTATTTTACTAAGGGTTCACTTTTACTCTGATCCTATGTTCCTCTCATGGTTTTGCATGAATGTACAGTGATGAGAAGTTAGCTTCACAAGAGATCTTACTTGGAGAAAGAAGAAACAGAAAGATACACTATCCTTGTAGGACATCTTGAATTCACACATCTCTAAAGAAATGCCAGGTAATCCTGAATGTGAAAGGCAAGACTAAATAATTCTACAACATTGTATTTTCATGATTTGGGGGGTAAAGGATTTCTTAAATAGAATACAAAAACCTCTAAATTAAGAATGTGAATTTGACTAGATTAAGAACTCTATTCATGAGCTGGAGAGAAGGCTCAGTGGTTTTGAGTACATACTACTTGCTTGATCAGAGTTCAATTCTCAGCATCCACTTCAGGTGGTTCACAACCACCTGTAACTCCAGTTCTGGTGGATTAGATTCCCTCTTCTGGCTTCCACTGGCATGGCACTCTGAACACTCACCCCTCAATATACATATACTTAAAAAGAAAAGAAGCTGGGTGGTGGTGGCACACACATGCCTTTAATCCCAGCACTTAGGAGGCAGAGCCAGGTGGACGTCTGCGAGTTCAAGGCCAGCCTGGTTTATAGAGTGAGATCCAGGACAGGGCCAAAACTACACAGAGAAATCCTGTCTCAGAAAAAAACCCCAAAAAACAAAACCAACAACAACTCCAGTCACTAAGGCATCATGAAGAATGAATCACAGGAAAACAGAAAATGACAAAGAAATCATATGCAGAACACATATACTGACGTGTGTCACAGTTTGAAATACTTTGTCCCTTTCAATATTCATGTTGAAAGCTAATCCCTAATGAAATAGGATTAACTGGTCATTAGGCACAGTTCTCATGAATAGGGCTAGGTGCTCTGACAAAAAGCATGGCAGAGAGAGCTTAAGTCTTTAAATTTTTAAAGAAATAATATTTTAAAATCCCTTCTGTGTTCTTCATTATTGTGAGGATACCACTCCTTTAGAGCAAGGATTCATAACCCTTTGGAAGTCAAATGACCCTTTCACAGGGGTCACATATCAGATATCCTGCATATCAGATTCATAACATTATGAATCATAACAGTAGCAAAATTACAGTTATGAAGTAGCAACAAAAATAATTTTATGGTTGGGGGTCACCACAACATAAGGAACTGTATTAAAGGGTGGCAGCATTAGTAAGGTTGAGAATCACTGCTCTAGAGGATGGTGCAGTAAGATGCTGTGATAGTTTGAAAATGGCCCTCATAGACTCATAGGGAGTGGCATTATTAGAGGTGTGGCTTTGTTGGAGGAAATGTGTCACTGAGGGTGGGCTTTGAGGTTTCAGATGCCCAAGCCAGGCTCAGTGTCTTTCTTTCTTCCTGTTGCCTGCCAATCCAGATATAGAACTCTGTTACCTCTTCAGCACCTTGTCTGCCTGCATGCCATAATGCTTCCTACCATGATGACAATGGACTAGATCTCTGAACTGTAAGCCAGCTCCAGTTAAATGTTTTCCTTTATAAGAGCTGTTGTGTTGTAGTGTCTCTCACAGCAATAGAAACCCTAAGAAAGAAGTTGGTACTAGGGACTGAGGTATTGCTGCGATACGTTAGACCATGATTTTGTTTGGGAGAATATGGAACACATTAGGATTTTGGATTAGAAAAGCAGTTGAATGCTTTAAGTCTTGGTCTTAATGGGCCATAGTAGTAGGGGATGGGAGACAGTGGTATGGGGGGTGATTTGAACTGTGGGGGCCCAGCTCAAGAGGTTTGAGAGAAGAATATTAATGTGACCTGGAGATAATTCTTGCGATATTTTGGTGAACAATGTGGCTGCTTTCTACCCTTGTCTTAAAATATCTAACAGGATAAACTGAAGAGTCACAGATTAACAGCTTTGGCAGAAGACAGTTCCAAATAACCTAGGATTGACTGTGCTGTGTGGCTATTAGTGGCCAGTCTTATACAGATCTATAATGAAAAAGAGCAAGCTGAGCAAGGAAAAATACAAAATGTACAATTGGAAGAGAGAAAGAGCACCAGGGAGTGTAAACAGACTGAAGAAAAGCCTGATGCTAAGTGGAATAAAGGGAGTGGTGACCTCAGAGCAAGACCCCACCCAGCTAAACCTCTAACTTTTGAAAAGGACTTAAAGGAAAGTGAAAAGGAATTAAAAAGCATAGGGCCAGGTGTGGTGGTGCACATCTTCAATCCCAGCACTCAGAAGGCATGGCTGCCAGAGTTCAAGTCCAGCAACAGAAACCCTAACTAAAACAGACGGCATCTTGGAAGAAGAGGCTATCAAGACAATGAACCTAGTGGCAACTTAATCTTGGAATATTGTCATCTAGGGTGATGAGAAATAACTTCCTATCCTTTATATTTACCATTTCGGGTATTTTGTTATAGCAACACAGCCTAAGATAGAGTGTATGCTCTCATGCATGCATGTACCTGTGTGTGTGTGTGTGTGTGTGTGTGTGTGTGTGTGTGTGTGTGTGTGTGAGAGAGAGAGAGAGAGAGAGAGAGAGAGAGAGAGAGAGAGAGAGAGAGAGAGAGAGAGCATAAGACAATGGGCATTTTTCTTTTATGGTTTTTTGAGACAGGGTTTCTCTGTGTAGCCCTGGCTTTCCTGGAACTCACTCTGTAGGCCAGGCTTGAACTCAAGATCTGCCTAGCTCTGCCTCCTGAGTGCTGGGATTAGAGGTGTGTATCAACAGGCATTTTTCAGAAGGAGAAATGAATGATATGACTCCAAACTTTATCCACATTCAGAAAAATGCATAAGACTAGAGATACCCATCAGACTGTCCAAAGTTTAAGTCTGGTAGTACTGATAATGGTAACAACAGGAAATAATGGGAATACAAACACTCTGGGGATGGGAGAATGAGATAGCACCAACTCAAGATGAAGACATGAGTCTTTTCAGGACCCCGGAATTCTTGCATTCATGCCCTAGAGAAGTGTACAGGCAGAGAGAACACGCAGAACAGCCCTGCTGTGCACTGTAGGCCCCACATGGAAACAACTCCAAGTCTACAGCTGGATGGATAAACAGTGGCAAAGCCATACCAGCAGGACGGTATCTGTAAGAGATGACACTTTGATCCTTTGAAAACCAAGATAAAAAGGGCTGGAGAGATGGCTAGTGGTTAACAGTACTTGCTGCTCTTCCAGAAGACCTGAGTTTGGTGATTTACAACCATCTATAACTCCAGTTCCAGGGGATCCAATGCTTTCTTCTGGCTTCTGCATGCACCAGGTACTCATGTGGTACCCAGACATACATACAGACATAACACCCATACATATACAACAAAACAAAAACCCCTTGAGCCCTATAGCCCAGTGTGGTGATGCATACCTATTATCCCAGTACCCAAGAGGGTGAGGCAGAATTGCTCAATGTGTGGCATTGAGAGCAACATGCCAGTGAGAGCTTCCATAGCAAGACCCTGTTCTAAAATCAATCATTTGACTCCTACTTTATGGTATGTTGGGATGTCAGTGGTTCCAACGGCAGCAGTTCACAGGATCACGAGCCAAGAGTAGTCTTCTGATTTCTTGCCCAGGCTATTCTGTGTCTCCTGACTCCATGATCATAAAAGCACGAATATGTGCTGGATGACGGTTTGGTGATGGAGAAACTAGGCAGGTCAGTTTTGTCAGTGTGCTTCCACAACCTTATGTGGACTGCCTTAGATTATCCTTCATAAAGACCTGACTCCTAGGTCATGTCTGTTCCAGATGCTACCAGATTCAATAACTGTAACTCCTACTGTACTGTCAGAGTGAAGACTAGGCAGCACTTACCTGGGTGGGGACAAGGACTAAGACTGAGCAGGTCACCAGGAAAAAGGAGATGGCAGTGGTCATCTCAACATCTCAAAAACCCTCACAAGTCATATGAAAGAACACTTAGCCTTGCACCATCACTCATATGTACCCAGGAAAGGGTCATTATCTGCTTATTCCATGCAATGTACCACAAAGGTCTTGCTTTGTACAACAGTTGTAATGGGACCAGGGTGCACAGAAGATGTGCTTAGAACCCTCAGTGTAATAGTTTGAACTTTAGGAGTCCAAGTGGAGAAATGAGCTGCCTTAGTGCAGTGTCCTACTTCCCTGGCCTTGTCCATGAAGAGATTACATGACCAACCTCCTTAGTACTTGTGCAACATCATGCCTTCAGAGTTCCATAGATGCTATAGGGCTCTTCCTGCAGAGGTCACAGCTAGAAAGCTGAGGTTCCACCACAAACAATGTCAGGAGGAGGCTAAATGGGCGGCGAGTCCTTCAGTTCACCTATGTGCTGCTTTCTTGACAAATGAAGAATGCACTGTTGCCCAGCTGTGAAGGCCAGAAATCACACAGACAACAGGCAGATAAGTCTAGGAGATCAATAGCAACCGTGCAAGAGAAACAGGAAAATTTTATTATCAGGTTTTGCTTAAAATAAAGGTACAATTCACTACAGTTCAGCATGATTAGACATGATTTATACCTTGAATATTCTTTAAGAAACAAATGACAACAGAAATGAACCAGCACAAACTATAAAACTACTAGAGGAAAGGGAAGGCATTTCTCATAAAATATGTGCTATAGCTAAACTTCCTTAGAAACTACTTTCCAACCACTAAGTGCCTTCACCAAGTCACTGATCAATGCTTCCTAAATTTAGAAACTGATGATCAAGTGGACCGAAACACATAATGCTAAATCTTGTTTTCCCAGCTATAAAAGAACAGTATTTCAAGAAAATAAAATATTTTCTAAGCACAGTTTTCTGAAAACTTCAATGACTTCTCTGGCTCAGTACCTGACTTGAAATGTTCGAATGTTTATATTGCACACAAAACAAACTTGAGCAGCAAACTATGTGCGTGAGAAGTTGATGAGAAATAAGATTGGAAATCCCCTTAAACTGCGTTCCATTTACATGATTTAAATATATAGTTTTCTATATCTTTAGTATAAGTAAAAAGGTTAATTTCTGAACAGCACAGAAATACAAATGTATTTAGAGTTTTACAAAATATACCCAACCCCTTAGACATGCACAACCTCTTAATTTTGGAGTGTTATACCATACAAGGAAGCCAGTTTCTTCTTCATAATGTAAGCAGGAAGTCATTTTTATGAAGTTATTTTATATGAAAAAATAAAGATGCACATTCCTTTTCTTTGTCTCTCTCTGAAAAAAGTTTGCGAAATATTGGAAATTATGGAAAAGCAATTCCAAAGCAATGAAGTCAGAAGACTTGGAATGAGAAAGTCCTAGCAACACATTATGTTGTAAGGAATGACGGTCATCTTCAAGTGATTTGGGGAGTATTCTGTCATAGTTAAAGGCTACCAAGACATGGCGTGGAAAGCCATGAATGCTGGGCCATTTTTCATGACAGAACCAAAGTGTGCAAATGTTGCCACTTCAGGAATCCCAAGTGATTCCCCAATACACTAACAGGCTGGTGTAGAGCCAGCAGCTTCTGCCCTAGCAGGCTGCCCTCTGTGGAAGCTGCAGCAGACATTTGCTTGTGGGTATAGATCTGGATGCTGGCCTGCAGACTTCCAAACTTATCAACATGGGAGGGAAAGGGGCCACTGGCTGTTTACACCTACAAAATTTTCTCCATGGAATATAGCACTTCAATAAAACCTGCCTACCAGGAAAAGAATGTTACAGCTTCACTTAGAAATGTAAATAGCTGATTACAATTCTAACTTCTCTCTAAAGAATTCATACCTGAAGTAGTTTAAATACTGATGTCAAAATACTCTCATTCAGACTTTAAGTGCCCTGTTCTCCAGCCATCTAACACCTCATTTTTGTTTTCTTAATTTGTTTTCTCCTTGTATTTCTAAGGAAAGCTATTCTAAAAAACAGTAACTGCTTAGTACAGAACCCGGAAAGCAACAGGGTTGAGGAAGTCTGTCCTGTGCTCAAGAAAGTCCCTGCTATTTCTTAATTCAAAAGAAGAGAATTGCTTTCAGGCTTGGGAGCTAGTGAATCACGAATGGATTTGGGGATGGACAATTCATATTGGTTATGAATCAAATATACATATAAAATTGCTCTGCACCTCTGTTACATGCAGCTTCAGAATTTCTACTCATCTAGTCCACAGACTCACAGCTTTACTTCTCTCCCTTATCAACGTCACCGTCATCAAGCTAGGAATGTAATAGGCTTCCTCAAAACCACCTAGACAGCAGTGCAGCTACCGCCAATGTATGTATCCTATAAACCTGAAAAATGTTGGTTGACTTTCGCTCCCTCAGGACTAGTTATAAACACTCAGTTCTTAGACACTAAAACATTGTTGATCACTGGAGAAAGTGTGGGCTCCAACAGCCACACCTCTACTGACAGGAGTCAAAAGGCCTGGTGTGGGTTCCAGGGCTACCGTGCCAGTGTTCGGAGACTACTCATCAGTTAGACTCTCTCACTAGTGCCTAAAACACAGTGTGCAGGCTCCCTGGGTTAGGCTGTATCTCTGTTCTCCACGACACTGGCTGCAGCAGTGCCCCTGCCAACAACAAAATGGCCCCTGGCCCTTGAAAAGTCAATGTTTCCCTGAACCTGAAGAAGTAGGCATATGGTCTTTTGACAATTCTAAGATGTTTTATATTTCAAGAAAAGTTATTTTATGCTGAAAGCCAGTTAAGTGGCCATTTTAAGATTTAAGTTTTAATTTACATTAAGAGAAGATTCAATTAAAATATACACTTAAGCCTGGCAGAGTGGTAAGTTCCTCTAACTGCAGTTATTTGGGAGACAGAGGCAGGAAGATGGAATTTAGAGACCTGTATAGGAAGACTGAGATCCTATGCAGGGGGACCCACACACGTACTCAAATGGGGAATATGATACAAAATCAGCATTAAATTTCATTTAACTTTTTTCCTCAAGTATATTCCAAGGTGAGTGTTGTGTTGCTTTTGTTTACATGACAGCAGGTATTTACCCAGTCATACAAACCTGGTGCAAACTAAAGAATGAATCATTATCTTAGTGGCTAAACAGGTTAAGGGCTCCTGGCAATGTCAACTACCACAGGTACACTGTCATGCTGCAGCCACATGAATGGCATCGAAGAATTCCAACCGTCTCAGCACAACACTGATTAAAGTGCCTTTCAGTTTTGTGTGGCTTTACTTCTCTTTTCAAATATTCCCTTGCCGAAGCAAATTCATAGTGTTCTCCCATTAATCAATTTATTTACCTCCCATTAATCAATTTGTTGTTACTGGATTCTCTCAAGTTATTGCGCTCAATTGGGAGCAGTTTGTACTTTGTGGTTTTGTATTTGGGTGAAATCCAAATTGCAGGTTTTAGAGACACCAGACTATGCCCTATGTTGTTTTCATAGTCTTTAGGGCATCTCATAAGGGATAAACAAAGTAAAATCAGCGTCCTAAATTAGGCCCTTATTTTCCCAATGCTTGTTAAATCGTATGTAGATGTAATGGTTATTCCACAAGTCTTTTGTTACTAAACAGGCAGACTCTTCTCCATAAGTAGTCCCTGAGAACACCCATTAAGGATCCCCTGAAAAGCAAATGACAGTTATAAATGACAAATACATGAACTCCAGCTGTGTACAAATCATGAGGTTGGCCAATTCATGCCAGTGGTAACAAGAAACCAGCTGGAATTCACCAAACAAGTGACTCATGGCATGGGTGTGGGCTCCTTCTCTTCCTTCTTACATTCTACATTTACATTTACATTTGAGGTGTGTGTGTGTATAAGCATGGACATGACACACTGCCCACGCGGAGGTCAGAGGACAATTTTCAAGAGTTGGTTCTTGCCTTCCACCTTGTTTTGAGGCAGGGTCTCTCTTGTTTCTGCCAATTCACTACACACTTCAGGCTAGCTGGCTTGTGAGCTTCCAGAAGATTCTCCTGACTCTGCCTCCCATCTTACTGTAGGAACATTGGGATTATAGATGAGGCTTTTTATGTGGGTTCCAGGGATTTGAACTCAGGTCGTCAGGCTTGCACATTACTCACTAAATTCTTTCCTTGGCCCACTTACTTGGTTTTCTAAATATGAGCTAAGCTGTGGTTTATAAACCTTTATCGGTCACTTTGTTTTTCTTTTGAAGGTGGTAGAACTGACTAAAGGAGGACTTTCAGTCAGAGAAGTAGGAAGGCCCAGTTTTGAAAGGCTCAATGCAGAGTAAGACTAAGAGAAGGCCTGCAGATCTGTCCAGAGCCAATGGACAACCATTCACAAGAAGAAACAAGGCACACATTTTCAGGTAACAAAGTGCTGATCATGACTGAAACATAGCCGGGCGGTGGTGGCACATGCCTTTAATCCTAGCACTTGGGAGGCAGAGGCAAGTGGATCTTGGTGAGTTCAAGGTCAGCTTGGTCTACAGAGTGAGATCCAGGACAGCCAGGACTGTTATACAGAGAAGCCCTGTCTCAAAAAAAAAAACAAAAAAAAAACAACCCAACCAACCAAACAAAACCAAGAACAAAACCCCTGCAACATAACTGGAGCTGATCATGCCAGCAAGTGGGTCACTAAAACACTGTCCTACAGACATGTGCCAACCCTTCAGTGCTGCTGAACCACCTCTGGTTTCCCTGCACGGTCACTGCCAGCAGGAGGGAAGCAGAGTGACATCTTTGCTGCCTCACATCAAATTTGTCAGAAAGAAATTCATCTGAAATGATGTCTTATTCTCAGAGTTTTCCCCTCGTGACTTTCACGGCTCTGGGAAGAAATGAGCTGGTAAATGTGTTGAGTGGGTAGAGGCCCCTCCATGTCTCGCCCCCACAAAGTTCACCCTAGAACTCAGCAAAGTAATAATAGGCTGGAATGCATAGTCCTTACACTTTACAAGTACATTTCAGGGCTAACTTCAGAGAAAGTAAAATAGTGATATAACTTAATTTGAGTCAATATAAATTACAATGACCGTCTAAATATTTAAACAGCAAATAGAACAAAATATACATATGTAAAAATTCTAAGTAAACACATGTACAATCTCAGAACAAATTCACTAGAAGGTTCATTGTGTACATTAATTAGGCTCAGAATGAAGTCAAAGTAGTCAATTTAACCCCCAACCTGGAAAGCTATTCCTTCTATGGTTGTGATTTCATCTGTTCAGCATCCTGCAACATTCATTTAGACAGAGTGCAACCGTCCATGTAAACAGTTCGTCATCTTGGTCCCTGGGTCTGAACCTGTAGATAGAGGAGACCCTGGGAGATGGGGAGGGAGCATTACACCTTGGAGAACAAAGCGGCTTCTCTGCTGGACTCAGGGCTTCCCGCTGGGTGGCTCAGGCAGACTCTGAGGGCTGGAGGTGGTGAAGGTAGAGAGCCATGAGGACATAGCTGTCTTTGCACTGGAGAAAGCTCCTCCCACTGACTGGCCTGTGTGGAAAGAAGACCAAAGGAAAAATAGATGAACTTCATAAAAAGATTGAATTTTTTTGCATGATGGGAATAGAACTTAGGGGATCCTCTAATACTGAACCACACCTCCAGCCTATACTTAATATTTTGTTAAGAGACAATGAAAGTCCAATAAACATGAATAAGGTTAACTCAGTGAAACACAGTAAAATGATGTAGTTACTGAAATACCACGTAAATTTTTAGTTCAAAATAATCTCTTTCCATGGGAATGTCTTAAAGAAAACCAAGTAATTTCTTAATAGGAGCTACACTAGGCACTTTGTAGGGGTTAATAACACAATTTTATAGCCACAGCACTAGTAACTCTGTGAATCAGAATTATCTGGAGAGCTGAAAAAGTCAAACACGGGGCTGGAGAGATGCCTCAGGAGTTAAGATCATTTACTGTTCTTCCAGAGGACCCACGTTCAGTTCATAGCACCCATATCAGGAAACTTACAACTGCCTTTAATTCCAGCTCCCAGGGCTCCAATGCTTCTGTCCTCTATGGGCACAGACACAAGATGTGTACACACCATATACATGCAGAAAGACAGACAGACAGATACACACACACAGAGTCATATATTCTCTGTACCTTAAATGCGGAGTAACCACTTACTTATACTGGAAGAATAGTAATATACTGGAAGAGAATCTAAAACTGCTACATTAAACAAAGAAATACAGAGCCTTGTAGGCTTCACATCTTTGTTGTCATAAGGAATATTCTCTTCAAAGCTGTTGTGAATGTGAAATTATTGGAGGTACTGCTATTAGAGAAGGGGGTGTAGAAGAAACTTTCGTTGTAATTTAATTAGCAGCAGCAGCAACACTGAAAACTAAATGCAGCTGCCCTCCCTATCTGTGGCTTCAGTTTCTGCATTTGAGTTCCCTGGCATCTGAATCTTCGGACAGTAATATTTATGTGGATAAATGTCTAATGGAGATTTTAGAGATAAATCATTTGGAAATTTGAAATTTCAGGCTGCTCTAAGTGGTGATGGTCCATCATACACTCCAGCTCTGTCCCTGTTCATATCTCCTTTTGTCTTATGTACACATGTGCAGCCTCCTGCCTACTAGTCACCTGGTAATCACCTTGGTGCACTGGTTGGTTTTTATCTACTTGACACAAACCTAGACATGTCTGGAAAGGGGAATTAATTATTTTTGATTTTTCAAGACAAGGTTTTCTGTGTAGCCCTGGCTGTCTTGGAACCATCTCTGTAGACCAGGCTGGCCTCAAACTCACAGCAATCCACCTTTCTCTGTCTCTCAAGTGCTGGGATTAAAGACGTGTGTCACCACTATCTGAAAGAGGGATTCTTAAATGAGAAAATGTTCCTAACAGATTGGCCTATAGGCAAATTTGTAGGGTATTTTCTTGATTAATGATTGATGTAGGAGGGCCCAGCCATGTGGGTAGTACCACTCCTGGGAAGTGGTCCTGATGGTATAAGAAAGCAGGCTGAGCAAGGCATGGGGCAAGCCAGTAAGCAATGTTCTTTTATGGCCCTTGCTTCAGTTTCTATCTTGGCTTCTCTCAATGAACTGTGTCCCAGGACATGTAAGTTAAACAAACCCCTTCCTCCCCAAGTTGCTTTTGGTCATGATTATTATATCAATAGAACCCTAACTAAGATACCTGGTATCACAGTGTATATGTTCCAGTAACCCTAAGAGCAAGAGCAGTGGAGCTGGCAACTTGAACGTCAAAGAGCTTTAAGGTGATTTCTTTATATGAAAAGAGAATGTACTTGAGTGACAGAATATATTCATATAACTTTTACTAAAATACACAGTTATAACTATCTCATCCTATTATTGCTGCTAATTTTTGACTTGGATAATTTACATGCTAATGTTTTATCACAGGTTGTATGTGTAAGGAAAAAAATGGCATGTCCATAGTTTTGAGTATTCTCTGGAATTCTTGGAATAGATCTCCTTTGGATAAGCAGAACACTACTATAATGATTCATATGTTTAAAATGAAGCTACATTTTTCTATTAAAAATAAGTGTTGTGGAATATTATTTTAACTAGGCAAAGATGTGTCATTTGTTTATGCTGTAGAATATTACTTTAGTTATGTGGCAGTGTGTTACATTTGTTTCTGCTGTCAACAAGATAAAGATGTGTGACATTTGTTTAATTATGTTAAGATATGTTGCTGTTTTACCTTGCCTGCCCTAAGGCACCTGACTGGTCTAATAAAAAGCTGACTGGCCAATAGCTAGGCAGGAGAGGGACAGGCAGGGTTGGTGGGCAGAGAGAATAAGTAGGAGGAGAAAGCTAGGCTCAAGGAAGAAAGAGAGGGGCACACCCGGGGCCAGAAGCTAGGCAGCCAGCCACAATAAGCAGTCAAAGTAGGACAGACAGACAGAAAGAAAGAAAGAAAGAAAGAAAGGGGCAGAGAGAGAGAGAGAGAAAGAGAGAGAGAGAGAGGGAGGGAGGGAGGGAGGGAGGAAGGAAGGAAGGAAAAGAGGAAAGAAGGTAAAAAGCCCCGAGGCAAAACATAGACGAAGAGAAACAGGTTAAGTTATAAGAGCTAGCAAGAAACAAACCTAAGATAAGGCCAAGCATTTAGACTAATAACAAGTCTCCATGTCGGTTTGGGAGCTGGTTGGTGGCCTAAAAAAAGCCACTAAGAGGCATTCTCATACTGGGGCTTTTAAGCTGTATTCAATAAGGGTTAGCTAACAGTTATTTCTATTGTGCTAAACAAAAAGTATCCCTACAGGCTCATATGTTTGAATGCTCTGTCCCTGCACAGTGGAGCTGTTTTGGGAAGTTATAGGACTTTGGACCTGTGGTTTAGCAGAAGTGAGTTGTTGAGTGGGCCTGTGAAATTGTATCTGTTTCCAGTTCCAGCTCCAGCTCTGTTTCCTGATCCACTAGGATGTAAGGAACAGCCATATGCTCACACTGTTATGAATTCCATCATGACTTTGCCGACTTGATGAATGTATGTACCCTTTAAAACCATAAGCCAAAGCAAACTTCTCCCTTGAGTTGCTTCTGTTGGGTATGGTCAAAGTGGTAAAAAAAAGTAACTACTTATGGTTTCTAGGTTTGAAACTGGATCAAAATAAAAAGTTACAAATAAAAAAAAAATAGGGGCTGGGTGTGGTGGTGCACACCTTTAATCCCAATATTTGGGAGGCAGAGGCAGGCAGATCTCTTTGAGTACAAGGGCAGCCTGGTCTACCTACATAATAAGCTCCAAGTTAGCCAGGGCTACAAAGTGAGAACCTGTCTCAAAACAAACAAGAAAGAAACAGAATTTACATTATTTCTTCCGTAAATGTCTAATAGAATTTCAAAGAGAAGCTTGTTCTCTTAGCACCTGGGGTGCTGAGTCAGGAGAATCCAGAGTTTTAGGCTACAAAGTAAGACCCTGTCTTGACAAGCAAAAGGAAGGAAGGGGTCGAGTAAGAGAAGAGAGAAGGGCTGGAGAGATGGCTCAGTGGTTAAGAGCACTGGCTGCTCTTCCAGAGGTCCTGAGTTCAATCCCCAGCAACCATATGGTGGCTCACAACCATCTGTAATGAGATCTGGTGCCCTCTTCTGGCCTGCAAGTATATATGCAGGCAGAACACTATATACACAATAGATAAATAAGTAAATCTTTAAAAAAAAAAGAGAGAAAGAGAGAGAGGGGGGAGGAGGGAGAGAGAAAGGAGGAGGAAGAGAGAATTAGATGTGGATTAAATTAGAAACCTTGCACCACGTTTTAATTTTTCAACAGATCCAGAGCTATTTTGATTTTTAAATTTATTAGTTTATGTCTTTTGAAGACTCTGTCCATCTATGTTGTCAGGTCTGTTGACATAAAATTATTCCCAAGCTTCCTCTGTCCTCTCAGTTCCTGGGAGTCTACAGTCATGTCCCCGCTCTAGTGTCCCTTTTACCTGTCCACCTGGAAAACATACATTCCTTCCTTATTTCTAAAACTAGAAATCTAAAAAGCCCTTTGTATTAGATGATCCACAAATTTCTATAGCTCTATTTTAATGAACAACACACTGAAGACAGAAAGGAGATACATACGACAGCAGCACCTGCTGAGGGTGTGCCTTACCAACAGCTTTTCCTGTTTGGACCACATTCCGGCTGGTTGTGACCATGACATTGCCAATTTTTTTGCCACGTTCACTGTTCTGAACAGAACTGAGAAAAGTAATACAATTTTTAAAAATCTCAAACATTTGAGAACAACCAAACCACTCTATTATCATCCCAAATCAGTATTGGAAAAATAAAAAGCAAAATTAATGTTAGTAAATTTCAGAATGTTCTAAAAGAGCACAGAAAAGAGCTAAGAGGTGAGGACATGAAGATGTATGATTAAATCTAGACAGACATGGTTTGCTGAGAGTATATCATCAAAATAAGAATGGTAAGTTTGTTATTTTTTCATACTATTGTGTATGGACAGTGTTTTCATTTTGAAATCCATGCTGTTGAACAACAGAATGGGTTACTATTTTAAACAGTTCATCAAGCAGATAAACAAAATCCCCAACTGGCAATGAAGCACATGGCATATACTCAAAATAATTTCCTCTTACTTTCTGTAAGTACTCACTGTGAGAATCTGAGTTTCATGTCTGACACGGAGTACTGGCCTTGAAAAGGATGGCTATAAAACAAAGCTTAAGTTTAGATATTGAGTACATCATCAATGAAGCTGCAAAGAGCAGTCACAAGAACTGCAGTCAACATTTTGGAGACACAAGTGGACACAGTGCTCTGAGACTGACAGTGGGCCCCTCACCATTCCTAATACGAGTTCTACAAGAAGGCACTCAATAGTTCTGAGCTCTATCTTTTTTTCTTGTGCAACAGATGAACGTAGTTAGAGGTGGACACGTGTGCTAGGGAATGGAGGTGCAAACACTACCCCAACATAGTGCTAACAACACCCCTCACTTCATCCGGGGTGGGGCTCAAGTATCAACCCAACTTAAAAACACACCAGGAATCAGGTAACTGACTTATGTCGGGGAATATTATTTTAAGGTGTGTTACTTTTGCTAATGTTGCATTTGTTTAACTCTGTGTTACTGTGCCTGTCTAAAACATCTGATGGTCTAATAAAGAACTGAATGGCCAATAGCTAGGCAGGAGAAAGGATAGGCAGGGCTGGCAGGCAGAGAGAATATACAGAAGGGGAGATCTAGGAATGAGAGATAAGAGATATAGGAGCCAGAGAAGGAGGAGAACTCCAGGGGCCAGTCACTCAGCTACACAGCAAGCCACAGAGTAAAAGTAAGATTTATAGAAGTAAGAGAACAGGAAAAGCCCAGAAGCAAAAGGTAGATGGGGTAATTTAAGTTAAGGAAAGCTGGCTAGAAACTAAGCTAAGCTAAGGCTGAGCATTCATAATTAAGAATAACCCTCTGTGTGTGATTTATTTGGGAGCTGGATGGCAGCCCCACCCCCTAAAAAAAAAAGACTAAGACCAACCAACAACAGACTTAGGCCACAGTCATGACTGTACCTTGATCCTGGTCACCCTGTAAATATATGTCATTGGCCATGAAAAGATTTGCTGCTCAATCAGCAAAATCTGTAGTTTATTATAAAAGCAACTCAAAAGGCAGAACTTAAAATGGCACTGTAGTTTTGTATGAAAATACATTATTCTTACTTATTTCTGCCACATCTAAGGAAAAACAGTTTATTAAAACTAAAACCAAACGAAATACTTAAGCAGTTAAGACTGGAAGAGAGAGGTCAATAAACAACTCTTGTCTTATACCCAGGTCCCTCTGTCCAGTGCAATGAAGTAAAATTCACAGCTACTTACAAAATGCTATATAGTTTTTTCAAATGACAGCAAAGTGTTGTGGGTCAAAGTAAGCTTCAGAACAGGTCTTCCTTTTTTTTTATAGATCACAGGACTAATCTAACAAATCACATAAACATGCTGTGGTTGTTGCTGGTATATCACTTGCCTAACATGTTCAAAGCCCTGAGTTCAATACCAAACACAGCAAAATGACAAAAGCATCCCCAATCAGTCTTTTTTCCTGTTCTCAGAAAGGATTGATTTCAGGAGTGGGATATGTCTGATGCTCGGTAATTTAGAGGATTTCTCTTTAGGAGCTGAAAAAAGTGTCACAGATCTTAAAAAATGGTAATTAGTCTGGAATGTTTCAAGTTATACTTCCTGATAATTAATGAAGACCATCATTTCTTAATTTTAATCTGGTGAAAATGTTTAACATCTACTGACTATCATGATTACCTAACTACTACCCTAACAGGCCTCTTTGTACTCCATCTTCTCCCCTTTTTCTTTTAAAAATGTAAAAACAAAATACCTTTTTTTGTTGTTTTCTATATGTAGTTTTATAAAAATATTTTTTATTTTTTGAAATTAAAATACAATTACATTGCTTACCTTCTTTCTTTTCCTCCCTTCAATCCTTCCAATGTAACCCGCCTTACTTACTCTCTCAAATTCATGGCCTCTATTTCTTTGTTACAGATACATACATTCATACATATATGTATGCACACGTGCAGACACACACAAACTTGGTCTGCATAACGTTAACTGTATATGATTTCAGGGCTGACAACAATCTGGAGGCTCTTCCCTGGGGAGACTTGTGCTTTCTCTGGTCTCAGCATTCCTTAGCCATCTGTAGTTCTTGGTCTGGGTTTGAAGACTCACGAGATTTCTCCCTTTTGTGTTAGCATGTCTACCGGTGTCATCCTCGTTTTCTTTTCTGTTTATGAACACAAGTCTTGCTGTAGGCCAACTCACAACTCTCCTACGTTAGCCTCCTCAGTGTGGGATTACAAGCACGTGCTATCAGGCACAGCTGTACTCCAGTCTGCTTTTCATCTCCCATAAGCTTAGTTTCTTTATACAGTTTGTCTAGGTACCATTTTATAATCCTTTAAAGCCCATTCTAGTTAAGCCTATGTACTAGCGTTAAGATCTGCAGAGTTGGTTCAGGTTAAGTGCATCAGATGCAATGATGGGGATGGTTCACACACTGGGCAGCTACAATTAGGGTGGCTCACCTTGCAAGTTTAGCCACCTCAACTGTCCCTGCCAAACCAGCTCATGTTTCCGTCTACACACCTCAGAACACAGACCTTGTAGCTAGCAAGGCAGATTACTTTGAACTCTCAGTTCTTTCATTTAATGGCACTAAAATATTGTCTGCTTTTAAACTTTTTAATATATTCAGATGACAATATAGGTTTTGCTACAGCCAAAAACCTCACCAAAGTTAGAGTTAAACCCATTCATTTTGAGAGATAATGTAAAGATGATAGACGTGTCCATCAAAATGTTCTGAAACTACCTCCCTACAAAGATGCATCTAGAAGTTGATACTGTTTAATCTGTACATTGGAAAGTGTGTGTGTGTGTGTGTGTGTGTGTGTGTGTGTGTGTGTGTGTGTGTGTATGCTTATCCTTACTAGCATCCATTAAGTCACATTTCCACTTTAGCTAACAACAATAAACTGTAGCCCCCAAAGAATACAAAGTTGATTGTGTCCATTTCTCACCAGGAAATAAAGTTCAAAATACAATGAAAATAGGCAATGAAATGCTTGTGTCATTAAAAATAGTATTTCAGGTAGGAGTGGTGAATCCAAGCACTGGGAAGGCAGAGGCAAGTAGCTCTAAGTTTGAGGCCAGCCTGGTCTACACAGTGAGTTCCAGGTTAGGCAGGGGCTACATACTGAGACTGTCTCAATAACAGAAAGACTTTCTTTATAAAGCAACCATTTTTCATCCCATCAGTCTAGAGGATGTGCTTACTTTGGGTTTATCTCTGAAAGTGCTGGGTGCTTATTGCTGTTCCATACCCTGTAGTTGTGAGTATTCTTCCAGGCAGCAACAAAAGTTGTTCCATAGTCTGATAACATCTTTTCATTATCTGCCAAGAAAATGGTTGAAAGAAGTTGAGCTGGACCACAGCCATCTGGGCATGAAGATTAATAACCATAACGGTTGAAAGTATAGTTTCAGGTTTCATAGTTCAATGTTCACACTGTGGGGATACAGCCTACAGGTGTCAGCAAACTTGGGTCTAGTTCCAGAAATCCTGTTAAGAAGCTATGTAGCCTTTGGTAAGTCACTTAAATCACTCAGAACTTCATTTTCTGAACAGGAAAATAAGAGGACTGTGTGGTGGTATTGTGTTCCCCAAAATATTGTACACGCTAATAAACTTATCTGGGATCAGAGAACAGGACAGCCACAATATTAAATATAGAGGATAGGCAGTGGTAGCACACGCCTTTAATCCTAGCATTTCAGAGGCAGAAATCCCTCTGGATCTCTGAGTTCAAGGCCACACTGGAAACAGCCAGGCATGGTGACTCACACCTTTAATCTCAAGAAGTGAGCCTTTAATCCCAGGGAGTGATAGCAAAGAGAAAGATATATAAGGCGTGAAGACCAGAAACTAGAAGCATTTGGCTGGTTAAGCTTTTAGGCTTCTAGCAGCAGTTCAGCTGAGATCCATTCGGATATGAGGACTCAGAGGTTTCCAGTCTGAGGAAACAGGATCAGCTGAGGAACTGGCAAGGTGAGGAAGCTGTGGCCTGTTCCGTCTCTCTGATTGTCCAGCATTCACCCCAATAACTGGCCTCAGGTTTGATTTTTATTAGTAAGACCTTTTAAGATTCTTGCTACAGAACTGAGTCAAACATTTCCCACGGCTCTCTACAACACCAAAATGTTTTCATGTTTTTCTTACCATTACAAGGATCATACTACTTATTAAGCAAAAACTATAGACTTGACATTGAGCAGACATACTGGCATAACCACATGGTGGGTCAGTTAGAATCTCTCCACAAATGTCTAAAGAGTTAAGAACAAGCAAGCAAACTTTCTTTACCCATGTTTTCTTTGTTTGGACTTTGTCTGACTATTTGGTGCTTCATTCTGGAGTATCCAAGCATTGTACTGTTAAAAATACTTAACATAGGATTTTCACATTAATGCTAAATAGCTCTTGTCTTTTTTGATACCATGGGGTAGTGTCAATGCAGAGTATTTCTGCTGTTTGGAGGGACAGAAAGGTCTGGAGAACTGATCCAAGTAGCTAGCTATTGCCTCACATTTATCACACAGGCAAGCTGGTTTGCTATACTGTTTTTGAGACAAGGTCTTGCTATGTACTCAGGCTGGCTTCAAACTCTTGTGACCCTTCTGGTCTCGGCTTCCTTCTGTCCAGGCAGGTGGTATCTGAGGCATGTGCCACCATGTTTGGCTATGCTGTTTGTTTTGAAGGTGAAATCCAAATAGCTTTTGTTGCTAGGAAAGGACTAGGAGACACAAGGTTCTATCTATAGCATAAAGTTTTGTTTCTACAAGATATTCCTACAGTTCATTCTCCTTTCCTGACCATGCTTGAGAATGGACTTGAAACAGACAGCTGAAGCCTCTCAACAGGTTGTATGGGCCAGTTATGCCTCCCCCACCCCCCCATTCTATTTTCTGTAAAATTAGAATGTCTGGGATTATTGTTAAGGTAAAAATTACTAGATATAAAATGAGCTGGGTGGTAGTGGTGCATGCCTTTAATCACAGCACTTGGGAGGCAGAAGCAGATGGATCTCTGAGTTTCGAGGTTAGCCTGGTCTACAGAGCAAGTTCCAGGACAGTCAGGGCTCCATAGATAAACCTTAAAAAAAAAAAAAAAAAATTCTAGCTATAAAGTGTTCAGAACAGACCGTGCATTTTTTTTTTTTTTAAGTTGATTACTTATGAGGCCAAAAACCTGGTGGCTATCTGGGCTTCTTTTTTTGATTAGTAAGTAAATTTGGGTTATAAGATTTAATTTTGATGCCTCTGCTGCTATAGTTGTACAGGTGACAGACATTTAAAAATATCCATCTGATAGATGAGGACTTGATCATTAGTTTTTCTTTATAATGAAGAACAATTTCTGAAACCTGGATTTGAAATTACCCTGGCAGGTGGGAGTGACAGTAATGATTTAAAAACCCTGATGACACAACAATGCAAATAATCTTCACGACACCGCGGACATGCACGTTCACAGAATATTACAAGAAAGTAAACTGTATGTTGCATATATCTCATTGCTATTTAAAAAAAGTAATGTAATTTTTCAGTAATGACAACTGCAAAATATTCTGAAATCTACTTTTGCTACAAGTCTACAAGTATTTGCCAGAGTTGCAAAATAGAAAAGCTCATTGCAAAGCTCCACTTCTGGTTCATATTATTTTCTAAGTAGAATGAAGTAGTTTTTACCAGAAATGTATGTTTACCTAACCAATTTTAAGTGTTTCACAGGAAAAATAATATTTTTTTTTTAGAATGAGATAAAACTTTGAAGGCTTAATCACTCAGAATATGATTTGCAGTAATTCCTTTAAAAATATTTCTTCAGATAATTTGAAAATCTGTAAGCACATTATAAACAGTTGCCAAATACTGACATTTTCTGATACAAAATAATCAGCAGCCAAGTTGAAGTGAAAACAATCAGTATGTCTTAACACATGTTGATGTTTCTATCATAAAGGAGAGTCATGGTCAGAAAATATGCTTTAATAGACTCACTTTGGTAAAGACTACCATAAACCATAAAACCAAAGTCCAAAACATATGTAAAGAAACAGGTTTGGTAGGATAAAGTACTCAAAATGTCAGAGTTGTTATGTCTGTATGAGTAACAGGTGATTTTCTACAACTCCTTTCTCGTGTAACTCAAAGCATCCATAAATATCAGAACATGGAAATTTATAGGAAGAAACGTGGCTGTGTGCTTCTTACCTAACTGCAGTGTAGCAGCCAGCAGAGCATGGATGTAGACTGCAAATTGGGCCCGGATCCATTCGTCACCTCCCTCCCAGCCTGTGCCATCCAGGAAGACATCATCCCTGTTCTCAGTCACATGCCTTACTAGGTAATCTGCGAACCTTAGGTCTGCAGTGGTTGGGTTAAGCAGCTTCCTAAGTTCTGGATCATGGATCTGGATCAGTGCTTCTTCCACCTACAAGAGTACCCAGGTACAAGTCAGAGCTGGGACACTCACACAGATAATCACCCCACATCTTAAAAAGTAAACACTGGGGAACTGGAGTTCGAAATAAAACATATGAGTAACAGTATTCTCAAAGATGTGTTTAAGAAAGAGGCAGGTTTTTACACTAAAGTTTCAATATACTTTCTCTATTTTTATAAAAAAAAAGCCATTTTTATTTTTAGGAAATATAGGTAGAAGAGGAAAGCTGACTCAGTGGTTAAGAGCACTTGCTGCTCTTGGAGAGGATCTGGGTTTGTTTCACAGCCCCTACATGGTTGCTTATATCCATGAGTAATTCCAGTTCTGGGGGATCTGGCACCCTTTCCTGACCTCCACAGGCATCAGGTATGTACATGGCACACACGTATACATATACGCAGGCAAAAATAAGCACACATAATAAATAAGTCTTTAAAAAAAGAGTGACTTACAGAAAAGAAAATACATGTGCAAATATGACTTTGAACCATAAAAGTAATTCATGCTTTTTAAAATCTTTGGTAGTGTAAATACTTGGGGAAATATAGATACATATACAATGAAATTTGCCCTTATATTAACACAGAAAACAAGCTTAGTTATAAGTCCTTTAAATTTTTCCATTTTGAGGGCATGAATACTTCAGAATATTTTAAAAACATTTTTTTTGTATCTAAAATGTATTTGTACATTTTATGTACAAAAAAAACCCTAACTTGCAAGGCTTTGTTTTATTTGTTAGCTGCTGGTGATTAAAGATCTTAGGCATACTTAGCAACCTCCAAAGATTAGTTTTAGAGTGAAATAATAAAACATCTATCAAACAACTTCTGAACATTAAAGCACTCTGTGGTGTTCTCACCTGTACTCTCCTATATAATGTACACTCCTCCCCGCTTCAAATTTGGGATAATAATGTAATTTTGAATCTTGGACATTTCATTTGTTATATTTTAACCATTTTCCCATAAAGTATGAACTTTCTCTCAGTAATTATAAAAACCTTAGTGAGTTAAAAATCCCAACATTTTAAAATTGTGAAATTAAATGAATAATTAAAAAAATTTAAATATAGCTGGGCAGTGGTGGTGGCACACACTTTTACTCCCAGCATTTGAGGCAGAGCCTGGCAGATCTCTGTAAGTTTGAGGCCAGCCTTGTATACAGAGCAAGTTTTAGGACAGGCTCAAAAACTATACAGAGAAACCCTGTCTTGAAAAACAAAAATAAACAAAAACAAAACTTTAAATATATTGATAAGGTATCAAATATCTACTCTGAAATTCCTTAACATCAGGAATCTATTAAGCAGGATATGTGTTTAAATTATTTTGAAAAAAAATCCACATTTTAATAAGGCTTTGAGACCATGATAGGTCTGGTTTACTCAAGCTGGAATCCTTGCTCAAGCATTTACCAGTTGTTTGATAATGGAAGGAAAAAAAACCCCAAAACAAACAAAAAGTATATAATTACAATCACCGGAACACAGCCACACTATTTCTTTATTAGTGTGTTACCATAGCTTCACAGTCATATTTGGAAAGGAGTAAGTGAGGCAGCAGGCCAAGTCCACAGACTCAGACATAAACGTACTTCCACAATGGCATCACTGAGGTGCTTCTGTTGTCGAAAAAGGATGTTAGTAGCTCCAGCCACAAATCCCCGAACAGTGACGTCAGAGAGAAGGTGATGCTGCTGCAGTGCCATGTAAGGCACACACAGATATCCCTGTGGGTTACAAGAGCCGCAGAAACAGGACAGTAAACAAAACAGCCCCTTCTCTTTCCAAGCCAAAAGCAGAAGAGCAAAGAGTAAAAGAAATGACCAATCTTCCTGCCTGTCTAGCTCACCTAAAATAATATTCACAGAGGAATGTCTTGCCTTGACTGCAGTAAGTCCAGTTACTGATTTATTTGCTTCACAAATGGTCAAACCTCTCTGTAAGGCTGTCTTATCTGATCACTTTGTTTTTAATTTAAATAAAGTCTGACTTTTTTTTTTAATTTAGGAAATTAAAAGCACGACATCCATTGAAAAGTACGTTGTCTAACAGGAAGCAGTTAAGAATTTTATTTAAAACCTGCATCTGTACACAACCACCAAGGCGCAATGAGAGTAGCAAAGCACCCCATTTCTTGTCCAATATGTCAAAATATCTGCTACAAACTAGTTAAAGCACAGTTATACTGGCAGTGTTTGTGTTTAATTTCCATTTGAGATAGCACTGCCTTAACATGAGAGTGAAATCACTAATCCTCAGCAGTCATTTAAGTCTGCAAACCAACCAAGCAAAGGCAAGCCTGACTCCACACAATCCCCAGAGTTAAAGATGTGGTCAGTGATAATGATCCGTGCATAAGGGCAGGGTAGAGCTGTTGAATTTTATGTGTAGCCCCGTGTTGTACATAAATCATCACACTTACTGAAAACTTATTCTGATTCAGAATCTTTTTTCCTTTCTGTGAATATTTTGACTGTGTTATTTACAAAGAACCTTGTCTTGAAAACACACACACACACACACACACACACACACACACACACACACACACACACACACACACATCCTTCCTCCCAGTAGTTTACCTACATTTATCCTGAAGACATCCCTGCTCATCTGTTGCTGTATTTTTCAGTTACTTAATACAGTACTATTTATCGTAAATAGGATTCATAACTTCATGAAGTGATGTAAATTTCTAGCCATATAATGGAACGTTCTAAAACCATAAAAAGTGATGGAGTTTAACTTTCAGGAATGTAATGTAGAAGTGATCAAGAGTAGAAAAAATGGGCACAGGCAGCTATTATTTGTTTAAAAGGAGTGGGGAAAATCCGTGGGAAGGCCTTGCTGGTCAGAGGTTACAGCTTCTCATGGCCTGGCAGCTTTTTTCCAAAAGCTCAGTGACATGGGGACTCCCCTCCCCGCAAAGAGACTTTCTGTTCTCTACCTGCCCTTATCTGAAAGCTGTCTCTAAGCCTGCATGCCTGATGTCTCTCTAGGGTGACCCTTGGCACAGAACTGCACATATGGTAGCTAAGGCTTATACTAGGAGCTTGCTATAGAACCCTGTTGCCACACACGAGACCTTATGATAGGTCCATACCACTTAATCCAAATTAGGGTTTGTCCCCAGGCTCTCCAATCCTATATATTTCTTATATTCAGGAATAAAGCTGAACAGATTCACTGAAGTCATCTCCCGGAGGGCTGTCTCCATCATACCCACAGCTGTCCAAACCCTGTTCTCTGCTTCTGCTCCCTCCACCCTCGTGAACCAATGCACCAACAATCTGGAGGAAGAAGCAGAACCACAAAAATCTATGCATTTCCTTATGCCATAAAATTCCACTAGAAGGAAACAAGACATTGGTAATGTTTGAAGCCATTACAGAAGGCAGATGGGTAGAAGGGATGGATTAGGAAACATTTCTTTTTGGTTCTAGAGGTTGAATTCTGGACTGTGTGTATGTGTGTATGTCAGGCATGCATTCCACATCCTCTGTCCATAGCAAGTTTTATTACTGGTGCTTTGGACCTTTTTACTATTGAACTATGTGGAAATGTTACAAGTTGGTACAACATTCCAAAGAATTATTATAGTGTCATTATTTTTCTTTTCATGATGTTCAATTTAGCTAAAATCTTTGGGAGGTACTGAAATATGTTTGCAGAAGAATATAAATCTTTTTCCAAAAAGCAAATTAAACTCACTCCTGGCTTCCCACTTATCTAGGACAACTTAACTTCTGTATTTGAAACAACAACATATAGCGCTAAAACAAGACAAAAAAAAAAAACCACACACACACACACACAGAACAATTATCACATATGATTAATATACACGACTATACATATTACAACAAATAAAAATCCCAAGCAAACATCATGAGATATATGCATATCCATATTCTCAGAAATAATCATAATAGTCAAGAGGTAGAGGCAATGAATGTATCTGCCAATGCATGAGTGGAAAAAAAAAGCAGGGTAGAATAATATAATGAAATAGTATTCATCTCCCTGTCAACTATCCAAACACTAAAAAATACACTCTATATATTCAGTTACAAGTTGGGAAGTTAAGTGACTTTGTTTTTATACAGAGTCCTACTATATATCTTGGGCTGGTCTCAAATGCAGGATTCTCCTGCCTCAGCTACCAAAGTGCTGGGTCGCAGTCACATGCCACCATACATAGCTGAGATAATTAAATTTCATTATTTATTTATTTATTTATTTATTTATTTATTTATTTATTTATTTATTTATTTATTTTTTGGTTTTTCGAGACAGGGTTTCTCTGTGTAGCTTTGCGCCTTTCCTGGTACTCGCTTTGGAGACCAGGCTGGCCTCGAACTCACAGAGATCCGCCTGGCTCTGCCTCCCGAGTGCTGGGATTAAAGGCGTGCGCCACCACCGCCCGGCCAGGAAGTAACTTCTAATCATAGTTTTTATGGTACCTCAACTGATTTTACTAAATGACTTGTAACTGGAGAGAAAAGCTGACACATGAAATTAAACAGAAAAGGATCCCAGTCCTTTGTAGAAAGCCAGCCTGACACTAACTATGCCAGAATATGCCCAATTCCAGTGCAAAATCAGGGGGAAATAGAAGGCCCTCAATATGGAATTTTCACACCCTAAAATACTTCTGTCTCTTTTTCAGCTCCTCTCACCCCCCCTCAGAGTTCTTTGCTCATTGAGCTGCACAGCAGCAGAGCACAAGTTCAAGGCATGATTTAAAATTTTTTCTACCACTTTTAGTATCCACAATTCACTTCCTATGACTCCATGGGTATCTTGCTTGATAGCTGCTTCTAGACTCATCATTTCCTCAGCCCTTCCGTTACTTCTGTATATTTCTTATATCAGCTCTCAGGAAAAGGTCAAACATTTGGCAATCTATTACCTCTAGGGTTTACATAATAAACTTGGACTGTAAGGCTGACATGGCATCCTTCTTATCCAAGTTCAAATACTAAGAGCTGGGGAACTGGCCTAGCAGTGAAGAGCACAGGCTGCAGCCCAGTGGTTCCCAGCACTTGGGAGGCAGAGGAGGCGAATCTCTGAGTTCAAGGACAGCCTGGTCTACAGATGGAGTTACAGGACTACACAGGAAAACCCTGTCTCAAAAAACCACCACCACCACCACCACTACCACCAGCACAGGCTATTAGCAGGACCTACATGGTGGCTCACAACCCTGTCACCCAAGCTCTAGGGTATCTGACACCCTCTTCTGACCTGAGCAGGCACTGCATGTACCAATATACAAGCAGGCAAAAATCTTAAACATATAAGAGAAAAATAAATTTAAAAGTAAAAGAATTCCAGAAGGAAAACAGCTTAAAGACAATCTGGTTTTAAGAACATTTCATCTGGGGCTGGAGAGATTGCTCAGTGGTTAAGAGCACTGCCTGCTCTTCCAGAGGACCTGGGTTCAATTCCCAGCACCCACATGGCCGCTCACAACTAACTGTCTATAACTCCTGTTCCAGGGGAGTCAACACCCTTATACAAACATACATGCAGGCAAGACACCATTGTATATAAAATACAAGTAAGTAAATTAAAAAAAAAAAAAGAACATTTCATCCTCCAAAGTTAATGACAAAGGATCAGTATTTGTAGTTAGAAGTGTGGGTTTTACTCAACACACAATAAAAGATAAAACCAAGAAGAAAAAAATGATTTACTTAGTAAAGTGGTGAGCCTATCACATATTCAGTACTGGCATAAAGCACATAAATCTATCAGCTAAACATGGTTTACTGACAAGATTCATATTACTTTAATCCAGAAACTTGACCCTCACAACCAAAATTTTCCTTTGCTTCATTTACCTCCCGATAAAAAGTGCTCTGATAGATGCAGGAAATAAGGACAGTTAAAAAAAAAAAAAATTCACAACCTGGGATTGAGAGCTGACTCACCGATGAACACCTGATGCTTTGCAGAGCACATGGGTTTGGTTCCCAGAACACTGACGGTAGGCCACAACTATCTATCACTCCACTTTCCAGGGATCTGCCACTCCTGGGACATCAGGACCACATGGCACACATACATTTATTTTCTTAGCTAGGGTTTCTATTGCTGTGATAATATACCCTGACTAAAAGCAAGTTGGGAAAGAAAAGGTTTATTTCATCTTCCAGCTCTCAGGTCACACTCCATCACTGAGTGAAGTCAGGGCGGGAACCTGGAGGAACAAACTGAAGCAGAAACCTGGAGGAATATTACTATTGACTTGTTCCCCAGGGCTAGCCCAGCCTGCTCTCTTATACAACCTAGAACCATATGCCCCAGGGTGGAGACACCCATAATGGGCAGAACTCTCTCCCATTAATATTTAATCAAGAAAATGCCCTACAGACTCGTCCACAAGCCAACCTTATGGAGTTATTTTCTCAATTAAGATTTCCTCTTCCCACATATGTCTAGGTTTGTGTCAAGTTGACAAAAACTAACCAGAACATTTGACCTCTTGTCAGTTTGACACAAATACATCACCTACTAATCATAACCTTTTCTTTCTTGTTCATCCCCAAGATCTATTAATATCCCAATATAAACAGAATATTTTAAAAAGTTCTTCAGTCTTTAAAATATTTCAGTACTTTAAAAGTCCAGGTTTTCTTGAAAAGTTCAACATGTTTTAAAAGTTCAGTCTCTAAAATATCTAAAGGCTCATAACTATGGGTTCCTGTGGGGAGGAGGCAAGATAAGTGCTTTCTTATTCCAAGAGAAGAACGAAGGGACAGTCACAATCTAAACAAAGGAAAAACCAAAGTCCCACGATGTAAAGCTCAGTGTCAGACACTGGAACTCAATCTTCTGGGCTCCAAAGGGCTTGTGCTGTACCACTTCTCTGGCTCTGGCATCCAAAGCACATACAGTATGTTTCATAGGCTCCTGATTGCTCCACTCCACAGCTGTCTTTGATGCTCATCACATTACTGGAATCTCCAAAATGCTGGTATTTCTTCCGCAAATGGCTTGCACCTTCATCAACTGCCTCTCTCCCACTCTCTTCGGGGACTCTGACTCTGTCATAAGATGCCATGTCTCAACTTCTCCCCACAACCTTGGGGCTTCAGTCTTGGGGCTTCTTCACCTGAGGCTGCACATTCACTAGTGGTCTCTCCTAGTTTCTTACTGTGCTCATCCCCAGCTACACTCCATGTCTCCTTCATGGTTTGAAAACCAGTACCATCTGGGAGACTCTTACACATTACCAAGTTTAGGAGCCAGCACAACAGCCTTGTTCCCCTCTGGACCAAGCTTGTGTGCTGACCCAGAGGAAACATTTCCCAGATTTTTGCCTTGATGATGTCAGTCTCTTTTGGGTTTTTTGTTTGTTTGTTTGCTTGAAAGAGATTTTCTCTGTGTAACAGCCCTGGCTGTCCTGGAACTTGCTCTGTAGACCAGGCTGGCCTTGAATTCAGAAATCCTACCTGCCTCTGCCTACTGAGAGCTGGGATTAAAGGCATGTGTCACTATGCCCAGCTCGATGTTGGTCTTTTTCTAATCACAGCTGATTCTTTAGCTCCAGCTGACCACTATAAACTGTCCCAGCAAAGCAAAGATTTCACTTTAGTGGTTCTGACCTCTTGTTAATTGTAGTGGATTCTCCACCCCAGATGACCAGATCTACATTTCTTAACTCAAAATAACAAATGGCCCTGATAGTCTTTAAGGGACTCTTCAAACTTTCCTCTGAAACTTCACAAGCCAGGCAGGCCTCCATTGTTCATATTGCTCTTAATATTAATTTCTAAGGTTCCCACAATAGCTTATTAACATCTGAACACCCAATAGCTTTTCTAGCACAAAGCTCCAAAGTCCTTCTATTATCCTCCCCAAAATATGCTCAAGTTTGTCACAGCAAAATCCCATGAACCTTTATCAATTTCTGTATTAATTAGGGTTTCTACAGCAACTTGGAAAGGAAAGGGCTCATTTCACCTTACAACTCTTAGATCACAAACCTTCACTGAGGGAAATCAGGGCAAGAACCTGGAAGCAGGAACTGAAGCAGAAACCATGGTAGAATGCTGCTTACTGGACTGTTACTCATGGCTTGTCCAGCCTACTTTCTTATACAACCCCAACCACTTGCCCAGGGATGGCATGCAAAGTGGATTGGTCACATTAATCAATTATCAAGAAAATGCTCTTCAGACTTTCCCTACAGGAAAACCTTACTTTTCAGTTAAGATTCCCTCATCCCAGATACATCTAGGTTTTTCTCAAGTTGACATAAACAAACAAACAAAAAACAACTACAACAAAAAACCCCAACCAGTACATGCAGGCAAAACATACAAAATTAAAGTTATAATTTGTGGGCCATTTGTTATTTTGAGTTAAGAAACATAGATCTGGTCATCTGGGGTGAAGAATCCACTACAATTAACAAGAGGCCATTTAACAGAAATGGCTCATCTGTTAAAAGTATCTGCTGCTTAGCTTGATGAGCTCAGTCTGATTCCTGGGAACCACATAGTAAGAGATAAACATTTCTACTGTCTTCCTCTGATCTCTCTCTCTCTCTCTCTCTCTCTCTCTCTCTCTCTCTCTCTCTCTCATAAGATTTTTAAAAAAAACAAAACACAATTTGTGACTACTTATTGAACTTAGTAATTTGTGAGGTATGAGTTTTCTCCCAAGATTCTGAGATTTCAGCTTTAAGATAACTGTCTTAGTTTAATCAAGAAACCAATTAGGATAATTTCAGAATCCCAGAGAGGCCACAGAATAAGTAAAGATGGCATTCTCTGTTAACTCTTCAATACTGAGTCAAAGCAACCACTTTAAGGGACCTGAGTAACTCAGAATTTTCCAGGAAGTATATAGCATAGAAAGACACACAACGTCAAGTCAACAGTGCCCACTGTAGTAGTTGCTTTTCTGTGGCTGTGATAAAACACCATGACTAAGGCATTATGTAAGGAAGAGGGTTTGTGGTTTAGGGTTCCAGATGGATGAATGTTCATTATGGTGGGAAGGAGTGACATTACATGACAGGCCTGTGGTAGGAGCAGGAAGCTGAGAGCTTACATCTTTACTGGCAAGCAGGAAGCAGAGAGAATACACTGGAAATGGTGAGGCTTCTACTCTAAAAACCTACCCCAAGTAGCACCACCAACTGGGGACTAAGTGTTCAAATACCTGAGACTATGGGGAGCATTTCTTGCTCAAACCACCACACTACAACTCCCTGTCCCCTATGGGCTCACAGTCATATCATAATGCAAAAATGCATTTAGTCCAATTTTAAGTCAGCACAGATTTCCAGTGTCTCAACATTATTTAAAAGTCTAAGGTCTCAAGCCGGGCGGTGGTGGCGCACGCCTTTAATCCCAGCACTCGGGAGGCAGAGCCAGGCGGATCTCTGTGAGTTCGAGGCCAGCCTGGGCTACCAAGTGAGTTCCAGGAAAGGCGCAAAGCTACACAGAGAAACCCTGTCTCGAAAAACCAAAAAAAAAAAAAAAAAAGTCTAAGGTCTCTTATAAAATCTCAAGGGAATCTCTTAATTGTAACCCCTTGGAAAATCAAAACACAAATTATATACTTTTGACATACATTGGCACAGAATATGCATTACCATTCTAAAAAGGAGAAAAGGGGGCATAGTTAAGAAATACTGGACCAAAGCAAGACTGAAACCTAGCAGGGAAAACTTCAAATCCTGTAGCTCTATGTCTGATGTGTGGACTTTCATTTCAAAAGACTTAGGTGTCTCTGCCCCTCCAGCTTTGCAGCCTGTAACATACATCTCTGTTTAGGCTGGTTTCACTCCCTATATGCAGCTCTCCCTGGCAAATATCCTATGGCTCTAGCTCTCTAACAGCTTGGGGTCTCCACCCCAAATCAGACTTTCACAGCTTCATGCAGGCCACATGATACATGCTGTCTAGCCTCAGAAGCTCTCTAAAGCCAGGGAGGAAGAATCCACGACCCTTCAGTTTTATATTCTTCATGCCTCTAAAGTCAGCACCCATGGACATCATTGCCAAGTTTGGCTACCAGCTTGGAATGGACCCTGGCCCCTTAATTACATTAAGCAGCAGAGCTTTTTAAAAGCAGAAAAGGCCGGGCGGTGGTGGCGCACGCCTTTAATCCCAGCACTCGGGAGACAGAGCCAGGCGGATCTCTGTGAGTTCGAGGCCAGCCTGGGCTACCAAGTGAGTCCCAGGAAAGGCGCAAAGCTACACAGAGAAACCCTGTCTCGAAAAACCAAAAAATAAATAAATAAATAAATAAATAAAAAATAAAAAATAAAAGCAGAAAAGACCTTAGGTGCAGAAGGACCCAACTGCTAATATTACAAGTATACACCATGATACCTGAATTGAATCATGTCATAAATGATGAAATAGCTTTGGATATAATTACATACTAAATCATAGCAAAATGAAATATATAAAATATATTCTTAGTAAGTATAAATATGTATACTTAATAATATAAGTAAGACATTTAAACAAATTTTTTTGTCCTAAAATGGAAGCTTTTAGAATTATATTATTTCTTTTTCTAAGATAGTCTCTCTATATTGTCAAAGTTGGCCTTAAACGTTTAGGTTCAAGTGGTTTCCTGCCTAGTCTCCATCATAGCTGGGGCTACATGCTATAAGCACAATATTTTAATACAAACTTTAAGTTCAGCCAGGATTGTGTAGACTTCTTATTTATGGACTTCAGTTCATTCTTTGTTTTCAAAGAGAAGTCTGAGTAATCAAAAACAGACCTAATGCAGTGAATGCTGGCCTCATTACCCACTGGCTTCAGAACTCTTTCCCTCTGAGTTATTTCCCCATAGTTTTAAATATGATCACAGATCTAGCAGCACTACACATTCAGTATGTATTTTTCAGTTTTCAAGGATAATTTTTAGACCTAAAAATGTGTTCAAACAGTTAAAGTTACAATTAACATCCTCAATAAAGGATACTGCATTTTACCTTTGTAAAGATGGCCAGAGGCATGCCATATTGGTCCTCTTCCAAACCAGAAATGAGTCCTGGTATCAGGACCACCTGCCTGGTGTTAGCTTGAGGTTGTACAGTAATTGGAGGACTGTCTGAGGGCACAGAGTCTTTCTGAAATAAGTTTGTTTGGTCTGACCCTATCTGTTCCCTTTCTTTCAAGGAGGAGTCCTCTAAAACACTAGGATCCAAAGTTTCCCAGTCACTTTCGGAAGACTCTGGAGACGGACGAGGTGGAGGTTTCAAATAGCGGACAGTGTCACTGGGTTCTTGTTCTCTGTTGTTGTTATCTTCTACTTGGAAGCAAGGCTGCTCCGTCTGGAGGACAGTGTCTCCTCCATGGTTTCCTGAAATGATTTTCGTGACAGTTCCCAAGCTGGTATTTGAAATGTCAGAAGTGGACTCAGAAATAAAATCATTTGCAGGGGGATTACTTTCCTGAAGCCCAACGTCTTCAGACATACTCTTTCGGGGTCTATACTGAGAACAGTCACTGAGGCCATGTTCAATCATGCCTAAAATATAAAATATTGAAGAACAGCTTAGATTATAATAATATAGAAGAAAATAAGAGGTATATATTCTGTTTTATAGAGTAGAAATCTATAGATTTTTTTTCATAAGCTATATTTGTACCTGTTTTAATAAAAATTTCTATTAAAAAAGGAAAGCTGGGTGTAGTAGCACATGAATTAATCCCAGCACTTGTTAGGCATAGGAAGGCAGATCTCTGAGTCTGAGGCCAGCCTAGTCTACAAAGTGGGTTCCAACACAATAAGGACTACATAGAGAAATTCTATTTTGTAGGGGGGAAAAGTTAAGATGGGAGCTGGCAAGATTAAGGATGTTTGCCGCCAAGTCTGAACACCTGGGTTCAATACCACAACACACACACCCACAGTGGAAGAAGGGAACACTCTCATAAGCTGTCCTCAGATCACCAGCAAGCCATGGCTTATCAACAACCTCCTCCATGCAATAAAGGCTAAAAAATAAAATAAAGAAACACAGGCTTATTGCAGGATATTTGATCACATTGGGTGAAGATGTGTTACTGTTTTACCTCACCTGCCTAAGGCACCTTCTGATTGGTTTAATAAAGAGCTGAATGGCCAACAGCTAGGCAAAGATAGGAACTCTGGGAAGAATCTGAGAATCAGGGGATTTGTCAGTGAGATGCAAAGAAAATTGGACATACAGTACTGAGGAGAAGTAGTTGAACGATGTGGCAGATGTAGATGAATATAAACAAGTTAATTTAAGTTTTAAGAGCTAGTTGGGAACAAGTCTAAGCTAAGGTCAAGCTTTCATAATTAATAATAAGTCTCTGTGTCATTACTCAGTAGCTGGCAGTCCAAAGAAAGACCTGCTACATTGGCTAAAGGAAAAAAACCTATTACCAAAAGAAAAATTAAACAGAAATGTTAACCCTACTAGTTTATTTTTGCATACTTTTATTACTAAAAGTCTAAACTCCAATAACATTAAACAAAAGTAGTTATGGCTATCCTCTTACCTGGAAACAGGGATAACACGGTCATTAGTGCACCCACCAATCTATTCACTGGAGAAATGTAAAAAAGAACCTGAAATGGATTCAAATAAAATTAAATTAGAAAATTCATGAGACTGTAATAATATATAAAGGAAGGATTCTTTGCATATGAGTAATACTTAAAAAAACACCCCCCCCCCCAATGAGTCATGATTTAAAACAACAATAACAAATCAGCTTTCCCACCTACCAAAATTCAGGTAAAATTGAGGTCTGGTGATGATTCAAAGGATAAAGGTGCCTACCAAGCTTGATGAGTTTAGTTCAATCTGTGTGTCCTACACTGTAGAAATTGTCCACTGACCTTTACACATAAGTTGTGATGACTGTGCACACACACACACACACACAATGAGTTAACTAGACTTTGGGTTTGGTTAATTTCATAATTAAAAAAAATT
The DNA here is from genome assembly GCF_007827085.1 of Peromyscus californicus insignis. Lineage (NCBI taxonomy): Eukaryota > Metazoa > Chordata > Mammalia > Rodentia > Cricetidae > Peromyscus > Peromyscus californicus. The sequence continues at coordinate 74,440,655 of NW_026294584.1, read as the reverse complement.
TAAGTTCTTTATAATAAGGTTTTTTTTTTTTTTTTTTAAAGATTTATTTATTTATTATGGATACAGTGTTCTGCCTGCACATATCCCTGCAGGCCAGAAGAGGGCACCAGATCTCATTACAGATGGTTGTAAGCCACCATGTGGTTGCTGGGAATTGAACTCAGGACCTTTGGAAGAGCAAGCAGTGCTCTTAACCTCTGAGCCATCTCTCCAACCCCCTATAATAAGGTTTTAATAAATAAAAAAATATAATTATAAAAATACTGCCAACACACACTGAAATGATCACGGTAGATTGTTGGGCAACAGAATATTTACAATATGTTAGATTTACTGTCCCACAAATTATTGGCTAAGGTAGTTTGTCACCTTAACCAAATGATCAAATTTCACATTATCAAGAACAGTACAGTTGTGTCATATTCTGAGGTAATGTCATCACTGATTTATCATCTTGCTAAAAATGCTTAAAATGTTTAATCTGAAACTGCTTAAAATGTTTAATCTGAAACTAACCACAAGAAAACAATCACACATTTAATTCTATAATACTTGACTAGATTCTTTTAAAAAGTGCCAAACTCACTTCAGCAGCACAGATACTAAATTTGCAAGTATACAAAGAAGATAAGCATGTCCCCTGTGCAAAGATGACATGCAAATTCATGAAGTACTCCATATTTTAAAAAGGGGTCAATCATGAGGACTAGAATTCAGGTTCCAATGTCCATGGGCAGCACCCTTTGCATGCTATAATACCAGCTCTGAGGCAGGCTGAGCCTAGGGGATTACTGAGGCTTGCTGACTTCCTGTATAGCTGAAGAAATACAAGTCCCAGGTTAACAGAAACCATAACCCAAAATGAATAGGTTGATTGATTGATGAAGATACCCCCAATACCCTCTGTTAGCCTCAGCATGCAGGAAAAGGTGCTCCTAATTGTACATACACCCACACAGACATATATAATATATACACAATCAGTTAAAAAGAGCTAGTCATGAAATTCAAGAGGAAATGGGGGAAAGAGGCAGGACTGAGGAGATGGCCCAGTGTTTAAGAAAATACATTATTTTAGCAGAGGACCTGAGTTAGGTTCCCAGCACCCACATCACCCAGTTCACAAATGCCTGTAATTCCAGTTCCAAGGGATCCAAAGTTCTTTTCTGGATTCTTGAGTGTACCTGTACTCATACATATAGACACATGCCCACATATATACAGTTAAAAATGAAATAGATTTAAAAAAAATAATAAACGAATAAACAAAAGAGTATGAGGTGATGGAACAATTTGATTTGGAGTTAGATATGCTACCATTGAGCCATGAGGTCTCCTAATAGAATAATTTGAGACTAGAGGGAGCTAGAAAGGTAATAAAGGATTCCTGACTGGTTCCTAGATTTAAAAAAAAAAAAACCAATTGATTATACATTTTATCTGTAACAGTTAATATGGATCCCCTCAGTCATTTATTATCTTTCTATAAACATATTGAAAACTCTGTTCCTTACTATTCTTTACAATTGGAATTTTTATAGAAGATAAATTACTAAGAGACTGATGTGATAGGCCAGAGATACCAGAGAAATAAGTACAAAGGCTAAAGTGCAACAGAAACAACATTTAGAGTGAATTGTCAGGTAGTTACTATGTAGTCCAGGCTGGTCTGGAACCTGCCACCATTCTGAGATTACAAGCGTGTGATACTGTCTTCTGACTTTTTTTTTTTCAATAGATCACTAGAATTTTTAAAAATTAAATTTTATTTTATGTGTGTTTTGCCTGCCTGTATTTCTGTGAACAATGCATGTGCCTGTGCTTGGTGAAAGGCCAGAAGAGGATCAGACTCCCTGGTACTGGAGTTATAGATGGTTATGAGCCACCATGTAGAGGTACTGGGAATCAAACCCAGTGACTGTGGAAGAACAGCCAGTGCTCTTAACTGCTGAGTCATCTAACTCCAGCCTAGACCTGGGTTTATAAACTTTATTTTGTGTTCATGTTTGTAGGTATTCTTGCACATGTCTAAATGTATGTGGAGGATGGAATGCAACAATGAGTATCTTTTGCAATTCTTCTCTACGTTATTATGTTTTGAGACAAAGTCTCTCACTAAATCTGGAATTCATGGCTGGCCAGATGAGCTAGCCAGTAAACCAGCAAGCCTTCAATCTCCACTTCTCCAGTGCAGGGATTACGGGAGCATGCTACTGTGCCAGCTTTCACATGGTGCTGAACTCAGGTGCTTACGCTTACATGGCAAGCACTTTACTGACTGAGCCATTTCCCCAACCACTAATGTCCTATTTAGAATAAAAATCCACTCTCTAAAGTCCCCACAATGACATTTAATAGTTCCAGTAACAAAAAAATTCTCTATTTCACATAGTATATTATAATTACATTACTTATGGACAAATCTAATTAAAAATTTAAGGAATTAAAAGAAGAAATCAGCTATCAAGGACATTATTATAGCTAGAAGTGGTGCTGTATTCTTATAATCCCAGGATTCAGAGTTTAGAGGTAGGAGGATTAGAAATTTTCAAGCAGCCTGGGCCACATTCAAATCTTGTTCAAAAAAAAAAAAAAAAAGGAAAAAGAAAAGGACATAACATGTAGGGAAACTTAAAACAGTCTGTGTATTATATTCTCCAGCCATGTTTCAGTGAATCTGTATTTGCTTATAAAACTAGGATCACAGGGGCCTAGAGAAATAGCTCAGTGATTAAGAACACTCCCTGCTTTTGCTGAAAAACCAGGTTCAGTCTGCAGCACCCACATGGCAGCTCACAACCATCTGTAACTCCAGAGGATCTATGCCTTCTTCTGGCCTCTGTAGGCACCAGGCACATGTCTATTGCACATACACACATACAGGCAAAACACTCATAAAATAAAAAATAAATAAAATGTAAAAACTGGATTATAGTCTTATGGTTGGATAACTTTTAACCTAATATGCCATGAAACATCTTGACAATAAAAAGTATTGGGGGATTTTTATTGTTTGGAGTTACATGCAACACACAATAGTTAGCTACTCATTTTAAGTGATTCTGTGATGGACTCTTTCAGGTAGTTTTGCATCCAACTCAGATTTATTCTGAAAAAGAAATCCCTAACAGGAGAATTATTGGGGCAAACGAATAATTGGCTTAAGGTCATGAGCCTTAGGAAGCATAGTGCCTAACTAATCCCTTAATATCCTTTCTTCCTTATTTGCATTGAATGCAGTCAATATGGGATATAAAATTGATTTATTACGGGGTTAGCTTCTGATTAGTCTAAACCAGAATTTCAGAAAACTTTTCCTATAAAGGGTCAGGCACATTTGCTTTGTGGGCCATATGGTCTCTCACAACTACTCAACTCTGCTCCTACAGGATAGAAACAGCTACAAACAATAAGCAAATATTAGGGATGCCTGTTTTCCTACTTAAGAACAACTGCTGCTCTTGCAAAAGACCTGAGTTCAATTCCTAGCACTCCCATTAATACCCTGTAACTACAGCTACAGAGTATCTGATACCCTGTATGTGGCTTCCACAGGTACCTGTATACACATGCACATACCCACATACAGACACACACATAAACATAAATACACACATATAAATACAAATAAAATAAGTCTTAAAAACAACAAACTTCTATAAAAGTGGTAAGCTAGAATTGGCTATGAGGCCTAATTCATAGACCTGAGGTTTACAACGGTTATAGCAATTCCAAATTCAATCTCTTTATAGTACAGAGCGGTTTGGAACCCAAGTTTAAGCCAATTAGCATAGGCAGGCTTTTGGTAACAATTCTGAATCTAGTGGTGGGCATGCTGCCCGATGGGCCCAAACAAACTGAAGGAAAAAATTCATATTTGGTGGTTTGAGAAGTGGGTATTATGTCTGAGGAAGCAAATAGTCAGATTACTATTGGCAGTTTCTTGTATACAAGAGAGATCAGCTCTGGGTAAAATTAAATGGACTGTAGGACAAAGAGAACACCCAAGGTCATGATACCCTGGAAGCACCAAGTCTGACTGAGCCAACACATTTCCCTTTCTATTTAAGTTTAAAATCAAACTGCCTCCAAAAAGAGAACACAAACTTGTATGCTTATGACAGTAAAGAAAAGAATCTTGTGTTTCATTTGATAGACAAAATGTCTTAATACTTAATCATTAATTCCCATGTCACATAACATGTAAGCAATGTCAATAAAAGATAAAGCATCTGTTCTTCCTTTTATCCTTCTATATCTCACCTTTTTTTCAAGAAGAATTAGCTTAAACAGGATCAAGACCTGAAGAAGGAAAAAGAAATGCTGTGTTAAAATAAGAACTCAATTGCTATTTTCTTTTCCCAAATACAATCATGTTATATAATATTAAATAATTATAGTACTTAAGATACATGAGAAATTAAGAACTTGAATTGAGAAATTAAGTATTACCTATGTCCTCTAGAAATTATGAGAATCATTTAACCTTTAATTGAAATAGTTTTTTTTTGGAAGGAGTAGTGTTATCTTTGCTTGAAAATTTTTCAAGCTTCTGAAAAGGCAGAGATTTGAGGCTGGGGAGTGACTCAGGTCATAACGTGCATGCCTACCGTGTATGACAGCCCTGCATTCAGACTCCCAGAACCATTTAAGCTATGCATGGTGGTGCACACTTGTGATCTCAGCACTCAGAGGCGGAAGCGGAAGTATCAGAAATTCATGGTCATTCTTAGCTACACAGTGAGTTCAGGCTAGTCTGGGATAGATAGCATTTACATGGATAGTCAATAAAGGTTTGGTAAATAAATGACTAATCCTAGACAACATATACTTTAACAATAAAGATTATAATGTCTGGCACCAAAAACCACAACAAAAGAAAAAATAATTTATATAGAACAACATTTTTTTTCTACCCACACTAAGTGAAATTGCAAAGACTGCAGAACAAAGGAATCAAAAGCAAACCCTATCCAGCAAGAGGTACTCCCAGACTTTTACCACACAAATACTCTTGATGCCTCCAGCTCTGTGTGGTTATGAAGCTGTCTTAGAAGAGCAAAACCACAATTATGCCATCAGCTGATTGTGATGCTGCCTTGCGTTCACAGGAAAAGGAACCCAAGAATAGCCTTTCCCATTTCAGTACATCGCAAGTTGAAGGATATCTATCACACCTTGTGTCGAAAATGAAGGACAAGATCTCGAGGAGACAGACCTACAATGTAAACAGGAGAGCTAAATGTGAAAGGAAGAGAATATCTAAAAAAGCAAATGAGAATATGTAAATATTCAAACATTTATGTAATAGTTGGTGAAATACATATATACTCAGAAAGAGTACTGTTTAACAGAATCTTCCCCAAGGATGAAAATGTTTAAAATATGCCCTGTCAGACACATTAGCCACTGAGCACTTCAAATGTGGCTTTTAAATTTTATTAACTGCAATATAAATACACTTATATCTATACACTATTAGTGAATACTGTTTTAAACACTGGGTTTAACACTTCTTCTGTTCTACAAACAAGCCACAGAAGTTTAAAAATCATTCAGCTTACACCATAGTGGCAGCCAGTCATTTAAACATGACTTCTGGTCACTGTATTACATATACTATTATTTCTGAATCATACTGTTTTCCAATCATCCATCTCAAACAACACAGTAAAAGAGAAAACAATTTATAAATACATTCTCAGAACAGGACTATCTAGCTGACTTTCTGTTTAAGACTGCACTAATATTGGCTACTTCACATTGAAATGGAAACCGAGGAAACACACATCACCATAGCATTACAACTCTTTTTACCACAAAAGAATATTTATTGAGTACCTCAGGTAACAATGGATGTTTTGAGCTGTAAAATAGTGTACATTTAACAAATCCCCAAGTTGAAGTATCTCAGTCAAGAACTAAGCAGCACCCCACCCCCCATCCTACTGGTAATTACACTGATCAGCATTAACAGAAAGAAGTTCAGCACTATTCAAAAACTGAAACTCACCTGTGCAATACCTGTAACTGTCACTACCAGCATAAGCTAATGATCAATCTTGTATGAATGCTAGCTAAGAGGGTATTTAAGGAAGAAGTAAATTTAAGAACTTAGATACCATACAAAGATTGTGTAAATAATTATTTGTATAATATTCAATGAAATGCACATATGCTTGACAGTTCTGATCATGACCAGTTACATGCAACCCAGTTTGGCCACAGCCAACTTTGAGGACATAGCTTCTGACTTGCAAGTTACTTACCAAGATACACCTGTGATCCTTCCAATGAGGCCCCTCCTAAGGAACTGTTCATATGCTCATAGAGCTCCTGCGGAATGCAGACCGAGTTTAGAACCTTTCACTGTCACTTTAGACACTAAGCTCCTAGAAATACGACGATCAGAAAAGGATTGTGTAGGTTATTCTGCCACCTACTAAATTAAGCAACCATTGTCTCTGAAACCTGCTAGTTTGGGGCACTCAACTCATTCCTTCTCTTGTAGACATGAACAGTATCAGGAGAATTACCGGAGCAAAAAGAACAAAAAGCTACTCAGGATACTCCTTTTTTGATCCATTGCAGAGCTTTAACAGTGGTATAAATTACCTTCCCCCTGCCTCCTCACTAAAATCCTAACTGTCCCAACTCTACCCAGGCCCAGGACAGATCCAGAACTCTATACTAATGCCAGTCTTGAGAAAAAAATGCTATCCTTCTTCAATAAAATACCAGGAACTAGAAATTAGATACTCAAATTTATAGACACAATGCCATAGCAAAACACTACTCCTTGTAAGAGGCATTGATACTAATTGTTGATAGTCACTCCCTCCTCAAGGACAGTTTGAGTTTAGTACTTGGATAGATCTCACTAGAATATAAATGGTTAATGCAAATATATTTTAAATAAAGATTTATTTTAAATTTATTTTATTTATTTTAAAGATGAATTTAAAATTTTTTATTAATATACATGTGTGTCCCTGAAGAAGCCAAAGAAGATATCTATCAGATTCCTAGGTGGTTGTGAGCCACCATGTGGGTGCTGGGAACCAAACCTGGTTCCTCTACAAGAGCAGCAAGTGCTCTTAAGCACTGAACCATCTCCTCAGGCCCAAGCAAATGGACTTTCACACCACGTTTTTCTTAAACTATCAAGAACTGTCCTTCACAGTACTACTACAAGAGCTACTTGATTCATTAAGCTACCTTCCACCAAACATATTTGTAAGGAAATTAGTTACCTTTAGAATAGAAATTTGGGAAAAATCTTTCTCTTCAAAATATGCATGTGTAATGAGTTGCAACTTTGCTTGAAGTAAGCCATAAAGAGGCTAAAGAAAAAGAGAAACCATCATTAGGTTGATCATAGTAAACAAAAGGAACCAACAAATCCCTACACCTTGTAATCTGAAGATATCAGGGAGGAAAGTTAGTAATACCAACTGCAGGACCCACATACATAGCTGGAAGCTGTTACATCACACAGTCTCACTCTTTGGCAGCAAGTGAAAGCTATCTTGGCAAGGTGCTGAGTCAGGCTACGACTCTGGGCCTGGCTCCATCTTTCGGCTGCTTAATTAGGGCCCCTTAATCTTTCCATACCTCCTCACCAAGCTGACCCTGTACACAAAAAGGTGCAACTTCTATGGCTGTGTTAAGGATTAAATAATAGGTAAAGCACTTAACAGAGTCTCTGGCACATAACAAGAATGTCAATAGCTACTGCCTTTCATTCTGTTGTGGTAATATCTAATCATCCTCAAACAGCCTGGTTCTTACACCAAGTAGATCACTTGGTTTGATTTAAGTTTACATCCTTTCTTTCCTGTTATCTGTGAAAGGTGAGAGCACCTAGTCTATGTCTTCTACAATACTATTTTGTATACTTAAAGTTATTCCTCAATTCTTATTTTTCCTACCCAAAATGGATCATATCCACCTTTTAGCATTCTTTTTTTTTTGGTTTTTTGAGACAGGGTTTCTCTGTGTAGCTTTGCGCCTTTCCTGGAACTCACTCTGTAGACCAGGCTGGCCTCGAACTCACAGAGATCTGCCTGGCTCTGCCTCCCGAGTGCTGGGATTAAAGGCGTGCGCCACCAATGCCCAGCAACCCTTTAACACTCTTGAGACATATTCTCTTTATGTGTCCCTTTTAGAATACAAGTAATACTGAACTAGTCCCCTGCTGCAGAGTATTTGTTTACACTGTGAATATGTGTCTTTGCCAAGACGCCTTCTGATTGGTATAAAGACCTGAATGGCCAACAGCTAGGCAGAAGTTCGTAGGGACTTATTGGGACAGAGGACTCTGGGAAGAAGAAAAGTAGAGTCGCTAGCCAGACTCAGAGGAAACAGGAGGTGCAAGATGGAAGAGAGGTTATGCCACATGGCAGAACATAGATTAATATAAATTGATTAATTTGTTATAAGAGCTAGTTGAGGGGCTGGAGAGATGGCTCAGCGGTTAAGAGCACTGGCTGCTCTTCCAGAGGTCCTGAGTTCAATTCCCAGCAAGCACATGGTGGCTCACAACCATCAGTGATGAGATCTGGTGCCCTCTTCTGGCCTGCAGGCAACCATGCAGGCAGAACACTATATACACAATAAATAAATAAATCTTTTTTTTTTTTAAAGTGTGTTTTGCCAGGTAGTGGTGGTTCATGCCTTTAATCCCAGCATTCGGGAGGCAGAGGCAGGTGGATCTCTGTGAGTTCCAGGCCAGCCTGGTCTACAGAGTGAGCAAGTTCCAGGACAGCCAGGGCTGATACACAGAGAAACCCTGTCTCAAAAAAACAAACAAACAAACAAAAAAGAACTAGTTGAGACAAGCCTAAGTTAAAGGCCAAGTATTCATAATGAATAAGTCTCATTATTTGGGAGCTGGCTGGCAGGAGAGAGAAAGACTTGTTACAGTCCCCATCCCTATACATGTACGAATATCATAAGTACAATATCATTACATTTTCATATCCATTACAATGCACTATGAACATGTGGACCTTTCTGATTAAGTAAGCTGTTCTCATTCCTATGTCTCTTTTAGAGGCAGACAAAACTGGATTTTTGCCCTATTTTTAAACTTAGTAGTCTCACATATATGAGAATTAGATATTGTTACTCTAAAATATATTTATCTGTAAAATGAGATGAACAAAGATATCTCAACACTGTTAGAAAAATAAGAAAGACAATGTTATATAAAATGTCTGGTAAGAATTAACAATGACACAGACGGACAGGAGGTGGTCTCTGTTATTCAAACTGCCCTCTCAAGGTGACTACTCAGGAGCCTTTCAGCATATATCTACTTACACATACAATATCGTATGTTTTGGTTAACTGGTCCTGTACACAAATTAACTGAGATATATTTTTCAAGCTATCCATCCAGAAACTGCATTATTATTATTATATCATAGTTAGAGTTATTATGATATGGCATGGCATGCTGGTGCACACCTTTTATCCCAGTATTCATGAGGCAGAGGCAAGTGGGTGGAACCCTGTGAGTTCAAGGCCAGCCAGGGCTACAATAGTGAAAACCTATTTGCTCCTGCAAGAAAAAAAAGTATATCTTATATATAAGTTATTATTAATTCATGGTTTCTTCTCCCATCTTTTCTTCTTCCTTGCCCTCTTACTTTTCAGATAGTAATAAAATCCCAAATAAATCTTATCTTGCAAATGTCAATTTACATTATACAAAAACTTTATTTTTTGGTTTTTCAAGAAAGAGTTTCTTTGCGTAGCTTGGCTGTCTTGGAACTCTCTGTAGACCAAGCTGGCCTCAAACTCACAGAGATCGACCTGCATCTGCCTCCAAGTGCTGGGATTAAAGGCGTGCGCCATCACCACCGGGCTAAAACCTGTTATTTGTTTTGAGACATGGTCTCATTATGTAACTCTGGTTGCCTGAACTCACTATACAGACTAGGCAGGCCTTAAACTCTCAAATCTGCTTGCCTCTGTTTCAAGTACTGAGATTAAAAGTGTGTGCCACCATTCCCGGCTATACCAAGAGTATTTAAACTGCCTGTGGATAAGAAAATTAGATAAGTTCCCAAGAAATAATCTGTGGGGCGTTTTCCCAACCACCCCCACAGTTCCCCAGAGTTTTCTTGAGTGCGAGCAGCAGGAAATATTAGATAGAAGGATTTATTGCGGAGAATATCGCGGAGATAAACAGATAGAAAATAAAGGATAGCCTCGAGAGGGCCTGGAACCTATTCCAACGGCCCCCGACTGTCTCTGCCCCAGGGTTTTTATAGAGACGCCAAGGGGTGGAGCAAAAGACCTCCTCCCCCAGCACAGCCAAGTGCAGACCATCCCAGACACCTGCACTCAGGCCCGTGGTCCTAATCATCCTCTATTTGGACATGCTGGGTAAAGCCACGAGGAACCCGAGAACGGGCTCCCACAATAATCAGACAAGCCTACATTGGTAAATGGGCTTTAATGTTTTATAGGCCAATAAAACATCTTCAATTTTGGTTTGGAGTGACTGCAGAATGGCTTTGATAGTAATCATAAAATATAGATAATTAACATGATATAAATCTAGACTATTCCCCACAATGGAGTTTTTTTTGGGGGAGAACTAAATTTTACTGGAGAATTAGGCATTTGATACAAAGGTGTCATTATCTTATTATCAATAGGCATCGAACACTGTAAATTATCAACTGAGGACTATGAAAACCAAAAATGTCACTGAATTTGTATTTCCTTCCTTCCTCTCTCTGACCCTTCTCCCAACTCTTCCTTTGTGGTGATGGGGATCGAAACTAGGACTTGCATAATAGATAAATGCCCCAGTCATTTATTTTCTTTTAAAAATTAAGAATAAGCTGAGTGCGATCATACACACATGTAATTCTAGAAGTGGAGGCAGAAGGATCAGGAGTTCAAAGTCTTAGCTATATAAAGAGTTTCAGGCCAACCTGGGCCATATGAGATCCTGTCTTAAAAACAAAATGATGTTAAAATAGGGGCAATGGCACTGGCCCAGCTGATACAACCCTGATGACCCCAGTTTGATCCCTGGAACCTACATAAAGGCAGAGGGAGAGAAGTGACTCCACAAAGTTGTCCTCCGACCTTCCTATGTGCACTGTGGCATGCACTCCTCCCCTTGCACTAGTAGTACAATTTAGAAAATAAAATACATGTTTAAGTGTGTAATTGTTAATGTCAACTTGAAAACTATGCACCTACAATAAACACAACTCTGAAATATTATTATAGTATGTACAGTTTGACCATGTCATTGGCTTTTCTCAAACATTCTGAAATTTAAAGTATATATTAAGGTTAAATGTCTTCACTGCAATAGTCATGAACTTCTATATGACAAATAAAGTGAGAGCAATTATGATATTTTTAAAGTTATTAAAATAGCATTTATCCAAAGTCTTGGGGACAAACAAAAATAGATAAATGAACTATAACAGCTGCTTTTTGGGTCAAATGTCCACGTGTTCATCTTGGGATCTTCAGTAGACTACACAGAAGAGCAAACTGCTGGAAGCAGAGGACACAGGAGCACATCAGTAGGCACTTGACTAATTTTAGCAAGTCCTTATTGGTCTAAAGAAAAAGTGTTGCCTTGAATGTTTATATGTAAGTAAGTTATGAGATCTCTTACCAGCTTGCTTAAAACACAGACACTTTTCTGAACAGTCTCTCTGGTGATGTCGGCTTGCCTTACTTTTAATGCCTGTTATAAGCAAACAGTTATTTATTAGAAATACTTCACAGCTGCATTTATAAACAGTTACAATATGAACGTAGTAATTGAATAGAAAAAAATCTTGCATTCAGTTAAATTAAAGAACTTCACAGTGAATCTCAGCTACGGCAGTTGAACATACCTGCTAGCCTTGCTCTGAATGTCAGTAGCTAGGCACTGGGTAGAACAGTGAAGGGACAATCCCCACTGCCCTGGAATTTACAGACTGAGGGAAACTGCTTTATGTACAAGTCACATACCAGACCAACCCTTCAATGAGAACCAACCCATAAAAACTAACTGGATTAAAAAACAAGATTTGCTATCTCCTAAAAACACACCTGCCAGGCATCCAAAAATTGAGAGTCACAAGGGTTGAAATTAACCTACCAAGCAAATGGGAGCCTTCAAAAAACTAATGTTGCTAGATTCATAGCTGCAAAAGTGGACTTCTAAGCTAGTCAGGAGAGATAAAAAAGGCCACCATACCACAAATGTGTTGTTAGGTACTGATGCTCAAATACTTCTGGATGTATTTCTTCTTTCCATTAGTAATGCTATTGAAAATGCGGTGATATTCTCTTTTTGTACATGTCTATACATTTAACCACTTCCACTGAGTTTAATTTTTAATGTGATTTTGATGCCTTCATTTTCATTAGTTCTCATTATGTAAATTTAAATATGCTTATAAAAACAATGCAGGATGCTGAGCGGTGGTGTCGCATGCCTTTGGTCCCAGCACTTGGGAGGCAGAGGCAGGCGGATCTCTGTGTTTGAGGCCAGCCTGGTCTAAAAAGTGAGTTCCAGGACAGCTAGTACTGTTACACAGAGAAATCCTGTCTCGAAAAAACCAAAGGGGGGAAAAAAGTATGACAAAAAAAACATAAAAATCTCAAACAAACAAATCATAACAAATGCTGGTACCTATGTGGAGAAGGAGAAACCCTCACTCACTGCTAGTAAGGGAGCAAATTGTTATGGCCATGGAAACCAGAATGGAGGTTACTCAAAAAACCTAAAAATTAGGAGCTCAGCAGTTAGAAGTGCACATTGCTCTGGCAGAGGACCCCAGTTCTGTTCCAGAACCCACTTGGGCTGGCTCACATCACTTCAGCTCTATGGGACTGAACACCCTCTTCTGGCCTCTTCAGGTACTTGCACAGCTGTACTACATTAAAAGTAACGACTGTGATTCCCCAAACGACCAACATCTAAGCAGGGGTTGGAGGAGCTTTTCCCTGATGCTGCTCCACCATCAATTATCATACCTTGGCTTCAATTTGTCGATAGCAAGAGATACCATATACTGTGGCTCCATTTCCATTTCTGGGTGGCAAGTGAAAAAACACAGTATCTAAGAGATACACAGAAAAATGTAAACAGTGATATTAATTACTCATTACTGAACAATCAAATATGAAGTTATAATGCAGTCATTAACACACAAATGATGACACATCCAGGAACCATGTGATACTTATTTCTAGCATCATAACCCCCCCCCCATCTTTATAGTACATGTCTGTCACAAAATCTAAGAGATAACAGGTCAAATTGACTGTACAATTACAGAAAATACATGCAGAGACTGCTCCAGACTAAAGGAAAGTCAAGTCATAAAAACTGATGGCAACATATGAATCTTGAGTGGATTCAAGAAGTTTTGGGAAAACTGGGGAAATCTGAACATAGACTGGATATGAGATGATATTATGGAATTGCTGTTAGATGTTTTAGCTATGATAATACAACTGGACGCTGGGGAATGATTATATTCTTAGGGGGTACATGTACTAAAGTATTTAGAAGTCAAGTGTCTGTCATTATTTCAAATGACTTTAGAATAAAAAGTAGACAAAATTGAACATACATATAAACATGAAAACTTATAAAATATTCCCTATAATCTTAATTTAACTCTTCCACCAGATTAAAAGCATCCATAACAAAAAAGTTAGGAAGAAATGTATTTCTGAGGTTACATATCCAGCCAATAAAACTTATTTTAAACTGTATAGTAACAATTGATTTATTTTATAAGAGAAATATTAAATATTGCAATAGGAAAACACGTAGTAAAAATTATGTTGAATCTGGTTTAATCAAAGTAAAATAGTACTTTATTAGGTCTGGCAAAGCACTCTCATATGGTGGTAGAAGACTCTGAAAATGTCACCACTCTTCTCTGAGGACACAAACATTTTCAGGCAAGCAAGCAACTTTTAAAGTACAGGGTTGCAGCATGGCTACAGAGTCAAAGAAACAATCTCCACTGCATTCAGGTGGACAGGAGAAGTCTGAAACTAGAGATTTCCAGGCCATGTGTTGCTAGTGCACTTAACTCTTCCTTTCTGCCACTGAGTGGAGTCTGAAGTCTGACAGAATTGTAGGCATGAACCATCGGCAGCTGTCCCGATCTGGCTATACCTGAGTGCTCTGGACAGGAGAGGAGCCAAGAGTCACTGACCATGAAAATAGGTCCAGTACTCTCTGAAGCTTCTCTAGTGCATGCCTCACTTCCAAACAACACATACACATTTTATAAGTAATCACAATAAGTCCAAAGGCTTTCATTTTCCAAAGTATTCAAGACTGTTATAGCAAAAATTTCAAAAATTGCACCTAAGTAATTGGTTACTATTTAATGACATACCTTCCTGATAGTTATGTGCACCATCTGGTAAGGCAAGGAAAGGCAAATATTTCCATTCTTCGGGTAAAGTGTGGCTGTCATGTCCATCTCCTGGAATCAGTGGTGGGTAAGAGAATTCAACCTAAATTGGAAAAGAATGTTAGCCAAATGGTGATTAAAGGAAGAATCTTATACTGACAAACAGTAATGCTCTTAAACCCTGAACAATGCCATTGGAGATTATTGGCAAACCCAAGCACAGAAGAGAAGGTTTATAGACTGTTCCCTGCTGATTTAAAGTATCTAGTTGTAACTCTCATAAGCATGTTTAAATAGTTTAGCTACTATACATACTCAAGAATTCTGAAAGTGAAATCAAGGCTATGCTAGGGTGACTTAGGTTCACAGTGTTTATAACACAGTTTCTTTGGGAAAATGTGGTCCAGACTCAAACAGCCAACTTTGGGATCACAACTCATCCATACATTGTAGACTGCATGCCTTATGTTGGCAGTTTTAGAATTCTTATTTCCTGCTAGTAAAGTTGCTACTAATAGATACTTGTACTTGAAAATAGATGAATTTGCTAATTAATTTCCAAACAGGTAGCCTCCTTCTACATGGACACATACAATTTTAATAGCTACATGGTATTATTTATTTGTTTAGCAACTCTCTTGTTATTTTAGAAGCTTTTTAAACAGCTTTATAAACTAGTTATCATTTTTCAAATGTGGCATAATAAAAATACTACTAGTTTGTCCAACAAAGATCCTAAAATGCTTGGAACTTCCTGAGCCATAAATTATTTATAATGAGTCCCAATACACATGAGCTTATGCTTAAGCTATCTTTAGGATAAGGGCTGTCACCAGAAAGACAGTACCTTGATTAGAAAGATAGAACTTTCAAGCCTATATTTTGTCCCTGGGAGACAGCCTGGAGACTGAATTTAGTCATTAAATGGCCAATGTGTTAACCAATCATGCTTATGTAGTGAAACCTTTAAATCCTTTAACAGTGGGGTTCAGAGAGCTCCTGAGTTGCTAAGTACGTGATGATGCAGGGAGGGAACGGATGCTCCCTGTCTCTCCTTCATACCCTGCTTTATGTACTATTCTCTTCACTTGGCTATCCTTGAGTTGACGGTTGTGGGAACCTTTGAATTTAGGGCTAAGTTGGACAGAAATTCAAGTGGCCTGGGTCCTTGGGACCTGTAACTGGCATTTTAATAATGTAATAATCTTATGGAACCAAGCCTTTAAACTGTGGGGTTTGGTGCTAACTCTGGGTAACTAATAATAGGTCTGAAGAATAGGTAAGAATCTGAGATCAAACATGGACATTAAGCTTCCAGAGATTAAGAAACATTTACACTGATTATTACCTACTAGTAAGTTGTAGAAATACATGGACCAAAATTTAAGTGAAATTTAGGGATCAAAGAACATGGTGAGGCATTAACACACACCAGTGTGAGGGAGACATTAATGTTTCCCAAAAGTATAAAGCTAACCAAGAAAACTTCAAGTATCTCTCTTTAAATAACCAATTCACAAGGCCAGACCCACCCTGATTTCTGTTATTTTATACATTTATTCTGAAGTGATAACAGGAGGAAAGAAGACAACAATGGCTGACTCCTAAAAAGCAGAAACAATAACGATGCTCTAAATCACAAAGAATAATTTTTCTTTCTTATTTTATGTGTACAGGTGTTTTACTTGCATGCATGTAAGTACACCATGTGGGTGCCCTTTTCTAGTGGTTACCAAAGAAACAGGAGATGGGGTCCAAAGCTGGGTATGAGGGGAGGATTTATCCTCAATTGCCTCTAAGCCTGTTAATTCCTATCTAGCTACCTAATAGGAAACATCACAACTGCCACTCCTTAGGGTTTAAAATAACATATGAAAACAGTGAAGGCTATGTTGAGGCCCATTAAGGGAAAGCTACTTCTCTGGGTCAAAATAATAGAATCTGAATTATGCCTCCGTTCCTAGGTGGAGACATGACATTCTGATGTGTTCCAAAGATTAGAACATTATATACTATTCTCTCTTAAGAATCAATCCAGGCCAGTAAAATGGCTCAGCAGGTAACAGCACTGGCAGTCAATCCTGAAAACTTAAATTCAATCCCTGAAGTCCATGCAGTGGAAGGAGAGACCTGGCTCCCCAAGTTGTCTTCTAACCTCCACTTGTGTGCCTGGTCTGTCAATCACCTGGCCAGAAAACTGCTCCTTAGGAAAGCTGGTTCGCCTGAAGGTATGCTGTGGAGTTGGGAAAAGTTATCCCCTTAATGAGATCATGTTCTTATCTCCCAGCCCCACTCCCAAAAAGTTGCTTACAGCCCTTCCATGCAGTACTACTAAGTCTACTAGCTTTTCTAACCCAATCAGTCTAACTTTTTCTTTCTACCTGTTTCTTCTTTGGATACAGTCCAAAACCTGCTCAAACCCTCTGGGCCTTTTCACTTTCTATGAAGACCCCTCTACCTCCCTATAAAAATTATAAAAAAAAATTTATAGCTGTTTGCTGACTTCCATGGCTGAACCCTCCTGGTTTCTTGGAGTCTAATTAGAAAGGAATGACTTTCAGAGCCTATGAGAAAGCTCAGAAGGTTAAAGGCATCAAGTCTAATGACTGGAATTTAATCTCCAGGATGCCCAAGGAAGGAGAGAACTGTTTCCAAGTTGTTTCCTTTATAAGCTACCTAAAATTAGACTATTTGACATGAAATAATCTGTATATGTTTCTACAGTAAATCCCAGACTTTTATTTGTTCAGTATATAAACTATAATTATCAGATTGCCATTGGTTTTTTAAAAATTATTTATTTTTGAATCAGGGTCTTACTATGTAGTTTTGGAGGGCCTGGAACTCACTATGTAGAGCAGACTGGCCTTGAACTCAGAGATCCATCTGTCTCTGCCTCCCAAGTGCTGGAATTAAAGTCACGTGCCATTATGCCCAACTTTTTTTTTAAAAAGTCATGTATGAGTACTGTATCTACATAATTCCCACCCCCTCTCTCTCTCCACTCTAACTCCTTCCATGTTCTTCCCTCTCCTCATGAGTTTGTCTTTATTATTGTTACACACACACACACACACACACACACACACACACACACACACGAGTGCAAATGTACATATAAATATAACCTGCTGAGTCTATTTAGTGTTGCTGTTATGTATACGTGTTTAGGGCTGAGCACTTGGAATGGATAACCTATCAGGGACTTGTCCCTGAAGAAGACTGAGTCTACCTCTCTAAGCATCCATTAACTGCAGGTAGCTCTTCATAGTAAAAGGAAAGTAAAACCTCCATGCACATACAAAATAGAATTAAAATGTAGTTTAAAAAAAAAAAGGCATGACTTTCTCTCTTCCTGTTCTCCATCTCCTTTCCCTGGCAGAAGCCAAAATTTATAGTTTGTTGATCTTGTTTGTTCATTTCTTTCTTCCTTTTCTTTTGGTTTTTCAAGATAGGGTTTCTCTGTAGACCAGGCTGGCCTAGAACTCAGAGATTTGCCTGACCTTCTGAGTGCTGGGATTGAAGGTGTGTGCCACCACCATTCTGCTCATTTTTTTTCAAACTCTAAAAAATGGTCCTTAAACTTCCTTCTGAGTCAGTTTCTAAATTGTTTTATTAAAAGACTAAAAACCCACAAGAGGAAACCCCAATTTCTTTGGTAAAGTTCCAACTGTTTTGTAATTCTGCTTTTTCTTCTCCCCAGAAATACAGAGTGGGGCTGGAGAGACAGCTCAGAGGTTAGAGTACTTGCTGCTCTTCCAAAGAGCTCAGGTTCAATTTCCAGCACCCACATCAAGCAGCTCCCAAGTGCCTGTTAATCCAGCACCAGGAAATCTAACACCCTCTTCTGGCTTCCACAGGCACCTGCGTGCATATGAACATATATACACTCAGGCACACACATATACACACAAAATAAATTAATAAATCTTGAAATAAAAAGAAAACGAAATACAGAGTCACGGGGAGAGGGTCATATGCCCCCCCCCCCATGTTTGAGGAGCTATTGGTAGTTATAGTTGCTGGGGGATTTTCTTTAGTGGTATAGCCATTAAGCTGCCCAAGTTTCAGTGAATAACTTCTCCATCCATGCTTGTGCA
Source organism: Peromyscus californicus insignis (assembly GCF_007827085.1). Lineage (NCBI taxonomy): Eukaryota > Metazoa > Chordata > Mammalia > Rodentia > Cricetidae > Peromyscus > Peromyscus californicus. Next base: position 74,422,141 of record NW_026294584.1, on the reverse strand, counting down.
GTGAGTCACACACACAAAAACAACAAACAAAACATGAAGGAAGACTTGTTGAGAAGAAAGGGTTCAGCAGGAATGGAGGGCATGAAAAAGAATAATGGAGGATGAAAATGACCTAAAGACTTTATATACTTTATATACTTATGTGATGCTGTCAAAGAATAAAAAAAGAAAAGAAATACAGTTTGGTAAAACCATTCAAGAGTTAAAGTTGAGCTGGGTGGTGGTGGTACATGCCTTTAAGCCCAGCACTTGGGAGGCAGAGGCAGAAAGATCTCTGTGAGTTTGAGGCCAGCCTGATCTACAGAGTGAGTTCCAGAACAGCCAAAGTTACACAGAGAAACCCTGTCTTGAAAAACCAAAAGAGAATTACAGTTGCTAGCTATGTATACAGATCAGGAGCTCTATCAGACAAGAGATCAAAAGCAAAAATGTAGGGTGGTCAGATGGCCTAGTGGGTAAAGGTGCTTGCAGCCTGACAATGCAAACATGAAGACCTGGATTCAATCTCTGGAACCTAGGTAAATGCTGAAGGAGAGAACTGACGCCAAAGTTGTCTTCTGACTTCCACACACGGGTCATGCCCCCATTCCATGAACATTGTACACACAATAACAAAGTGTTGAAGATATTTGTGTACACTGTAAAGATGTGTCTCTGCCTAAGGCTCCTTCTGATTGGTTTAATAAAGAGCTTAATGGCCAATAGCTATGCAGGAGGTATAGGCCGGACTTCCAGGCAGAGAGAGAACTCTGGGAAGAAGAAAGGCGGAGTTGCCAGCCAGACTTGGAGGAAGCAGGGCATGGGCAGTTCAGAGATGAGGTAACGCCATGTGGTAGAATGTGGATTAATATAAATGGGCTAATTTAAGTTATAAGAGCTAGTGGGACAAGCCCAAGCTAAGACCAAGCTTTCATAATTAATAAGTCTCTATATCATTATGTTTAAGCTGTCAGCCCAAAGAAAAATCCAACTACAATAAAGTAATTTTAAGGTTTTGGAAATAACTGCTCTCTACTGAATGTTTAAAAATTTAAAACTATGAACAAAATTAAAGAGCTTGCCTGATACATATTTGATTATTTAACAAAAGATTATGGCAATCTGATTTGTGGACTGGCCCAGCCTAGTATGTATAGCTCCACAACTTGTCAGAATGCAGAGAACTGACCATGAGGTACTCAACCCCAGCTGATATATACAACACAAGGAACATGGTGGAAGAGGGGTAGAAAGAGTCTAAGAGTCAGAGGACAAGGACATCTCCATATAACAGGGAAGCTACACACATGAAATCTCAGTAACACGGTTGCCTAAACAGGACCTGCACAATGACAACAGTAGATCAGTGGATGAGGAAATCTCACAAGGCTCCACCCCTAGATGAAAAGCTATGGGCTATTAATGGAGCTGAGAGACAGAGACTCAGTCTTCTCCAGGGACAAGTCCCTGATAGGTTATCTATTCAAAGTGGTCAACCCTAAACACACACACACACACACACACACACACACACACCAGCAACATCAAATGGACTCAGCAAGTTAAATTTACGTGTGTGAGTTAGAAAAATTATTTTATGGTGTGTTACTTTTGTTTATGTTGCATTTGTTTAACTCTGTGAAGCTGTTTTATTTTGCCTGTCTAAAACACCTGATGGTCTAAAAAAGAACTGAATGGCCAATAGCAAGGCAGGAGAAAGGATAGGCAGGGCTGGCAAGCAGAGAGAATATATAGGAGAAATCTGGGAGATCAAGGCAAGAAGTAGACATAGAAGGAGGAGGACTCCAGAGGCCAGCCACCCAGCTACACAGCAAGCCATGGAGTAAGAGTAAGATTTACAGAAGTAAGAGAACAGGAAAAGCCCAAAGGCAAAGGTAGATGGGATAATTTAAAGTTAAGGAAAGAATAAGCCTCTGTGTGTGACTTATTTGGGAGCTGGGTGGTGGGCCCCCCCAAAGAGCCTAAGTGTGTGTGTGTGTGTGTGTGTGTGTGTGTGTGTGTGTGTGTGCAAGCAGGAGCTCTCATGGATACAGGCTTGCACGAGGTATAACAATAACCAAGTTGAAACATGAATTTAAGAAGAAAGGACACAAGAAGAATTGGGAGAGAAACAGGAGGTGTACAATTATGTAAATAAGTATTCATGTATGACGTTTAGAAAAAGAGCAGGGCATCTGAGAAATAAGTATTTTTGTTTGTTTGTTTTGTTTTAAGATAGGGTCTGATTATAATGTAGCACTGGTTGTCCTGGACCTCACTCTGGAGACCAGGTTGACCTTTAACTCACAGAGATCCACCCTGAACCCAGAATCTTGTGTTCACTAGGCAAGCACTCTACTACTGAGCTACATTCCCCCAGCCCAGGATTAGGTTCTTAGTGCTTTGTTTCCATTATACTCCAGGTAGGTGTCATTTTACAAAGGTGATAATCAGGTTACTCTGAGTATCAATTGGGGAAAAACTCAAATAGGATTTTTCTGTTTCATTGCAATTATTATAAATTATCTGGCAAAAGAAACAGAGAAGAGCAAATTAGGAAGCTATTTGTATTTGCTGGTCTTGGAGTAGTGTTACAAGGCCTCCTGACTTCTACACAGAACTCAGTTTACAAAAGCAGTCACTTTTACCCTGTGTGCTGAAACCAAAATCCAAAGGCAAAGAAATGGCATAGCATTCAGGGTGCTATTGTATCTTTCCTTTTCTGTTCTCTAATCTTTATGCAGCACTACATACAGTTTCCTTTACAGAAATATATATTACCAACAAAACCAGTAAGACAGGTAGAAAACATAAAATCTAGACTTTCAAATGACAGCAAGAATTAGGACACTCTAAACTAACGCCTATCAATACTGATGTTTTCTTCTTTCTTTTCAGAGCTCCATTCAGTGTAGCTCTGAAGCGAGTTTCCACATTGCTCTTTACCCAGAGAGACTATACTGCCACACACATGAAGCACACGGCACAGGAAGCAAAGGTACTACTTCTAACTCCAGGGCTGTGTTTTAGTATGATCTCAGTAATTTTTTTTTCAGTAAGATTTTTGTCAAGTTTTGTCACTTTACTCGTATCTTACAAAGCAACTAATTAGTTCAAAAGCTATAGCTCTGAAGTACTAAATCATCTTAATATCATATGCAATAACACTATTTTCTTTTTAGTGCCATTCTATCTTTCTAATCTGTAGATAAAGGAATACAACACCTTAAAGTTAATATTCTCTTTTTTGAGACAGGGTCTAAGTATCCTGCCCAACTTAAAATAAGCCTCTTACCTCAGCCTCCCATTTGCTGGGATGGTGCCATGTGCCACCACACCTGACTTGAAGTTAACAGTACACACACACACACACACACACACACACACACACACACACACACCACCAACACCTCTTCACTCCCTTCACTACTGTTATCATCTAACAAACTGAACTTTTGTCAGTCTTTTAATGTTACATTCTCTGTGATAGGAAAGAAACCAAATGCTTCGTTATCTATTAGTAGTAATCGTTTTTTCAATACCTTAAGTATTCAATCTACATCCACTAGCACATTATGACATCATTGCCTTCCAGTGTTTGTTCAGACTGAACAACCCGTTCTATTTTGCTCCGCTGCCTTCAACACAAAGCAAATGCTCCTTTTACAGTGGGTTGCAGAGCCAGCTAAGAAGCGAATGCATGCATTTGCACTCACTGCCTGGTAAATTACATTTTTTATTTACTGCAACTGATTTGGAGTGTCAACCTAACCAGAAGAAAAGCTCTGGACAGGATCAAATCTTAAATGGCACAAGAGAAGGGGGCGGGACCGACCGCCAGCCCTAAACTACAGATTCTAAGGCTTGCAAGAGATAAACAAAGGAAGCTGATTCTCCTGAAAAGGCGCCTACAAGCGCGTCAGCCTACTTGAGCATTCGGGTGGAAACCCACGGCTCACCACCTCCCGGCGTTCAAATGCTGAGTTTTTCTACAAGACTTCCTTTACGGGTAGACACGCAGCAGGTCGGTGAAGACTGACAGATAACAGAAGGAGCGGCAGTCATTCTTCCCCTAAGCCCGAACCCCCCGCTGCCCGTCATGCAATTCTCGGGGGGGGGGGGGGGGGGGGGACATTGCGCAGAAGGCCGCGGGCGCCGAGGCGCGGGCCGGTCCTCACCTGGCAGCCCTTCTTGTGGTGAAAGCCGACCACCACGATGTGCAGGACGGGCCCGCAGGGGGCGCCGTCACCCTCACGCCCAGCCTTCTCCATGGGCGTCCGCCGCAGGCCCGCTCCGTGACTCCAACCGCCGAGACCCGGCCGCACGACCCAGAGCGGCGGCCTTCAGTTGTCAGCCCGAGCGCCGCATGTGCGCTGCACCACGGGCTCGGGGGCTGCCGACCAGCTCCCTCACCACCGCGCTGCCCCACAGGGCCTCCACGGCTCTGCTTCATCCGCTTCCGCAGCTTCCGGGCTGTCACCTGACGCGCTACAGCCGCCTCCGGCGGCGTGGGGCGGGACCCGGACGCCCCAGTCCGGGCGGGGTCTGAGGCGGCATGGGCGGAGCCCGGAGAGGGGGCGGGACTAGAGGGGAAGGAGGTGGAGAAGGGGCGTGGCTGTATGGCAGGAGGGGCGGGGCCTCCAGGACGAAGGCGCGGCCTACAGAACCGGTGGAGCTGGGCAGGGCAGATGCTGACCCTCATGGACCCTTTGTAGCAGTGGAGGAAAGCCTAGGGGGTTGAGTGTGGCTGCGGGTTACACCTGCTCCTTTCTTCCTACGTTCTTTGTCAAATCACTTCTAAAATCTATTTTTCCTTCTTGAAATCTCCTTCCTCTTTCCCTCAGTTTTACTTCTTTATGAACGTGTTTTCTCTTCACTCTTTAACTCTTTTTGTGGAATCTCTCAGCCTTGAGTTTTAAATGTTAACAAGGAGGCATATTTATGACGTTCGGTATCTGGTGTATTCGACGTCTAAATTAAGTTGCTTTGCTTACACAAATTTTTCTTTGATTTCGTTCTAAATTTTTTTTCATCGAATTTCTATGTGCAGTCCCAGGCAGTGGCTGCATGCATGTAACCAGAACTTGAAGGGCTGAGGTGGGAGGATTGCAAGTTTCAAGCCAACTTGGGCTACATAGTGTTAGAAATGTGCTCACAAGGTAAAAGTTCACGACTCCAATTATAGAGCCCCAGCAGTACTTTATAACTTCAGATCCGGTCGGGCTTGGTGGCATACTCCTTTAATCCCAGCACTCCAGAGGCAGAGACAGGCAGATTGCCGAGTTTGAGGCCAGCAGGGTCTCCAGAGAGAGTTCCGGGACAGTCAGGGTTACACAGAGAAACCCTGTCTCATAAAACAACAACAATAAGAACTAATAACAATAATTTCAGACCAGAAGAGTCACAGTCCAAAAATCAGAGGAGCAAGGACTTCGGATCAGGATAGCCTCAGTCCTCCTAAGGCCAGGTTGTGGTGGTTTGGGGGGTGGGGGCTTAGTTTTTCCTCCTTAGCGGAGATTCGATCTCACAGTCTCCTCCTGATCAGCCAATTTAGAAAGTGGCTGGAAAAGAAGAACAAAGGCAGAGTACAGAGTAGTCAGTGTTGAAACTGAGCACACCTGGCTAAAGGGCCTGGGGCAGGGAGAGGAGAAGATGACATGGTTATTAAACCTGGAAGAAAAGACAAGTTTCTCCCAATCGAGAGTTTAAGGTCAGTCTAGGCAAACAGGGGGATCCTTCTCAGACCTGCAAAAACAAATACATAAATTATATGTAAGAGTTTGAAAGCAATGTAAGCCTTGAATCATATTATCTTTGGCAATAAAGATTTACATTTTACCTGTGAAATGATTATTCCAGTACCATGATTAAATGTGTGTGTGTGTGTGTGTGTGTGTGTGTGTGTGTGTGTGTGTGTACAATTTTCATTGCATCTTCTGGGGTTTATTATAAGTAGCACAAAATAGATCTGTTGCTCCAAGGATTTCCAAATCCTTTGCTGAATGAACTACAATTTCAAAAAGTAAATTGTTTAAGTGCTACTAAAACTATACAACATTTTCAGTATGTTACTATCCATATCCTTTTTATATTACAAAATTCTTGACAGTGCTCATGGTTTCGTGAAAAATACATTATTCCCAGGATACAGAGTACATTAACATTTCTTAACATGTTACCCTTTTATGTTAACTACTTGATTTTTACTATTTTCTTTCTTTTTTAAAAATTATTTATTTTTATATTATATGTATTGGTGTTTTGCCTGCATGTATGTCTGTGTGAGGGTGTTAGTTCTAGGAGTTACAGACAGTTATGAGCTGCCATGTGGGTGCTGGAAATTGAATCCTGGTCCTTTGGAAGAGTTGTCTATGCTCTTAAATGCTGAACCATCTCTCTAGTCCCCGAATTTTACTATTTTCTTGATGTAAACTGTGTTAATATTTTCCACAGCTGGCATAGCTAAAATTAAGTCTCATTTCACACTTTTGTTTGAAATGTGTGGATAGATTTCTGCTTCCAGTAAACATCAATATTTAATTCACTGTTCAGGAGACATAGTTATGACTTTAGAAATGACTTTATTTATTTATTGACAGGGTCTTTCACCGAACCTGGAGTTCACCGATTTGGCTAAATGTGTGGACCAGCAATCCTTAGGGCCCCCCCTGTCTCTGCCTCCCCAGCACTGGAACTATAGATGTCAGTCACTATTCCCAGATTTTCTTACATAGGTGCTAGGTACTGAAGTCAGGTCCTGCTGCTTGGGTGGTAGACACTTTACCAACTAAGCCATTTTTCCAGACTCTGCATCAGTTTTTAAGTGAATTGCATTACTGTAGAATAAATTCATTAACAGGATATTCTTCACAAGGACAAATGCCTTAGTAAGAAAAACAATTTCTTTTATTTTCAAAAGTATTAGGGAGGGGATTCTAAGTCTGGAAAGAAATACTAGTTAGAGAAAGCCCAGTATGTTTATGTACTTCACTTTGAAAGGACATTTTGATTGTGTTTATATAATGATATTTAACTTCAGAGGAAATTTAAATGCTTTTCTGAATATATAACATCTTGAAAAGCCTTTTCTATATACATATACTTTGTGATGATTCCTGAATTTCATTTATACCTGCTCCATAAGGAACCAGTGTGGGTGCATTCTGAGACAAGGAGTTCGGGCCCAATTTCCAACTCACTGTAATTGTACCTGGAATCAGCTGGCTGTTCCTTGCCTCAGGAAAGAACATGTCCAATGATCTTGTTCATTCTACTTTGTGAATGCTTTGAGTTCACTTTTCAGAGTCTAAAAAGATTTTTTTCTCTTTTGTGGCATTAAAAATTGCTAATGTTGCTAAGCCCAATGGTGCAGGCCTTTAATTCCATCTTGGAATTTAATTCCTACTTGGGAGATTGCGGCAGGAGAGAAGAAAGTTCAAGGACTGCAGGGGTACAGAGTGAGTTCAAGGCCAGCCTGAGTATCTTAGTGACAGCCTGTCTCAAAACAAAACAAAACAACCTCCCCCTACCAAACCAAAAACCAAAAAGAAAACCAGCCAAGCAAACAAAACAGGACAGGTTAGGAGCCTAAGGCTCGGTGGGCTCATTGGTAGAGGGCTTTCCCGGTATCCACGAGGTCCTGTTTTCATCCCCAGCACTGCAAACAGAAAATTGCTAGTGTTCATTTTGTTCACGCCATGGGAGACTTAAAGCATGGACTGTAGTATTCTTTTTCTGATGAAAATAAAACAGGAGTAAAGGTAGAAAAGAAGGAGGCTTCATAAATGAGTTGAGCCTTACTCTGTGCTTAGAACCTTACAAAGATTAAGGAGCGTGCCAATGGGCATAAACGAGATGGAATAAATTCAAAGAACATCGATTAGACCAAATCTAGGAATGTGGTAGCTATAGTGCACCAAGCAAGATAAATGGGTGCCTTTTTTTTTTTTTTTTTTGGTTTTTCGAGACAGGGTTTCTCTGTGTAGCTTTGCGCCTTTCCTGGAACTCACTTGGTAGTCCAGGCTGGCCTCGAACTCACAGAGATCCGCCTGGCTCTGCCTCCCGAGTGCTGGGATTAAAGGCGTGCGCCACCACCGCCCGGCAAATGGGTGCCTTTCTATGGTTTATAGTTATAAAATAATCTTCCCTGTACATCTACTTTTCATTGGTTGGAGTGGGAGGACAGTTTTTGGGAGTTGGTTTACTTCTTCTACCTAGTGAGCTCTAGGAGTTAAACTCAGGTCATCCTGCTTGGCAAAATGCACCTTTACCCACTGAACCATCTCACCAGCCCCCCAAATGAGAAAGTTGCAAGCAATTAATAATGCTACCTGTATGTAGTCCCCACCCTAAGCCAACTATCATGTTAGTATTTAGGAAACAAAGATAAATAAGTAACAATACATCAAATATAATACAGTTTGCTAGGCTAGATCTTGTCCTAACCAATTTTCATAGGTTATTTCATTTAATCATTAAAATAGTCTTTTCAGTGGGTGAGAAAGATAGTTCCATGGTTAAGAGCATTGACACCTCCTCCAGAAGGCCCGAGTTTGATTTCCAGAATCCGCATGATGATTCACAACTGTCTGTAACTTAAGTCCCAGGAGTTCTGATGCCTTCTCTGACCTCCATGGACACCAGGCACACATGTGGTGCACAGACATTGGGGTGGTTTGAATAAGAATGGACTGCATAGGTCGTATAGTTGAATGCTTAGTCACCGGGGAGTGGAATTGTTTGAAAGAATTATAAGGATTAGGAGGTGTGACCTTGTCGAAGTAGGTGTGGTTTTGGAGGAAGTACTGGGGATGGGCTTTGAGGTTTTTCAAAAGCCAAGCCAGGCTCAGGGTCAGGATGTAGCAGTCAGCTGCTGCTCCTGCTAGTGCCATGCATGTTGCCATCCCCGCCCCCCACCCCGTGCCGGGATAATAATGGACAAACCTCTTAAACTATAAGCAAGTTCCCAGTGAAATGCTTTCTTTTGTAAGTGTTGTCTTAGTCATGGTGTCTCTTCATAGCAATAGAACAGTGACTAAGAGAGACATACATGCAAACAAAACACCCATAAATATATATGTGTGTGTGTATGTAAATAAATAATTAAAAATAATACTGTATTTACCACCGCTGCTTCTAATAGGTACATTGATATTTAAAAAGCTTAAATAGTATACCCGTAAGTCAAATAATTAGCAGAAATTGTGGTGGGGCTAATGCGATGGCCCCGTAGGTAAAGGTGCTTGCTGACAAGCTTGTTGTCCTGAATTTGAGCCCCAGAACTCACATGCTAGAAGGAGAGAACATACTCTTTCAAATTGTCCTCTGTTACACACACACACACACACACACACACACACACACACACAGAGGCATATGTTCACTCACATGGTACACACAAATGTAATCTTAAAACATTTTTTAAAGCTTTTAAAAATTGTGAAGTTTGAATTTGAAAAAAAAGTCACTAAATTCAGAACCAGTGGATTTAATCATAGTACTGTCTCAACATTCTTAGTCTTGAGGAACTCAGTCTTTTAAGGGGAGGTGGCTTTGTTGAATAATTATATAAAAAAAATACACCCAAATAACTCGGACAACTATTAACACTGCTGCCCGCCAGGGATATACTCCACCAAGACCATGAAAGTCAGAATAGGTGATCATCTCTGAGAAGGGTCTTAAAACATGAGTAACATCTTTACCAGGACATGGAGGAATATCATAAAGTTAAATAAGAAAAATTGGTTAAGATTGAGGTTGTTAAGGAAATATACTTGAGAAGGCAAGTGTTTTATGCTAAATGTAAGAGAAATGTGTATGGCTTGAAGGCAAGATCAGTAAGAGAAGCTTGGAAGTGACACATCCTGATTGCACATAATGTCCCCTTTGCTTGGAATGCTACTCCTGCCCTTTCTCTGTTTATCCGCCCTTTAATCACCATGTAAGACTAGACTCCTGTCAGCTCCTCTGTGAAGCTTTTCAAGCTGTTCTGTGTGGCCATGGGACAGTTATTAAACTTCTTTAAGCACAAGAAACTGAATCAGATTCTTGTCTCAAAGGATGGCTGTGAAGAGTATATTTGTAATTGCCCTGGCACCTAGTAGGTACACAAGATTTATGGAATGGGGTTGGAGGGAAAAGCCACTACTGGCTTGAAATTGGGAATGAAGTTGAGTTTTCCAGGATCCCTAGAGGTATTGCTTTACATATTAAATTTCATAGTGCTATATACATGAAATTTATTACTTGTCCTTCTTTCCACTCACTTGGGTAGAAGATTTTTCTGTACGTTGCTTTATATACCCAGCAAGCTGCTAGTATTGATTGGTTTTTGTTTGCTCTATGAAGGAATGAAGAGTGCTTACCAAACATTGTAAAAATAAATGTTGTTTATTATGATCGCACATATTTAGACTGTTTAGCTTTAAGTCCCTCATATACAAATGAGACAGACGAAGGTAAAGAATTTATCTGCTTTCTGTTTTTCTTTTTCTTTTTTTAAGTAGGGCTCAAACCCAGGGCCTCATGAATGCTCGGAAAGCACCCTACTGCTAAGCTAGGTGTCAGCTCTCATTAGTTTTTATTTCTTATTTTGTGTCAGGGTCTTACTAAGTTGTCCATGCTGGCAACTGTGGCTTCCTTCTGTTTCGTAAGCGCTAGGATTGCTGGCCATTCCACACAGCAGCTTTTTATCTTTTTCCAAAACAGAAGTGTGATAGCACGTTTTCCAAATGTGATTACAACAACACAAGGAGTGACTTATAGCGGTTGCCTGTAAATCAGTAATTGATAGTAATTTTAAAAGTCTGTAATAAACTAGACTTCTAGAAAGGACAAGAAGAAATGTATAAAGTAGTTAAAAAAACAAACAAACAAACAAAAAACTTGTGAATATCTGGTATAGATTTAAAAATATGCTGTGTATAGGTTTTCAGTCCTCTAGGCTTAAAAATACCAGATTCCTTAAGAAAATGAGTAGTTGTTGAGGACAACGCAGAATGAATTGATGAGAAATCTGAATTGATTTTATTGTTCTGAAGAAAGATCCTGGCTTCAGATGCAACCTACTAGAGGAAAACTAGCCGACTCAGAGATCTCGTATGTTGTGGTCTTCCGGAGTAGAGGAAGCAAACTATCTCCCAAGTTTAGCAAAACTGGGGGGTCACCACAGGTGCCTGTCGGGATAGTGGCACCGATAGAGGTCCGAACGATTCTATCGAATCTCTCGGTGATCCATTTGAACCTACCCGATCGCAAGATCGGCCTGCGATTAGTTTTGTCTGAGGCGGTTATGGGAAGGGCGGAAGCGCGCTCTTTTAAAGTCTGCGCCGGTGGCCTTATGCCACTTCCGGCGTGGCCATGGCGGCTAACGCGACCACGAACCCGTCTCAGCTCCTGCCACTAGGTAAAAATCTTCCCCGAGGAGCGGGCGGGTTACTGCAGCTCTGCGCCGGCGGCCGAGGCTGGGTCGCTGACCCTCCGGGCTCGGCCGTCCCGCCCTTGCCGTCGCTGGGAAGACAGACCATTTTGCCTGTCGGTGGCCGGCGGAGGTCCCTCTTGGTGTAGGTCGTCCTCGGCCTTCTTTGTGAGCCCGCCAGTTAAGATGTCATGGGTAGCCGTCCCAAATGGCAGTTTGGCCTTTTCGGTCTCCAGGTTAGGTAGACCCTGTATTGTATCTGGTTGTGCGAGGAGGGCGCCACGGTCTACAGTGAATCTTAAAAGAGAAATCTGGAAACTAGCCCCGTTATTCATTAATTCAACCAGCGGTTCCCTCACTGTGCCAGGGTATTGTGGAATGATGAACTTAAATTACAGCCACTGCTTTCAGATCGTGCGGAGAGTGCTAAGTTGGCTACAGAGATGCTCAGGTTGGTCTCTAGGCACAGAGGTAAAGGCATGGTGAGAGAAGTGACAGGAAGCTGAGGTCGATAATAATGCCTCTCCCCGGTCATGTTTTGGCGCTGGTGAAGTTAATGAATGTGGCTGTGGTCGAAAGTCTTTGCGGTGTCCACTCCAGTATATGCTAGATACTGTTCATCGGTAGAAACACTGACAAGGAAAAAATATGGTTTCCATCTTTTGGTGTGAGCATATTTATATATTAACCAAATAATCTAAATAAAGTCACAGTCATATTAATTGCAGCAAAGAAAAAAAAGAGGTAAGTGAAAGCTAAGGCAAACATTCGTGCTAATGGTTGAACAGATTTGTATACGATGTAAAGTTATTGAATAACTGCTTTTTGTTTAATGATATGACAATAATAAAGTAAGCACTCAAATGTTTGTTGAACTAATAAGTGGGCAAAACAACCCTTTTCCTTCCGCAGAGCTCGTGGACAAGTGTATAGGATCCAGAATTCACATTGTGATGAAGAGTGATAAAGAAATTGTTGGTACACTTCTAGGATTTGATGACTTTGTCAGTATCCTTTTAAAAAGTGGTAATGGTACAGGTTTTTGAAGATATATTAATATAAGAATTATAGACAGATGATATGTTTCTGGTTATTACATTAAAAATAAATTTATTTTCCAGGAACTTGGTAGCATTTTAAGAGGTATGCTTGCAGAGCGAAGATAGGGTTCTTGCCAACAACAAACCTTTTGAATTTGCACCATTGTGTTGAACATATTAGGAACCAAACAAAAACATAAACCAGAATGAATTCAGCCTTGTTTATTTTCTTAACAACAAATTTCAGATATGGTGTTGGAAGATGTCACTGAGTTGTAAGTAGTATTAAAAGTTAAAGAATTGGGGGAGGAGGGGAGGAAATCTCTTTTTGAACTAAAGGCAGGTGCCTTAGTTACTTTTCTATTACTGTGAAGAGACACCATGACCAAGGCAGTTTATAAAAGGAAGCATTTAACTGTGGGCTTGCTTATAGTTTCAGAGGGTTTACAGTCCATGATTTTCATGGTGGGGAGTGTGGCAGCAGCGGGCAGGTGTGGAGCTGGAACGGTAGCTAAATGCTTACATGTTGAGACAACAATCACGAGACAGAGAGAGCTAACTGGGTATAACTTAGCCTTTTGAAACCTCAAAGCCCACCCCCAGTGACACACCTCCAACAAGGCCACACCTATCCATTCCCAAACAGTTCTACTACCCCAGGACCAAGCTTTTCAAACAGATAAGCCTGTGGAGGCCATTCTCATTTAAACTACCATAGCAGGTTTAGAATGATTGATTAAAAAAAGTATTACCTGCTGGAATTATTTTAATACTGAAACTTTATTTACTTGTATTGTGAGGTTGGGCCAGAGGATTATTATGTTAATGTTATTATTCCTGAATTTCTAAGAAATTAGTGTGAACAAGCTTCACAGTACACTATATTTATGTGACCATTAACCAGTGGGCAGAGTGTATTTCTGAAAATTATTGTAATTGTACGAATTCCCATTCATTCATATGTTAGAATAACAGTTTTGGTGCTAGGGATTGAACCCAGGTCCTTGGTGTGCTCTGCCACCAGGCTAGTCTCCTTACCCCAGGAATAATTTTTAGGGAGGGAGAGTGTTTCCAAAGTATTGCCTTTGAATGCTTGTTTATCCTGACTCTATTTTATCTATTTATTTAGTGAAATTACACCAGAAGGAAGAAGGATTACAAAATTAGATCAGATTTTACTAAATGGAAATAATATAACAATGGTAAGACGTTAAAACTGTTTTATTTGAATTCAGTGTACTTTGATGGGACAGGGATTCCAGAACTCACAAAACAGCTGCTTAGCTCAGTGTTCACGGCCAAGACATGCTGAGGATGGGAAGGGAGCCCTTGGTGATCCGTGCCCTGACCCAGCTATTGAAAAAGCATTGGTCCTTAAGATTAATTGACTTCTTAATCTTTATTATCTTTTAGTTTATCAGGAATCATAGTTGAAACTCTTAAACATCAATTAATGATGCTGGGATTACTAACAGATATTGATGACCTGAAGAAAATGGGAATTGAAGGATGGGGAGAGACGAAGGTGGCTTTGGTCCATGAAGATCACATGGGGTTTTTTAGGTGGTATGATAGTGGGGGGGTTTTAGGTGGTATGATAGTGTTATTAATAAACTCTTTTTTTTTCTAATACAGCTGGTTCCTGGAGGAGAAGGGCCTGAAGTATGAATGGATTTCCTTATGCAAGATTCTGGCTTTTTCTTAAACCTTTAATGTCTATATTCTATAAAATGAAGTTTCCGTTAAAAGGAAATACTTTGAATATATACACCATTTTTCTAAGCTAATCATGGTTATTTTGAGAAAGGAAGAGGTTTGTTTTGTTTTTTAAAAGACTGAAAAAATAAAGATGTTTTTGGTTAATTGTGATTTTATTTATTATGTTGAAATATCTAGTGGAACAAATATAGTTATTTTGATACTTGGTTTCATATTGATTTCTGTTTATTTTCTTATTTATTTGATTCGGGGGAGGGCATGCCATTTTATTCAGAGGCTTGAGGGTGGGGAGGGGAGGAAGAGGGCTAGCTGAGCCAATGTCCGCCAATGGCTGGTCTTCTGGCCTCTTTGCTAAGAGTGAACTTAATCCTTGTTTTTTAATAAATATTTTATTTATTTTTATTCTATGTGTATGAATATCTTCCTTCATGTAGGTCTGCTTCATGTGCAGTGTCTTCAGAGGCCAGAAGAGGGTGTTGGACCCCCTGGTTCTAGAGTTAATGGTGGGTTTTTAACTGCTGTGTGGGTCTGGGATTGAACCTGGATTCTCTGCAAGAGGAACAAGTGCTCTTAACTGCTGAACCATCTCTCCAGCTTCTGAACTTAATTCTTAAACAGCATTTAGTCCAAAGCAAAATGAGCTTTGATTTTGAATATATCATTTAAAAAAACCTTAATGATCCCTTAAGAAAACCGAGTTCAAACTCTGATACTTTGTAATGAAGTTTTCCACATTGAATTCAGTTTTTACTAATTCCTATTAAAAACAAAGTATATGTGTTGTATGTGTATTGTAGAAGTGCAGGTAATCAAAAAGTAGCAATCACATTTTACATTTTCCTAGACCGGAAAAACATTTTTATTTTTTTAATGTGTGTGAGTGTTTTGGCTGCATGTATGTCTGTGTACCACTTACCTGCTTTGCATCCATGGAAGCCAGAAGATGGTGTTGGATCCCCTGGAACTGGTTACAAGGGATCATGAACCTTATGCTGGGAATGAACTGGGGTCATTTTTGAGAGCAACAAGTATTCTTAACTGCTGAGCTATCTTTCCAGCTCCATCTTTTCCTGTAGTTAACTGCCCCCCCCCCTAAAAAAAAAAACCCAAAACAGTTACTGTGGGTGTAAATATGTGGGTGTCTGAGTGCCATGGAGCATGTATGGAGGTCAGAGGACAACCGCAGGAATCAGTTTTCTCCCTTCTGTCGTATGGGTCTCAGTATTGAACTCAGGTCATCAGCCTGGGTAGCAGGTGGCTCTGCCGCCCAGTGATCGCACCCACCCTCTCAAAGGGGGTTTGAGTGTGTACATTTTAACAAAAACTTGCTTATCCTAAATGTTTAGGTTCCACTGTAAGTTCATTAAAAAAAAGACTAAATGATGAATATATTCTGTGTGAAATATTTCAACAGTAATGTCTATAAAATTTTGTTAAATTTTTTTACAGTAAGTTATTTAGCCTATGCTTATTGGCTATAGTAATTTTTAACTACCTCTTTATATTTTTTGTTTTCCTAGAGTAAATTCATAGAGTACACGTTTGTCATATTGTCAACAGAAAGTTTGTATCCCACTACTTTTCCAGCTTCTCAATACCTTTTACACCCTTATCAACATTTAACTCCTATTTTTTCTTCCACTTTGATAAGCAAAACCTAATTTAAAACCTTTTTGAACTGACTTGTATTTTATGAATTATTTGAGGCCTTCTCATCCCAACACTTTGGAGACAGGGTCTTGCCATACCTTCTAGGCTGGTTTTGAACTCGCATTCCTGCCTCAGTCCCCTCAGCACTAGGATTACAGGCATGTTCCACCACAGATTTGTATAAAGCTTTTACCTATTTGTCTTTAAAATCAATGACAACAAAAACAACTTGCAAAACCTTTTGTAAGGTTATTTCTATTACTCTTCCCATTGCTGCAACAAAACATCTGATGAAAGCAACTTAAGAAAGGAAGGAAGGGTTTGCCTTGCCTTATAGTTTCAGGGGTAAGAAAGTCATCACAAGGAAGGTGTGGCAGCAGGAGCCTGAGGCAGCCGGTCACACTGCACTCACAGTCAGGAAGCAGAGAGCAATGGATGCTGCTACTCAGCTCCCATTCTCCTTTTCAAGCTAGGAACTCAGCCCATGGAATGATCTTCCCATCTCAGCTTAATCATAAAAATCCCGTATGTACATGCCCAGAGGTTTGTTTTTATGGTGATTCTAATTCCTGTCGGATTGAAAATTAAGATGAACCATTAAATCACTCTGTCACATAGTTTGCAAATAACATCCCCAGCCTATAGTTTGTCTTCTAGTGGTATTTTTTGATATGATGTATTTTTATGTAATTATATTGACCTAGGCCTTATTTTCACCTGGCCCAAATCAGAACATGCTTTGCTGTGGGGAACATACACACATGCGCATGCATGTGGGCATAGACACACACACACACACACACACACATTCTACTAGGGTCTTATGTTTTCAGTGCTTTAAATCTTGAGCTTAACAGGAATTTTAGTGCTTCAGCTTTTAAAAACAATTTTTAAATTTCTAAAACAAGTTACTTATTTGACTTACATGGTATAAATATTACTACATTGCTAAATGATATAACACTGGCTTTTTTCACCTTTTTATTTTCAATACTAGAGTAACATGGTCATTGCCAACTTCCTTTTTTCTCCTAAGACTGAGTGTCCTGCAGGGAGCACATGTTCTTAACTTCAGTATGTTGTAAGTCTTTTAGGAGGGGGCATAGTTGCTCGTGTGGCTGTATGAATGAGTCTCCTTGCCTACTAGGTCCCTAGTCTGTTTTTTCCTCAGAGCTGACAATCAAATCCATTGTCTTGTACATGCTTGGAAAGCACTCTTCATTGAGCTGTGTACTCAGCTCTCCTAATCTATAACAGTAATAAAATCAATACAATTCCCCTCTGTTTACACCTTAATCCTCAGTTTGCTTAGAGAAGGTACTATTTTTATTTTCTCAACCTTGGCAGTCAGGATTTCTAACCATGAATAGGAGTAGAATACCCACTTCATTCACTGTCTGTCCAATTATAACAAGAAGGTCTCCAGACACTGCCACATATCCTGAGTAAATAATCACTCAGGATTATTGACTGAGAACCTTCTAAATAAGTAGGTACTTTTTATTGGGCTCCCCAGAATCTCTAATGCTTATTTAGTCATGGACTAGGAGCACTGAATTTAGATAACTAAAATTTGGGGAGAAAAGGCTGTGACAGAAGGTTCTAGCAGGGCAAGATTGGTGGTTTTAAGCTTGAAGGATGCTGACTTGGGTGCTAGCCATATATGATCTCTCCCTTGGACAGGTTGGTAGCCTCTGGCAAGCTGATGACACACTAAAGCTATACTTGAGCTCCTTGCCCAGCTTGCAGGCAGCTTCCATCGGAGTCTGTCATCCCCAGGGACTGTTCACTGCTTTCCAGCCCTGAAGAGGGGCTCTATGAATCCTGTAAGTTTCAGGAAGTTCCTGAGCTTCTGGAGTGTTAGGTGTCTCCCCGCATGAAGGAATGTTTTAATTCAGAGGAAATGACTATGTAACAGAAGCAGGAGTGTGACCAATGAAATGAGGAAAGATTAGTGAGTGAGGCAGCGTGCACAAATGCATTAGAGTGAACTGGGACATGGGCCACTGCTGCAGGAATAGACAAGCAGAAAGAAGGCTGCTTCAGACCAGCACATCTGAAGATAGGTCCTGATAGATTCCAGTTCTCAGTAGGCCTATAGGAGTTCAGGCTTCAGAATTTACACTGGGAAAACTTACATTTGCAGAGTCTGCTGTGACTTTGACAAGGTTACGTTTGGGGTTCTAAGATATCTTTACTTGATAGAATCAAGAGCTGGGTTCTGGGAGGAGGGTTTTTTGTTTTTTTTTCCCGAGGCAGGGTTTGTCTTTGTAGCTTTGCGCCTTTCCTGGAACTCACTTTGTAGCCCAGGCTGCCCTTGAACTCAGAGATCTGCTTGTCTCTGTCTCCCAAGTGCTAGGATTAAAGGCGTGCACCACCACCACCACCACCACCACCACCACCACCACCACCACCACCACCACCACCACCACCACCACCGCTGGGCTCTGGGAGGAGTTTTCTAAGTTGAGTGCTGGGGCTGGTAATAACCTTTTGTATCCAGTTAATGGTTTGGTCCCATTAAAAAGGGATGCATGGGCCTGAAGAGATGACTCAGCAATTAAGAGTACTTGTTGCTCTTTCGGAAGACCCTACTTTGGTTCCCAGCATCCACATCAGGTGACTCACAACTTCCTGTAACTCTATCTTCAAGGCATATGATTCCCTCTTCTGGTCTCCACCGACAACTGCACACATGACAGACACACACTCATACATTTAACAAAAGTAATTTATAAAAATGAAATGAAGCAAAACATGAGTAATAAATGAATTGGATGTCTAAAATTAAAAACTTAAGGAGTGGGACTGGAGAGATGGCTCAGAGGTTAAGAGCACACTAGCTGCTCTTCCAGAGGTCCTGAGTTCAATTCCCAGCAGCCATGTGGTGGCTCACAACCACCTATAATGAGATCTGGTGCCCTCTTCTGGCTTGCAGTCACACATGCAGACAGAATACTGTATACATAATAAACCTTTAAAAAAATTCAGGAGTCATGGTGTATGTCTGTAATCTCAGCACTTGGGCTGAAGCAGGAAGTTTGCTGCAAGTTTGGGGCCAACCTGGTTTAAGTAGTGAGGAAGGATAAGGCAGGGCTATGGAACAGACCTTTTTTTTTTGTTTCTAAGAACACCTCAAGAAGTGAAAAGATAACCACAGAGTAGGAGAAAATATTTGTGAGTCAAATTGATTATAAGAGACATATCTAGACTATATAAGTACTATATAAGACTACATAAGTCAATAATAAGACAGCTAGAAAATGGGCAAATTATCAAAAGGCATTTCCCCAAAGAAGACAACACAAGTGTCTTAGGGTTTCTATTGCTGTGATAAGATACCATGACCAATGCCGGGCGGTGGTGGCGCACGCCGTTAATCCCAGCACTCGGGAGGCAGAGCCAGGCGGATCTCTGTGAGTTCGAGGCCAGCCTGGACTACCAAGTGAGTTCCAGGAAAGGCGCAAAGCTACACAGAGAAACCTTGTCTCGAAAAACCAAAAAAAAAAAAAAAAAAAAAGATACCATGACCAAAAGCAATTTGATGAAGAAAGGGTTTATTTACTCTTACAGCTTGTAGTCTGTCACCCGTGGAAGTCATGGCAGGAATTGATGCAGAGGCTGTGGAGGAGTGCTGTTTGCTGGCTTGCTCCCCAGGGCTTGCTCAGCTTTCTTATATACCCCAGGAGCACCTGCCCACAGGGAGCATAAACTGCGGTCAGATCGGTTGGTCTTTCCCACATCAATCACTAATTAAGAGAATGTACCACAAGTTCTCTGGCCACTGACCAATTTGGTGGAGGCATATTTCCAACTTGAGGTTCTCTTTCAGATGATTAGCTTCTGCCAGATTGACATAAAGCTAGCCAGCACAATTGACTCCTTGTTAATTTGACATACAAACACATTATTGTTAAGTCATGACCTTCCATTTCTTGTTCATCCTCAAGATATATTAATTTTACAATTTCATTATACAAAACAAGTAACTTAAAAAGTTCCCTCCCTTCCTCTCTCCCTTCCTCCCTCCCTTTCTTCATTCGTTCGTTCCTTCCTTCCTTCCTTTCTTTTTCTTTTTTTTTCTTCTTGAGACAGGGTTTTTCTGTGTAGCCCTGGCTGTCCTGGAACTCACTCTGTAGACCAGGCTGGCCTCAAACTCACAGAGATCCACCAGCCTCTCCCACCCAAGTGCTGCGATTAAAGGTGTGCACCACCACCACATGGCTTAAAAGTTCCACATTAAAAAAAAGATTTATTTTTATTATTTTAATTATGTGTATGTGTGTGAGAGGTATGTGTACATGAATGCAAGTGCCTACCGAGGTCAGAGCTGTGAGGAGTTGTAAGGCGTTGTAACAACAGGCAGTTGTAAGCCACCAGACATGGGTGCTAGGATTCGAACTCAGGTCCTCAGGAAGAGCAGTGTGTACTCTTAACCACTGAGCCATCTCTGCAGCCCCAATATCCACATTTCTTAAAAATTCAAACACTTGCCGGGCGGTGGTGGCGCACGCCTTTAATCCCAGCACTCGGGAGGCAGAGCCAGGAGGATCTCTATGAGTTCGATGCCAGCCTGGACTACCAAGTGAGTTCCAGGAAAGGCGCAAAGCTACACAGAGAAACCCTGTCTCGAAAAATCCAAAAAAAAAAAAAAAAAATTCAAACACTCCAAAAGTTCAGTATCTCTAATACATACAAGTCTTTCAAAGTTTCTCTAAAATTTCCAAAACTTCCTCAAAATTTTGGTTGCTTAACTGTGGGCTCTTCTAAAATGAAAAATAAGTTAAATACTTTCTTGCTCCATGTCTTATTTAGGGTTACTATTGCTGTGATTAAACACCATGACAAAAAGCAGCTTGGGGGAAAATAGGGTTCATTTGTCTTAAATATCTCGACTCACAGTCCAGGAAGGGAAGTCAAGGCAGGAACTCAAAACCCAGGTGAGAACCTGGAGGCAGGAGCTGATGCAGACGTCATGGGGGTTGGAGTGGTTCTGATGGCTTGCTGAGTCTGCTTTCTTGTAGAATTCAGGATCACTAGCTCAGGGGTAGCACCACCCATAATGGACTGGGCCCTTCCTCATCAATTACTAGGAAAATGCCCCACAGACCTGCCTACAGCCTGATTTTCTGAAGGCATTTTCTCAAAAAGTTCCCTCTCAAATGTCTCTAGCCTGTGTGAAGTTGATTTAAAAAAAAGTCAGCACAATTGACCTCTCATCAACTTGACACAGCCATAACCTTTCCTTTCTTGTTCATTCCCTGGTCCAGGAATTGCATTGAACCTTCCTAGAGCTCTAGAATGCTAATGCTTGCACTGCGGCAGGCATTTTTACTTAGTATTTTTGTTCATTCTTAACATACTGGTTGCTCAAGGGCTGGCCAGCAGGCAGAAACTCTTAAAGGAGCTGTATCCTTTTTTTTTTAAGCTTTCTCAGGCACTGTGGAAATTTGAGCCCCACATTGGGTGCCAATTGTTGGTCTCTTTTTTAATTGTTGCTGTCTTTTAAGCCATAGCTGTCCGAATCAGCAACTGCAACACCACTGCTACCAGCAGCAAGTAGGCTTAAGGGCCCACAGCCTGAGGGAATTCTGTTCCCTCAGGCACTGCCTCTTTCAAAGCAATGAAGGGAACTTAACTAAACCACTCTCCCTCTAAAGAACTCAAGATTCAAAGGTTAAGGTGGAATTCTGCTCTTCAGAGGCTGAAGAACAAGTAGCTCACCTCCTCTCCTGGCTCTCATCCTTCAAAAAAGTCCTTCTGCTTCTCCTCACCACTCCTTATAAACCCTTCTCTACCTGGCTCCTCCCTACCACTTCCTGTCAGGTAGTTGCTGATTCAGCCTCCTGACCACAGGTGAATTTTATTTAATCAAACACATCTTTGCATCATTAAACAAATGTTCCAAAGCATAAACAAAAATAACACACCTACAACACTTCCGAAATTTAAAAGTTCCATAGTCTTTGAATGTTCAAACAGTTAAAAAAGTTCATTATCTTAAAGTATAAAAAATTCGTTATCTTAAAGTATCCAGTCTTTAAAAATCCAAAGTCTGTGTAAAATCACTAAATTGTGGGCTCCTGTAAAATAAAAAGTAAACACTTTTTTTTTAAAGATTTATTTATTATGCATACAATGTTCTGTCTGCATGTATGCCCACATGCCAGAAGAGGGCATCAGATCTCATTATAGATGGGTGTGAGCCACCATGTGGTTGCTGGGAATTGAACTCAGGACCTCTGGAAGAACAGCCTGTGCTCCTAACCTCTGAGCCATCTCTCCAGCCCTGTAAACATTTTCTTATGTCAAGAGAGAAGAACCAGGGCACAGTCACAATCTGAACAAAGCAAAAACTCCAGCAGTGTAAACAACTCAGTATCCAATGTCTGGGATTCACTCATGATCTTCTGGCCTCCTCTAAAGGGCCCAAGTCACTTTTCCAGCTCCATCCTCTGCAGATTGTCTCCTAAGCTCATGCTGGCTCCTTTCCAAGGCTGCTCTTCTTGGTGGTTGTTACATGGTACTGGCATCTCCAAAATGCTGGGGTCTCTTGCTGCAACAGGGCCACACTTTCACCAAGAGCCTCTCCCGACTCTCTTTTGGGGCTCCAGCCTTGTTATAGTACCAAGTCTCAGCTCTTTTCCATGACCCCTTTATGGCTTCAAAACCAGAATCACCCAGATGACTTAGACTGTCAAGTTTAGCTGCCAGTACAAAGTACAATCTTGGCCACCTCTGGAACACAATTTGTGTGTGCTAACACTAAGGAAACACTTTCCTGAAGATTTCACTTCAGCGATGCTGATCTCTTCTTAATCACCACTAATTTCTCAGTTCCCGCTAACCAGCATCAATTATCCCAGCAAAGCAAAGGTTTCACTTCAGTGGTTCTGGTATCTTGTTGCTCATGGTGGTTCTTAAGCCTTAGCTAAGGAGAACCACATATTCTTATTTCAAAATATGCAACAGCCCCAATAGAGTCTCTGAGTGACTCTCATACTTCCCTCTGGAACTTCACGAGCCAGGCCTCCATCACGTGCATTTCTCTCAAAACTCTTATCTTCCAAGCTCCCACAGAATAGCTCACCAAGCTTTGGACACCATTGACTTTTCTAGCGCAAAGTCCCAAAGTGCTTCTACAATCCTCCCCGAAACAACATGGTCAGATCTGACACAACAATCCCCCATGTCTTTGTTATTCTGTGAAAAGACACCGTGACCAAGGCAACTCTCATAAAAGAAAAGCATTTAATTGGGGGCTTGCTTACAGCTTCAGAGTGTTAGTTAAGTATCCATCTTGGCAGGAAGCATGACAGCAGGCAGGAGGCAGTCATGGGGCTGAGAGCTTCCATCTTGATCCACAGGCAGGCAGGCAGGCAGGCAGGCAGGCAGGCAGAGAGAGTGACACTTGGCCTGCATGGGTTTTGTTTGTCTTGTTTGTTCTCTGAGACAAGGTTTCTCAAAATAACAGTCCTGGCAGTCCTAAAACTTGCACTGTAGACGAGGCTGTCCTCTAACTCACAGAGATCTGCCTGCCTCTGTCTGTCTCCCAAGTACTGGGATTAAAGGCATGTACCACCACCACCTGGCCTGCATGGGCTTTTGAGACCTCAAAGCCCACCTCCAGTGATACACTTTGTCCAAAAAGGCCACACCTAATCCAGCAAGACCACACCTCCTAATCGTTCCCAACAGTCCACTAACTGGGAACCAAGCATTCAGATAATATGAACAGATGGGGGCTATTCTCATTCAAACCACCACGCCCCACTTCTGGTATCAATATAAAAATCTGTAATTTACATCAGCCGCAGTTCTCTATCGGAATGAAACAACTGCTTATTGGTTTGCTCTCCAAGGCTTGTTCCTGCTTTCTTATAGAATTGTGGTGGTATTTTACTTGTACTGAAATGTGATTTTAATTGTATGTTAATAAATAAAGTTGCCTGGGGGTCAGGGCTATTAGAGTCATAGCAAGTGCGTGTCGGCGGTGGCGCACGCCTTTAAGGACCTGGAGGGCGGTACATACAGGCAGTGATGAGGCAGTCACGTGTTTGGGTTTACAACCAATGAGAAGGCAGAACAGCTAGACTATATAAAGACATATACACAGGAAGTAGGTCCTTTTCGGAGAGCTCTTTTGGCTGAAGAGGATCACTGAATCAGGAAGGGTGAGGCTCTTAGCTCTGACCTCTTGGCTTTCTTCTCTGAATCGGCTCTGTGTTTCTTATTTAATAAGATGGTTGGTTACATCTACATAGAACCTAGAACCAACCACCCATGGGTAGCACCGCCCACAATAGGCTGGGCCCTTCTACATCAATTACTAATAAAGAAAATGCACCATAGGCTTGTCCACAGGCAAATCTGTTGGGGAATTTTCTCAGTTGAGGTTTCCTCTTCCCAAATGACTCTAGCTTGTGACAAACTGGCATAAAACTAGCCAGTACACCACATGACCAATAAACAAAATGATGTCTGGTAGTGTTGCCCTTACAGAAATGCAGATTGAAGCCACATGAGTGACTACTTTGTACATGGTATTATAAAACAGAAAATCAAAAAAATATTATTGAGGAATGGAAGAAATTGGACTTTAGTACATTGCGAAGGTAAAATGATGCAGCCACTATAGAAACCAATTTGACAAGTCCACAGAGTTAAATGGTGGTACATGGCATAGGAGTCTCACTGCTGGGCTACACATTCAACAGAACTGACATCACAGCTACATCAATGTCCAAAGCAGCATTACTTATAAAAAAAACCCAAATGTGAACAATGTCCATACCACCATCAATTGTAAACATGATGAAATACTGCCATGCAATAACTCATCTTGAGAAACTGATTTCATCTGTATAACGCTTCTCCAGCAGGCAAATCCACAGAAGAAAAACAGTACCTGGTTGTCAAGGCTGAGTAGAGAAAAGGAAAGTGACTGTTGAAGGGTACAGTGTTTCTTTCTGGGTGGTGCAAACATGGAATTACTGATGATAATCTACAAGACTTGGAAAATATATGAAAACCCATTGTATTCAGGTGATTTTGATATGCAAATTATATCTCAATTTTAAAACCCAGGAAGGTGTGAGATCTATAAGATAATGAGACCTTAAAAGAATTATTTCCGTGAATGTCACTCAGGCTGTGACTGTAAGGAGCCTGACTTTTTCTGAACATCAAAGTCCCTTGGTGAGATGGCCCAATGGGTAAAGGCACTGGCTGCTAAGCCTGACCTGAGGTGATCTCCAGGACCCACGTGGCGGGAAGGAAAGAACCAACTTTCATAAGTCCGTCCTCTGTCCTCCACACTCAAATCCGTACACAATAACTGATTAAGCAAATGAACAAACAAACAAGTAAGTAGTTTTAAAAGGCCCCTTCTGGTTAAGCTGGAACAGAATAAGAATTCAAGGAATGTTGTTTTTGGCCATTAGAATGTTGAACTTTTTTGTGGGGTGGGGATGGACAGGGCCACACTATTTGGCCCTGGAACTTTCTATGTAAACATGGTTGGCCTTGAACTCACAGAGATCTGTCTTCCTTTACCTCTAGAGTGCTGGGATTACAGGCATAAGCCACCACACCAAGCAGAATGTTGGACTTTTAACTCACTGAGAAAAGGGAATGCCATTTAGATTTTTAATTCTGTTAAATTTAACATTTTTGGATTTTGCTTTTCAAGATTCAATTTTGAAATTTCTCCCTATAAACTTGATAATGAGAGGGTATTATTTAGGTTGGGCATATCATTGCTGTTATTAAAGGGTCTAAGTCCTCAGATGTGCCGATTTAGATCATGTTGTTAGCTGAGTATAACCCAGGATGGGAAATAGAGTGAAATTTTTAGACTTGGAATTATGGAAGCCTGAAAGTTATTTTAATTCATGTATTATTTTGGCCCTTTCTAAAGCACCTGGAGACAAAATACGTACTGCTTCCAGGGATCCCCTGAAAACCAAATGTACAGCAGTCGGTATTCGGGAGTGATTCATGTGAGATTACACTGTCCTATGGATCATTAATGGTTAAGCCCAGCAGGTTGGAGAACAAAAAGCCAGAGAACATGAGGGAGGAATGCTGCTTTGCCACTTGTGGTGTTTTCTTTTGTGTGGAGGAAGAGTAGTCGGCACACCTGGGTGCTCTCTGTTTTCATAGATTGATTTGATTAAATGTGGGAAGACGAAGACATGGACTTCATTTTCTTCATGGACTTCATGAGCACTTCATTTTCCTCTTGGGATTGAGTTGCTGGAGGGAGTATGAGTTCTGCTCTGTTCTTTGCTGTTTTATGGCTATCTGCTTCAACACATGAAATTTGAGAGTGGACAAATTTGAGTAATTGTAAAGTTCATACTAAGTTAACCACAGTCCACTGATAGAAGCCAGCAAGCCTGCGTGTTCCCTTAAGACTCAGATAGCCCTCATCTGCTGTGTTTGTGTGACAGCCTTCTCCTGGCTGTGCCCTTACCTTATCATGTACATGTCTTCCGTAGCCTTCAACTACGTAGGTGATCTGTCTAAAATGCAGAGTATAGTCACGTAACTTTGACTTTCAAATCCTTCAGTAACCTACCATCTATGATGAGCCCAAGCTTTAGAACAGGATTCCAGGACCTGTTGACTTAACAGAACTACCTGGCTCCCCCCACCCCCCATTTGGATTTTGGCTTAATGTATGTTGAGCCTCTGGGGGAATGGTCTTGTTCTATTTATGACTGGCTGTAGTGTGGGAGCCCATTTTCAGGTTCCTCGTGGCTTTACCCAGCAGGTCTGCATAGAGAGGATGATTGGACCACGGGCCTGAGTGCAGGTGTCCGAGATGGTCTGCACTTGGCTGTGCTAGGGGGAGTTCTTTTGCTCCACCCCTTGGCATCTCTATAAATACCCTGGGGCAGAAACAGTCAGGACTCTTTGGAATAGGTTCCAGGCCCTCTCGAGGTTATCCTTTATTTTCTATCTATTTTTGTCCACAATCTAAATCCTTCTATCTAATATTTCCTGCTGCTTGCACTCAAGAAAACTCTGGGGAACTGTGGGGTTGGTGGGTAAACGCCCCTCACTGTAGTATCCCCTCCTCCAGGAAGTCCTCCAAGATCCCCTACTAGTACTACTCACTGCCTACATGGATGGGTCATAGAGACTTTAAAGGCATTCTCAATCTTGCACAGCTGTTCACTTCTTGGGAAGTTGCACCCAGCATGCATGCCCTGCAAAGTTCTGGTTTCAAGGGAGATGATCAACTAGAAATCAGAGTATGAGCTGCTCTCAACAGCACCAGCATGTGCATAGCTTGCTGGCATGGTTGCCTGACTGTCAGTACAGTGAGGCACATTTATCAGGATTATGCTTCTGGATTGAACTGAAGCTTCAGGAATTCAGAAAACGAAGCTTGGGAGGACCCTGTGCTCTGTGGATCCCGCTTTAGGAAGACAACACCTGGCATCTTTAACTAGTGATCTCAGGGCAGCCTGATGCCCTAGTTCATATCCTGTGGACTCAGTCTCAAGGACCATGGGAGCAGCTGATATTTCACAGAACAAGATGGGTGGAAAGCAGATGAAATCTACTTAAACAAGGGTGAAACTGACTGAATCTGATTATCAAGCCTTCATTTTCAAATTTAAGAAAAATTCATGAAGCCAAGCACAGTGATGATGGCTCCTGCTTCTAATCCCGGCACTAAGGAGGCTAAGACAAGTGTGAATTTTACACAGTGAGTCCCAGGCCGGCCTGGGGTGAGAGCCTATCTCAAAAGCCAAAACAATACAAAACAAAATCATTCGTGATATCAAGTGACCACCAGAGGGCACTGTGGGACTAGACTGTTAGTTTTTGGAGCCCGTGACTTTCAGCTCCCTAGAGGCTCATGGGAACTTGATTTCTGGTTACCCACTCTGCAGTACTTAATACTGGACCATAAAATAAGGCCAGGGAAAGTTTTAACACATGCTACTGTCTCACGCTTTTTTCTGGATAGGGTCTCACTATGTATCCCTAACTGGCCTGGAACTTACTATGCAGACTAGGCTGACTTTGAACTGAAAGGGTTCTGTCTCCTGAATTATAGTATTACAGATACTCACCACCATGCCCTGCATACACTTTTTATAAAAAGGAAATCAACTTGTCATTCATGTATTCATATTTTCTGCAGAATTGTGTGTTTTACCAGGACTACACCTCATGCCTGCTAGGCAAGTACTCTATTGCTGAACTGTATTCCATATTTTTAAATTTAGGGACAAGATATCGCTAAGTTATTTAGGTTGGCCTTGAACTCACTTTGTATCCCAAGTTGTTCTTGAACTTTCAGTCCCCGTGCTCCAGCCTGAATGTGGTGTTTTGAATACAAACATGAGCTGTAGGTTCAGACTCACCCAGTCTCTCATGGTAACCTTTGCCAGTAGTATGACTTTGGGTAGGTTACACACTTAACCCTGTGGGCTTCGGTTTCTACTGTGTAAACTGGGGAAAAATAACTACTATTCAGAGTTGTGAAGATTAATAAAGGCTATATATAAAAAACATTCATAATAGTTTAGGTATATAGTAAATTCTCAGGGAATGGTGGCTTTTTACTGTTGAAGAGCCTCTTTTTACTAAAACGTAGCCTGATTTTTCAGTTAGAGTAACATACACGCAGCATTGTAATGGGCTTCCTTACGGCATTTTCAAACACCCTTAGTTTTGGTTGACGTCCCCACACCTGCTCCTCTTCTCCTTTCCTGGCGTTCCCCACCCCATCTTTTATTCTCCCTCCGGGGTTCCCCTTTCCACATCACATTGAAATGGCTTAGGAGGTCAGGTTACCCTGACCACACAAATCTCCTCCCTCAGGAGCCGCATCTTGCCTGTAAACAAAGGATTTCCCACTTCTGAAAAACGATGCTTCTGAGATATTTTACAGATCAAAGGGTTCCTCCTTCCCCGCTGGGAAAGAAAGTGAAGGTAAAGACCTACCTCCTCCCTAGCCGACCGAGTTGTGGCAGCTGACTAAGGTCTGTGAGCAGGCACTGCTCGCCAGGGTGTTCTGCACCCACCGCCCCGCTCCTGTTGGTCCGCTGCTGGCCTGGGAGCCTCACTTACTAGGTGCTGCAGGGACAGAGTGGCCAGAAGCCCGCGTCTCCGCAGCAACCAGTTACTAAGTGCCTACTTCCTAAGAGGCCCCCAAGCATCCGGGCCTCCCACAGCCATTTTCCCCAACTAGTGGACATTTATTATGGTTGTCCCATTTTCGGGAGTGGATGTTCATAAGATTGGTGAGCAATAGGCTGGAGCTATACTACAAAAATATAAAAAAGTCCATGGAAACCCACATCAAAGAGGACTTTTTTTAAAAAAAAAATTATTTATTTATTATATATAGTGTTCTGCCTGTATCTCTGCCTGTATCAGGCCAGAAGAGGGCACCAGATTTCACTACAGATGGTTGTGAGCCACCATATGGTTGCTGGGCATTGAGCTCAGGACCTCTGGAAGAGCAGCCAGTGTTCTTAACCACTGAGCCGTCTTTCGAGCCCTGAAGAGGGCTGCTGTGGAGAAATTTTCAATGTGGCCATTGGTGGTTACCTCAGGCCAGAAAAAAAACTTCGATTCTTTCTAGAGTCACTTATTACAGCTATTCAAGGTGATACTAAAGAAAAAACAATCCAAAACAACAAAGACTGGGTTTGAAACACCATGATGAAAATTTCTTCCAAGTTTCTAAAGGCAAAGTTTTGAATGGCCACTGATGAAAGGTATCTTATTTATCCATCCACTTTAGTGTTTCACTGCTTACGATATAGTCTCACCTTGGTTGTGTTTAACTTGTACATTTTCCTGAAACTGAATTAGTTTGACAGTACAATGTGGTTATCCTGTTAAGCTTCAGCTACTAAATCCACCATGTTACGGTACTGAAAAGACCCATTCAGAAATCACGATTCTTTAATGGAATGATGATTAGAGTGAGCCACCAGAAAGCCAGGGTCTTAAAATGGAAATGAAATCTCGGTGAGTGTGGGTGGGAAGCAAGTCTCTGGAGGGAGGACTGAAATTCCCAGGGTTAGCACCTGGTGTGCTGGGGAGCATGCTCCGCGGAACAGAGAGGGCTTTCACGGGAAACCATCACACGAAATTCACCAAGGAGGAAAATCCGTGCTGTGTTTGTATTGTTTTGTGCATGATATAATTTTATAGACATGAGAACTTTTGAGTTACAGTTTCCAGTCTGTTTGGAGCTCTCTCAGTTTGCATGGCCGAGATTGTTTTCCCGTCAGGGTTTTTGTTCATTTGCTTTCTGCACATTACTAAAGATCGAATCCAGGGCCTCACATACCAGGCAAGAGCTGAAACAGAGCTAGATTCCCAGGCCCACTTCCTCTTTAAAGCCCTACAACGTTTTGCTTTGTTGTTGTTTATGTTGTTAAAACTCCCTTTACTCTAACATTTTTCTGATTTTGCTTCATTTTTTCACTCTAAGTGGTTGATGCTATTCCCATCGGGAATATCCTACAACATGTGTGTCTGCCATTCTGCTCATCATTGCATGAACAGTGGTCAAACACAGATCTGCATTGCATTTTTAGGAAAAACAGAACAAGAAACTTCATCTGCAGGTTTCTTTGGGATTGAAGTGAACACAGTTATTCATTTGTACACACCAATTTTCCCCTTTCTTATTACATTTCTCCTTTTTTTTAAAGACAAGAGTTTCATTATGTAGCCCTGAATGCTCCCAAACTCAGAGATCTACTTGTCTCTGCTGGAATTAAAGGAATACACCACTATGCCTGGTTATACCAATTTCTCTCTTTCTTTCTTTCTTTCTCTCTTTCTTTCTTTCTTTTTTCTTTTTCTTTTTTTCTTTTTTTTTGGTTTTTCAAGACAAAGTTTCTCTGTGTAGTTTTAGAGCCTGTCCTGGAACTTGCTCTGTAGATCAGGCTGGCCTTGAACTCACAGAGATCCACCTGCTTCTGCCTCCCGAGTGCTGGAATTAAAGGTGTGCACCACCACTGCCTGGCTATACCAGTTTCTTAATCAAAACCCACAAATACTTATTTTTCCCTTAGGAAAATTATTTAATAACCAAACAATAAAGTGAAAGGATTTGTTTTTTTAATGTGGTCCTTTGTTCTCAAAACAAATGTAAGCCTGTGTAACCCTGTATGGACAGCTTCTTAAATATAATTTAATGCCCCTCTAGAGAGACCCCGTAGCTTCCTAATGTAGAAAGTTTCAGTTAAATATATTTATACCTTCTGTTTTTCCTCTTATCCTAACTTTTGGCCGCTTGAGTTCTTTTGTTTATATTGGCAGAAAGTTAAAATTAGATCTCTCTGAAATTGGATTACGATTTCTTTGTGCCATCAGCATATTGGATCGTTGTTCACTGTACAGCAACAATTTGCTGGTAAGGAGACACTACCTATGGGAGGGTAGACATTAAAGGATGAAGAAGGGAACTTTTACAACATAAACACGTATGTGGAGCACACGTGTGTGTGCATGTGGGGTGTGGTGGGGGATGGAACTCCACCTTATAAATGGTAAGTAAGTGCTCTACTAGTGAGCTGCCTCCCTAGCCTTGGAAATATACTTTTTGATGTTGAAAATCCCATACTTGGAAGAAGCCTTAAATATCAGTGGATATATAAAGCAACTTAAAAAAAATGCAGAGTACAAAAATAGATTTGTGTTTGCTCAGTGGGATAGCTTGCTGCTAATTATGTTTTCATTAAATGTATGAAAGTTCATACATTTTGTTAAATAGTCGTTGCTTTTGGAAATACATGGTGTGTGGGATTAGGGATTAGTTAATTGTCTAGACTTCAAAAACTGGATGGTCCATGTATTATAAAAGGTACTGCACTATTTTGATTAATCTGAATGTTTTCACAGGGCTTGAAATAAATTTGACTATGTGATTAAAAAAACACACAAAAAAAAACAAAAAACAAAAAAACCAAACAAACAAAAAACCAAAACAACCCACCTTAGCCTGCACCTGCTGTGATGTGAGTACAGGCTTCCCCTGCCTGGCTTTGGGACTGAGAGTTCTTTGTGGCAGGGGCCTGCTGTCAGTCACCAGCTTCTCTGAATAAAGGACTCTCTGTCTTCCTAACTGGTTTAATAAGCATGGTGGTCTGGAATCTTCTCGAGTCATCTATAACAGCGTGTGTTCCATTGCCCTCCCCACTGACTTCTCTAAAGGCTCCTTTCCCCATCTCTCATGGGTCCTTTTCTAGTTTTCTGACCTCTACCCACACTTATTTTCACATAAATACATGCATTCCATTACTTATTTGTGTGTGTGGGGCAGGTAGGAGTCAGTTTCCTCCATCCCATGCAGTCCCCGGGACGGAACTCGGGTGGTCAGGCCTAGTGGCCAGCACCCTCAGCAGCTGAGCCATCACGTGTATAAAAATTAGAAGCTCAGATCTGCATGTGAGAGGAAACATGCCGTGCTTGTTTTTCTGCACCTTTGTTAACTATTAATAATTTCCAACTGCATCCACTTTCCTACAAATCTCATATTTTCTTACAAGTGAATTCTGTTATGTACACATGCCTCATTTTCTTTTTTTTTTTTTTTTTTTTTTGTTTTTCGAGACAGGGTTTCTCTGTGTAGCTTTGCGCCTTTCCTGGAACTCGCTTTGGAGACCAGGCTGGCCTCGAACTCACAGAGATCCACCTGGCTCTGCCTCCCGAGTGCTGGGATTAAAGGCGTGCGCCACCACCGCCCGGCGCATGCCTCATTTTCAATCCATTCCTCTACTGAGGACAGGGCGGCCAATGCCTGCAACTTGTTATTGCGTAGGACAGCAATAAACGTGGATGAGCAGGTGTCTCTGGGAGAATGCAGAGTCCTTTAGGGATACATCCAGAAATGGTGTAGATGGGTAACATGGTTGTTCTACTTTTAGTTTTCTGAAAGATCTCCTCACTGCTTTGCGTAGTGGCTGCACCAGTTCATTCTCTCACCAGCAGGGAATAGGTAAGGCTTCCTCACTCCCCACAACCTCAGCAGCAGTTATTGTCTTTTGTTTTCTTGATGATGGCCATTCTGACAGTCGAAGCTGAGTTTCAAAGTAGACTGACCTGTCTGTCGGTCTGTCTGTCTCTATCTATCTGTCTATCGTGTGTGTGTGTGTGTGTGTGTGTGTGTGTGTGTGTGTGTGTGTGTGTGTACAGGCCCACGAGTGTGTAGGAAGCCAGAGGAGGATGCAGGTGTCCTGCCATTTCACTTTCCGCTTTCCTTCACGGCAGGGTCTCTCACTGAGCCTGGAG
Organism: Peromyscus californicus insignis; assembly: GCF_007827085.1. Taxonomy (NCBI): domain Eukaryota; kingdom Metazoa; phylum Chordata; class Mammalia; order Rodentia; family Cricetidae; genus Peromyscus; species Peromyscus californicus. The sequence goes on along the minus strand of NW_026294584.1, from coordinate 74,389,054 downwards.
CTGGGCTGGTGGCCAGCAAGTCCCAGCAGTCCTTTAGTCTGTTTCCTCCTTAGTGGTGGAGTTACAGGCACTCATGCCTAAGTTTGGCTTTTTGTATGGATGCTGGGGTTTGAGCTTAGGTCCTCATGTTTGCTCAACAAGTGCTTTTACCCACTAAGCCATCTCCCAACCCCTCAAAGTAGTTTTTTTTTAATTTTTTTTTTTTATTGATTACTTAGGAATCTCACACTATGTACCCTGATTGCGCTAACCTCCCAGTCTTCCCATGTCCATCCCCCTTCCCCATGACCTCCCCACCGAGGGGAAAGAAAAAGTTCATTTTGTGTTGTCCATATATTCACTGGAGCATTGTCAGATTCCTAGTGGCCAGCTGCCTAAGGGAGGATGAGTCTTTGTCTGCTTCTGTGCCAGAAGTCATCAACTGAGGAGAGCAGTGTGGTGGCCAGAGCCAGCTCTCCCACGCCCAAGTCACGGCTGTCACATTCACCATGCTGTAGGCAGGTGATGTGTGGGGCCAGCTCTCCCGTGATAGCCCGATCTCTGCAACCTTGGCACTGTTGGGCACTGCCATGCAGCTGCCACTAAGGGGCAGGGCCATCTCTCCTTCGAGGGGCAAGGCCAGCTGTTTTGCACACACTGACATTAACAAAGCTTCAGGCTGTAGCAGGAATCTTAAAGAGTCTTATTAATAAAATCAAACCTGAGCCAGGTGTTGGGGTAAATGCTGGAAGATCAGAGAGACAGAACAAGCCACAGCCACCCCACCTCGCCAGTTCCTCAGCTGGTCCTGTTTCCTCAGACTGGAAGCCTCTGAGTCCTCCCTCATCCAGAATGAATCTCAGCTGAACTGTCTGCTCGAACGTCTGAAAGCTTAACCAGCTAAATGCTTAACCAGGCCAAATGCTTAACCAGGCCAAATGCTTCTAGTTTCTGGTCCTCACGCCTTACATACCTTTCTGCTTTCTACTACCACTCCCTGGGATTAAAGGCTCACTTTCTGGGATTAAAGGTGTGTGTCACCATGCCTGGCCGTTTCTAATGTGGCCTTGAACTCACAGAGATCCAGAGGAATTTCTACCTCTGAAATGCTAGGATTAAAGATGTGAGTGCCACCATTTTCTAGCCTTTGTATCTAGTGGCTGTTCTGTCTCTGACCCCAGATAAGTTTATTAGGGTGCACAATATTTTGGGGAACACAATGCCACTACATTTCCCCTTTTTTGTCTAAAATTAAAAAAAGCTTATAACTAATACAAGAAAAATTATATCCAGTAAGTATATACAATATACACAGTCAAGATTACATTAATGATGTCTAGTCCATTAACATTTGACAGATTCAGATAAAAAACTCGGTTATATATATTAACAATGTCCAGTCCAGTAATATTTGATAAGCTCAGACAAAAAATTTTCATTACTTATCTTATTTAAAACAAGCAGCTCCTTTTTAAAAGTAGATTCCATAATCTCCCTTTTTATCTTATCATAACCATATTGTCTTTTTTCTTTTCATAATTGATTCAGTAGTCTACCTTTTGTCATTTTTATATCTTCCCCTTTTTCTTTTCAGTGGAGACTCAGTGATCTACCTACTTATCCTATTATTTCTTTATCTTTTTTCTCAGAGTAGATTTGATGATCTATCTCATATCTATTTTCTCTTTTTCTTTTTGCTTTCTAGGGGTGAAGATATCTTTAGGGAATCTTGAAAAGAAAAATTTTGGGTTAATTGTCAAGTCCTGTATCATTTGTTCAGTCTCTGCATATTAAAAATGTAGAAGTAACCATCTTATTTAATAAGAAACACAGAACCAATGCAAAGAAGAAAGCCAAGAGGTCAGATAGCTAAGAGTTAAAAACCTTACCCTTCTTCTCACGGTGGTCCTACCTCCCCGAAAAAGAGCTACTTCCTGTGTGTTTGTCTTTACAAAGACTTTCTGTTCTGCCTTCTCATTGGTTGTAAACCCAACCACATGACCGCCTCGTCACTGCCTGTCTGTACAGATCTCCAGGTCTTCTATGGTTGGTATTGAGATTAAAGGCCTGTGTCTCCAATGCTGGCTGTATCCTTGAACATATAGAGATCTACCTAGCTCTGCCTACCAAGTGCTGGGATTAAAGGCATGCACCACCACTGCCCAGTTTCTGTGATGGCTTGCTATTAGCTCTGACCCCAGGCAACTTTATTTATTAACATACAAATAAAATCACATTTCAGTACAAATAAAATATCACCATATTTCCCCTTTTCTATTTTAATAAAAAGAAAAAAGGAAAAAAGTTGTAACTAATGTAAGAAAACTGTATACAAAAGTACAATAACTATATACCATATATACAAGCAATAAATACCTAAACAATGTCTAGTCCATTTGTAATTGACAAATTCAAAGAAAATAATTCCATTATCTATCCTATTTTGGTAAGTCCAAAATGTACCTAATTCACTTTCTATCCTAACTAATCCTCAACTATAACTAACTAATCTTCAACTCTAACTAACTAATCTTCAACTATATCTAACTAATCTTCAACTCCCTCAGAGACCCAAGAAGGAAATAATATTACCTAATAAAAAATAAAAACAGGAAGTGCATGCAAGCAGCTTCCAAAAAAACACTGGTGAGTTGACAGAAACAGCCAGCTGCCTGGACAGTCACCGAGGTTTCTCTGCAGTATTGGGGCATCATCTTCAGGCTTAGCATCTATAGGCTTAGTGTATCTGACAGACTCATTTGTGAAGTAGAATGTACACAAGGTCAATAGTTCGACCTCACATTGGGTGAGAGCAGTTCATGTACCAGAAACACCTGAATTCCACTAGTGTCATGTCATGATTCAGGATTTTTTTTTTTTTTTTTTTTTTTTTTTTTTTGGTTTTTCGAGACAGGGTTTCTCTGTGTAGCTTTGCGCCTTTCCTGGAACTCACTTGGTAGTCCAGGCTGGCCTCGAACTCACAGAGATCCGCCTGGCTCTGCCTCCCGAGTGCTAGGATTAAAGGCGTGCGCCACCACCGCCCGGCCATGATTCAGGATTTTAAATTCTGGAAATTGTTGATGTTTTTTGAATTCAGCTGTCCATTCTTCTTGGCTATGTGTGTGTGTGTGTGTGTGTGTGTGTGTGTGTGTGTGTGTGGCTTCATCTCAGCATCCTGTTCTTCTCCATATCCTTCTATTAAATGCCAGTCTACTATTGAGAGGCATGAGCTTAGTTACTCTTCAAGAATAACTGCTTCAGCTGTCGTTCCACTGCACATCAGAAGCCATCAGCCCACTGCCTGTTCAGCTGCCTTTGAAGAAAAGGGCACTGTACCTTTTCCGGATTGCGAAGGTCACTTCAGGGATGGTGCCATATTGTCCTGGCCTCAGAAGATGCCTTTTGATAAAGCCATAACCACACTTGTTTTGGCAAGAATCAGTAGTCCTTTGTTTCATGTCCTGTCTGTCCTGTTTGTCAGCAGTTGATTCGAGGATACTTTGTTGTCCAGTGGCTAACTTTTGCCACAATGAAAGTTAACTCCATATGCAGTTTCTTCAATGCCCATATTTTCTCTTAAATAGATTGGTACTGCTAGGAGCTGACATGTCTCATAGTCACAACAAAAAAGAAAAATTTTCTAAGTTATTAAAACATTTTAAATGCCATATTCTGTAGATCTCTGAAGTGTTTGAAGATGACCTGTCTATCTAAAACGTACCTGCTAAATTTTGAAAACATACTAATATTACTACAAGTTCTATTATAATGTCTAACTACTAACTTTCATTTCTTTATATCCTAATAGTTGGTAATAATAACATTCAAGGATCAGAAAATTGCATTACATTGTTAAATGAATGGTATAAGTACAATTACAAATATACATATAGCATTTTCTAACAATATCAATTTCAATGTATATAATTTGTATATAATATAAAACAATCTAATCCAATGTAAAGTATTTAAAACTAGTAATTATCTTTTTCTTTTTCGTTTTTTTAAAACAAGAATCTTAAATCTAATCTCCTTTGCTTAGCCTTTTTCCTAACCCTTGACAACAACTTGTAACCAATCCCCCTAAACAATGAAAATTATCCCAGACCCATTAAAAGACCAAAAAACCACCCTCCCCTCTTTGGGAATGTGGGTGTTGTATTCTTAAAATTGCTTCCTGCTGGGTATGGGCGAAGGTATCTTTATCCTGAAAAGAGAAATTTTAGGTTAATTGTCAAATTCTAAGAAAGGTAATCAGTCTGTGTATAATGCCAAAGTTCAGGGTTTATCTCAAGTCCTTATTCAAGTAGTCTTTGAGACTGGATCATTTCAGCTAGCCCTCTCAAAATTGCTCTGAGCACCTTGTAGTTCAAAGCTGATCTGTAGATGATGTTTGTCAGCTTAGTGATATTATTATTATTGTCCATGTGGAATTGTTGTTGTGGGGCCCCATCTTCTTCCTGGAGATTTCATTTGATGATAGGCCTGGCCGTGATTTCCTGCAGAAAACTGGTAAGAGACTCGAACACAAAGACATATATATGCAGCTAATTGAAGCCTTTTTTCTAGAATTAATTAGTACTCTACATGACCATTCATATCTTAACAAAGTTTAAAATGTATATATATATATATATATTAATCTTGTAAATTTTGATATAAAATTCATACTTTAAGAAAAGTTTAAAGAGTCAGAATAGAATAAAAGAGTTGAGATTAGTAATAGAATAGTCCCTTAATTAATTTGGTTTTTCTCCTGTCCCATAGCAGAAGATGGCTCTTTTATTCTGGCATGATACAGGGAGTTTGCATTTTCCTTTTAACAACATGCTTGAGTTTAAAGAAGGGGAGAGCCATTGTCCAACTCCAAAGTCAGCTTTAAATTTTAATTGAATTGGGACTATTAGAAGACCAATAGTGTTAAATTTCTTTAGAGAAGAGCAGAAACAAACATTTAGGAAGACTTATAAATTTTTTTAGATGATATACCCATATGCCATTTCACTCTGTTTCCTGGGATAGATGATTTGTCCCTTTTCTTCAGTTGTCTCATTTGTCCAGTGTTCTTCAGATTCCTTAACCTTCATTCTCCTAAAAGACAAAAACAAAAACCTTTCCCCAAGACTAATTTTGGGGATGTTCCTTTTTGGCAAATTATTATCTGATTAAATGAAAAGGCATGTGTTACTGGTATAAGTTAGCTTAAATTGGATGTTCATGCTGGTTGATGAACTATCACCTCCTCTAATTAAGAGGTCTCTCCTGTTCAAACCGAACTTTTATCAATTTTGATGGTACCCACAGCTTATCTTCTCCTGTAGAAACAAAAGCAAAACCACGTCCCCAATGTAACACATATCCTGGTTTCCATTCTGAGGTCAGCACATCCTTAAAGTATATAGGCTGATTTAATTCTGTAGTTTTTTCTATTATCCAATGTCTCTCTGCAGCTATTGTTCCTTTCTCATTGGCATTGAGAAAATTCAAAGTCAACAGAGCATTATGCAGTCTATTTCTGGGGGTTTTTGCTACCCCTTTCTGTTTATTTAGCATATCCTTTAGAGTTCTGTTTGATCTTCCTATAACTGCTTGACCTGTAGGATTATGTGGTATACCTGTAATATGCTTAAAACTGTTTCATTTTAACAGAGACATATGATGGAGCATTATTAGTTTTGATTTGTGCAGGTATACCCATAATGGCCATAACTTCTAGCAAATGAGTGATTACAGAATCAGCTTTTTCAGAACTCAAAGCAGCTGCCCATTGAAATCCTGAATAAGTATCAATAGTGTGATGTACATATTTCAGTTTTCCAAATTCTGCAAAGTGAAACACGTCCATCTGCCAGATTTCATTCCTCTGAGTACCCTTTGGGTTACATCCTGCTGGTAATGGTGTTTGTTTGTAGAGGGGACAAGTAGGACATTTCTTTACTATTTCTTTGGCTTGTTGCCAGGTTATGGAAAAATCCTTTTTTAAACCTCTACTATTGACATGATGCTTTTTATGAAATTCTGAGGCCTCCAGCACATTTCCTATCAATAATTTATCAATCTTATCATTACCTTGTGCTAGAGGGCCTGGCAGACCAGTATGGGATCAAATGTGAGTTATATATAAAGGATGACTCCTTTTCCTGATTGTATCTTGTAATTGATAAATAGTGAAGTTAATTCTGAAGCATCAGGGATAAATTCTACAGTCTCAATATGTAATACTACTCTTTTAGCATACTGAGAGTCGGTTACTATATTGAGAGGTTCTGAAAAATCCATTAATACCAACAGAATAGCATACAATTCTGATGTTTGAACTGAATTATAAGGAGTTTGAACTACTTTACTTAAATTTTCTGATTTGTAACCTGCCTTTCCTTGTTTGTTGGCATCTGTATAAAATGTACGAACTCCAGATATGGTTTTTCCTGTACAATTTGAGGCAAGATCCAATCAGCTCTCTTTATAAGATCAATTCTATTGCTTTTGGGATATTTGCTGTTAATTTCTCCAAAAAATTACTGCAAGCTCTTTGCCAAGGTTCACTTTCTGTCCATAATTTTTCAATGTCCTCCTTAGTTAAAGGTACGACAATTTCTCTGGGTTTATTCCTGCTAATTGACGAAGTCTCAATTTTCCTTTCCAAATCAAGTCAGAGATTTTTTTCCACATAAGTTTTTAATTTTTTATTTGGTTTATTTGGTAAAAATATCCATTCCAATGTAATATCTTCCCTCTGCATTAATATTCCTGTAGGAGAATGCCTAGAAGGTAAAATAACCAAAATGCAATCCAGTTTTGGATCAATATGATCCACGTGTCCTTCATGTACTTTCTTTTCTACCAAGGCCAATTCTTTCTCAGCTTCAGGTGATAATTCTCTTGGACTATTGAAGTCCTTGTCACCTTCTAAGTTTCTGAATAAATTATGCAGTTCATCGTTTTTTACCCCAACAATAGTTCGTAGATGAGAAATGTCTCCAAATAATCTTTGAAAGTCATTAAGAGTCTGTAGATTATCTCTCCTAATTTGCACCTTTTGGGGTCTAATTTTTGTATCTCTATTTTATATCCTAAATAATTAATAGAATCTCCTCTTTGTATCTTTTCAGGAGCAATTTGTAATCCCCAGCAAGGCAAAATTTTCTTTACTTCTTCAAACATTCTTTCTAAAGTATCTGCATTTGAGTCAGCTAGTAAAATATCATCCATATAATGATAAATTATAGATTTAGGAAATTTTTTACGTATCACTTCCAATGGCTGTTGTACAAAATATTGGCACAGATTTGGGCTATTCAACATTCCCTGTGGGAGTACCCTCCATTGAAATCTTTTAACCGGTTGAGAATTATTATAAGTAGGCACTGTGAAAGCAAATCTTTCTCTGTCTTTTTCTTGTAAGGGTATTGAAAAGAAACAGTCTTTTAAATCAATAACTATGAGAGGCCATCCTTTTGGTAACAGAGTAGGCAAAGGAATTCCAGATTGTAGAGAGCCCATTGGTTGAATTACTTTGTTAATTGCTCTAAGGTCTGTTACCATTCTCCATTTACCAGATTTCTTTTTAATAACAAATACAGGAGAATTCAAAGGGCTGGTTGATTCTTCAATATGCTGAGCATTTAACTGTTCTTCTACCAGCTCTTGTAAAGCCTGGAGTTTCTCTGTTGTTAAAGGCCATTGCTGGACCCATACAGGCTTGTCTGTTAACCATTTTAAAGGTAGAGCTGTTGGTGTCTTTGGAAGATCATCAGTTGTTGTGCCCTGTTCTTGTATAATATGGATGGCTGGTAACCACTCATTAGAATAATATCTTCTAATACTTCTCTCAGAAACATGTGTTAGTTTATGATTTGTTTCTGAGATTGGAGGGATGTTAATCTGAGTATTCCATTGTTGCAACAGGTCTCGACCCCACAGGTTCATAGCTATGTTAACCACATATGGTTTTAATTTTCCTCTCTGTCCTTCTGGAGCTATACATTCGAGCCATCTTGCACTCTGTTTCACTTGAGATAATGTCCCAATTCCTAACAGTTGAACGTTTACCTCCTGAAGAGGCCAAGTTGGATGCCAAAATTCTGGTGCAATTATGGTAACGTCCACACCTGTGTCTACCAGACCAGACAACAAAACACCATTTATTTTTATTGTTAATTTTGGTCTTTGTTCATTAATAGAAGTTTGCCAAAAATTTTTCTTTATTTTTTTTCTGAATTTTCTATTCTCTCTGTTTCATCATCCCGACCAGCATGATTTATTCCAATAGGCATTTGGTTATTTAATTGCTTTGAGTAGGGGTTTCCTCTACAACTGCAGGAAAGGTTTGAACTGGATTTGCTGTGGGGGGCTGCATGAGGCCCCTCTGGGAGTTTCCCGAAGACCGAGGCAAAGGATTAACTTGCCTGTCCCTTGTTGATCTACATTCGTTGGTCCAGTGTTTTCCCTTACCACACCTTCTGCATACTCCAGAAGGAAGGGGCATCCTGTAGCCATTGTTCCTTGAAGAAACATTGTTTTTAGGAATGGCCTGTTTACAGTCCCTTTTCAAATGTCCTTGCTTTCCACATCCAAAACATCTAACATTCCTCAAACCTTTTGAAATTGCTTCTCCTACCCACATATCATCTTGGTCATGAGCCTCAACATTAACCGTGTCTCTAGTCCAATCTTGCAAGGGTAGAGATCTTGCCTTTAATGGCCTAATTATTCTCTTGCATGCTGTATTTGCGTTCTCAAAAGCCAAAGATTCAATTATTATCTGACTGGCTTCTGAATTCAGGACCATTCTCTTTACTGCTGAAGCCAATCTTTGTAAGAAATCTGTGAAAGATTCTTTTGGGCTCTGTATAACCTTTGCAAATGACTCAATTTTCTTTCCTGGTCCCTCAACTCTGTCCCATGCATTCAAGGCTGCCATTTGACATAGAATTAAGGTTTGGATATCATATAAACATTGTGTTTGTATTGAAGCATATTGGCCTTCTCCAATAAGCTGATCCTGGAAGACTTATATACCTTTATCCCTCCATTGTTTTTCTATGTTTTTAGCCTCCTCTTTAAACCACATTTGCCACTGAAGCTTTTGTCCAGGTTCTAAAACAGCATGTGCCAGCTCCTGCCAGTCCTGTGGTATAATCCTATTACAAGTTGACCAGGTGTTTAACATTTGCTTTACATATGGGGAATGCATGCCATAAGATACTATTGCCTCCTTAAACCTTCATAAATCTAACATTTCAGTTGGAATCCAAATATTTTGTGTATTCACTTGATCAGATAGCTGCTGTATAGTTACTGGATAAGTTAAGGGTGACTGTGTGAAAACAGGCTTTCTTTCTGTAACCTTATGATCCAATCTTGACAACTTCACTGTTAATTTCTTCTGTCTGAATATGAATTTCTCTATAATTCATTTTAACAGTTTTTCTAGAACTTTTATCCTGGCACTTAAATTGACTGTCTTTTTAAATAGTAAAATGAGGATAAGAAAAGTAATAAAGTGCATAATTTGATCAACATTAATTTTCTCATATAGCTGTTCCATTGTCAGACTGCCTAAAATTTCAAACAAAGCCCAATTTTCTTCCAATGTACACATAAAACACATTTTTTTTAATGTGGAAAAAATTTCTCTTTTAAATCGTTTCCTTTAAAATATCTGATATCTTAATTGACTTACCAAGTCCGTATAGAACAGTAGAAATCTGAGGGAATTTCAAAACAGCCACCTAGTGTCCGAGGTGTGAATCGAGAGAGAGAGAGAGAGAGAGAGAGAGAGAGAGAGAGAGAGAGAGAGAGAGCACAAGAAAGCATAGCCACAAGTTCTGGCTAAAAGCTTAAATCCAGCCACATGTTCCTGCTTGAGTCGAGTCAAGCCTGGGCGCTGGCTTCCTTAAGCTCCAACCACGTGCATTGGCTTTACAGGCAGGGGCCCTGTTCGGCAGGGCAGGCCTGAGTTGTTTGTAGCACTGGCTTTAAGCAAGTAGCTCCAGCTGCAGCTAACCGCTTGGGGCTATGGTCAGCCTGAGACCAAGCCGACCTGGGCTCCGAGGCCACCCAGGCGGGAAACTGGACCTGCTGCCAAGCCAAGCCAAGTGGTTTTTAATGGATTCTTGTCACATTGGGCGCCAAATGTAGATGTAACCAAATGTCTTATTAAATAAGAAACACAGAGCCAATAAAGAGATGAAAGCCAAAAGGTCACAGCAATAGCTAAGAGCTAAAAACCTTACCCTTCACTGTCGCTGTACCTCTCCGAAAGAGACCTACTTCCTGTGTCTGTCTTTTTTTTTTAATAGAGTTTCTGTTCTGCCTTCTCATTGGTTGTAAACCCAACCACATGACCTCCTAGTCACTGCCTGTCTGTACAGATCTCCAGGTCTTCTATGGTTGGTATTGAGATTAAAGGCCTGTGTCTCCAATGCTGGCTGTATCCTTGAACACACAGAGATCTACCTAGCTCTGCCTACCAAGTGCTGGGATTAAAGGCGTGCACCACCACCGCCCAGCTTTCGCTATGGCTTGCTAATAGCTCTGACCCCTGGGCAACTTTATTTATTAACATACAAATAAAAATCACATTTCCGTACAAATAAAATATCACCATACACTGGCGCTTACATTTACCTTCGTTGGTATTTATAACTTTGAGACTGCAAGGGGGAAAGATGTGCAAATGGAATCATCCACCCCTAAAGTTCCCTTTTCTGCCCTATAATAAAACCCCCAAGTCCTTTGTGCTTCAGCATGAAGCCTCCACTCCCACAGAGAGACTGCTGCCCTTCATTGTTGGAATAAGTGACAATCTGCTTCTGTAGAGGTCTGTCTCCCTCTTAGTCTCCATCAATCCCAATCACACAATGGCCATCACTACTGCTGCCATCACTACCTGGAGCCAGCTAGCAAGAAGGCCATCCACCTGCCTAAATGTTCTAGCTACTTGTCACCATGGGTGGGGGATAGCACTGTGGCTTGGACCCTGGGTGTCTGACCACCAATAAACACCAGAGAAACCTGCCCTTCATCATGTATAAGTTTGCTGTCCTGCGCCCAAGTCCAAGGTCCCATAGGTCAGTGAGGAGTGAAAGGAAGAGAAGAAGGAAAGAGGGAGCCGGTGACTGCTGATAAAGACACCGAATTAGAGAAGAGAGGGGAAGAAAGCATTCCAGGCTCCTCTGAGGTTATTCATCCTCTCTGGGGAGCTGATGTGAAGGAGGCCAGTGCACAACTTTAGTGTGTCTTGATGCATGAGCATTTTCTTGTGTCTGGTGCTAACTGCTTTCTAACCTCAGCTCATGACCAGATTGTTCTGTCACAGAATCTCAAGTAGAAGGTACCACCATGATTCTTAAATGTCTGACCTGTGACTGCAGTTTGATGTGGCTCCTTTCAGGCAACCCCAGAGTGGGTTGAAAGTTTGAGATTAGAAACGTAGATCTAACTGAAATTGGTAGACATTGAGTTTGGTGGGTATCCACCAGGATTTCTAGGTTTTCATGTCCTGGAAGTGGGCCAGAGCTGGGAGGAAACGTAAAAGCTCAGTTGACATTTGCATAAAGAGTGGGACTTTTGTAGTTTATTTCAATAGTGAGGTTTTTTTCCTTGCATATTTGCATAGCAGTTTTCTCCTAAAAGCTATATCTATCATTTGCTAGCCTTAATGGAGGCAGGGGGTGACTGGGTGGGGAGAAGGGAGGAGGGAAAAAGGAGGAGAGAGGAGGGAGGATGGAGGAGGAAGGAGGAAAGCCCAGTCTTTCACATGCTTATTTTACAATTTTTTTTACGTTGAAAGTGTTTTTCACACAATATATTTCAATCATACTTTTCCACTCCCCCATCTCCTTCCAGATTCTTCCCACTCACCTAACTCTATGCCCCTTCTTGCTCTATCTCTTTAAACAAATAAAAGCAAACCAAACCAAAACAGAAACACACACACAATATCTTCACAAAAACACACAAAAGAATGTAAACCAAAATATACAAGCAAAAGATCAATAAAACAAAACATGCTCAAACAAAGCAAAAGGAGGCAAAAAGTCTACCAAATACCAGAGTTCATTTTGTGTTGGCCATCTACTCCTGGGTATGCGGTCTTCCCTGAAGTGTGATTAACATACTCAAGGAAATTCCATTGGAGAAATCGGATTTTCCCTCTGCCAGGGGTGTCAACTGCAGCTTCTTGGTTAGGGGTGAGAATCTGTGTCTGCTTCCCCCTCTCAGGGCTGGGACCCTATCTGGCTTGAACCTATGCAGACCACAGTCTCTGGGATTTCATATGTGCATCAGTCCTGCTATGTCTGGAATACACTGTTTCCTTTGTGTCATCCATCCCCTCTGGCTCTTACAATCTTTCTACCTCTTTTTCTGAATAGATTCCTGATCCCTGAGGGAAGGGGTTTGATAAAGGGGTTTGGTTCCACGTAGGACTGAGTGTTCCAAAGTCTCTTAGTCTTTGTACATTGTTCAGTTGTGGATCTCTGTGTTAGTTCCTATCTACTGCACGAAGCTTCTCTGATATTGGCTAAGCAAAGCACTGATCTATGGGTATAACAGAATGTCTTTAGGGGTCATTTTATTGCTATATTTCTTTAGCAGAGCAATAGTATTTGGTTTCCCCTTAGGACTATGGCCTATCCTGTGGTGATATATTGTGTACCCTAATAAAATTTGCCTGAAGATCAGAGGATAGTACAAGCCACCAGATTAAACATAGAGGCCAGGCAGTGGTGGCACACACTTTTAATCCTAGCACTCTGGAGACAGAGATCCATCTGAGTTTCTGTGAGTTCAAAGCCACCCTGGACTACATGAGATTGACTCAGTCTAGGAGAGAAAAAGAGCCAAGCAGTGGTGGCATACACCTTTAATTCCAATACTTGGGAGTCACATGCCTTTAGTCCCAGCACTTGAGATATCATGCTTTTGCTTGGGAAGCATATATGCCTCTAATCTCAGCACTAAGAAAGAAGTGATATGGCTGGGCAGAATAAATATATAAGATGTGAGGAGACTAAACTAAAGACCCTTTCTGCTGAGGACTCAGGCTTTTTCAGCTGGACCCCTTTCATTGGAGGACTCAGAGATATTAAGTCAGAGGATTCGTGGAGTTGGTGAGGTGAGATGTGGCAGTTGTTTGTTCCTTTGTCTCTCTGATCTTTCAGCATGTACCCCAATATCTGGCTCTGGGTTTTTTATTGAAAGTCCCTTTAAGATTCGAGTTACACTATCCATTGTCAGATTATTGGTCACCCTAATAGTTCCAGGCATGACTTCTATCTCATGGAGTGGGCCTTAAATCTAGTCAAAGAGTGGTTGGTTACTCCTACAACATTTGTGACACTACTACATCAGCATATCTCACAGGAAGGACACTGTTGTAGTGTGCAGGGTTTGTAGTTGGGTTGATGATTACCTTTTGCCTCTGGCAGCATGCAGAGTACTTTTTAGTACTATAATTGTTAGTCAGTAGGAGTAAAGCCTCTAGTTAGGCACCAGCTCCACTTCTCTATGTCTGATGAGATAAGTAAGTGTTGTCTTCAGCAATGAAGCTTTACCATGAGTTAGTGGAAAGCCACAATAATCTTTGTTACATTTGCACTCTTAGCTTTGCTCTCCAGTCTCATCCAACTCTGTTTATGGTTGTCTGCACTTCTGTGAAAGATAAGATCTGCTAAGGTCCCAAAGGTGCAACGGAGGAAGAAGGGGTGTTGATGATGAGGGACACCTCTTATCCTCAAGGTCAAGCATGATATAATTTCTAACCATTAGCTTTCCATTGCTAGCTACTCTGTGTTTGGAATCCACTGTTTACTAGGTGTCATTAGGGTCTTGAGGATGTATTCATTTATCTGTAGATTGCTACATACTTAATGTTCTATGGGAATATAGCTTCTCTGGGGCTAATATTTTAAAACGGTATTTTGATAGCTGCATCTCACCTTTTCTGCTCTGTTTCAATAGAAGCAAATCTGAAAACCACTGGAGTGGAGACAACTTCAACAGGAATCACGATCTGGTATGTTGTTTGCAGACCAAATGTGATCAGGAAAGCCATTAATCCTCTTTGGATAGTAGTTTCCTCATTTTTAAAGTTAAGACAATAATTCATGCCTTTCTTACTCCACAGTAATCTCTGGGACTCAGATTGTAACACTCTAACTTGAATTGGTGTTATACAAAGCAGATATGGTGGCATTGTCTTATAATCCCCATACCAGGGAGGCAGAGGTATTGTTATTGAACCTGTGTCCAAATCAGGGCAGGTCACCTATCCTCAATAAGCCAATTAAAAGAGCCAAATTAAAGGTTGAAAGCAGATTTATTAAATGTGGCCACATGGAGGAGAGGGGCAAAGAGATCTAGAGACTGCCCCCTCCCAAGTCTATCCTGAGGTAAGATCAAAGTTTACATAGAGGGTCAAGGACATACATATCTAAGCAGTCTCAGTCAAGGTGTGGTCCTGGAACTGTTGACCCATCACTGTTTGAGCTTCAGTCTTATCCTATAAGTTGTTAGAAATGAGTGAAATGTCTTCCATAGAGACAAGTTCTCTCTTTGTCTGGTACTCTTCCCTTCTTCTAGCATGAGATTCCTGTGGAAATTTCCATTTGTGTGTGTGTGTGGTCCATTGTTCTAATGGTCTGGTTGAGAGACATGAGTGTCTCTGCAGAATATCTTCATTTCTGTCATACTCACTATAGAAGGAGTATCATCAGAGTTCAGACCAGCCTGAGCTGCATAATGAATCCAAGGTCACTCTGGATTTCACAGGCTCATTAATGCTTCCTTTTAAAAACCCTGTGATTTGTCATTGGTTTTAACTAGCTTCACGGTCAGCATCTCATGAGGGCAGCGAGAACGGGAAGGGCCTTATTTATTCTTCTACAGAATTGCCTGGAGAGTTTCTCTTGGTAATTGCAGTTGGAAGTGTGATATTTAATTAGTAGAGAACATTGAGTCAGGTAAGAGGCATCGTGTGTCACCAACAGAGTAAGAAAGGGCTGGGGGAGAAGTGATGTGCTCAGTGATACAGTTTGGTGCAGGTATCTTGTAGATCCAGATTGACTGTGCACATCATCAAGACGGTGGCTGTAGAAGCAGAAGGGGGTTCCTACTGTGAAGAAAGCCCCAGACACACACACTTTCTTCTGTACACTTGACATCTAGGAAAGTAAATGGTAAGTTCTGAGAGAGGAATGAACACCTTGCCCAAGGAAGCCTGGCTTCTGATACCCAGTGACTAGGGCCTGGGGATTATACCATTAGTTCAAGTTATCTAGAAACACAGAACCAATAGAACATACAAGTGTATTATTAAAAGGCGTTTATCAGATTTGCTTACATGATAGGAGCTGAGTAATCTAACAATGGCTGTGTGAGACAAAAAGCCAGATAATTGCCTAGTCAAGAAGGTGGATTCCTCAGTAGTCTAAACACTCAGTATAGGCCTGGAGGTTCCCTGGGGAGTTGCCAATATTGAGAGTATGCTGAAAGACTGAAGAAGCTAGTGTTTGGTGTCACTGGATGATGGCACAGTGACAGACACACTCACTGAGAAGAGAGAGTGGTTTTCAGGGATGCTCATGCTATGTTCCTTCAGTTTCTTTTCATCAGTCTGTCAACCGGATGAAAAGAGACTCCCGCGGTCAGAGTGGGTCTCGACTCCCCTTTCACTGTCCCACGGATAAATCTTTCCTGCAATGTCCTCACAGACACACAGAACTGGGCCCCACCATTCCTAGATGTCTTTTAGGGTAGTCAGGTTGACAACTAGGACCAAGCACAGCACATTGGACCTGTGGCTTTTGGAGCAAAGAGAAAAGTGTGAAGAGCTGAAGAGAGCTCACAACAGCTTGAAGTCCAGTTTCTTACTTTATAGACAAGAGGCTAGAGAGGGGCCTTTGACTTGCCAAAGGAATTCATGGGCTGTGCTGGACCATTGCTGAAGTCATTGGAACCTTCTCTGCGACTCTGTCTCTATGCTTGAGCTGTCTGGAGAGTGTCTCCTGGTAATGGCCATATGGTTGGTTGTGGTTGAGTTGCCCTGGAGGAAATGATCTTTTCCTTTCCAGCAACTGACGGAAGCCACTTGTGTCTGAGAGCAGTTATGCTTCTCTGTGGAGCCCTGGAGATGCATATACAGTTCATTTCCAAAGAGCCATCTCTTCCCCCACAGGTGCGGCTCTCCTTGGAGTGATGTCTCGTTCGAATCTGAGCTCCTGGCACTTGGAGGAAAGATGATGCTCTGGAGCCAAAAGGAATGAAAGGAGCAGGAGGAGGGGCTTAGCTTGGGCAGAATGCTAGAGTAAAGAGGGCCAAGGAAGGAATTTAAAAGGGTGAAGTAGGGCTCTGGCTTCGATTTCTTGCTCTTCCTCTTATCAGTGGTGTGATTTTGGAAGTCATTTAACGTGTCTAAGCCTTAATATACTTCTCTGTAAAGTGGAATGATGGCATGCACTTCAGGGTTACATGGGAACAAGGTGAGATAATGTATTTGTGGGGGTGTTTGCCTATATTCTGATGTCCAGGAATCCTTGGCAAATGAGCACCAGCAAAAACCAATAGAAGTGACATTAAAGTAACACTATTTTTTTGTAGGAAGCCACGGAAAATAACTTTACCTTTGAGCTATCAGTTCATTCTAAGTGGCCCAGAAAGTATGTATACACAAAAGATAACTGAAGTCCTTTATCGCTTGGGCACAGAGGCAGTCATGACTGGTTGCCCCTAGTTTTGGCTCTCTTCTTTCATTGTAGTTCAGCTATAGATTTATTTTTCATATAATTTCTTTTCTTTTTTTCTGAGACAGGGTCACATGGAGCCCAGGCTGGCCTTGAACTTACTATGTATCTAAGAGCTATGTATCTGAGGATGACCTTGAATTCCTTCTGCTTCTGGTTCCTAAGTGTTAAGATTATAGATTTCTGCCTCTGTGCCTGGCTAATGAAGTCAAGGATCAAGCCCAGGGCTTTGTGCATGCTAGAAAAGCACTCTACCAAATGAACACCATCCCCCAGCCCTCCTTCCTTCCCTTCCTCCCTCCCTCCCTCCCTCCCTTCCTCTTTTAATCATTTTTTTTGAGATAATTTATCAAAATCCCTCAGGCTAGTCTTGACTTTCTGGACTCAGATGATATTCCTGCTTTGTTCCTGAGTAGCTGTAACTACAAAGCCATGATGGGACCAAGATTCTGGCCAATTTGGGTTCAAGTGATAGGTTACAGATGGATGTTGCAGAGTAACAAGAAACTCTTGGGCCAGGCGGTGGTGGCGCACGCCTTTAATCCCAGCACTCGGGAGGCAGAACCAGGCGGATCTCTGTGAGTTCGAGGCCAGCCTGGTCTACAGAGTGAGATCCAGGAGAGGCGCAAAGCTACACAGAGAAACCCTGTCTCGAAAAACCAAAAAAAAAAAAAAAAAGAAAAAAAAAAAGAAACTCTTGGGAATAATGGAGTGTCATTCTAGGCCTGGCCAATCCATGAGAGAGGCGTGTACAAGTCTAACCAATACATATATAAATGCAAAATACCGAGTCCAAGTTGCAACTAGGCTTTGCAGAGGATATGGCTCCTTTAAGAGTTTCTGCCTGCTGGTGAGCCTTTGAGCAGCCAGTATGTTAAGTAGGAACAAAAACTAAGTAAAAATGCCTGCTGCAGTATAAGCATTAGCATTTTAGAACTCTAGAAAGGTTGAATGCAGTTCTTGGTCAAGCACCTCTGACTGTACTATAAGCTTTAGGCCTGGCTTTCCTGACCTGAGAAGTGGGCAGAGCCAGCCGAGAGCTGTTCACAGAGGATCCAGGTATAGGTTAGCAGTTTAAAGGTTTGCTCACACGGTCAAAAAATGCTAAAAGATATGCAGTAAAAGAGGTCCAAACGGAAAAGCCTCTTAATAGGTACCAGTGTGTTTTACAATGTGCATAGGCTTAAGAAAGAAAGAAAAGGGATATGGACAGTTATAGAAAGAAACAATAGTTTAGAAATAATAAGTAAAGTCTATAAAGAGAGTAAAAGTAATATGAAAGAAAAAAGCCACCTAAGATGGGAAATATGCAGGAAGTCTGGATCCTGTGTTATTGTGGTGACTCTGAATTTTTGAATGTTGAGAAGCTAATAACAGCTGCTAAGAGACATGGGCTTGTGAACTGGACTGCAAAACTGAACCAATCTAGATACTTAGGGCTATCTTAACTTTTAAAAAAGAAGTCAGAAAATATATTTGTCAAATGGAAATCAAAAATGCTTTGGAGTTTTGTTCCCACAGGAGATGAGACGTTGTGGATTCCTTCAGGAATAATGTGGATCAGGTGTGATCAAGGGATATCTCCTGAATCTTGACAGGTGATATCTATCAGCAAAGATTATAGCTGGTCTTCCCAGGACTTGGCCATTATCTAAAAATTTTCTCAGGGACCTTAAAGATACTACATCCATAGACAGCAGGAAGAAATTTGGAGAACACTACACCCATGTTCCCAAGGGTTGGGGTGGGTGGTCTTTGGTTATTTGGTGGATTATGGATGTTTGTCATCATTTAGGGGAATATAGTGCATTGATACAAATTTAAAGTTTTTTTTGTTACACTGTATATATGTTTTGGCTCTTGTTTAAGGTATTGCATGTATGCAGTTCATTAAAAATGTAAGGTAAAATCTAGTTTTTGAAAGCTATTATTATGAACTATTTAGGATAACCAAGAAAATCAGGTTAGTAGTCATTTATGATGATCAAATTTGTTGATATGTTAGGCATGTTTTCAAGATCATATAGAGATATATTTTAGATAGAAAAATGGTTTTCAAATACTGGCAGCATGTTGTATGAACTGGACATGCAGGATCCACAGGAAAGTGACAGTTGAACTTTGCCAAAACAATGTGGGATGGTCCTTTAGGATTCCTGCTTCACAGAAGAAACTGCCAGACATTCTTCATGACACAGAGGAAAGTGATTGACAAACTTTACCAATATAGGCAGGAAAGTCTTTCACATTTCCTGCTTCATTGAAAAGTCTACCAGATACCATGGGCTTGTAGGCTGAAGATGGATACCCCAATGTTGCAGAAGAACTTTGAGTAGTCACCCAGGCAATCAGATGTCTCTGTCATTTCTACAGTTTTTAGGAGTTGTTTGCAATGCACTTTTTGTTTATTTATGTAATATATCCTTCTGGGACCTTTGATGAAGTTGAAGACTGAATAGTTATAGCTGCAGTTTTCCTTAGGAAGTAAATTAGGTATAAAATTTTGGATTTACAAAGATAAGATAGACTGTGGAGTATTTTCTTTAAATTTACCAGACACAAATGAATTGGAATTCAGTACATTGTGAATGCAATCTTTACTTGATAATTGTTCTTATTGTATACAGTCTTACTATGTTAAAGTTAAAACCTTTCATTTTTGTTTAGAAAAAAAGGGGGAAATGTTGAGGAATATTATTTTAAAGTGTGTTACTTTTGTTTATGTTGCATTTGTTTAACTCTGTGAAGCTGTGTTACTGTGCCTGTCTAGAACACTTGATGGTCTAATAAAGAGCTGAATGGTCAATGGTGAGGCAGGAGAAAGGACAGGCAGGGCTGGCAGGCAGAGAGAATTAATAGAAGGAGAAATCTGGGAGAAGGAGATCAAGGAACGAGAGAGGAAGGAGGAGGACTTCAGGGGCTAGACACCCAGACACCCAGACACCCAGCTATACAGCCATACTTGGAGTAAGAAGGAAAGAAAAGGTATACAGGAATAGAGAAAGATTAAAGCCCTGAGGCCAAAAATAGATGGGGATAATTTAAGTTAATAAAAACTGGCTAGCAACAAGCCAAGCTAAGATTGAGCATTTATAACTAAGAATGAGCCTTTGTGTATGATTTATTTAGGAGCTGGGTAGCAGGCCCCCCAAAAGGGCAAAAACAACCAACTACAATGAAGGGATCATGGAGGTTTGTGACAAGGCTCCAGAAAGCAGCAGAGGCTAGGCAGTGTGTGGCAGGTTGACATCCCTAAAAGGCCTCAAGAGTGAAGTGTAAGTTGCAGTGGAGACTGCGGGATGTTGTACATACCAGGAACGTGGGGTGTCTGTCAAGGAAAGCTACAGACACCAAGTGGATTTGGCCTAAGTGAAAGGCCATGTATTTTGCAGGCAATAGAACTGGATGAATGAAAATGTTAAG
Organism: Peromyscus californicus insignis; assembly: GCF_007827085.1. NCBI lineage: Eukaryota > Metazoa > Chordata > Mammalia > Rodentia > Cricetidae > Peromyscus > Peromyscus californicus. The sequence goes on along the minus strand of NW_026294584.1, from coordinate 74,368,904 downwards.
TTATGTTAGGTCTAGATCACTGGTTCTCAACTTGTGGGCCATGACCTCTTGGGGTCTAATGACCCTTTCACAGGTGTCACCTAAGACCATCCTGCATATCAGATACTTACGTTATGATTCATAACAGTAGCAAAATTACAGTTATGAAGTAGCAACAAAATAATTTTGTGGTTGGGGTCACCACAACATGAGGAACTGTATTCAAGGATCACAGCATTAGGAGGGATGAGAACCATTGCTATAGATGATGCTACTGGACAGTGGACAAGGAGCTTCTGGATTTGATGCTTAGCCTCCTAGGATTTAGTTATGCTTTGGTCTGACCTTTCTTACTTGTCCTCTGCTCCTCCCTTTTGGAATGGGGTGCTTACTTACACTGTTATTGTATGTTGGAAGTATGTAATTTTTTTTTAATTTTAAAGGGATGCACACTCAAAAGATTAGTTTGGGTCTTAGAAGCAACTTTGAACTTCTGAACTGGGGTAGAAACTGCAAGACTATGGGAGCTTTTGAAATTTGACTGAACGGATTTTGCATTTTGAAATGGCTGTGAGCCTGTGGGGGCCAGAGGCAGAATGGTGTGTCTTGAATGTAAAATGTCCTTGAAGGACTCATATGTTTGGATACTTGGTATCTAGCTGGTGGTATAATGAGAAAAGTAGCTGATATAATCTGTTTTTCCTTTTGGCTATAGTCTTTTAAAACAAAGTTCTGTCAATATACCAGTTTATCTGTAAATATATCTATATCTATATGTATCTTTAAAATAGACTTTTTTTTGGTTTTTCGAGACAGGGTTTCTCTGTGTAGCTTTGTGCCTCTCCTGGAACTCACTTGGTAGCCTAGGCTGGCCTCGAACTCACAGAGATCCGCCTGGCTCTGCCTCCCGAGTGCTGGGATTAAAAGCGTGCGCCACCACCGCCCGGCTAAAAATAGACATTTTTTTACAGAGCATTACTAATAGAGGGTTAGGGTTAGTTGCAGAACAGGATTGAGTCAAAGAACAAAAGAATATCAAGTTAGAAGTAGTTTGTATTTTTAGTGCATAATCTGTATTCAGATTTACCCTGTAGTCTCAGAAACCATCTTCTTATAGGAATTTGTGTGAATTGGCATATAAGCCAGGCCCACTGATTGCATTTATTTGCTATCAAAACAAACCTTTGGTCAGAGATGCTACTGGGACACGGTTGTTGTAACTCTGCCTGTTTGCAGAGAGAACCAACCTGAGATATGGAAAGAGCAAGAGTTTGGGGAATCACAGGCCTCCGCTTCACTCAAGGGTGTACAACTTCTTCAGTTTTGTGTTTGGAACCATTTGGAACCACTCCTGCAGTGGATCATGAGAAATGACCAAAGCAATGATGACATACCTCAAACCCAACCTTTGGCTCAATTTATTTAAGTGTGGACTGGTTTGAACCTCTGTGCCCAGTGCTCTCTCATGTCATACTTGTCTATCACTGTTTCGGTGTTAGCGCTGTATTCTGGACAGCACAGAGACAGTTACTGAAGTGAGTGGAAGACACACGCATGCTGTTTATGGAGAAGGATGCTGTGGGTACACAATGGGAAGGGGCTCATCATGAACAGCCTTCCTCCAGAAGAAATTACTGAGCTGCTAGCATACACATACCTGCTAAGGGAAAGGCACTCCAGGTAGTGGGAATAGAATGTTTTTAGGGAGTAAAACTTTCTAAAATGCAACATTAGTCTCAAATAACAATGTTTTAGAAGTGAAACAGTGGGTGTTTGCCCCATGAAAAGAATTCCATTTTATCTATAAAATGTGCTTTTGGATTTTTTCTTTCATTTTTCTTTATTAAGAAATTTTCTGGGCTGGAGAGATGGCTCAGAGGTTAAGAGCACTGGCTGCTCTTCCAGAGGTCCCGAGTTCAATTCCCAGCACCCACATGGTGGCTCACAACCATCTGTAATGAGATCTTGTGCCCTCTTCTGGTGTGCAGACATAGTGCAGGCAAAATACTATATACATAATAAATAAATAAATCTTTAAAAAAAAAAAAAGAAATTTTCTACTCACTCCACATACTATCCACAGATTCCCCCCTCCCTCCTCCTACCCCAACCCTTTTTCCCAAGGCACCCCGCATCCCTGCATTCCCTAAATCGAGATCTCCCAAGGGGAGTCAGCAGAGCCCAGCACACTGAGCCTAGGCAGGTCCAAGCCCCTTCCCACTGAACCAAGGCTATGCAAGGCGTCACACCACAGGCACTGGATTCCAGAAGCCTGCCCATAGGCCAGGGACAGATCCCGATCCCCCTGCCTGGGTGCCCCCGAAACAGTTTGAGCCAAACAACCATCTTCTGTATCCAGATGGCCTAGTCCAGTCCCATGGGGGCTCCACAGCCACCAGTCCACAGTTCATGGGCCTCCTCTAGTGTGGCCAGTCATCTCTGCATGTCCTCCCATCATGATCTCGACGTCCCTCACCTGCAGTATCTCTCCAGGGAAAGACCCTAGGAGGGACACATGGATGACCCTGTGAAGGAGAAGTGGATGAGATCTACATAAGTGGACTGGGTGTGGGGGTGTGGCAGAGGGCGAGGAGTGGGGGATGAGAACATAGGGAAATGGGAGGGTCAAGTTGGAACAGGGACAGAGTGGGAGGGCAGGGAGGAAGATACCACGATAGATGAGGACATCATGGGAATAGAAAGAGGCAGGGTGCTGGGAGGCTCTCAGGAATCCACAAAGTTGACCCCACCTTGGTCTGCTGGCAGTGGTCCAGAGGGTGCCTGGACCGGTCTACTCTAGTGACCAGCCTAGCAAATAACCTAGCTGTCATCATAGAGCCTTTGTCCAGTGACTGATGGAGGCAGATACAGAGATCCATGGCCAAGCACCAGGCTGTGCTTTTGGATTTTTAGTGGGGATGAGTTTGGCAAAGGCAACTTTTGGAAACCGGCTGGGCTTTGTACTATTCATCCTCCCCTGCCTTCTGCCATGTCCAGGAAGAACAAACTGCGTCTGGCAGATCTAAAACTTGTCTTTCTTTCTCAATCTTCCTTTAACATCTCCGAAGCTCTTCCTTGACTGATAAAGATAAAAAACAAAGTATAATGTTAAACATTCCCATTTTATTTCTGAGACAGGCTTTTCTCTGGGTATTCCTAGCTGTCCTGGTACTCAATCTGTAGACCAGGCTGGCCTTGAACTCAGAGATCTGCCTGCCTCTGCCTCCCAGTTGCTAGGATTAAAGGTGTTCGCCACCATGGCCTGGCCCATTCTTTCTTTTTAACTTTGGGTTTTGATTATTTATTTATCATGAATGAGTGATTCTTGATAGAATAGGTGACCTGGCTTCTGGTTTAAAGCCAGACCTAAGTGACAGCTTTGAGAATATTTTAGGGAGCCCCAATATTCTCCCTGCTGTTCCAAGAGAGAAAGAGTTAATCAATTTGAATGGAATCATTATCACTCAAATGGTGGTACCTAGGAATTTTGTGAATCGACCGACAATGTAGGTGGCCTGCAACATGGGAAGTGTACTCATATTCTCACTGAAGTGGCCCTACAAAGTTTGATGGACGCAACTCCATGCAGCATAGGAGATACAGGATATAGTGTCAATCCTGTACTTGGGGCTTGTACTATCTAGCTCATGGTCACTAGCTGTTAGAAACTAGTCTGGGTCTCAAAAAAAAAAAATGAACACACAAGGCAAGGCAGAAAGTTTTACTTCTGCAGAAGAATGTGCAGGCAAGCCAAATCAGGCAGGCAAGCACATCCACCAGGGATCTCCAAGAGTTCTTATGCCTCACTCTGAGTGTCTCACATTCTTATGCAACTGGTTAGCTTAAGGTGGCTCAACTTTTAGAACAGGACACAACTTTGAGAACCTACTTTGATGTTAGGAAAATGCTGACTGGGGAGGATTTTTGCCAGATGTTCTTTAAAGTTTTGGAAAGTTCTTTAAAGATGGAACTTCCTTTATCTAATTTCACCCTTTGATAGAAAGGATGGCACCTTTTTTTTCACACTTCCCACACAGTCAAGTGATTTTTAGTATAACCATTTCTTTGTGACAGAAACTTCCTAAACATGGTATGCACAACAGAGCAGTAAGGTGTTATGTTTTATTGCTTTCCATGTCACTTAGAATATCCATAAGCAAATACATTACACATTAAAGAAAAATATTTATGATACTTGTTAAAGAATATTAAGGTAGACCATATAGAAGGACTATCAGAGTAGCAAATTAGGTGTTACAGTGTGGACAAAAGATTGGGCTCAATTCTGAGTATGATATGCAAAGACAAGAATTTATCGGTAAGAAGAGTCAGAATTCTGACCCAGATTTCAAAGCCCATGCTCCTAACCACTGTGCTACCCCGTGGCCTAACTGCATACAAATACTCAACTAAATATGGAGCTAATAATAGCTGCTTTTTCATATTCACAGGATTAGTGTATTTAATTGCTTTTATTCTGTCTCATTCCAAGTTGGGTTTGGAGAAGATCTGAGAAATTAAGTCAGTTCTAAGAGAGTGTTTCCAAAGATACTAAAAGAAAGGAAACAGACATTCACTTTGTACCTATTTGTATCAGAAATGGCAGAAACCTTCACAGTTGTAAGATTTAACACACATAGTAAATGGCAATCATCCATTTGCTAAAGTCCTTGGATGGATGGATAAACTCTTGACCATTTTATTCCCTGATGCTTTTCATAGGTCCAGGAGGAGTGTGAATGGGGTGTGACCTGAAACTGTAGCAACTGCTAATTCTAGGAGCTTCTTGGGTGGGGAAAACGATTTTTAAGAGCACTACTGTATCTTCCAGGAGCAGAAAAAATGATGCCCGGAAAAGGAGGGAGGCATCTTCTCCAGAGAGTAGCTCATTGGGGAAATCACCTGCAGGTGATCTTGCTAAAATTATCCAGCTCTTTTGTGCAACAGTCTTCCTAGTAGAGATCACTGCCTCATATGCCATAGAATATTTTAGAACTTTCTCCTGTGGTAGGTAAACACAACAAGTTTTGAGTTCTTGAATCCCCAGCCCTTGGGAAATGTTCCTGAGATGAGAGCTGATGTGTAAAGGCTGTTTTTTATTTTTATTTTTTTCTCTTGTGGCTTGTTCCATATTTCACCCTCCTCAGATAAACTCAAAGCAGCAAAATTATCTGGTCTGTTGTGCAAAGGGGTTTGTGATAGGCAGATATATCAGGGTATTAAGAAATCAGTTATGCGCAAACAGATGTGTTTCAGTTGTTTGTAAAATATACCCTATCAGACTGTGAGGTTTATCTCACTCTGTATGTGAGGACTGGGCCTTTCTTAATTCCGTAGGAGCTTCCTAACCTCGTGTGTCTTGATTTAATGGAAATGTTCTTCCCAGCTAGCGAAGATACACTGACTTCAGATTTAACTCTGTACTTGATTTAGGTCATGGTAGTGTTGTTCCCAGCTGTTTAAGACAGCAGTGTGCTTCTCTCTTCAGCTCTCAGCTTCCATACATATAGAATATGGGACCCAGTGAGGGTGGAAATAGGTCTTTTGAGCATGAAGGAGGAAAGCAGGTGCCTGATCACCTCCAGAAGGCTGTTTTGTCTTTTTTTTTTTTACTTTGTAAACAGAAAGCAAAACGGATTGACATTGTCTGCACCAGAGATTCCCACAGGGTAGCAGTGTGCAGGGTGTGTAGCATTGAACATGGTGTCTTGTGCTCAATGAATCATTCGGGTGCAGGTTGCATTGCCAATTGGAGCAGTGAGGAGCCCTCTGCCTGGTAATGCGAAAGGAACGTATTCTCTTGGGGTCTGAGGACCCTTCTTGAGGACACCCCTCTTGCTGCCTCCTCAGAGTCACCCAGATCTGCACCATTTCTATCGCTGGGCGTGAAAGTAGGTCCATGAGCAGGGCAATGAATGGGCTTTAGAGGGTTTCGGGTCACCAAGGTTGCCAGCACCAGGAAATTGTGCCATAAGTTCTGAGGCTGGACCAGTGAAACAGAACTGCTTTCCCATTCCCAGGTCATGCTCCAAGTTTCTATGTTCTCACAAACACAAGGGGGTTGTATCTGGAGCATGACCAAGGCTGGCAGGGAAGACAAGGCTCTTTCTCATCTTCTGTGGGAATAAGGATGGGAATGGAGACCCACTCCTGCCTCCTGCCCTCCTATCTCTGGGTAAAGGCTATGTAGCCTGAACCAGGACCGGAGTCTCTTGCTACCCTTCCTTGTCAGCATTATAACACTGCTCTGAGCATGAAATAAGATATGTATACCATCTGCCCTATGGTGGGTCGTGCACACACATGGCTCTCCTCTATTCCAGATGCACTGCCGGGGCAGCTCAGGGTACGCTGGGGGGTGGCTGCTCCTCCCTGGCTGCTGTTTGCATCCAGACAGCATCTAGGTAAAGTAGACACCAGGGCACACTGAGAGTCGGGAGAAAACATTGAAGACATAGAAACAGAGGGTCTGCCTGTAGAGAGGGCTCTGGGAATGATAGTGGACGCTGTCAATGTTCCCTGCAATATTCTCTTGGTCCACCCTGTAGGTCATTTGTACCTTGGATGGACTGTTTCCAGGTCATTACCAGTGACTGCTTCCTTAAGTGCACTGCTCTGCTTAAAGCTTTTCTCTGGCCTTCTAAGTATGTTATGCCTGAAATGCTGTGGAGTTGATATCCCCAGGAGCAACTCCTAAGGGTCTGGGAGTTGATGGAGAGATAGTCCAGTTTTGTTTCTTGATGGAAGTTGGCTCTAAGCTGCACACTATGCAGTCTGACATAAGATTCCTAGTGGGACTGAGCCACAGTTGTCCACAGCAGCACAGTGCACTTACTGTTTACTGTAAGGTCTAAGACTGCCCTTTTGAGGGAGAGATACATTACAGGAGCTCTTAACACCATAGAAAGACCAGGTGGGAACTCTGCAGAGAACTCAGGCCCACAAGGTAATATGAAGGTTCTTTTCTTACAGATTTCAGAGAGAGAGAGAGAGAGAGAGAGAGAGAGAGAGAGAGAGAGAGAGAGAGAGAGCAGAGATTCTATGCCATGTGGTTGGTGAGAAGCCCATGATGCATGCTTATGATACATGCTTTCCCTGTAGTCCGTGCCCAGCATTTTTGTGTGGGTTCTGCTGACTGAACTCAGATCTTCACGCTTACAAAGGCAAGTACTTTACTGACTAAGCCATTGCCTAGCCCCTGGTACCTCCAGAATATACAGAATGGAAAAGTCCCTACTGAAAGGAAGCAGTTTAGTGACTGTCAGGAGGTAAGGCCATGGGAAATGAGGAGTGGCTATTGAATGGGTGCAGGTCTCTCTGTGTAGCCTTGACTGTCCTGAAACTCTGTAGACCAGGTTGGCCTTGAACTCACAGAGATCCACCCGCCTCTGCCTCCAGAGTGCTGGGATTAAAGGCGTGTACCACCACTGCCCTGCCAGGTACAGGATGTTTTTATGAGGCTATGAAAAAACTTGAGCCTGGAGAAGTTGATGGTTACACGTCATAAAAGCATGAACCAAGAAGAATTGTACATGTGGAAATGATTAATTACGTGAACGTTATCTCAATGGAAACAACCACCATCACCACCACCACCACACAAACCCCACTACCAGTGACAACTAGGAAGGTTTTTAAAAACTGTGATTCCACACCCACAGTTCCACATTCTGATTCGCCTGTTGGAGGGCATACTGCATGCTTTCTTTACAAAGGTGTGAGGTGACTGCCTGGCTTGGGATGACTCATCACCATTTATTAAGCAACTTGGTGGTTGGAAGCAGTGCATTTTGGGGATTTGCTGATTATTTCTTTGCAGTCTTAATGGGGAGCTTGTGAATAGCAAGAAATAACATCTGATTAGAGAAGAGCTATTACTCTTTGAAAAGCATCATTAATTCCAAAAGTTTGTATCCTGAGCTATGTGGCAAAGTGGAGACAAATTAGGGTACTGTCTAGAGGAAAGTGCAGTAGACTTGCCCTCCTCAGGATGGAAACCTGATGTCATCTGTTCTAAGGAGTTAGTCTGGCTCTGAGGGTGCGCGTGCATGTGTGCATGTGTGCACGTGTGCACGTGTGTGGTGGGCTTGGGAGAAGGCTGTGGGGAGGTTGGTGAGGGGCAAGCTTTCTACCAATGATTCTTCAAGCAGCTTCTAGGCTTTGTTGTTTTGTTTCTTCTCTGATAAAAGGACTGTGTGTTTCCTCTTTGTCACAGAGCCCTTCTGGGGCCTAATTAATCCTGTGGAAAGGGCAAAGAACATTGCCAGCAGACCTGGCTCCTAGAGTCTGCTCTGGGATCCAGGGTGCCCAACCAGAGCGTACTCCTTTTGCTGGGTCTTGTTTTCAGTAAATCAAATCAAAGCAAAGCAAGATTTTCTCTCAGCCCTTTTTAGGAATGGATTCTGAAATGCAAATTCATTTTTAAATTTGTTTATTTTTTTGAGTATCACATACATAAGTACTATATTTATGTCATTTCTACTCTCTAGCTCCTGTCTTATTCCCTTCATTCCTCCTCAAATTCATGACCTCTTTTTCCTTAATTATTACACACACACACACACACACACACACACACACACACACACACACACACACACACACACAAATATGTTTCCCTACGGCATTTTCAAAAATCCTTAGGGTCATCTGTCTCTCCTTTCCTCTTTCTTTATCCCTCCTTCCCCCTCCTCGGCTAAAACCCCCTCCCCCCTTTTCCCATTTCCTCTTCATAGTACCCATGTCCTCCTGTTCTTCTCTCTAGAGCATCTTCTCTCTCCACAGCACCTCTTCAATTTCTTGGTTGTGCCATTGCTCCAGGGTGTACACTCACATCTAAAGACTTGGAGCTAGGATCTGCAAATAAGAGACAACGCTTGGTGTTTGTTTTTCTGGCGCTGTGGCAGGTCATCAGAAATTCAAAGCACTTGAACCTCACGAGACAGATTCTTACACAGCCCAGGCTACTGGCCTCTGACTTGTTATACAGCTGAAGATGACCGTGAATCCCTGATCTTACTACAGCTGCCTCCTAAGTGCTGGGATTACAGGCAAGCTCGCTGATGCTGTTCTTTTATTTTTCTACTCCTGAAATCTCAGTAAGGCAGGTACTAAAAGACAACACAACTCCACCCCAAACAAATAAAAACAACCCCCTAAAACAAACAAACAGACAAATAAACAACAGCAAAAACAAGCCTTAGTAACTAATGAATACCATGAGCAGAATCCAGATTGTCTGGATAATCTTCATTGTCCAGGCAAAGGTTGTTCTGTTCCTTAAGCTTATCATGGTGCACATTGAACACATACTATGCATTATGCTTTGTACCATGTTCTTTCACACAGGTTATGTCACTGGATAATATACTGAGGTTTTTAGTGTTCCTGCTTTACAAATCAGAAAACTAAAGTCCAAAGAAATTGCCTAACATGCTCTAAAATTCACAGTCAGGATTTGAATGCAAGTATTTTGTTTGTTTGTTGTTGTTTGAAATAGGTCCTTAAGTAGCCCAAATTTGCCTGGAACTCGCTATTAGATCAGTCTGGCCTAGAACTTACAGACATCTACCTGTCTCTGCCTCCTGGGTGCTGGATTTAAAGGTGTGCACTACCATGCCTGGCAGCTAAGATAAATTTTAATTTAAATCAATGTTCCTTGTCAGTCTTCTACTGGCTTGGAGAGTCTTTAGGCTGCAGGTTTTCATGTTTTACTCCCCAGAAAACTAAGTAAAGGCATTAGTGCTCAAAGGTTATGATAGACAGCTATAGTGGAGCCCTGGTGAGCCTTTTGTGAAGTCTCCTCCTTATTGACTACATGAACTTTTTTGGCTAATGGACATTAGCAGACAGGACACAAGTACTGGCTGAGTACACAGTTGTACCTTGGTCCATCTGCTAGAACAGCCTGGCTGGAGCCTAATTACCATGCTACCATGAAGTCTAGGTTATCCTGCTGGAGAGAGATCATAGGAAAGAGGCAACTCTGGAGACACCAGATGAAAAGAAAGACTGTGGGAAGGAGAATGTAAGGCTCTGGTTGAATTCCTTATGGAATGTAAACGGCATGGTTGAAGCAACACGGAACAGAGCAGAAGAACCCACAGGCAGGAGAAATCATCAATTATTTAAGTTGCAATGATTTGGGGTGTGTGTGTGTGTGTGTGTGTGTGTGTGTGTGTGTGTGTGTGTGTGTGTTTCACACAGCAACAGAAAGCACTCAGCCTCAGGGAAAGCAGGAGGGATGCCTGTGAGAGCTCCTTTTCAAAACTTCCCAGTCAATGTTCCCATGGATGTTCCACATTTCCTGGCTCTGGGAGGGTAGCCAGGGCTCGCCCTTTGCGAGTTGCCTCTGTGTCAGCTCTCAGCATGCCATGCTAGTGAGTCCTTGGGTGCTTCATTTATCTTATTCACTGCTTGTTCTGGCCAGATCTCACTGGAGATAAAGGCATCATAGCAAGCCTCCAAGAACAGTAGATTCTAGAATAATGCCGACAACCAGCTGTCTTTACCAGACACAAACCTACATAATTGGTTTTACTTTAGCAAAATCTCATAAGGTTTAAGGCAGTGAGTGGGTCTGTTCAGCTAGTCTTGATAGTTAACACTCACATCCATACGGACAATTATATAGAAAAACGTTTCAATATGAAATTAGAGAGGATGAAAATAGGATATGCTAAGCCCAAATTATTTCATCCCGTATTTTAGGTGTATTAAAAAAATTTCTATCAGTTGATTAATTGGTGTGTGTGTGTGTGTGTGTGTGTGTGTGTGTATATATATATATATATATATATATATATATATATATATATATGACAACTTACAGGAGTCAGTTCTCTTCTACCACTTGAGACCCAAGGATTGAACTCAGGATGTCAAGCTTGGCAGCCAGAACCTTATCTGTTGTGCCATCTAGCCAGCTCTCTCTCTCCTTCCTCTCTCTCTCTCTCTCTCTCTCTCTCTCTCTCTCTCTCTCTCTCTCTCTCTCTCTAATCCTAGAAGGATAACATTTATTTATAAATGTTAGTTGCCTCTTGGGTGACCTCAAGATGGATGCCTATCCAAAGGCATAGCAGTCACTGTACCCCTTTCAGTATTCTCTATTAGAAGCTGCTACTTCAGCATCTCCTTCCCTCTTTGGCTCTCCTACTTATCGACATCTATGTTATTGGATGGCAATTTTAGTTGCTTTGCTTGATCCAAGAAGTGCTAGTGGGCCTTTGCTTGGATGAGTGGGCAGGTAAGCTGATGGCAAGGGCAAATTAATCAGGGCAATTTTTGTGGGGGATGTATAAAGGAGGTGGTACGCCAGCAGAGCAGAGCTGAGTCAGAGAACAGAGTTGGAGGGCTATGTGCTGAAAGCCCCCCAATTCTTTGTTTCCATGTCTATGGAATCTTCAGTAAAGTATCTATAACTGGTGACTTTATTCTTTTTTTGAGATGTGTTGAGTATTGAGTCCTGGGTGTGAGTGGCAGGAGACTTTCTATGGAGACCCACACTTCCTGTGTTCTGTTGGAAGTGTTTGTGGCAAGAACTTCAGTGGTACAATTGGTAGAAATTGGTAGTTACACAAAGCTTCCCCCCTCATTAAGAGTTCTCCTGCCTTCTGTGTGCAAACCAAATGGATATGATAAGTCAAGGACCAAGCTCATGGGGAGGGAGGCTAGCGGTAGGCAATGGGGCTGCCATCACCTACCTAATTCTCTTAAGAGAAGCCAAATTTGTTTGGTTAGAAATTACCAGCTCCTGGGGAGAAACTGGGATTGTCTTAAACTGCCCAGGGGATTACACTGTTCTTTGCCAGTGTTTAGGGAACGGGGCATATGACCAGGTTCTGGCCAGTAAGATGGAAAGATGGATTCTTTGTTGGGTGAGTTCTATAGGATAGCTGTATTTAGAACAGAGATCTGTCTTAAGAAATGTCCCTTCTTCTCTGTTGCTCGGAACCAGCTCCCCCCTTATAGCTCCAAAATGGTAATGTTTTTTAGTTTTCAGATCATCGCTCTTGATGGTGGCCTTACTTCCATTTTGAATTAGTAGCTTTCAGACAAACTGGCAAGAAAGTTTTTAAAAGGTTAAAAACCAGACAAAACAAGAAGAATAAATGCACATGGATCTAAAATAAACCTGTCATTTTTAAAATGCTACAGACTTGATAAATGGTGGGAGGTTAGCTTAGCACTGTGGGTAAGAACATGCGTGGGTCTGAGTCAGAAAGACCTGGGTTTGAACCCACATTAACTTGGGCAGGTAGCATGACCTTCTTCAATTTGTTTCTTATTTTGAATGAGGTTAACACATATCGACATGTTAATATGTTAACATATTAGCACATGTGCTGTCTGCTTAAACTGTCAGGAGTCACCACAAAAGTAGTGACAGTGGAGTCCCTGCAAGACACTGTCCCAAATGATCCCAAGACAGAGACTCTTGGGATTCCAGACAAAGAAACATTAAGCACCAGGGTGACAATTCCCAGACATGAGTTAGGAAGGTTGTTTACAGACAGCAGCCATTTCCCACAGTGGATGGTGAGACTACAAGGTTCTGCCAAAGCTTGTCTACAATGAGGAGATATACTTACAGAGTTCATATTAGTGTTTCAGATATTCTGGTTCAGGGCTGGGGCTAATTTCTGTTGGTAATTTGGACCACAACCTAAACATCTTAATCAGTATTTGAGAATGTTCAAGGGTCCAAGTTTGGTTGAGGCTCATAGGGACAAATCTGCCACATGGACTGCTTCACTGAGGACCAAGAAAAAGATGGGAATTGGAGCTCCTGGAAGAGGAGATGAACTGTGTGTTAACATTTGTGGATACTCATCATGGACCAACACTTTATGGATTTTAGAGGAAATTAGTTATCCTTGTCCTTTTCACAGAATAAGAACCTGAATGATAGAGAGGCAAGGTAGACCCCAATATCAAGCAGAAAAACCTGTGAAATGGGCTTCAAATTCAGGGTGCAGGTCACTAGAAACCCTGTAGTAGGTAGATGTTCTAGCTATGACCTTGAAGCACTGCCCCTAGTGAGGTAACAGGTAACTGTTACACCTGCCTATGACCTTGAAGTACATGCCCCTGGGGTGTGGCTGCTTGGGACCCTTAAGACCTGGGATGCATGTACACAGCTCTCACTTCTCTCCCTCGTGGTACTGGATGCTGAGATCTTGGACCAGGCAAATCAGTGTGGGATACAGTTCCCCCATCAATTGCTAGTTAAGATGCCTTACAGACTTGCCTGTAGCCCAATCTTACGGAGGTATTTTATCAACTGAGATTTTCTCCTCAAGCTAAGATGACCTTAGCTTGTTTCCAGTTGACATAATAAAACTATCCAGCACTCAACCTTGATGACCTGATTTTGGATGCCAGCACCCACATGAGCCAGGGATGGTCTCACATATACTGTAACCCCAGTACTGTGGAGGGTAGAGACAGGAGGATATCTGTGGCTTGCTGCCTGCCAGTTTAGCTGAAGTTAGTATCTAAGAATGTTCATTGTTTTGAATGAGGTTAAAGCCATATTGACCCTGCTATGATGAGCTCCGGCTTCAGGAAGAGACCCTGCTCTAAGAAACAAGACAGAAGGGCTGGAGAGCTAGCTCAGCAGTTAAGATCACCAACTGCTTTTCCAGAGGACCCGGATTCAACTCCCCGCACCCAGATGGCAGCTCATAACTGTCTGTAACTCCAGTTCCTGGGGATCTGACATCTTCACACCAATGCATATAAAATAAAGTTAAATACATTATTTTTTAAAAAAGAAATGAAGCAGAAGAGTGGTATAAGATGCCCCTTTCTTTTTCTCTGCATTCATGTGCATGCACAACGCACACACACACACACACACACACACACACACACACACACACACACACACGAGTCACCAAAGTTTTCATAAAACTGGCATTGTTCAAAAGCCTAGTTAAAGTTTCCTAAGAGGCCCAAGGCAAATGCTTAACTGTTAGTTCCTGTAAAATAAGAAACAAGTTTACATACCTCCAATATAAAATTACTCAATACAAACATTCCTAGTCCAAAAAGGAAGGGCATGGATATAACAAAGGAGGTTGGATCCAAGCGTGACTGAAAAATATTAAGGTGAACATTTAATCCTGAAGCTTCCTGTCCAGCACCTGAATCATGTGGACCATGATATGATGTCCAATGGCCTTGGGCATCCCTGCCTCTATATCCTTGCTGCCTGTAATCCAGACAGCTTCATTGCCTGTGGTATTCTTTCACAGGCAGTCCATGTTTTTAGCATCTCCAATATACTTGGGTCTCCATTACAGCTTATGTTGAACCCTGACAGTTTCATGCATTATTCTGCCAGCATCTGCCTGCTAGGACCCCAACCTTGCCACTAATTACCTGGCTTTCTATGCCTCCCTTTGAGCCTCCAGGACCCACAAACTCCTCTAATGTGCATGCCTGAAACTCCAACATCAAATGGACATAATCAAGGTATGTTGTTCAAATAGTAACTGGATCTCTTTTGACCATGGCTGTCAGCTGTTACAAGAATAGCCTGGGCTGGGTGGTGGTGGCACACACCTTTAATCCCAGCACTTGGGAGGCAGAGCCAGACAGATCTCTGTGAGTTTGAGGCCAGCCTGGTCTACAGAGCCAGATCCAGGACAGGCACCAAAAACTACACAGAGAAACCCTGTCTCCCAAAACCAACCAACCAACCAACCAACCAACCAACCAAACAAACAAACAAACAAAAGAATAGCCTGTAGTCCATGACACAGTTCTTCCTGTCTGCCTTCCAATTAGTATTTTGCTGTTGTAAGCTCCCAACAAAATTACCCCTTAAGATTTGTTCACAACATCCTAAACTTTTTCTAGTGTGCTTCTTCAAACTTTTCTAAATTTACCCGCAAAACCAATTCTAAAGACTTACAAACCACATAGTCACATTCAGTCACAGCCGCAAACTCTTCTTTAATATTAATTTTCTGTTAATTGATTTAAAAAGATTAGTGTGTCATAGTTTATATGAGGTGGTCAGGGAACAACTAGGAGTTGCTGTTTCTCTTCTTTGACCATGTAGGTTCTGGGGGTTGAACTCAGGTCACCAATTTTCATGCTGTGCACATTCACCTGCTGCACCATCTTGCTGGGTCTTACGTTAGGTACTTTTATATTGCTCTGACCTAACACCTGACAGAAACAACTTAAAGGAGGAAGGCTTTATTTTAATTCATGGTTTGAGAGAGTTTGGCCCACGGTTTCTTGGCTCACATTCTTGGGCAGAACTCCAGAGAAGTGGAAACATGAGGAGGAAGAGGAGAAGGAGGAGGAGGAGGAGGAGGAGGAGGAGGAGGAGGAGGACTATCAAGGACTATTGGGGTCCAGCCTTTTCCTAGGGTCTGTAGAAGAATCTACAACCAGCTGAGGACCTAATATTAGAGATATCAAATGAATCTATGTACACGAAACTCTTTAGTCCATTCACTGTATTCTTCCGAGTCAATTCTCTCTCTACACAGCTTCTTTTCTGCTCTCTTACTTAGCTCCTTTCTTGCCTGATTCTCTCTCTATTTTTCTGATGTTCTCTTCTTAGTTCTATCTTAGTTCTCCCATCTTAGTTCTACCCCATCTTGGTTCTCCATCTTAGTTCTTCTCAAGTCTCTGAGGTTTATTTACAGTTATATACCCATGCAATCAGCAATACTCTTGCTAAAGCAAAGTCACATGGCTTGAATTCTTTCAGCATCAAACAGAGAGGTGATAAGATCTGCACAAAGAGCAGTAATTGTCAGCTATCATTTGCAACCCAAAAGGGAAGTGACTAATGGGCAATGAATCAACTAAGGGCTAAATTTGGCTAAGAGATCTAAAAAGGGGATTTTATGTGCTCAAACTATATTCTTAGAAGTGGTTAGGGAAAATGTTAAGTGTCTATAAGTTACTAAGTCATGAGTGAAATAAAACTGCCTTTTTTTCTTTTTCTTTTGGAGCATATCTGTTTCAGCTTATCTTGGCTGCACTGTTTTCTGTCAGGGTGGGGAACTATAGCTAGGTAGCCAGTGTCACAGCTAGATGTACCTGGTATGTAGAAGCCCTTTTGTTCTGAGTTAATTGTTAAAGGGAGATCTTTAGAGCTAGAGATAACACTTGGAAAAAAGGAGGGTTAAGCTTGATTAGTACATCTGCCTGGCCTGGGCAGTTGTATCAGTGTAAATTTTTACCTTATCTAGGGAACTAACAGGTAGTCTGAATGCCTATCTATCTGCAGTCTGTTCTAGGAAGTATCTCAGATAAAATACTTTTGTCCAGAGATGGTCCTGGCCAGATGTTTGCTAATGAAGATAATTACAGAAAGGCCTGAAATTAGGGGTCTTGACTGTGTGACTGTTGCCAGCACAGGTGGGGGATGTTATCCAAATACTCCAATTGTGTAGGGGAAATTGTGCCCAAAGAATGAGCAACCACACTGTTAGAAATTCTTAGGAAAAGAATCAGATAGGAAAGTTATAATAATAACACACAAGAAATTAATTGCAGGAACCGGCTAATATATTCAAGAGCCAGTATCACCAATACTCCTTGAGTTTTGGCTTTATCCTCTGGAAGAGCCCTGCTCTTCCAGGTATTAGCTTTTGCCATTGTCAGCTGAATTCCTACTTCATATTTCTATGGCTCACAGCAGAAGAGGTTTATCCCATGGGGGACAAGATACATACAGCAAGAAGGGGCCCAAGACAAGATATTGCCTTTAAGGACATGCCTGGTTCTTTTAACCAGGTCACTGACATATGGCCACCAGCTAAGGATCAAGTATTCAGCACACGAGCCTATGGGAATAGTTCATATTCAAATCATAACATGTAAGGGAGTTATTTTAAATTCATGGGAAAAGCCTTCACTTCCTGTGGGAAGATGTGTCCTGCATGTGTATACTTCTGTATATCATCTTCCCATCATTTCCTGGTTACCATATTTACTTTCTTGTTGGATCCCACTCTGCATGCCTACTCTTTCTCTCTCTGGGGGTGGCTACTGGGCTTGTTCCCATCATCACTGGGTATTGTTATCTGCATTTCTATACTATGCAAAGGGAAACGTCTTGGTTTGAGGTTTTGACTGCAAGCCCTGAATAAATGAATGCATTTACTAAGTGTTATTCTTAATCACTTTCTCATGAATCAGCCCATTTAATATTTACAATGATAGTGTTATTAATTTTAATCGTTACTCTTTCACTTTTAACTATTTGATTTAAAAGGATTCTAATTTGAGATACGGAGTTTCTTTTAGCTGTGTAAATGAGAACAAATAGAAGGGCTGTTATTTTTTTTTCTGTTTTGAAGAAATACTTAATGTCTTCTAGAAAACAAAAGATGTAATTTCATTCCCAGAGCAATGTGATTAAGAGGACCAAGTAAAATTAAAGGCCTAAGAGGTGAGTTTATTTCATGGTTTGGGTGTCTCAGAAAGACGGTGTGCCAGTGCAATTTGGTGACACCAGCTTATGCATAAGTAGAGATAGGCACTGTAAGGCACAGTCATTGGTCCCATTTCTTCACTTTTCCATGTGCATGGAGCTGTTACTCTGATGTACCACTTGAGTTTTACTATGAGATGTGTGTAGGGCAACAGAATAAGGCAGAAGTGATGGCTGCCACTTATGTCTCAGTGAACCCAGGGAACTATGTGATTCAAGGAGGAAAGAGGAGTGGGCGGACTTGAAATAGAGTGAGAAACAGGGCTCTAGGGAGGAAGGAACTCTAGATAATTATATTAAGGTAGAAAGGGGTCGTTCATATGAGGTATTCAACAATTGCTGATTGAATTTAATCGTCAATAATCATAACCTGCACAATGAATATATTTTATATTAAAAAAAAAATCAATGGGCTTGTGAGGTTAGTCCAGGGGTAAAGGCACCTGCCATGGAGTCTGATGACCTAAGTTTGACAATCAGAGCCTACGTGCTAGAAGGAGACTCCCACAAATTGTCCTCTGACTTCCACATGCATTACCCTCAAATAAAAATGTAATAATATATATATTTTTTAAAATCAACAAACTGGCTGTAGGAAACTGCTTCATCTTGGTTTAATTTAACTTTTTTTTTTTTTTTTTTTTTTGGTTTTTCGAGACTGGGTTTCTCTGTGTAGTTTTGGTGCCTGTCCTGGATCTCACTCTGTAGACCAGGCTGGCCTCGAACTCACAGAGATCCTCCTGCCTCTGCCTCCCGAGTGCTGGGATTAAAGGCGTGCGTCACCACCGCCTGGCTGGTTTAATTTAACTTCTATGGAATTTTTATTTTCGGATTTATAGAAGCATAAGCAACAGTAAACCAAAGAAAATAATTGCAAAGATAGATACACACCCCAAATGACAGGTTACACTGGTACATGCCTGAAATGATAACACTTGCCACCACAATGAGTGGGAAGAGATCAGCTTGGGCCACATAGCAAGAACTGTCTAAAAGAAAAGAAACTAGGTGATTGCTTTGCTGGGTAAGCCTTGAGAGCACTGTTTGACATGACAACAAAGGGGCTGGAGGGATGGACTGCCCTGGCAAAGGACCGGGATTTGGCCCCCAGCCGCCATGTAGTGGCTCACAACCATCTGTGACTTCAGTTACAGCTATCCAATACCCTCTTCTAGGCTGCATGGGCACAACTTATCTTAGGGTTACTATTGCTGTGATAAAACACCATGACCAAAGAAACTTGGGGAGCAAAGGGTTTATTCAGCTTATGCTTCCACATCACAGGTCATCGTCAAAGGAAGTCAGGACAGGAACTCAAGTAGGGCAGGGACCTGGAGGTAGGAGCTAACACAGAGGCTATGGAGGGGTGCTGCTTACTGGCTTGCTCATCATGGCTTGCTCAGCCTGCTTTCTTAAAGATCCTAGGATCACCAGCCCAGGGGTAGCACCACCCACAATGGGCTGGGCCCTCCCGCTTTGATCACTAATTAAGAAAATGCCCTAAAGCTGGATCTTATGGAGGTATTTTATCAATTGAGGTTTGTGGTGATATTTTATTTGTGCTCTAACAAATAAAGCTTGCCTGGGGATCAGAGGAAAAAGTCAGCCACTATATTAAATATAGAGGTCAGGCAGTGGTAGCACAGGTCTTTAATCTTAGCATTTGGGAGGCAGAGATTCATCTGGATCTCTGTGAGTTCAAGGCCGCACTGGGAACAGAGCCAGGTGTGGTGGCACGCGCCTTTAATCCCAGCACTAATTAACCATAGAGGTCTGGAGGTCTGTAAGGACAAGGCAGACAGGAAGTGATAGAGCTGGGTGGAAAGAGGAAGTGATGTAGCTGGGCAGAGAGAGGAAGTTAAGATGGCAGGGCACAGAAAGGTATATAGGTGTGAGTAAACGGGAAGTCTCTCTCTCTTGGGCTGAGGATTTTTTAGCGGTAAGAACTTGTGGCTGGCTTGTTTTATCCATCTGATCTTTCAGCTTTCACCCCAATATCTGGCTCTGGCTTTTTTATTAATAAGACCATTTAGCAATTTGTGTTACAGAGGTTCCTGCCTTTCAGATGACTATAGCTTGTGCCAAGCTATAAATACATAAATGACATAAAACTATCCAGGATAGGTACCAGGCATGCATGGGGGCATTCATACATGCAGGCAAAACATTTATACACATAAAATAAATAAATCTAAAAAAGTTAAATGAAATCAAGAAAGATATAAAACTTCCCTAAATGCAAGGGCCTGGTATTACCTTTGAAATCAGTAAAGTCACTTTGCGGGGCCTGTAGTAAAGTCACTTTGGGAGCCACAGATGGTCATCTCTTTCCACAGAAGCTCTGATACCATCTCTGTAAAGACGTTTCCCTGTGGGTGTAAAAAAAATTATTCCAGTGCTTGGGAGGCAGAGGCAGGCAGAGGCAGGCAGAGGCAGGCAGATCTCTGTGAGTTCAAGGCCAGCCTGGTCTGCAGAGAGAGTCCCAGGACAGGCTCCAAAGCTACACAGAGAAACCCTGTCTCAAAAACATATATATATATATATATATATATATACACACACACACACACACACACACACACACACACACACACACATATATATGTATATATATATTCTTGGGGACTTTTATACATTCAGACTATATATATGTGTATATATATATATATATATATATATATATATATATATACACATCATTCCCACTTCCTCTTCTCTCCCCTCTAACTCTTCTCATGTGCCCTCCACTGCCTCTGAATTCAATTTCATGTCCTCTTATAGCATTGTTACTGTCACAGCTTTATTAGATATATCCCTTGAGAGGAGTATTATCACCCTATGTGGCATACATAAATACATATATATGTGTGTGTGTGTGTGTGTGTATTTTGTCAGGCCACAACAATGAGAAAAGTAACTCACCCACAGGTCATATTCATATAATATTATGTATAATTAAAAATAACATTAGTAACATTTCTTCTCTCTTTTGGTTTCCTTTAGGATTGTTTCCTGGCCCTAATATGGAGTCTGGTTCAAAAGCAGGTGGATGAGATCAGTCTGGCATATGCAGATGTCCTTTAAGTCGTAGTGAATTATAGGCATTAGGTTTCCTTTTCCAGTGTTATTTCCCACTATGTAGTAGTGACAATTAAGAGCAATTAAACCAGTCCTTCTCATAGTCTTTAGATTTCAAGCACAGGGCTTTGGCAGAAGGCTAATCACAACAAAACACAGGGGCCTTGCAGGCAGACAGACAATGGCCAGAGCACATGTGCATCCATCTCCTTACTGTGGGCCTTGACTGGCATCTTTATTTTATCACATCTCTTTCCTGCTCTGCTGGGGTATGGCTCCAGAAGCTTGTTAAAAGAATAGTCCTGCGTGCCAGACATAGTGGCATCCATCTGTAATCCCAGCTTTCAGGAGACACGGCAAGAGCATGGTGTGTTTGAGAACTACCACATTTACCAAACAATTTTGAGGCTCACCTGGTTGCAATATCAAGACTCTGTTTCAAAAACAAAACAAGCAAGAACCTCAAGCCCCTCCCATGGGCAAATCAGCGCCAATGACAAAACAAACAAGGGAACAACAAGTTGTAGGAGAGTCAGCCGCTAGTCACAGACAGTGGCATGCTGCATGAATTGGTTTGCTGTGTCTGTTTCATTCCATTCCATAGGCAACAAAGGCTGGTGCGACCATTAGATTTACTTCATGACCCAATGGAAAGTCCAGACTGAAGTTGATTGACACTGGTTAGAATTTGCCATGGGATAAAGTAAAAGCAATTGCAGCAAAATATCAAGAGTTGCTTGAAGAAAATTCCATTGTGTTGCAGAAAGCTGAAAGTACATACGAAAGCAGAGAGATGGGATAGTTAACCTTTGGGAATCCATTGTTTTCCTTTATGACCTCATGCTCCACTTTCTCTTTTCTGTTTCCCTCACTCTTACCTGGTTATTCCAAAGCCAATTTCAGCCGTATTAGATAATCTGTAAATTTTTCTAGCTCTATTGAGATACAATGAACAAATAAAAGTGAAATATTAAGTATACAATGAGATGATCTGTTATGTCTATATTGTAAACCACTAGCCACAGTCAAGCTAATTCCATTCATCACTTCTCACAGCTGAAAGTTGGGTGCATTTTGTTTGATTCAGAGTCTTGATACATAACTGTAACCGAGGATGGACTTGAATGCAGTGAAGTCCTTCTGCCTCAGAAGGAGGCAGTCCTCCTAAGTGCTGGAATTACAAGTGTCTGTGTGTTTGGAGAGAAAGTAAGATCTATTATCTAAGGAAATTCCAAGTATGCAAGGCAGGGTTACTAATGGAAGTCATTAACTGTAGTGTGGTCTAGGTTCCCGGGCCATACTCATCTTAGAACTTGTTTATCACTTTGGCTAAGCTCTTCCCATTTTCCCCACACCCTATCTCCTGACAACCACCGTGGTACCCTCTGGTCTTGTGAGTTAGACTTGTTCAGGTTCAACGTTTATGTGAGATCATATGCTACATGTTTTCCTGCATGTGGCTTATCACATCTAGCAAAAGGGCATAATATCCCTCCCCCATTTAACTTTTTATTGATTTTTTGAGAATTTCATATCTTGTATCTTGATCCCATTCATCTTCTCATCCCCCTTCACATCCACCCTCCATTCCTGCAACCTCCCCCACAAAACAAAACAATATAAAATTTAAAAAAAGAGAGAGAAAAAGAAAAGAAAAATCTCATCATGGAAGCCGTGGTGTGACACAGTAAGTCACATAGTATGTATACCTGTTAGTTCATACATCTTTACTTGCAAGTATTCATTACAATGAGTCATTGGTCTGGTTCAAGACCTCTGGTTTCTGCGACACTATTGATACTGGGCCCTCACAGGGACTCCTCTTGAATATCTTGTTATTGTCCTGTGTCATGGAGCTCCTGCAGCTTTGGGTCTGCAGGACCAGCCCCTTCATGTGCTCCAGCGAATCTTAGATGGAGGAAATGTTGGGGTAGGCTAACTCATTGCCCTGGCTCTGGGCCTGGGCGGTTGCTGAGTTGATCAGCTTGCCTTCTCTCTCTCATTCTTACCACCAGGGTGAGCTCTCCAGCACTGCCCTGGCTAGCTTACTCTATGTAGCAAGCAGCAAAGGACAGGTCTGAGTCTCCTTCTCTCAACCCCCTATCCCACACCCTCGCCAGTTCACCTACACCAACACCATTAGGACCATCTATTGGTCCTGTGTTGCCTAGGCAAAGTGCAGGGGCCACTCTTCCAAATGCTGCAGCTGGTGAGAGGCAGGGCTAGCTCTCTCATTCTCATGACCCCAGGGCCAGCTTTCCCACCTGCCACAGGTGACAAGGGATGGGGGCAAGCGGGAGGTGCTGTGGATATCGGTCTGTATAAATAAAACACTGATTGGCCAGTGGCCAGGCAGGAAGTAGGCGGGACAAGGAGAGAGGAGAATTCTGGGAAGTGAAAGGCTGAGTCAGGGAGACACTGCCAGCCGCCACCATGACAAGCAGCATGTAAAGATGCCGGTAAGCCACGAGCCACATGGCAAGGTATAGATTTATAGAAATGGGTTAATTTAAGATATAAGAACAGTTAGCAAGAAGCCTGCCACAGCCATACAGTTTGTAAATAATATAAGCGTCTGTGTGTTTGTTTTATAAGTGGGCTTGGTGGACCCGGAGAGAAGGCATCTCTCCTCCACCCACTCAGCTCCACGACAGACCTGCTTTCCCACACTCATCCGCACCTCTGACAGCAGGGTCAGCTTCACTTTGCTGTCCAGGTGAGGTGCAGGGCCACTCTCCTGAGTGTTGCAGTTGGGGAGGGGCTGTCAGCTATCCTGCCTTCCATACGTGTCAAGAGGTGAGGGGTGGAGGGCATCTTTCCTCGACCATGCCACCACAGGGCAGACAAGGGGTTTGGGACCGGTTCTCTCACTCTCACGCCCTCAGGGCCAGCTCCCCTGTTCCCCTCCTCCCCGCAACAGGGTCAGCTCTGTTGTGCTGCCCAGGTGAGGTACAGGAAACACTCTCTCAAGTGCTGCTGGTGGTGAGGGGCCCGGGCCAGTTCACCTAATGTGGCAGCCAGGGAGGGGTGGAGCTAAGTCTGTGCAGCCCTGTTCTCTTTGGTGTTAAAGGGACATTAATACAGACAGTGGCTGCAGCAGGGCAATGGGGCCCAGGCATGTCCCTTGGCAGCAGCCCAGGTCCAGGTATCATCATGGCCTCTGGTGTCAAGCAGGCTACCCACCTCGACCTGCTTCTCACTTCAGATCTGCCTCTCTCTACAGGACACGAACCATTTTGTTTCTCTCTCTCTCTTCCGTACCCTACCATATATTTGCTTACCATAATAGTGCCTGACCGCCTGGCACTGCCAAGTCCTGGGCAGGCTCTGTGTTTTCTCCTCCCTGCCCAGGGTGGATAGCCCTGGGTAGGTGTCATAATCTGTAAAAATTTAAATAGGCACCCTTAAGGATTGTTTAAAAAAATACGCATTTAGTATCTATTTTATCTTAAAAAAATTAGTAATAATTCCCTATTGTTACCAAACATCCAGTTAATTTTTATATTTTTGCAATTGCTGCATTAATGTTTCCTTGTAATTTCCTTGAATGGAAATCTAAATAAAATTAATACACTATAATTGGTTGATAGGTTTCCCTGTTTCTCTATGTCTCCTTCTGTCTCCATTCTCTCTGTCTCTGTCTCTCTGTCTTTTACCAACCCCTCTGTGTGTGTGTGTGTGTGTGTGTGTGTGTGTGTGTGTTGGTTTGAAAGAAAATGACCCTAAAAAGGAAGTGGCACTATTAGGAGGTGTGGCCTTGTTGGAGTGGGTGTGGTGGTCTTGTTGGAAGAAGTGTGTCATTGTGGAGGCATGCTTTGAGGTCTCATATATGCTCAAGCCATGACCAATGAGACAGTTCACTTTCCTGTTGCCTTTGGATCAAGACATAGAATTCTCCAGCACCATGTCTACCCACATGCCACCATACTCCCAGCCACCATGTTCACCACCGTGATGATAATGGACTAAACCTCTGAAACTGTAAGCTGCCATCTTAATGAAATGTTTTTCTTTATAAGCATTGCCACGGTCATGGTGTCTCTTCATGACAATAGAAACTCTACTTAAGACTCTCTCTTTCTCTCTCTCTCTCTCTCTCTCTCTCTCTCTCTCTCTCTCTCTGTGTGTGTGTGTGTGTTGAGTGCGTGGATGTACTTGCCAATGTGCACATCTATGGAGGTCAGAACAGAACATCTGGATCTTAATAACACTTTGGGCTTATTGCTTTGAGAGAGGTCTCTCACTGAACCGGATGTTTACTGTTTCAGCTAGGCTAGGAGGCTAGTGAACTCTCAGGACCCATCTCTTCCTGTTGCCCAATGCTGGGGTTAAAGAAACACACGGCAATGCTGGCCTTTTTACACAGGTGCTGGCACCTGAACTCAGCTCCTCATGCTTGCAGAGCAAGTGCTCTTATCCACTAAGCCAGACCCCCCGGCCACTCGTTGATGTTATGTAAATAGCCCATGTGAGATTCTCATGTCCCTTCCTCAGCATGTTGTAAGTTATCTGTTGAAGAAATCCATTGCTTGTGTTACAATTTCACAATCAACCAGGTATATCCAACCTGCAGCCCATGGGCTGCATGCACACCAGGATAGCTATGAATGCTGCTCAGTACATTTGTAAAGGACGAAACCATTTCTCAATGTCAAAAGATTGGACACACTTGGTACACCTCACTTGAGGGCCCATTAGCTGGAACATAGCTTCACAAGCAGCATGTAGCCTCCGTGTGTTCTCTGGTTGGCTTTTCTCTGTTGTTAATTTAGGGGTCATTGATAGTCACTGGCCAGAACAAGTAATAAGAGCTGAAGAAAACCTTCTACCCCCAAACCAGGGCCATAAACCAGGCCCAAGACTTCAAGAGACTCACTGCCCGTGGAATTCTGGAGAGCAGACAACCCTCAACACACATGCTGGAGCGAAAATGGGCAATCTGACTGGTCTCACAGTCTGCAGTTAAAACAAAACAAAACAAAGGAGCTTATCCAGAAAAGCAGTTCACAAGGCCCTCCCTGCTCCCCGCTCCCCGCTCCCCGCTCCCCGCTCCCCACTCCCTGCTCCTCACTCTCCACACAAAAACTGATTCCCAGACCCTGCATGTTGCACTCTCCTGAGCCCCAGGATACTAAGCTGCAGAACGTGGGGACACCAAGGTCTTAGATCAAAAGTCTACTCTCACCATTTTGAGGTTGAACTGAGTTGACTTTAATTTCCTCTGCAGCTTTTTTTTTCACAAGAACACATTTAAAAGGTATTTCTTTTAATTTACAAGTGACAACTGAGAATGTAATAAGAAGAACCAATTATTCTCTTTCCTTTAGATTAATTTGCAAAATATATTTTGCAAATTAAAATATATTTTAAATATATTTTACTGAATATATTTCAAATACCACCTCATCTCTGTTAGGGATATGTTCATTAGAGTAAGTCCAGGGGCCAGGCACACAGATTAGTCAGTAAAGTGCTTGCATGAACCTGTGTTTGATTCCCAGAACCCAAGTGAAAAAAAGCTGGGTGTGGCAGTGTGTACTTGTATTCCAGTGTTGGGAAGTCGGAGACAGGTGCATTTCTGGGGCTTAGTGACCAGCCAATTTAGCCTACTTTGGGGAGTTCCAGGTCAGAGAGAGACCCTATCTCAAGAAAAAAAAATAAAATAAAATAAAATAAAATAAAATAAAAAAAAATAAAATAAAATAAAAAACAATCAACGTGGACAGCACAGAGATTGTTTTCTGGCCTCCACCTGCACTTGCTCATATGCATATGCACCTACCTACTCTCATACACACCACAAAGGCGATCGTGTAAGCACCACACACACACACACACACACACACACACACACACACACACACGCACACATGTTACTGGAAGGCCAGAGTCCAGCAGGTCAGAGAAAGTGGGGAGGAGATGTGGATAGGTGAACTACTGGATAGATGCATAGACACGCAGGGACTTTTCTGAAGGCCAGAGCTTAATTCTTCATTTTATTTTTCTTTCTGATGCTTATTCCAACTCTGTTCTTTTTCTATACTGTGTTTCCTTCTTCTTCCCAATTTTCATCTTCTATGTCTTTCCTGGTGTTTTCTGTGGTGATATATTGTGCATCCTAATAAACTTGCCTGAGGATCAGAGGACAGAGCCAGCCACTAGATTAGACATAGAGGTCAGGCAGTGGTGGCACACCTTTAATCCTAGCATTCAGGAGGCAGAGATCCGTCTGGATCTCTGAGTTCAAAGCCACACTGGGTTACGTGAGAGAAACAGAACCAGGCAGTGTTGGCACACACCTTTAATCTCAGTACTTGAGATCTCATGTCTTTGCTTGGGAAGCATACATGCCTTTAATCCCAGGAAGTTATATCTGGGCAGAGAAAGGTATATAAGGCATGAGAAAACAGGAACTCACTCTATTTAGACTGAGGATTTTGTAGAGGTTAAGAACATAGTGGCTGGCTGTTCTGCTTCTCTGATCTTTCAGCTTTTACTCTGATATTTGGCTCTGGGTTTTTTTTTATTATAAGACCTTTTAAGATTTGTGTTACAGTTTTTCTTCTCTCTTTCCTTCTACTTTTCTTATTTTTCCCTTACAGCTTATATACCCCAGCAAAATCTTTCAAGCAATATAAAAATTGCAATGTGGTTACATTCTATTTTTAAGTGAATGATTATAATGAATACAAGTAAAAATCAGCATGTTTCTCATTTCTCTTACATGGTTAAACATTTTACATATTGCAGGTGAAAAACAAATTATTCCCAAGGACCCACATATATTCATGTCTAGGCAACTTTTTACAGATTAACAAAATGTAAGCAAGCTAGGTATTTTTCTCAGCCAGTTCTTTTACTGACTTAGTGCATTTTATGATTAGAAAGAAAGGGTCAATCATTTTATTATTTGTCTCAAAAGGTAATCTTATAAAAAAATCTTAAAAGAATCACAAATCTAAACTTTCATATATAAAAATAATAAGTCATTTCTACTTTAGGTCCTTAGAGTGAACACCCACTCATCAACAATTAATTTTTTATTAAATAATATCAGGAAGCTGAGGGCAAAAATGAGTACAAAGAATTAATCATTGCCTTTGATCACCAACCCATCCTAGCAAGAATGACACCTCAGCTAGTAATAACCAGGCTTCGATTGTTTTTGTTCCTTGACCTCAACGAGTCCCTCACTCAACTATTAAAAGTGTGCCTTTCTAAACTTTAAATTGTTCCCCAAGATTTTCTACATCAAAGCCAATAACAAAAAATGTCTTAACCTAACTTTACTAACAGACTACATGTCTAAATTCTTTCTAAGGGTGGGGGTTGAATCATTAATCTGCTCCAGCAGCAATGCTTGGAAAAAGTCAATTACCATTATTGTAAGTACCAGTGATACTGCCCAGTGAGCAGCTAGAAACCCCCTGAGAGTTTTCATACAACTCATAGATTATGAGGGATGTGGTGACCGAGAGAGCAATGAGCAGAGCTACGCTGGATAACAGCATGAGGTCCTAAGGACACGTAGTCTTCAGGACTCTGCCTCCATGGCTCACCCAGCGTGTTTATGCTGACCGCTGAGCCATATTCCATGAGTTCCAAAGCTGCCAGATGTTCCTCTTGCATGGCCTATGACACACACACAGACATATACAAAACATACGTTAGAGGAAAATTTGAGGAAGATTTTATAAAATGCCATTTAAAATTTATTGTAATGTTACAGTGAAAACATCACTAAAATTTTTCCACATTGTTTATAATAAAGAATAATGACAGTAATGTAAATGATACATCATTAGGATAGAATCTCACTAAGATATGGTCCATGAAAGGAAGAATGGCTATAGTTTTGACCTTTGAAATCATGTTTTGTAAAACTTCAGTTACGTTCTCAAGATTATGAAAAATCTTACTCAAAACCAGTATGTAAAATATGATCCTAATTTTGTAAAATCTGTATCTATTGGACTAATCATATGTGATTGGATGAGCCTATAGGATTGGAAGGCACTTTTTTGATTTTGTATTCTTTTTGAGTCATGGTTTTATTGTTGTCCAGGCTAACCTAGAATGCACTATATAGCCCAGGATGGCCTCAAACTTATGACAACCCTCCTGCTTCAGCATCCCAAGTGCTGGAATTGCAGGCATGAGTCACTATCCTTAGTTTGGAAGATACTATTTATTCTAAAAAGAGGTGTTAATCATATATCAGGTATTTGCTACAAGCCGCAGAAATATAAAGTAGGAATTCAGCTGATTATGACAGAGCATTTACCTGGAAGGGCCAAGGGCTTTTCCAGAGGAAGCCAAGACTCAAGGAAGTATTGGTGCTATTGGCTTTTGAATATATCAGCTGTCTCCTGCAATGAATTTCATGTGTGCTATTATAGCTTCCCCAGTTGATTTTTTTTTCCCTAAAAACTAACAGCGTGGATTGATCATTCTTTGGGCATAGTTTTTCCCTATACAATTAAGGTATTTGGGTAACAGTCACACAGGCAAGACTTCCTTCTTGCAGGCTTTTTGTTTCTCTTTTTTAGCATTAGAATCAGATATCTCCTTTAGCTAGCACCCAAGGCCAGGGCCAGCTCTGGACAAAAGCATTTTATCTGAGATACCTCTCAAACATCCAAGGACAAACAGCAGACAGAACAAGCATTCCAGACCACCTGGTAGTCTTCTGAATTAAGGTAAATATCCATACAGAGACACCAACCTAGGCCAGGTGATGTTAGGTACATAGCTTTGTTTCTTGTGCAAATTAAGCTTTAACCTTCCTTAGAACAAAAGGTCTTTTTACATACCAGGTACATCAAGCTGTGACACAGTCTGCCTAGCTACCTCTGCCCTGCCAGAAAATGGCACAGCTGAGTTTTACTGAGACAATTAAAACCCTAAAGAAAAATAGGCAGTTTTATTTTTACTCATGATTTATACTAACATTATAGACTCTTAACATTTTGTCTAGTCACTTCTAGGAATGTAGTTTGAGCATATAAATCCCCTTTTTCTGATATATTAACCAATTTTAGCTCTTAGTTGACCCCACCTCCTTTAACCACTCCCCTTTTGGGTTGTAAAAGAAAGCCTGATAGTCACTGCCTGAGGTAAACTCTTACCTGCCTTTATGACCCTGTAAGAATGCAAACCTGGGTGACCTTGCCTCGACCAGAGAATTGCTGCTTTGTACAGGTCTACAACCGAAAACTTCAGAGACTTGAGGAGGATGACTAGATGAAGGATGATGGTGGAGGATGGAGATGGAAGGAACTTAGAATGATGAGAGGACAGGAGAGGAAGGGACAGAGAGGAGCTAAATGTGAGAACAGAATTGAAGCCGACCAGAGAGAGATTTTGACTTAGAAGAATAAAGTGAATGGACTGAAGAGCTCAGTGTACATAGATTCATTCCCTCAGATTAATTCCCGCTGCTGGTAGTGTCCCATCTGGAACCCTGGGAAAAAGACTTAGAGGCTGGACCCCAGTAGTCTTTAATAGGTATTAATCCTTGTAATAGCACTAAAATCAGCATACACTTCCCTTTTTAACAGCATGGGAAAAAGAAAATATACATCAGTTCGTGGGGATTATGAATGGTTAATGAGGCAACATAGAAAGAGGAAAAATTAAGAGGACCTAGGAAGAGAAAGAAGCCCCAGTCCTGGGATCTAATTTGTGTTTCTTGATGGCTGAGAATCAAGAGACTTCCTCAGGAATGAGAAAGTCAAAGTTGCCTGCCGAGACAGAGCTTTCCTTCCTCAGGACATCCAAATGAGGAAGAAAACCAGCTCACCTATCTTTTTACTCAAATTTAAAACTGCTTAACCTTTTAACCTTTTTGTAAATTACATTTTTAAAACAATGTAACTTAAAAAGCTACACACACACACACACACACACACACCACACTATTAAGACACCTAAGTCTGTCTTTCTCTCCTTCCCCCTCTCTGTCTGTCATACTTAAATATGAGACATGCACTATCTCCTATTTCTACTTAAAGTCTTCTGAAATTCCTTTCTCCAGTGTAGTCAAGGATCTGGCTTTATCTGAGTTAAGGTCCCTACGAAGGTGGGGCACTCCTCCAGCTACATCCTCCAGCTCTGTGCAGCTGCACTTGCTGTTTCTCTCTGTGAGAATGAAATGCACTGCTTTGCAGCAGCTACTCTCTCACAGATCCTGATGCTGGAGATAGAATTTCTCACTTGGGAAGACAGTTAACAGCAAAGGGTATTTATTGATGATAAGGTATTGGTGCAGGCACATCCCACTCCCCACCCTATTCTCTGCCTCCTGCCTGGGGATCAGAGAGCCTGGCTGCTGGATTGTACTGTGAGATCTGCCCGTATCCCAAGTAGAGTATCCTATCAGCCTCCACTTCTGCCATGGGGGCTGATTCTCTTCAGACTCTAGCATGCAGTGTGTGTCTGGTGCTAGCGAATGAGCCCTCCTTGCCAAGCTGCTGCCCCTCTGTAGTTCCCAGTAAACCATCTAAAACCTAACACACTTGACAGTTAACTTTGTTTATGCTTTTTTTGTAGCTACCAAATTTGTTTCCCATAGATTTATATCACTTCAATATATTTTATTTAATAAAAAGATAATAAAAATAAAAATAATATATTTTTTAAAATGGTGGATCAAGGCATTAATTATGGTTTGTAAATGCCAATTTTGCTATTTTTTTGTTAGAGATTTATCAGAAGTCCCATATTGGGTAGAGAATTGATGTATACAGCTCCCAAATCGATTTATTTTGGTGTGTATTACACTTGAAGATAATATTTTTCTAGTAGTCAGCACATTGGTTAGCTCAGAACTCTGGAACTCACCACTTAAGCCTGGGCAATCTATTTTAGTCTTTATTTTGTTTGAATGAAAAAAATGAGAAGGTATAATGCATTTAACCTTAACCTTTCTTTTTTTTTTTTTTTTTTTTTTTTTGGTCTTTTGAGACAGGGTTTCTCTGTGTAGCTTTGCGCCTTTCCTGGAACTCACTTGGTAGTTCAGGCTGGCCTCAAACTCACAGAGATCCGCCGGCCTCTGCCTCCCGAGTGCTGGGATTAAAGGCGTGCGCCACCATCGCCCGGCAACCTTAACCTTTCTAATTCACAAGGATACTGTAAAGCATCTAGCAGAAAAACATCCTGTGTGTCATTATTTTCAAGAGCAGCACTTGTGATGTTTATTTTTGTAGCATACCAGACACTTACAGTGGTGTCCTTTAGTACAAACCCCCCTCTCCCCTGGGGTTATGTTCTGTGCGTTTCTCCACATATTCGCCAATGGCCTGTGCTGACCCTCCCAATCCCAGCACTGTATTTTTTTTCCCATATTTTCCACTGGGTAGGATCCACCTCTGGCTCTGCACTTGGCTAATCATACAGAGACATTGGTGGCCAATCAATGTTTCAGGATCCCAGTGGAGGCTGCTTCTTCGCTCTGGTGTCTTGGTGGAGTCAGCAAACTATATCAGAAACACAGATGAAACGTGCATGTCGTTCCCCAATGTCAGAATTTATTGAATAGCAATAAATCCACAAGGTCTGGCGGTTTCTTTGGCAGCCATTGAGCTGACACTCCTGCTTTTCTCAACAGTCCTAGTGAAGTCGTTCAAAGCTTCTCTCATTCCAAACTTACAGATTGCACATCACACATTGTACGGTAAATTTATCTGTGTATGTGTAGGTCAAGAATGACTTAGGGTCATTCTTAATAAAAAGTTAATGAAGAAAGGAACTTCAAAAAGACTCAAGAAGCCAGAGCTGGGAAATGGACGGAAATGTAAAATGGTTTCTCTGGGAGTGAAATAATTCACCAGCTGAGCTGTAAGAAACACGGAGAAGCTACTGCTGCTGTTGGCGGTAGAGTCAGGCCACAGGGTCAGAGTTCATCTGGTAGAGTGAGGTGAAGTGCAAGACAGGACTGGGTCTGACCAGACGGATGGATGCCAAGTCCAGACAGGTCAACAGCAGGGTGGGCAGATAGCACCCGGAGTAGGCTGCATCAACAGTAGGGGCTGAGTTGAGCTGAAGCCCTTGGGAGTGCGCTGTCTGCTGGTCCTCTGACACACACATGGGTTGGCTAGATGACATTCTTTTGGGAATTGTTACTCTTGCAGCATTGAGTGTCTACCTTTTTTATGGAGTACAGGTGAGGGAGTTGCAGCCTTTCTTTAGTCTGGTATGTCTGATAAGCCATGAATGCTTGTTTTTTTTTTATATATATGATTTTAGTATATTCATGTGCTTACAGACCCAATTCACCCTGAAAAATTTATAGGGCAGCATCCTTTCTACTCCCTGGAATGTTTCATTTATCATTTTTTGTCATGTGGGTGGTGCCAGCAGATGATACTGACTGTGGGTCAACCCAGGTGCAGTGCTACCCTCCATCCTTAAAATGGGCAAGACAATTAGAAAAAACACTGTTTTACATAATATGAAGTAACTTAGGGCAGGGCACAACCTGATCTTAACATTTGACATGAAAAGAAGTCATTACCTGGGTTGGGTCTTTTCTGGAGTCCTCCGAACTGCCCTAGAAATTATCTCTACTACTTCCGCAGAAGACAGCCCAACAAGACAGAGATGAGGAGCTGTGGGGGAGGGGGAGGGCTAGCTGTGATCATGGAGGTGAATCCTGGAGTGAGATCTGGACTCTATTTTGAACTCTGCTGTCACTAGCATGCTGGCCACCCCAGTTCCTCCAGTCTCCTTTGGAAGCTATAGTCTGTATTGAACCTGTTGATGTAAAAACATAACTGTCACCTCAAAAGGAATAGGAGAGTTTATTTTGATGCTAAATATGAGTGGCCATGGTTCAGGAACATGGATTCATGTCACCTTAAATTCCATGTTCCAATGCAATAATAGTTTCAGTTACAGAATGACAGAAAGTCATAAGTCAAGGCAGTTTTCAAATCCATTGGTGGAAACATCAGGTAGGTAGGTTATAGCAAAACAGGGACATCTCTGCTGTGGGTCTCAGACATTATCTTATGACATTTTAAGCTTTTGAGCTGTTGGAAGATTGTACCCTTTTGATATATTTCAGGTAGAATTACCCAATAGTCACAAAGGTATTATGTCAGACACAGAGGTGGGCAATGGATGGCTGTCGTCACAGGGGGCCAAAGAAAGCCCAAGATAATTTGTCTGTGTATTTGCAACACTTGAACTCTCCACAGGTCAGTGTTGATGAAAGATTCAGCAGATCATTTGTAATTAAAGAAGAAGACAGGGGAGGGTCTATATCTAGCCTTGTCATAGGTAAACAAGAAGATAAGGTGACATTCATGATGAATCTTTTCTAAACAGTAAGGGGAAGGTTTTATTCCCCCCAATAAGTGGTTTTGTAGAAAACAACTGGATAAAATGCTATAGACCAAATGTCTATGTTACCCCCAAATTAATTTGAAACTCATCTCCAGTGTATTGATATTTAGAGGCAGGTTCTTTGAGAGCTAACTAGAGTTGGATTAGGCTGTGAAACTGGAAGCCCCATAATGAGATTACTGCTTTTACAAAAAGAGAAGGTGACACTGTGTAAAGATTATGTGCAGACATACAAGGAGGAAGGTCCTTTTCCAAACCCCCAACTATACCCACCTCCTACTTCAGACTTCCAGCCTCTGAATCATGAGGAACAAACATTATATAAACCACCAAGTCTATAGTGTTTCTTGTTTCAGAACAGCCTGACTTGACTAAGAATAGTGGGGGATGTATGAAGCTCCATCATTTTCCAGAAGCACAGAGCTCAGGTAA
Organism: Peromyscus californicus insignis; assembly: GCF_007827085.1. NCBI lineage: Eukaryota > Metazoa > Chordata > Mammalia > Rodentia > Cricetidae > Peromyscus > Peromyscus californicus. The sequence continues at coordinate 74,334,601 of NW_026294584.1, read as the reverse complement.
AGTTCAACACTGTCATTTATAAAACCGACAGTATCCCAAAAAAAATTGTTCCGTATTGATGACTTTTGGGTCCTGGTGGGTTGGCAGGTGAGTCAGATCTTTACAGTCTTTTTCAGTGCAGAACTCTGCTGAACTGGTGGAATGCTCTCTGCCCTTGGCGGTTGAAGTCACAAGCATGGGAGGAGCGACTCTAGGTCCAGAAGAATGATATCACCTACAGCCAATACATTCCCTGACAACTTATTTAACTAAGCTCCAGTTGCCCATAAAGAGCCTATATTTAAAATGCAAGAGGAAAACAAAGATAAAGACAATTGTTTCAGTTCACCAGGTCCATTCTTCCCATGCACAGAACTGGGAGAACTTCATCGTCATCATCGTCATCATCATCACCATCATCATCATCATCATCATCATCCTCATCATCCTCATCATCCTCATCAGCAATAAACTTAGTTTCTGCATCTCTGATCCTGAAGTGTGTGTGTGTGTGTGTGTGTGTGTGTGTGTGTGTGTGTGTGTGTGTGTGATTTTCCTTCTCCCATCCCACTGTCGGTTCCCTGGACTACTTCTTCCTAACAAAGTCCTCCTCCTATTTTCGTGTGTGTGTGTGTGTGTGTGTGTGTGTGTGTGTGTGTGTGTGTGTGTGTCTGTCTGTCTGTGTGTCTGTGTGTATGTATGTGATTGGCTCAGTTCATTTATGCTTACCTTCATGAGCATGCTGATGGCGTTATTGACCAGAGCTCTGGCAACTTACCAATGACTACACTACTGATGAAGACCTCTCTTTTCCTGAAGCATCAGGCAACTGCCCTTAGGTCCTCAGTTAGAGCCTCTTCCCCATTCATGCTAGGATGTTGACAGGTTCAACCTTGTTCATTTTACGCAGGTGACAACAGCTGCTATGAATCCATTTTGAATACAATGGCCATGCCATATCTGCAAGATAGCGTTTTACAGCCCTTCCTCCCATCCCACAGCTCTTATATTCTTCCTGACTCCTATTCTGTGGTGTTTCCTAAACTTTGGGGCAGGAGGTGACACAGATGTCCTATTCAGAGCTGAGCACTCAGAAGTCACTTATTCTCACACTTACACCAGCTTTGTATCTCTGCACTCAACACTGCCCACTGCAGTAAGTTTCTCTGACCAAGGCTGAGAGTAGTTCAGATCTATGTGTATGAAGATAAATATTTATAAGGCAGTTCGGTGTGTCCATTTATCAAAACAGCAGGCCTAGGTTCACCCCTAGAGGCTGTGACCTCCCCAGCCGTGGACTTTTGACCAGGTTTACAGTCCCAGCCATGAGTTACCTCTTGTGGAGCAGACCTCATAGCCAATCAGAAAGTAGTTGGTTACTCTCTTAACAGTCATACCACCATTGCATCAGTGGGCAAACCTTGCCTGGCAGATTGGTATTATAATCTGAAAGGTCCACCATTAGGTAACATTGCTGAGGACTTTGGCAAAGTCTATATTGTTTTAGGGGTCTCTAGGGCCTCCTTGACAGAAACTCATAGGGAGGTATCCCAGATCTGTCACTAGGATTTCCATTTAATAACTGTGGTGGTGGGAATGAAAGTGTCCCACATACTCTTGGGCATCCAAATACTTGGTCTCCAGTTGGTGGCATTGTTTGGGGAGGCTTAGAAGGTGTGGCCTTGCTGGAGGAAGTATGTCACTGGGGGCAGGTTTTGAGGGCTTAAAGATTTGGGCCATTAGAGTTTGTTTTCTGCTTCCTATTTGCTGTTTGAGATCTGAACTCTCAGCTGCTGCTCCAGTACCATGTCTGCCACCTGCTGCCACGCTATCCCCATCATTGTGGATCTTAACTTTCTGGAAATATAAGACTGCCTCAAACCCTTCCTATATAAATTGCCTTGGTTATGGTATTTGATCATTCAAATATAAAAGTAGCTAATATAATAACTTATGTATTAGTTATATTAGCAATATTATCTACTCATGCAGTATACCTCCATTCAAATCCATAGATTGCAAAGTCATGGTTTCCATTTTCTTTTTGTTGTTTGTTTGTTTTTTGGGATAGGGTACTACTGTGTAGCCCTAGCTGTCCTAGAAAATGCTGTATAGACCAGCCCAGCCCTGCACTCATAGAGATCCGCCTGCCTCTGCCTCTCAAGTGCTGGGATTGAAGGTGTGTGCCACCATGCCCGGGCGGTAGGACTTTTCATTTTATGTTAGTTTCTTCTGAGTCAAAACATTTTCTCTCCCTGCACTCAGAAGATAACTAAAGGTCACATGTTTTGGAAAGTGGAAAACTGGAAGATTCTTCAAAGCCCTTCCCAGCTTTAAAGAAGAAATGCAAAGCTGCTGTGGTGGGTTAGACTCTGAACAGCAGAGCTATTGAGACCAGACTTCTCAGACTTGGTGAGCTGCCTTCAAGCTGTGCAGAGAGTTCTAAGGTCTCAGCCCTCCTGGGTGGGGGGATTTCTGGACACACTGCTGTTTTTCTGAGTCATCCCCACTCCTACAACTAATCCTTCATCCATATTCCTGTTGGTACCTGGGGTGGTTTGAAAGAAAATGGCCCCCAAAGGGAGTGACACTATTAGGAGGTGTGGCCTTGTTGGAGTAGGTGTGGCCTTGTTGGAGTAGGTGTGGTCTTGTTGGAGGAGGTGTGTCACTGTGGGGGTGGGCTTTGAGGTCCCTTTTCTCAAGCTTCACTCAGTGAGACAGTCAGTCCACTTCCTGTTGCCTGCGAGATGTAGCACTCTTAGTTCCAGCACCACATCTGCCTGCATGCTGCCATGTTCCCTGTCATATGATAATGGACTGAACCTCTGAGACTGTAAGTAAAATATCCCAATTAAATGTTTTCCTTATAAGAGTTGCTGTGGAAATAACCTAGCTGTCATCATAGAGCCTTTGTCCAGTGACAGACAGAGGCAGATACAGAGATCCATGGCCAGGCACCAGACTGAGTTCCGGGAATCCAATTGATGAGAGAGAGGAGGGATACTGCAGGTGAGGGGTGTCGAGATCATGATGGTAGGATGTGCAGAGATGACGGACCACACTAGTGGAAACCCATGAACTGTGGACTGGTGGCTGTGGAGCCCCCATGGGACTGGACTAGGCCCTCTGGACATGGAAGATGGTTGTTTGGCTAGAACTGTTTGGGTGGCACCCAGGCAGGGGGATCGGGATCTGTCCCTGATGCATGGGCAGGCTTCTGGGAATCTGGTGCCTGTGATATGACACCTTGCCCAGCCTTGGTGCAGTGGGAAGGGGCTTGGACCTGCTTAGGTTCAGTGAGCTGGGCTCTGCTGACTCCCCATGGGAGACCTCGATTTGGGGGATGTGGGGATACAGGGTGCCTTGGGAAAGAAGATTTGGGGATGGGAGGAAGGAGAAGGGGGGGTCTGTGGATAGCATGAAGAATGAGTAGAAAATTTCTTTTCTTTTTTTTTTTGGTTTTTTCGAAAATTTCTTAATAAAGAAAAAAATAAAAAACAAAACAAAACAAAAAACAAAACAAACATAGAGTTGCTGTGGTCATGGTGTCTCTTCATAGCAATAAAACCTAACTAAGTCAGTACCACATCAAAAACTTGGTTCACCAACTTATTTTGGTCTGTCATAGGTTCCCTTTCTTTCTCTCTATCTGTCTGTCTGTCTCTGTCTGTCTGTCTCTGTCTCTGTCTCTGTCTCTCTCTCTTTATGTGCATTTATTGTGTCTTCCCAGAAAAAAAATCTGTCACACAATAACATTTGGCACTTGAACAGGAATTTGACAGGACTAAAGAAAAATTGGAAAGTAGTGATTGCATGATGGGTGGCAAGGCATTCAACAGAAGCCAAACATCAATAAGACAGAGGGGATTCCAATACAGCTATACTTTCCCTGTGGTATGTGGCAACATGCCTTCTTACTAACTATAGCAATGGTTGCCTGGTTCTTGCTATGTGTAGTGAAATGTGTAAATAAGGCTGAGCCAACAGGAGTTTTGAGTATGGAGGGGTAGGTAGTCCTAGGGCAGCAGTCTTCTTCTGTATGACATGGAATGGCATGATTGCTTGACAATTGGGATCTACTGTGTGACTATGGAGATACTTTGAAGATCAGTTAAATATCTTCAATTTTTTGAGAATACCATATATGAGTTACAAGTATTGATAAGTAGTTGCAGAGATTGCCTGGGCAGTGCTTTATGTAGTAAGAGATGCATCTGAGGCTGGGATGGAGCTCAGCAGACTGTTTGTATCATGTAGGAATTTCAAGGAGAAAGGTAGATATGGCCAGCAGCCTCCATATTAGTCTCTCTTTTAGCAGGTCAATTAGATAAAGCAGAGGATGAGAAGACTGTGTTGGTTTTCCCTTTATTATGGCTAGGAGAAAAAAAAAAAGAGAGTATAGTGCTGAAAAGCTGAAGAGTCCTTCCTGGGATCCAAGAACTTGGAACTGATGGGAAGTATAGGAGAATGAGGTAGAAGAGAACATGATAGAGATGATAGAAGATACCACTTGAGTCTAGCCTTTAGTAGAAAAGAAGGGAAAGTTGATAATCCTCAGTGAGTTTGGGGCTTTAACAATGGTCCAGTACAAGAAACTCTGGTAATCTGAACTGCTCAAATTGGGAAAGACTTTGTGTTTCTTCCTTTTATTGAAAATGGATTTTTTCCCTCCCACAATATATTCTGATTACAGTTTCCCCGCCCTCTACTCCTCCTACTTCCTCCCCACCTCCCTCCCATCCAGATCCACTTCATTTCTGTCCCTTATTAGAAAACAAACAGGCATCTAAGGGATAACAATATAATAAAATATAATAATATTATATAATAATATAAAACAAAAATGAACACACTGGAATTGGACAAAACAAATAAACAGAAGGAAAAGAGCCCAAGAAAGGGCACAAGAAGCAGAGACCCAATTATTCCCACACTCAGGAATACCAGAAAAACACTAAACTGGAAGCCATAATATATACTCAAAGGACCTGAAGGGTAAAAAGAGAGAAGAAAAAAATGTAAAATGAAATAAAAATAAAAACAAATAAGATACATTTAAAGAAAAGAAAATCCCTGACATAACGTTATGAGACAAGGAACCTCCAAAGATGCCATTGAGTTCATTTTCTATTGGTTATCTACTGCTAAGCATGCAGCCTGCCTGTAAGAGCAATTTGTTTCCTCAGTGAGATTCCCTTGGAAGAAATTTAATTTTCATTTGGTTATCATAGTAATCAGTTTGAGATTGCTTCTGGGTTAGGGATGGGTATGTGTCCACATCGACTTTCAGCTCTAGAACCCCATCTGGTGCAGACCCACACAGTCCCATGCATGCTGCCTCAGTCTCTATGAGTTCTTATGTATGTTATGTTGATTTAGAGGGCCTTGTTTCCTTGGTGTCCTCCATCCCCTCTGGCTATTACATCCTTTCTGCCTCCTCTTTGATGGGATTCCCTGAGCCCTGAGGGGACGGATTTGATGGAGACATTCCATTTAGGGCTGAGTGTTACAAAGTCTCTCACTTTCTGCACAATATCTGGTTGTGGGTCTCTGTATTTGTTCCCATTTGCTACAGGAGGAAGAATCTCTGATAATGGCTGATTTATGAATATAGCAGAATGTCATTAGGAGTCATTTTATTGCTTTTTTTTAAAAAGAACAGTAGTATTTGGTTTTCTTCTAGGTTCCTTGGATATCTACTCTCAGGTTCTTGGTCACCCAAACAGTGTTGGGTATGGGTTCCATCTTATGGAGTGGACCTTAAGTCAAATCAGATATTGGTTGGTTATTCCCACAAACTTTGTGCCACCATTCCCCTAACACATCTTGCAGACAAGACATCATTATAGATCAAAGGGTTTGTTTACATTTTTCCTTTGATAATGTGCAGAGTATCTTCCTGTACCAAAGACAGCATGTAAGGGTGACAGCTCTATGTAGGCACCAGCTCAACTTCTCCATGTTCAGTGAGCTGTGTAGATGTTGTCTTTAGCAGTGGGGCCTTGCTACCAGTTTGTGGAGAGTAACCTATTGTTTTGGCAATAGCCTGGGTTGTTTGGGGGTTCCCATGGAACCCCTTTGGCCAGTATCTTAATTATATGAAATCCAATTCCTGGTCCTGGAAACATCATTGGATGACAAGGAAAGGCTAATTGCTGCTCTGTCTCCTCCATTATTTGGATATTTCCTATAGATCACCTTCATATATGTATATATTTCAGGAAGTTTCTACTTTATTAGGTTTTCATACTGCCCCTACAATGGCTTTTAGTTTTAGCTGTGCTCTCATATTCCCTCCCTTGTTCCCCTCTTCCTTATCTGCTTAATCCTTCCAGTCCATATCTATTCTATTTCTCTTTCCTAGAGAGACCTAACGGTTCCTCCCAAATCCCTTACTCTATATCTATACCTAACCTCTGTGGTTCTATGGATTGTGGCTTACTTGTCATTTACTTAACAGCTGATATCCACATATAAGTGAATACATACTACATTTGTCTTTCTGGGTCTGGGTTACCTCACTCAGGATATTTTTTTTCTAGTTACACCCACTTACCTGTAAATTTCATGATTTCATTTTTTTAAATGGATAAGTAATACTCTGTTATATAAATTAATATATTTTTAATCCATTTTTTTTTGTTGAGGAACATCTAGGTTGTTTCCAACTTGTAGATATTATGACTAGAACAACAATGAACATGGCTGAGCAATTGCCTCTGTGGTAGGATGAAGTATCCTTTAGATATATGCCCAATAGTGGTATGGCCAGAGATCGGGGTAGATTGATTGCTATTTTCCTGAGGAATCACCATACTGATTTCTATCATGGCTGTACAACACTCCCACCAAGCAATGGAGGAGTGTTTCAAATTGTGGAAGACTTTTAAATAAGCAATAGAAGAGCCTGCCACACATGAGTCTGTAGGATATGGGAGTGTAAGGGATCAACCTGACTTTGTAGAGGTGGGAAAAAAATTAGAAATGTAACTACTCATCCCTCTTTAAAGACAAAGTCTGTGCAACCCAAGACACTAGGAGAGAAATCAGCGCCTGATGTTGGCTTAAAAGAGCCATTAAGAACACTTGGACACCACTATCTGAGGTCACCATAAATGTCCAGGAGCAGGAAACAAGAGAGGAAAAATGGCATTACTGAGGGGACAGGGAATAAAAGAAGCTGTGTTTGCTTCTCAGTTCACTGAGCTAGATAAAACTATGATCACAGGAGAGTTAAAAAATTGATTCAGCAAAAATCTCGAGGCAGATATGAAGCTTTAGTGGCACTGTTGAGTCCCATTACAGGACATGATCTTTATAAAGTAGGTAAGGTTTTGGCAGACCTGAATGCTCTAGACAGGCATATGAATGGAGTTCGTGAGGTGCTGAAACATTCTGGATCTTCAATTTGCTAACTACAGACCATGAGACATTTCACCTTGCCTAATCACCTTTATCTGAACCAGTCCCCTATGTTCATCCCAGTTCTTCTGTCTCCATCTACATATTTCTCTCTCCTGTAGTTGGACCCTGTAGCATTCCCTTTGGCTTTCCCTGAGAAGGTGGGTCCCCGAGGTTGGCTGAGTAAGAAGACACTGGCTTAGCTCTTGTATGGTAAGGGGAGTGCGGCTATGGTCTGAAACCCCAACTAGTTGGAGGCTCTTCTTAGTAATGTTGGCTCAAGTTCTATGATTTTGGCTTTTTCTCACTCATGGGAAACAAGGCTAGACAGAGAAGGCCATAGTGTTCCATAGCTGTCCTAGCCTGGCTGGTCCTCTGATTTGCCTTTATACCAGTTGAAGATTCTTTCTTTTCCCATTTTGGGATTTATTGATCTGATTGTTTCTGGACTCCATCTATGTGATAATACTTTACATTTACTCGTGAGCATGGCCATGTACAGATGAGTGCCACCAGCCATAGCATGGTGTCATAAAGAGTGCTGAACTCTGTCCATGGAGGGGGAGTCTGTCTCCCTTTCTACAATGTAACCTCACATAAACTGTGTATTGCACAAGTAGTTGTCTCAATTCACCAGTGCCTAAACATCTTTAGAAGAGGCACAGAATAGATAGGATACTGGATCTAGAAAGAGGAGTCCCATGCAGTCCAGTTCCATCATTAGTTGGTTGTGTGACCTTGGGCAGTACCCCAAACCCCTTTGGGCAAGGTCTTTCAGCTGAAACATCATTTCAAGTTCCCCTTTCTACTCCTGCTTCCCATAAGGCATCACTACCGTCTCATTGCAGGCAGGGCAGGATGGAGGCTGTTGCCTCACCCCAGCCAGCAAAGCAGGCTATTAACAGTAGTACCCAGGCTGCTCTGGTGTAATGCCTTGGGAGTTCTCAGGGCTGGTGCCTCCCTGCTGGCTCTCAAGGACAGAATTAAGATGACTCTTCCTCCACTTTCACTCTTTCTTGGGCTCAACTTCTGGAAAGAAGGGTAGGCAGTCTTGGAGGCCACAAAGGAGGCAATGTCCAGGCTGAGGGGGGTGGGGGCGATGTGGCTGACAAGCTAGGTTCAGGGGCAGTACTGAAGAGAGTGATTCATCAATGAATCACAGCTTAGAGATGTGACATTAGCTTTAAGAGGTCATTGGTGAGATTCTCTTGCTCCAGTGGTCAGCGCCACACCCATGCACATGTGGCCAGCACTAACTGACCTTAGTGGGTTACTTAAAAAAAAAAAAATAGAAAGACAAAATTGGGAGCATGAAGTGTGTATGTGGGGTTTGGGAGAAGTTGGAGGAGACAAACGTGGGGTAGATGTGATCACATTTCATTGTGTACGTGCATGAAACTATCAAGGGGGAGGGGAGAAGTAACAGAAAAACAGTACTGGCTTCTCCTCCGCCTTCGTTAAAGGTTCCATCCTCTCTGGGGATTGCGCTGGAGAGGAAGGATGCGCCATACCTTTGGCCCCAGGTGAACCAAGTGCGGAGTGGAGGGAAAAGTACCCCTCACTTACTGCCACGCCCTCTCCTCCAGGAATGCCTCAGGACATCTTCAGTATCCACGGTCTTCCATCCCCACGTGTGTGTTCCCGTCTGCTCTGGACTGTCAGACAGGCACAGACACGGAACAGATTCCTCCCAGTCCACCTGGGGTGGGAGCGTAGCCCTCCCTGCACCCCGCGCAGCTGCCTACGTGTGGCTGTCAGAGGAGGCGCAGTCCGCCAGGGGCGCCCCGGGGTGGGAAGGGAGCCAGCCTTTGGCAGCCAAGGGGTGCGGATCCCCGAGGATCTCTGCTTGGCCCGCTGGGATGGGCTCTGTCTCCTCTGCTCTGGCGCGGTCCCGCAACGCCGCCGTCGTGCAGCCGGGATCGTCGCCGCCGCCGCAGCCCGAAGTGCCGCTCGCTGCTCCCGAGTCTCGCAAAGACTCCAGAACCCAGAGGCTGGGACTTGGGTGCCAAGGCTTGTTCAGACCTCCCGCAGCTTGGGAGCAGCCGGCGGCCAGTCTTAGTCCGGAAGCTCTCCGGAAGTTGGAGGGCGCAGAGCTGTCCCCGGTGCTGAAGTGTTGGCCGACGATGTCTCAGTCCTCCGCCAGCGGCAGCTCAGCGGGTGAGTTTCGTGGGTAGCTCCTTCCTGGAGTGTGTGTGCAGGTTCTTGCCTTCGGGGACAATGACAGGCTCTATCTTCCAACATTGTTTCACTTTGTTTTTTTGTCTTCTTGCCCATGATTTCTTTTCCGAGTCAAGATTCATTTCTGGTTCAGTAAGGGTTATTTCAGAACTGTCATATTTTTCGTGGGGGGTTAAATGCAGAGGGGGAGACAGCTACACCCCAAGGACCCCTTTTCTTAGCGTTGCACCTGTATCAGCACCATGGGGAGAAATCTTTCTTGTTACAGGACAAAAGAAGAATTAAGCATTTCTTCCTGTCTCCTTCCAGGGGAATCAGGAAGTGACCAGGAAATTCCTGCGTGTCTAAGACAGAGTTCCAGGCATGTAGGATACCATTGTGTGTGTGGGGAAGAATTTTCTTGCATAGGCAGTGAGCTAGAAGTGAAAAGCTCACACAAAATTTGGACTCAGATGTGAATCTAAGCTTCTGCCCGTGACTTTTCTTGTGATTTTTGAGTCAGACACTCCGCCTGAGCATCAGTTTATTTATCTGTGATATGGGGGTGACAACATACTTCTTTCACTAGTTTGCTGAAATACAGTGCAAGTAGAACTTTGTAAATGGTAGAATGCTGTGCAAATATTCAGTATTACAAGGCACTAAATCTTTCCTCCTTATCAGCGGAAAAAAGAGGGAAACCTACTTTGAACTTTTTAGCTTGAGATCTTCGTAGGATCTATTGACTCAGATCGGGTCTTCTTTTGTGTAACTGGAAGTAAAATTCCTTAGTTGATCAGTAAAAACAGTAACTCACAACATGTTGCTAAATTCATCCGCTGGCCCTTTGGTCTTGAATACTCACTGGGGTTGCTTGTCATGTTTTCAAGGATTCCGTAGATTAATTGTGCAGAATTGGGTTCTGTTAACAAATTAGGTGAGGCTAATGGAGAGGAGCCTGGCTTACATTACAAATCACTGAGAACTAAGGATACATCCTTGCTTATGCTCTTTAGCATTTTTCTTATAAAATATCATCAATGGCCATATTAGCTTTAATCTTTTTCAAGCAATCTTTTCACTGAAAGAGGATACATACACATTGTCCTGAAGGGAGGACTTATCACTGTAAATGTGTTTTTTTGGGTGTTTTCTCCACCTACAGGATATGCGTTGTGTACTCATGGAAAGAAAAGTAGACTAGAAAGAAGTCAGGACACTTGGATCCTGCCAAGATCAGCATCCTAGGACAGGTACTTATTCCCCAAGGTTATAGGATGTTTTAATATGAGTATAGATCTGTTTGCATTGACTCCTATGCCGTGAAATTTAAAGGAAGTATTGGAGGTAAAAAATGGCCTGCAAAGTATAAGTATTATGCAAAAGTGAGGCATTGTAAAGGTATTTGGAGCTATTTTCTAACATGTGAACATATGTTTAGCTTTTGTCCAATGTGCCCTGGTTTGTGCCCTAGTTATGTAAGATGAAGTTTGGGCTTCCTTTGGGGAACTCTTCAATACCAGCTTTGGTGGTATCACTTGAATCACAAACATATGTATCCATGAATAGAAATCACTGTATTTTTTTCTTACACTTTTGATTAATTGTTTGGGTGTTGTAATTAATTTGCATATTTTTAATGTCATAAAGCAAATTTATAGGAATTTGCATTGAATTAATTTCTGCTCTAGAGTCCATGAGTACACCTTGGAAATTTTTTTCACTTTAACTTTTTGTTGCTTGAGAATAATTTTGCCAATCCTTCCATTTTTATTTCATGAAAAACATGTCCATTTGAAATTATGCTTTGAGTTTTAGATCATTTAAGAGTCTTAAGCAAAAACAAAGTTATTAGATTTCTATATTTTGCTCTTCTCAAAGAAAAGTATGGGCTAGGGATGTCTTGTCCTCCTTCCCTCCCTCCCTCCCTCCCTCCCTCCCTCCCTCCCTCCCTCCCTCCCTCCCTCCTTTCCTTTCCTTCCTTCTTTCTTTCGAGCCAGGGTCTCACTATGTGGCCCAAGCTGTCCTGGAACTCACAGAGATCAGTCTGCCTCTACCTCCTGAGTGCTGGAGTCATAGGCATGTGCCACCAAGCCAAGCAGCATATGCCTTTAATTCTAGTTCATAGGAGGCAGACACAGGCAGACCTCTGTGAATTTGAAGCCATCCTGATCTATATAGCAATGTGGCAAGTACCAGGCCTGGAAGTAGTGAGACCCTGCCTAAAAAATAATAATAAATGAAGAGGAAGACGAGAAACAGGAGAAGGAGGAGTAGGAAGAGGAGGGCACGTGTTTGAGGTGCAGTTGGTTTAGATAACTAGGTTGTGAACCAGGCTCATTTTTACCTCTTTAAGAATGGGGTGCATTGCCCCCATGATGTTAGGTTGCCTTTGTCTAAACTGCATTGGATTTCATTAGAAATTTATGATAGTGGACAGAATAATACAGTACTAAAAATAGTACAGAATTTGTGAATTCCAGGAGCACATTAGCTTGGTGTGCTGAATCCTAAGTGCTTATGTGTATGAGACACACTGATAAGTGCTGATGATTGAGATTGCCACATGACAATTTGCATCACCATTTACAGAGGAAGATGGTAAGGCACAGGGAGCTGGCTAACTAGACATGTAGCTAGCAAACTCAGAGCAAGAACCTAGTCTCAGGAAGTCCCTAGAGATGCATATTCTTATTCATTTCTCCATGCTGATGTCTTGGATCCTGTGTGTTTAGTTCCCATTTATAACTCCTGTAGTTTCTTGCTCAGTGGCGTGTTTTGAAAGTTTTGTCTTAGTTGTAGGGAAGGGAAGCAATGGAAAGTGCTGGAAGGAGAATGTCAGAGCATTAAGGGAGAAAGGATCGCCTTGGGTATTACTGAAATGATAATTAAAGCTGGGACCTTAGGGGAGAGCCAAACTTGGGGCGCAGAGTCAGCTGTATCTCCTCATGGAAATTTAAGTTCTTTGAGCCTCTGAGACTTGTTTCGTTAAGGATAGTGATGGTCTCCGACTCCTCTCTCATTTTATGGTAAAGATTCAACACGATAAGATGTCAAAGCTCAAATGGAGACCTGACTGGCATACAGTAAAAATAGATGTTTACAGTATTTATTTATTTATATTGTAGGTGGTGTATGTGCTCACGTGTGTCCACAAAGAGGGCAAAGCAGGATGTCTAGTGTCTTCCATTGCTCTTGACATTACCTTGAGAAGGGGTCTCTGGCTAAATCAGAAGCTCACAGTTTGAGTTAGGCTGGCTGCCAGTGAGTACTTGGTATACAACTGCCTTGGCCTCCTTCATTGTTGGGGTTACAGGAAGGTGTAACTGTGTCTTACCTTGTACATGGGTTCTGGGGATTTGAATTCAGTGCCTCATGCTTGTAGAGGATTGCTTTTACCTGCTGAGTCCCAAATGCAGGTGTTTTATATATTTGTTTGTTTTCAGAGTTTTGGGGTCAAAGCTCAATTCATTTTCAATGAAAATCTATCTCAGAATGAACTAACAAAAGAAAATAAAAAGCTTCCCACAGCTGTCTGCATTGCTCAAGTATTTATGGCTGATTATCAGCATCTCCTAGCTTTTATTAGAAACCTCTCGAGATGAGTAGGCACTTTGATACGGTTGGTAAAAGTCATTTTATTAAGATTAATAATCTGTATATTCCCTTTGGAGGCCTTTAAAATTTTTGTTATTTCCACTCACTAATTTTGGTCTTGTTTCAACACTGGTATGTAATACAAGTGCTGAATCTCTCTTTCTTCCATGTCTATGCCCATACTTCCCTTGGTTCCTTCCTGGCTTGGAACAAAGGGCTTTGCACATGTCTGACAAGTGCTCTACCCTTAGTTACATCCTCAGGCTCTAAGCATTGATTTAAAGTACAGCCAAAGGGCTGGGGTGATGACTCAATGGGTAGAAGCACCTTTATCTGAAAGCATTAGGACCTGAGTTTGAAACCCCAGCAGCCATAGGTTGGGCATGGCTGCATATACCTGTAACCTCAGGATCGGAGTAGAGACAGGTGGGTATGAAGAGTTCTTTGGCCAACTAGCCTAGCTGAAAAGTTGAACTTTCTGTTTGATAAAAGACCCCAAAAGACAAAAGACCAGTGGTCTTCTGTCAAGGCAATAAGGCTCTAGGAAAGCACCCAGAGTCATGCTCTGGTTGTGCATGCATGTGTGCTTGCATGCATGTGTGTGCATTTACTGGTCACACACAAACACACACACACATACACAGAGAGGGAGAGAGAGAGAGAGAGACAGACAGACAGAGGAGACCATACACACCACACACACAGACAGACACACAGACACGCAGACCATACACACAGACACACAAACACATGCACAAACCATACACACACACACACACACACACACACACACACACACACACACACACAGAGAGAGAGAGAGAGAGAGAGAGAGAGAGAGAGAGAGAGAGAGAGAGAGAGAGAGAGAGAGAGAGAGAACAACCAAATTTTTCAGGTTACAGTCTTGAAGCATTGTGTGGTAGAAATTTTGATTGCTCTCTGGCATCCATCTACATCTTTTGTGACACCTGAGGAAATTACTGCGATGTGCCTCAGTCTAGGTTCTCTCAGGCACTGGGATCAGTGGCTCTCACCTGGAAAGACAATTCCAGAATCTCAGGTTGGTGGTTATGGGGCAGGACTGGGGTACCGAGTATGTGAACCAACTCTCACGTGATCCTGTTCCCTAAGTGTGTATTACAGTCATTTGATAACATTTCTGGGCCACTCTCAGATTTCTTGTTTGTAAGTCAGATGAGCAACCCAAGAATCTGCATGTCTGACAAGTTCCCAGATGTTTTACTGTTAAATGGTCACACTTTGAAGAACAGTAGTAGAGATGGCCTGAAGGGAAGCGTTAGTCGGGGATGTGGTATCAGCAGCATGTGCTTGCTTTGAGATCTGTGTAGATGCTCTGGAGTCAGGGAAACCACTCTCATTCCTTTTCCTCCCCAGCCCCTTAGCAACCACTCTCATGCCATTTTCTAATATGTCAGAATAATTATGAACCCTTACCAGTCAAGCATTTAATTTGGGATTAAATTTTTTGGTGATTTTCAGCTGAATTAAAAAGACTGACTAACGTGAAAATAGAACAGGACGCTCGTCATTTTAAGATAGTGGGTGGCTGGGTAGGTGGCTACATCCAAGTTCTTTCAATCTTCAACACTCAGGGCATCTCTTGATGTGTGTCCCTATTCTGAATTAATTTAAACAGACAAGAGCAAACTTCTAAGGCTTAGGCCGGTGGCAGGCGACACTGATGAGGCCTGGTAAGGACAAGGACATGTGATGAGCAAGTGCTAGGCTCCTGGACCAGCAGTCACCTCCAGGGGCTGCCTTCCAAATTTCTTACCCGCTTCGGGGGGGCGGGGAGTCCCTGAATCAGAGTCCTATCACTGCTGAGAAGTCTCAGCTCCATTTCTCTTTGATTCTCCCCACTGGTTGTTACTGGTCATTTTTTCTGGAGTCAGACTCAACTTAGAATAGAGGGTACTTAGTCCTGGCCACAAGAGATGCATTTGATCTTGTTGGGTGAACAACTTGGGGGAAGGAATGCTTGTGATCTGCACTGTACTAATAGTGTAAGAGACACTGAGCTGTCTCTTTATCATCTCATCTTCATAATTTTCTGAATAGATGGAACAGATGGCAATTGTCCTTGCTATTTTTGTCAATTTGACACAAACTAGAGTTATCATGGAAGAAAAACTTTGGTTGAGAAAATGCCTCCATCAGAGGGCCTGTAGGCAAGTCTGTAGGGGTATTTTCTTTTTCTTTCTTTTTTTTTTTTAACTTTCTGTTTATTTATTCTTTGTGTCTTTCACAACATGCACCTTGATCCCATTCATTTCCCATCCCTCTATATCTGCCCTCTGTCCTTGAAGCACACCCCCACCAGATAAAATTTAAGAGAGAGAAAAAAAAAAAGGGAAGGATCTCATCACGGAAGCTGTAGTGTGACACAGTGAGTCACGAAGTAAACCCTTTTGTCCATATATCTGTACCTGCAAGTGTTCATTGCAAAGAGTCATTGGTCTGGTTTGAGGTCTCTGGTTTCTGCTACACTATTGATGTTGGGCCCTCACTGGAACTCCTCTTGCTTATCCTGCTGTTGCCCTGTGTTGTGGAAATCCTGCAGCTTTGGGTCTGCAAGACCCATCCCTTCACGTGCTCCAGCAGTTCACAGATGGGGTGGATATTTGAGTGGGCCAACCCATAACCCTGGTTGTGGGCCTGGGTAGTTGCAGGGTTTGTCAGCCCACCAGCTCTCCCTTTTCCTCAGCACCAGGGTGAGCTCTCCTGTATTGCTTTGACAAATTCACTCTTTGTAGGGATGAGCAGGGGGCGGGGCCAGTTTTCCTGCTTTCATGTGCTTAGGGTTGAATCTCCTACACCTACACCTTCAGGGCCAGGTCTACTGTGTTGCCCAGGTTTGGCATAGGGACCACTCTTCCAAGTGCTGCAGCAGATGACAGTCAGGGCTAGCTTTCCTGCCTTCTGTCCTTACAGCCAGCTCTCCCACCTGACTAAGGTGTTGACTAGGGAGGGGCATCTCTCCTGTGGGGATATTTTCTTAATTAATGATAGATGTAGGAGGGCCCAGCTTACTGTGGGTGGTATCACCCCTGCACAGGTGATCTTGGGTTGTATAAGAAAGCAGGCTGAGCAAGCCATAAGGTGTTCCAGTGCCGCACTCCTCCATGGCCCCTGATTCAGTTCCTGCCACCAGATTCTTGCCTTGAGTTCCTGCCCTGACTTCCCTTTATGATGGACCATAAACTGGAAGCTGAAATAAACCTGTTCCTCTCCAAGTTGCTTTTGACCAGTGTTTATCACAGCAACAGAAAGTAAATAAGCTAAGACAGTTGTATTTTCTCCTTTAGTACAGGGGATTTAAGTAACCTTTTTGTTCATTATTCATTACATACTTTTCTAGACCACTTGCAGCTAGTTAGACTTTCAGGAGTCTCGTTACTGATTCTACCTCACAGTGTGGTTCCAGAGAAGGAAGCTCTGGGGGCTTGTCTGGAATTATGGAGGCTTTGATACTACCTGATTCTATGGACCAACTGCTCTGAGTCTTTATCTGGGAAATGGAAATTGTTTGGACCTCACCAAAATAAGTTACATATCAGTGCTTGGCACATGCCAGCAGCATGGCTGTCACTTCGTATAATTATGATATGAAGACTCTTCAGTGGAATCAATCAGTAAGCAGAGCAAGGAAGTCAGGAGGAGCCATAGAGCAATGGTTCTCAACCTATGGGTCATGACCCCCACAGGGGGGTCACATATCAGATTTCCTGCATACTAGATATTTAGATTATGATTCATAACAGTAGCAAAAATTACAGTTATGAAGTAGCAATAAAAATAATTTTATGATTGGGAGTCACCACAACATGAGGAACTGTATTAAAGGGTTGCAGCATTAGGAAGGTTGAGAACCACTGGCACAGACAAATTGAAGTCAGAGAGGGCAAGGAACAAGCAAGAAGCAATCTAGATGCTTAGGGGGTATGGTCTAGATCACTTACTTCTGTGGTGAAGACCTACAGTCCCACATACACATGCCATCCTTGCAATTATTTCTGTCTGTTGTAAATCCAAATTAGTCAACTTCCATTGCAGTGTGTGTTCATTTTAATCTGCCTTCTAGCGGGGAGAGGTTAATGAATGGTAATATCCAAATAGAAATACCCAATATGTAGTGGATTTCTATATTCATAACTGTTTCCCCAACTATATTCAGTTGTATTAAAGGTCTTTAAAATCAATAAATGAGTAATCAGAAACACCTTCCAGGGGTGAAGTGAGTGATGTTTAAGATATGTCAATTCTTCAAATATCTTGTCAGGTCCTTCTGACCTTACACAACTGGGAATGTAAGAAACTGATGAGTCAAGTCACCTGTGTTGGCCCCTGTGGTTCCAGTTCTATCACCGTCCAGTGGTCCCTGCTCCAGACATGCCTGTGCAGCTGTTCTTGTTCCATGTGTGCCTGCCCCAGTGGTCCCTACTCTACAACCCCTGATAGGCTGCTGCTGGCAGAGGACTTGGAGACTTGCTCTTGTCACATGGCGGGCTTGGGTTATGACAGATCGTCTCACTAGGCACAAGGAGCTCAGAATGTCATACTTTGTGTATTCAGAAAGAGAGACAGAATCATAAATATTTTGAACACTGACCGTTAGCACATTTTAGAACCTGTTTTCTATAGTTCAAACTAGGAAACAGGCTCGTAAAGGTCCAATGACTTGCTTGAAGCTACAGTGCTGGAGGCTGTGGTAGTACACAGCAGATGACATCCAGTATTCAACAGATCAACCCACCAGATGAATAACTCTCTGATGGGGATCCCCACTTGATGAAGACTGTGGGGTCACTGATGGTAGTTTTTCTCATGGGTCACTACATTTCTTCCCTAAAAACAGCTATGGGTATTTTTCCCACTGCTTGTGTGTTTATCTCATGAATATATTTCATCTACTGGGCACACATATAGCTGTGGATAGTCAGGAAGGTGATTTCTGATTAAGCTGTATAATTTTGATGAATAGAAATAATACTAGGATTTTTCATAACTTAGACTGATATAGGAAAGTAATGGTATTCTCAGTTACAAAGACAGCTTTTTACATATTTAGCTAATTTTAGACTTTAGAGCAAATTCAAAATAGACTAGTTGCCCCTGCAAAATATGCACAAAGGCAAGTTCCTAGGTATCTATTGCTGTACCAAAATGGGGCTGATAACATTAAGACATAACTTTCTGCAGCAATTGACTTTCTTTACATACTCTGAACCTCAAGGTTCAGCCCACTAACTGTTTATTGTTTAAGTCCTGAATTTCAATGTCACTGTCTGGGAACCCTGATCACTTAGAGCTACATGCTTACTTTACTCACTATGCCTGGTTAGTGTGACAAAGCCTGAGAGAAGCTGTGTGATTCCTTATGTGTATCAGAATGGCTCTGTCTCTTATTGTTTACTCAAGAAATGCTTTGTGACCCTGAAAATGTAACTCATATTTGTTCCGAGTTTTTGCTATGGAGAGAGATGTGTGTCTAGGCAAGAGATGTGTATGTAGGGGAGAGATGTGCATGTAGGAGAGAGATGTGGGTCAAGAGAGATGTGTGGAGAGAAGAGAGGAGAGATGTGTGCAGAGAGAGCTGTGTAGAAAGATGAGTAGCTATGCAGAAGAGAGCTGTGTAGAGAGATGGAGCAGTAGCTGTGTAAAGATGTGTGTAGGAAGAGATGTGTAGAAGAGAGATGTGTATATAGAGAAATTGTGGAGCAGTGTAAGGAGATGTAGCTGTAAAGGGAGATGTGTGGCTGTGTAGAGAGAGATGTAGCTATGTGTGCAGAGAGAAAATTTTTTGAGATGAAGTAAAGGAGAAAGTTACCATCAGAAAGTGTTCTTTATTACCCCTCAGATAGAAAAAGTCCAGCCCTCACTACCTTTGTGGATTTTTTTTTTTTGCATACCCTGGTGCTGACTAGAGGCTGGCACTCTGGACAGCAGTACTACAGAGCCAGTAAATAGCAAAGTATATCGGTAATTTGGGCAGGTAAAGAGATAATAAATCCAAATTAAATAAAGATGAATAGTGTAGGATGAATCCCAGTTTAGTAAACTGTATGCACTATCTTTCAAAGGATGCTGGGAAACCTCTGCCTCAGAATTCCTTGGGTTCTTGTTAAAACGCATCCTTTTAGGACTGCTCATATGAAATGAATCAGACTCTCTAGCAGTGAATACCAGAAATCTACATTTTAAAACCACAAAGTGAGGTGACTCTTATTCACTCTGTCTTTGAAAATGGCTTCTCCTGGGGTGTTCACAGCATCCTTTGAAAGTATAAGTGATTTGTCATGGACTTAATGAGTCACAACTGGATCAAGTGAGATTAGGTATGTTGAAGGGCTTTGAAGCAGGATGCACACATCAAACAGCAACTTGATTTTCATGGAATGATGAGAGCCAGGAAAATGGACATTGGATCAAAGTTGGGGGAACTGAAACTAATGAACACATATTCTAGAAAACCAATGTGTGCTCTGATTAAAAGAGCTCTTCTTAGACATCAGCTCCACTCTCCACAACCTGAACCTAGGTAGAAGAAACTGAAGGAAAGAACATTTCTAACAAGTTCCTAATTTTAGTTTAATTATTTAAAAAAAATTATAATGAGTTAGTTTTATGGCTAGTTTTCCTATTATTTGAACAATTACAATTTTACTTGAACTCCACAACAAACCATTGAGATGGTACAACTGTGATTCCATTTTATAAATGAAGAAGTTTAGGTGGGAACTAGCTAAGATTATACAGCAGTAAGTCTGAGCTAAGATTAGTGTCCAGATTCCTGATGCCTGTGCCTCTGCCTGCCTACAGCTCTGCACTGGCTGTATCAATCTAAGCATCTTGCTAGAATGTGAGTTCCCAGATTGAAGGAAGCCTGCTGCTGGCTTGTGTATATGTGGTGAAGGCCTGGGGTTTTTCTTTTCAGTAAAGAAAACATGTGGCCAAGTGATGTGGTTTGAATAAGAATGGCCCCCAATAGGCTCATATATTTGAATGCTTAGTCACCAGAGAGTGCTATGGTCTGAAAGAATTAGAAGGATTAGGAGGTGTGGCCTTGATCAACAATAAGCAGATCAATAGAAGAAGGTAAACACTTTTATTTAACATGGGTGGGAACAGTTAGAGAAATGTGATTACCCAGTAGCCCAATGAAGACTAGATACTTTTATAGCCTTTTCATAGGAGAAAGGTACATGGGAGCTCTGGAATTTTGAGGGGTAACAAATGATCTTAGGTGAATGAATAAGTCTAATGCTTTAACAGTGATAAATGATTATTTTTGGGACTTGAGTGATGTTTAGCAGAGGGACAACAGCTTGTGACTAATTTGCCCAGATAAAGTGACTTACCCAGAGAAAGCACTTGCAGTGCTTCAGGTGCTGGAAAAGGCGTCTGATATTCCCATGTTTGTCTAAAGACCCACCTAAGAAATAGTTAGCCTGGGTTCCTTGTCTGAGTTTTCACGAACTAAATTCATATCTCTTGGAAGGAATGTTAAAATGTGTAAGTGCCTTTAATTAAAAATATCATTCCAGGGTGCTATATTTTAGGGTATTTTCTGAGCCCCAATAAATTACATTAGAAGTCCAAATTCAGTATCAAGTTCTTTCCTCCCTGGTTGGTTTTCAACATTCTCCCCCTTGCATGGAGATTCCATCATGTTATCACTTGCCCTGCCAGTCGGTGGTCTAGGTGGCCTCTCTGACCTCAGAGCTTCCTAATAAATACGAACAAACTGAAGTCTCAGTACATACAGGGAACAGTTGGATCAGCCATATATGCTTCACTAAGTTTTTCTTGGCATCTCAGTTTGTTTGGCTTATACCCCAGTTACCTCAAGAGCTGAGTAGCCCTTATTTTCATGTTCTAAAAAGATTTACATCAGAGTTCTTGAGAGTTTCTCGAGTTCTGTCTGGCTGTTGCCTGTGACTTTATTATTATCCCTTGTCTGTTGACATCCTAATAACTGGGCATCTTCTTCCAGCCCAGGAGACAAAGAATATTGTACCAGACTTCCGAGTTAGTGACTCGCTAGCTTCCGTGGCAAATGTAGTGACAAAATGTAACAGAAAGCTGCTTTAATGTGGCTCCTATTCTGTGGGGACACCATGCAGCATGCGGGGAAGGCAGGCATGCAGCAGGAGTCAGAAAAGAGTGCTCTCCCATCGTCCTCAGTCAAGAAGCAAAGAGAGATGGGTTCGCTGTCTCCTTTTAACCCAGTCCAGGACCCACGCCCACGCTCTGGTCCCTGCATTCAGGGTGGGGCTTTCCTCCTCACTTGAACTTTTCTGGAAACACCCTCATCAATAAACTCAGAGGTGAATTTTTATGGTGATTATAAATCCTGTCAAGCATACAGTGAAGATAAATTCTCCTAGGCCTTTCCCACATCCCAGGGTAGAGACCTTTGATAACTCTTCTGGAATGTATGTGCTGTTTCATCTTTTTTTTTTTTTTTTTTGTTGTTGTTGTTGTAAAACTTTGCTATGTGATGGCAGTATTTGGAGATCATATTTTTTTTTTTTTGAAGATACAGCCCTGTATGTAGTCTAGGCTGGCCTTGATTTTGAAATCCCCCTGCCTCAGCCTCCTAAGGCGTTTACTACCATGCTTTGACTTTTTTTAAAATTACATTTATTTATTTATTTACTTACTTTCTTACTTACTTACTGTGCTTACATGTGTGGGTGTACATGCCACAGCACACACGTGTGGAGGTCAGAGAACAACTTTAGGGAGTCAGTTCCCTCCTACCACGTGGATTCTAGGGATGGCACTCAGGTGTCAGGCACTCACAGATGTCTTTATCCACAGAACCATCTCACCAGCCCTTGATTTTCTTTTAATGATTAGAAAAGTACAACTAAACAATCAAATAATTTTACTTGTAGGAACAATATGTAAGCCTTTACTAACAAGCACTCATAGGCCAGGGACTAGATGATTTAGCACATTTTGTCAGGTAGGTAAGGCATGGACAATCATCTGATATCACAGGCCTATTGAGTGCTGGGCTGAGATATAAACTCGGGGCTTAAGCACTGTGCTGGATTGCTTGAGACTTTACAGCTCAAATCCGATGAAGACAATTTCATCAACTTAGTCAGAAAGGCAAATACTGCATGTTTTTTCTCATTGGGGAACATATAAATATTACATATAGGTACATAAGATCAAATCACACACACACACACACACACACACACACACACACACACACACACACACACACGGTGTGAAAGTAGAAAAGGAACCTTCTAGGAAGACAGAACGGACAATAGGAAGAGACAAGGGAGAGAAAAGGTGAGTGAAAAGGTATGTAGAAGTAGAGGAGGAACATGGTCAAATTACAGCGTATTCTCTGTGAAAATGTTCTTGCAGGGCTATGAGATGGTTCAGCTGGAAAGGGCGATTGCAGCACAAGCCTGGAGACCCAAGTTCAATCCCCAGAACCCATGCAAAGGTGGAAGGAGAGGACTGACTTCACAAAGCTTTCCTCTGATTGCACATATGCACTGCGATAGTCACACCTCTGCCTACCCACACGTTAGATATACAAAGACACACTGATACATTTTTTAAAAAGAAATTGTTCTTATGAAGTCATTACTTAGTGTAATGAATATATTCCAATAAAAATTGGCTGATTGGCTGAACATGATCAAAATACACTATGTACATGTCAGAAAGAAACCTTTTATTCTATACCCACTGACAAAAGATTGGCTGACTTATTGTCACAGAAAGCAACACTCCCCGAGATGGAATGCAGTGCTGTGGAAGACAGGCCATTGACAAGTACATTTCTGAGATGGCCCAGTGGATAAAAATACTTGCTGTATAAGTGTGAGGTGTTCAGACTCCCAGAATCCATGTGACAGCTTGGCAGGCGTGATGGCTACCCATATTTCTGCCCTTCAGAAGACTAGCCCAAATTGGCAAGCTCTGGGCTCAGCCAGAGATCTTGCCTCACTAAACAAAATGGAGAGTGACTGAGGAAGGTACCCAAGTCAACCTTGGACTTCCACACTTATAAGCATACATGTGCATCCACACATATGTGAACATGCATACGAACACCATAGACACATGCAAAAAGTACATTTTATAATCATTTTTTAATGTGATCTAAGTAAGACATAAACACATGGACAGGTGGATGTCAGATAAAATTCAATCACTGTTGAGTCAGATTCTTTCTATTTTTGAAGTAAGAATAAAATAGTATGACTAATATCAAGAAAAAGGTGAGATGAGAAAAAAATCTAAAATATAATCTTCCTAATGAAATGGGTTTTGCCGTCTATATATAATCTTCTTAATTTTTGTTTAGGTACCAATAGGGTCTTTACCTAGTTGAGATTATGGCATAAAAATACCAAGATTTTCTCTGGGAATTTATACTAAGGACCAGGAGCCAGGGCACTGGCCTGAGACAGATGGGGAATCTGGATTCTGTCCTCATTAACCATGTAGTCTCGGCTGCGTTATTCAATCCATTCTTAGAGCCGTATGTCTCACCTGTAAAATGGGGATTTTTTTTTCTTTCAACAGTGAAATTGTGGTGTTGTATATGGGTTTAGTGTGGTTTTCTCAGCACAGGGCTAGGCACAGACACACTGCTCAGATAATATTTTTTTGTGGCTAGCTGTATGATATTTTTAAAAACAGTAGTAAAGTCTATTTTATTATGGGTTCCTGACACCTAAAAAGGTCAAGTAATACTGGGCGGTGGTGGCGCATGCCTTTAATCCTAGCACTCAGGAGGCAGAGCCAGACAGATCTCTGTGAGTTCAAGGCCAGCCTGGTCTACAGAGCAAGATCCAGGACAGGCACCAAAACTACACAGAGAAACCCTGTCTTGGAAAAAAAAAAAAAAAAAAAAAAAGGTCAAGTAATGAGCCAGCCAGATAATGAGCCAACCAGGTAGCTCGGTGGATAAAGGGGACTGCCACCAAGCCTGGCAATATG
This sequence comes from Peromyscus californicus insignis, assembly GCF_007827085.1. Classification (NCBI taxonomy): domain Eukaryota; kingdom Metazoa; phylum Chordata; class Mammalia; order Rodentia; family Cricetidae; genus Peromyscus; species Peromyscus californicus. Next base: position 74,310,466 of record NW_026294584.1, on the reverse strand, counting down.
AGTTCAATCCCCAGAACCCACATGGTAGAAGGAGGGACCTAACTCCCATAAATTGTCCTCTGACTTTTTCATGTGTGTGTGTGTGTGTGTGTGTGTGTGTGTGTACACGTGCACATAATCAAGTTTTTTGAAAAAGCTATGCAATTAACTTGCTTTAAAACAAAACTACCATGGCCACTTCCCAAGAGATCACTTAGAACTAGGATGTGACCTGGCCTGGGTTTCTGCTGGGCACAGCCTTGCCATCTCTGGACCTTCCCGATTTGACGCTTGTGCCACAGGACTGGCGATGCCCACCTCGAACCTCTGTGTTGTGATTGGCTGGAACCAGGAAGGGCCCAGATGTGCATGGAGCTTTTCTCTTGGTGGCATTTGTAGTTCATTAGAGACAAAGCCTTGTCCTTTTCAGCATACAGACAGGCTCAGTCTGCATCGAGAGAGGAAGCAGCATTTTAAAATACCCCTGTTCCCGTGAGCACTGCCGGTGTGTTGGCTGTGACAGCCAGGCATGGGCTGGAGGGTTGAGTCTAGCTCCCCTCTGAGCTTTTCTATCACACTGGCCACTAGTCACCCTTGATCCCTCCCATGGCCACCCTCTGGGGTTCTTCATCCCTCTTCCTCTTCCATTGCCACACTATTCTTAAGTAGAGAAGTGATTTCGGAGTGGGCATTTTAACTTGACGCCCCTTATCCAAGCACTTTGTGTTTTCAAAGACTGTCCAGACTCCATCCACGCCTGACCTGTTCTGCCTTGTGCTTTTCCTACTCCCCACTGGTCTTACTGATCTTCACATCCCAGGCCACCTACTGTTACACTGGAAAGAGAATGCAGACCTTGTGAGGACCAGGAATGGGTGAGCAGCCAAGGATGAGGACATATTGTTTACTTACATGTTTAAAATAATGTGAATGATGGGCCAAATCAAAACACCATGTCAATAGCTGTTAGAGTGTCCATAGTTTCCCCAGGGAAGGAGGTGTCCAGAAGACTTCAACTTTCCCCTGACTATAAATGTTCAGGTCATTCTGAAATACACTGTGAAGCCCGCATCCCACAGGGAGCCTGACAGGTGATTTCTGGGAGAGCCCCCTATCTCAAATCAAAGATATTCAATGTATCCCACTGGCAAGGAAATTGTCTCCGGTCACATCACAGTGCCTGATCACTCGTCTACCTGTATACCCTCTCGGGCTCTGCTGAAGTTGACATGTTGAAGGCATGTCAAACCATACAACCCCTGGAAGCTCCTGGAGTGGAGAGTTAAGAGCTTGCTGGCCTGTCCACCCCGGAGCTGGGCATCCAGTCCCCCTGCTCTGCTCCCCAGCCCACATCAGGGTGGAAGTAGTTTATCTTCTGTCGGGATTTATGCCCATCACACGGCCTTGGAGATGACTAGGCTGAACGTTGGGTGGCTTGAGTCCCTGCTTTTTCCATTGTGTCACCTTTTCCACAGCCATGCTAATTGAGGGCTCTCCGGGGATCAGGGAAGTTGGCGACTGTGCGCCCAGCCCTCTTCTGACCTGTAAACTTTGCTTTGTTGTTATCCATAGTGGGCTTCTGGCTCCTCCGGGTCTGGCAAGAGGAAGAATAGGAGTGACAGGTACATGGGAGCCCCAGGTCTCACACCTGTACTGAGTGCTGCTTCTAACGTGTCTCCCAATGAAATGACCCCACATACAACACGGGTCTCATTTTTCCCCTTTGAGAAAATTCTTCAAAAATGTGAGTCTTCTTTGGAGATATGGTCTTACTATGTAGCCCAAGTTGGCATCAAGTCCATAATCTTTCTGCCGGAACCTCTGAATGCTGGGATGGATCCCAAGTTGTATATTTTTTTTATGGCCTACTTGAATACACAAATTTTGAGGAGAGTAGAAAAAAAAATACGTGCTTAGTCTTTATATTTATTTTATTACTTTTCTTACAAGTATCTAAAAATCTTGAGTTGAAGAGAGTATATTAATTTAGGATATTACTTTTCAATTCTTACGTTCTGTGACCTGTGAATCTATACATGTGTTTTGATTTCTAGTATCACGGTCTTTATGAATGCTATTTGGAATCCTTTTCCTCAGTGTCTAAGTTGTTTGTAGTATAGCACTTTTGGGATCTGTGAATAATTCAATTACTGGAGATTTTACAAGGTAAGTACTGATGACCGTATAGGTGCCAGCCTGCAGTTCATTGTGAAATTTGAATTTCTGCTCTCTTGGGAAGCAGCGCCTTGATGAGAACTCAAGTATAAGGTAAGAAACCTTTTCTGAGGGCTGTTTTTGCTCTAAATCCACTAGTGTGGTCACAATTAGTATTTCTGTGTGAATTGAAAATTATTTATAAATAAGTTACATTACCTAAAATAATTAATGCAAAATGCAACAAATATATTATTAAAATATGCAGTGTATTATTATTTATACTACAACATATTAAGTATGTTATATGTTATCAGGTAATATATATGATTATATGCTGTATTAAGAATATTAAGATTTTATATAGTAATTAAGTACTATGCAAATGTACTAAAATAATGTAATAAAGATTCCTGGCAAAAACGTCAAACAGTCAGCTCTGGTGACACATACCTGTGGGATATACCGAAGAAGCAGAGGCAGGAGGATCTGAAGTTGGAGGCCAGGCTGGTCTCTACTGTAGTGCTGATGAGATGGATTGCTCAGTGGATAAAGTGCCCAAGTTCCATTCCTAGGACCTAGGTAAAGGTGGAAGGAAAGAACCAAGTCCAGAGGGTTGTACTCTGACCTTCACACCACAGCATTCGAGCCCATATGTTACCCCAGTTATACAACATAGTAACATTAACATGTCTACCAATGTAGACCAGTAAAAGGAGTAAAACACTAGTGCTCTATAGGTGAAGACAAGCGCTGTGGTGTCTTGATAGCATGCCAGGTGTGCTAGGCACAGGTACTCACATATATGTTTCATGCACTTGTATCTCATGACTAATGCTAGTTTATAATGTAGAGCTTTTCACTTGTATTTCATGGGATTTTTTCATATGAAAGAAAGTATGGTAGTTGTATATTCCAAATGTAATGGCTACTTCTCTCTGTGTGTAGTATGGTTCCCTCTACTCCAGTTGGTAGTTTTAGGAGTTGCTTCCAGTTTTCTTTCCTAAAAACAATTCCATAATATTCTGAGTTGTAGTTTTAAAAACCTTCTCTAATCTTATCCAAGATTATAAAGCCTGTGTTTCTTCTGTATTTCTCAACCCTTAAATATTTTATTTTTGTTAAGTGTGATAATAGGAAGTAACAGTGTTACCATCCTAACACACACAAATATACATGCACACACATTTGTTTTTTTCTTTGTTTCTCCTCTCTCTCTCTCTCTCTCTCTCTCTCTCTCTCTCTCTCTCTCTCTCTCTCTCTCTCTCTCTCTCTCTCTCTCTCTCTCAGACAGCTTTTCCAGGCTGGCCTTGAACTGTCTGTGTAGCAGAAGATATCTTTGAACTCTTAATCCTCTGCCTCGACCTCCTGAATGCTGGAGTTACTGGTGTGCACCATTGTGCCCACATTTTTTTGTACCACTTTAAATGCACAGTGCAGTGACACTCAGCACATCCTCTTAGTTATACAGCTGTCACCACACTATCCACCACAGTGCTCTCATCTTCTGCACTGAAACTCTACCCATTATATGCTGTCTTGGTTCCCCTCCTGAAATCCCCCACACCCACCATTCTTTCATCTCTAAGTTTGACTACACTAACTAAGTCCTGCATATGAACACTGTGCCAGTAAGGTTATTCCACGCAATACATTGTAGATTTTTTTATGGAAACTATCATTAGTAAAAATTAAAAATATAGGGCAAAATTGAAAGAATTTTTTTAGCAAGCACGCTCCTGCCCACCACCTAGCTATTACCATTAACATTTTACTTTGTGGTATTTACATTGTTACCTATGTATTTATTTATCCATTCTGCTTCACTCACCTTATTTTAGCATCTTTAAAATCAAATTCAGACACCATATATCTCCTGCAAAGAGCCCACATGCTACTAAATTTGATATTTGTGGACCTATTTTTGTGATTTGATGAAAAATTTGTCTTATATAACAAAATGCAAAAAATCTTAAATCAAAATTACATTTGTTCAGTTTTGAGGAATGTTCACAAGCTAAACCCCTATGTGGCCATATTACCACCATCATTACAGAATTTCCTTTATGTCTCTTCTCCTTCCAAGTCTAGCCTATTTCCATCCTCACACACACCATGGCAAAGTAAAGCAGGGGAGGCGAAGACGGTGGGTGCTTCGTGGCCGGTGGGGAAAAGCAGTACAGGCCACTTGCCTCTGTCTGCCACTGCAGTCTGGTTATTTAAGCTTTGGAAAATCTACCTCTTTATTTACACAAAATACGGTTACAGTCTTTATTTTCTTCCTCAGAGATTTGCTGGCTTTATTTGTTTGTTTAGTTTTAGTTTCCCACATGAATGTTAATCTTGTTATTTTGAAATACAGAAAGAACCAATTTGAGCTATTTATTTAGGTTACAATAAACTTATACAGCCCTGGGTCACTATCAGGAATATGTTCTTAAAGAGGCATCATTACACATTGTTATTTATTCATAGACATTTCTTATGGGCATTCTTTCAAATGGATTCTTTCCTTCTTACATATTGTGAAGAAAGTGGTGGGTTTTGGTTTTCAAAGTATTTGAAATTGACTTCATATTTTTCTATCCAAGTGAGTTTTTTCTCTTGTGCATACTAAATAGTTTTTCTGTGTGTATTGTCTTGTTTTTTCATATGCATAACTATATCATAGTTGTAGTTTTATACACACATGTACACATATACATATACACCCCCACCAGGTATCTGTACACATGTTGAAGCCTAAAGATGAAGTCAGCTGTTGTTCTTGACTGCTTTCCATTTTCTTTATTAAGAAGGGTCTCTTGCTGAACCCAGAGCTTGTCAGTTCTGTCTAGTCTAGCTAGCTAGCTTGCTCTAGGAGCCCCTGTCTCTGCCTCCCAGAAGTTGGGATTATAGGTTAGTTCTGGGGATCTAGATTCTAATCCTTACACTTGGGCAGCTTGAATTCACCAGACCATCTCCTCCGCCCTGTTATATCGATTCTCTAAGCCAGCCCTGCCTGTTTCATACTTTTATTTCCAGTTTTTATGCATCTCATTTTCTCTCTTGTCTAGTGACACATATAGCTGCATTCTTCTCATCTCTGGGACTAGGTTACATGGTGACAGTAAGAGTGGGGCTTCTTATCTGTGTTTATTAAGATGCTGTATGTATACATGTACATACATACACATGGAAAAGAATATGTGTTTTATGTAAAGGGATATAATACCATATAAAGGATATATGTGTGCCACTGTCTGTATATATTCATGTTTAGTGTGTGCTTATATACTTCAGAATATTTAAGGAATTTTTCAGTGACTCCTATTTTGTTTGATTTTTTTTTATATGAAGACTAGGGTTGCAGTTTGTAAAATATCCCTTTTGCTTCTATAGGATCAGTATGCCTTTTCCCCTATGATAATAACTACGAGCAAACAATTAGATTTCCTAGCATTTCAACATCTCTGACTTTCCAGAGTGAGCTTTAGTCACATGGTATATTAGTGTTTTAATGCACTGTTGCAGTCTCTTGGTTAATGTTTTATTTAGGAGTTTTGTATTGACCTTCTTAAGTGAGATCTGTCAATAGAGATTACTGTGCATGAAATACCTATTAGATTTTGCTATTAATGCAATAACCACCTAAAATAAATTAGACATTCCTTTTTTCTTTTTCATAGTCTAGAAAAGTATAAAAATCATTGAACTATCTGCTTTTGGAATACATATATATATATATATATATATATATATATATATATATATTATGGGAAACTGTGGGGCTTGATGCTTTTTTTTTTTAAAAAAAAAACTTTTTCCTTTCTCTGAGAATTGAAATACTTATATTTTTTATTTTTCCTAAGGAATATTAGGAAAACTATGTTTTTCTAGACAATTGTCTATTGCACTCTGATTTTAAAATTGATCATGCAGAGTCCTTTAATTAATTAAGTTCCTGAGGCTTCTGTTAATTTTGTTTAATGTTTAAGCAGGTTGGGATCGAGCTACCTTCCCAAGTGTGGGCCAGAGAACCAACTGAATTACTTCTCCTTGTCATCCCACGTTTCTGGTGCCAGACTGTGACTCCTTTTACATGCCAGTGTCCTCACTGGATAACACCCAAGTTCCATGATGTCTGAGGGCACCGTCGGCCCCTGATAGCAGCTATAGTAGCCGCTCACAGAAGTTGTAGAGATAGAGGGAAAGGTGACATGGAGTTCTGTGCAGCCATAAAAATTTTGGGTGGTGGGGATGGAAAGGGATAGGGTCTCACCATGTAGTCTATTCTGGTTGTGGGATTTGTGATCCTCCTGCCTTAGCCTCGTTAGTGCTGGGGTTACAAGCATGTGTCACATGCCAGTTTAACAGCCTTAAATACCGTGTTCAACCTGTTTCTTTACTTCATCTAGTCTCTGTGTGCAGCTCTACTCCTTTTCTTGTCCAGTATCATCTTCCCCACTCTTCAAACTGCTTATGAGGAGTTCTCCAGGGTGTTCTGTTAGTCTGACTGCTTTTCTGGCAGTACATAGCCTATGAATTCTTTCCAGAATTAAATAGGAGACCCATCCATAGTGGTGTTTGGGGACGCTGAAATTTGAATTCCACACATTTGACAATATTTGCCTGACTTTTTTCAGTTGTTTTTAAATTCCAGCAATTTGTATGGATGGGAAAGAACAGAGAGGTGAGGAAGAGACTCTTTTGACTTCATCTGGAACATTCTCAGCTTAACACAAAGCATTGCTGACTCTCATTAGCTCACTATCTGTCTTCCTAGGGGAGGAGATCACAGTACTCTCAACTCACTGACTATGGAGGAGGCTGCACTCTGCCATCCTGGCCCTTCTCATTGTCTTTCCATTCAGATTACCACCCCCTCCTATTAGCACCCAACCAGGGCTTTGACCAGAGAGTGCATATCCTTGCTTCCCTCTCAGCCAAGAATAACCACATGGCTCTAAGGAGCACTCCATATATGCATGCATACATTATATATGTATGCATTATACAGTAACTGGAAGTTCTTCTGGAAAATATCACCTTTCATTAACTTTCCAATAAATAACATCAGCATTTTATGTCATTGGATTTTTTTACTTCTACTTTTATATGATAGAGTTTTTTTTTTTTTTTAAATCATTATAAACATCAATATATTTTGTTGAGCAAGAGGAAGTTTGCAGCCAGCTTTGGACAGTATTGTTTGCCCCTCTCATATGTTATACATAAAGTCTGTCAGTGACATCTGGGCTAACTGAGCCCCCTTATTTTTCCACACTATGTCTGTACCTGGGCATTCTTGTACTGAACGATTTTAGTTTTTCTTCCCAGCAACCTGAGCCCTTTACCAGGGACTTTGCTTCCTTGATGTTTTTAGACGCCTGACAGTGGTGACTCACTGTAGGAACTTAAGAAGTGCGGTGGAGGAATTGATGGAAGGATCCAAAAGATGTAGGGGACTAGAATACAGGAAAGCAAGGTTCTCCGACCACACTTCTACTTCGTTTTTTTGCCTCTGTGGGGTAAGGCACTTATTTGTCTGGTCATGTATCTCTTCCCTATAACAGGATGATATTAATGCCTATCCTTCTTACCTATGAGTTCACCCAAAATGGTGATGGACACAAAAGCACCTTGGAAAATATACCAAACTGCATGGGAGTGATGACTTACTGTTCTAGTGCATGAAGGAACAGTGAGGATCTAATGCATACATAGCTATACAAATAGACTTCTGACTTCCCTCAGATCTCTAAAAAGGATTTATTTATGTTTATTTTATGTGTATGAGTATTTGCATATGTACTGAGTGTGTACCTCATTCACTCAGAGCCAGAAAAGGGTGCCAAATCTGCTAGTACTGGGAACTGAACCTAGGTCCTCTGCAAGAGCAGCAAGTGCTCTTAACTGCTGAGCTATATCTCCAGCTTCTTCCTTCAGATCTTTATAGTGGGCTAGATATCATAGATAAAATCATCTTACAGGTTCCTAGAACGAATGATAAATCATGCTAATCATTTTCCTAAATGCAGAACTGGGTTTTCTTGAAATTAATAGATTCTCTTGGGAACTAAATATTTTGTGTGTGTGTGTGTGTGTGTGTGTGTGTGTGTGTGTGTGTGTGTATGTGTGTGTGTGTGTGTGTGTGTGTGTGTGTGTTTGTGTAAGTCTGTGGGTGCATGTCTCTGTGTGTAGATGTCTGTGTATGTTTGTGTGAGTATGTCTATGTATTTTTGTGTGTCTCTATGTGTGTACCTGTGTCTCTGTATACCCTTCTGGTCTTCATAAGCAGGTTTTAGCATAACTAGGTTTTGTCTAGAGGGCAAAAGACAATGCTTTCATCTTGAGTTAACTGGGGATATGGAACTGAAGCCCCTGCATGAAAGTGAGCCGACTCCCCGACTCCAGCCCCTCACCCCCCACCCTCCATAAAGAAAAGTGTTACCTAGCATTTTGGAGGCACAAACAGTTGGAAAATGCTAATTTTTTTGCTCATCAGCTTTAGAACTAAAAGCAATAATTACTTACCTTTTTGTTTGGGTTTGGGTGGTAGAAATGAAGTTTCTTTTAAGACTATGTGTACAGGTCTGTCTGGCTTGGTTTGAGGTTCTGATTTACTTTAACAGAAAGATTGGGAGCACTGTATAGCAGCAAGGGGACTTGCCTTGGTCTTCAATCAGAGGAAATGGGAATGTCTCTGGAGAGATGGAAACTCAGCCCAGCCCACAGCATTCTCAGATAAAGCCTTGATGAAATGAACACACTCACTCTTTGCCCCGTGTCTCCAGGAGCTTAGATCTAAAAAATTTCTTAGATAATATTCTAGTTCTGTTTCTGTTGCTATGATAAAATACTCTGTCAAAAACCAGCTTAGGAGAGAAGGGGTTTATTTTAGCTCATGTTGACAGGTTGCAGACTATCATAGCAGAGAAATCAGGGCAGAAAGAGGTTGAAAGAGCTGGTCTCATCACATCTAAGTCAAAAGAAGAGAGACATGAATGCCTTCATGTTCACTCACTTACTTGTGCACAGCTAGATTTTGACACTCACACAGTTCAGAAATAGCCTAGGGAATGGTGCCACCTATAGTGAGTTGGGTCTTTCTAATGCCCCATCGACATGTCTACAGTCCTACCCACTGTAGACAGACCATCACTGAAACTCTCTTCCCAGGTAATCCTAGCTTGTGTCAAGTTAACAACTGAAGCTAACTATCACACACCAAAATTTCATATGCTCAAGTCCCTTATACAAAAAGGATAGTAAATCCTTTCATATATTCAAGTCATTTCTGGACAATTTATCATAGCTAATACCATACAAATGCTCTGTGATTCATGGCTATGCTGTATTGTTTAGAGAATAGTGTCAGGAAAATATTCTGTATATGTTCATGGTAGGTACAATATATATTTTTAAATATTCAAACCTACCTTTGGTTGAACCTGCCAGTAAGGAACTCATGGGCATGGAAGGCCAACTGAATTTCTGTTATCTTTCTTTGGATGAGTTGGCACATCAACAGATGACATTATTGTTCACACAGATGATCTAAAGGGGGCTATTGTAAGAATTGTCAAAGGAACATTTGAAAATGAAGAGGCCTATGTAGTGCCAAATACGACTTTCTTCTTAACCAAGTTATAACATCTCACATAGTGTTTTAATAGGAGCATGCTTTTGTTTTCTTATCTCAGTCAGTGTTCTATTGTTGTGAAAAGACACCATGACTAAGGCAACTCTTATAAAAGAAAAGCATTTCATTGGGGCTTGCTTACAGTTCAGAAGTTTAGTCTATCGTCATTATGGTGGGAAGCATGGTGTCATGCAGGCAGACATAATGCTGAAGAAGTAACTTGAGAATTCTACAATTGCATCTGCCAAGACAGCAGGAAGACATGAAGAGCACTGGTACTTTCTTGGGTTTTTAAACCACAAAGCCCACCCCAAGTGACACACTTTCTCCAAAAAGGCCCCACCAACCCTATAAGGCCACACCTACTCCCACAAGTCCACTTCTAATGCCTCTCACTAAACATTTAAATATATGAGCCTATGGGAGCCATTCTTATTCAAACCACCCCATTCTATTCCCTGGTCCCCCTATACTTGTAACCATATTATAACTCAAGAATACGTTCAGTTCAACTTCAAATGTCCCCATGGTTGATAACTGTCTCAACACTATTTCGAAGTCCAAAGTATCTGAAACTCAGGGCAATCTCTTAACCATAATCCCCTGTAAAATCAAAATAAAAAAGCAGATCACATACTTCCAACATACAATGGCACAGAATATACATTACCATCCCAAAAGGGAGGAAAGGAATCATAATGAGGAAATACTGTATCAAAGCCAGACTGAAAACTAGCTGGACAAACTCCAAATTCAGCATCTCCATGTCTAATGTCAAAGTACTCTTCAGATCTGCAACTCCTTTCAGGCTTGTTGATCACAACACACTTCTCTTTCTTGGTCTGGTTCCACACCTGGTCTGCAGCTCTTCTTGGCAGGTATCCCACGACTCTGGTATCTCCAACGTTTTGGGGTCTCCAAGACAATCCAGGCTTCACCTTCACAGCTTCACATAAAGATCTCTCTGGGCCTCCATGCAGTGACATCCTTCACACACACTTGACCCAGAAGCTTTCCTTAGCTGCAGAGAGAGAGATTCCATAACCCCCTTATATCCTTGATTCTAAAGGCAGAACCATGTGGCTGAAGCTGCCAAATTCTTCTCCTTGCTGGGCCTGGAACATGGTCCCCTCATTCAAATACATTTTCATCAGATTTCTATTTTCAATAATTTTCTTCATTATCTAAGCTTGGCTATCCTGAAACTCACTCGATAGACCAGGCTGGCCTTGAACTCAGAGATCTGCCTGCCTCTGAGCATTGAGTTCTGAGATTAAAGGTGTTAACTCAATTAAATTACTAAACTTTTCTTCAAGTCCTTTTCACAAGTTGGAAGCTTAGCTTGTGGGGTCTTGCCTGAAGTCACCACTCCCTTTATTTCATTTAGGATCAGGCTTTTCTTTAAATGCTTTATATCCCTGAGCACTAGAGTTAGCTCTATTACACTTTCTGTTGCTCCTTTTCTTCTCAAACTGTACATTTTGTATTTTCCCTTTCTAAATTTATTCCTTTTCATTATAGATCTGTATAAGAGGCACCATTAACCACATGACAGAGTCAATCTTAGGCTGTTTTGAAATCTCCTCAGCCAATGCCATTTATACAAAACTCTTCAATTTAGCCTCAGGCAGACTTTTCGGACAAGGGTGGAAAGCAGCCACATTCTTTACCAAAATATCACCAATCACCAGAGCAATCTCTTGACCACACACTAAAATTTTTCCCTCTGAAACTTCTTGAGCTGGGATCCAGCAGTTCAAATCACTCTCAGCACTACTCTCTTCCATACTTCTAGTAGGATGGCCCTTTAATCAACACTCGAAATGTCCAATCAGTTTTCTAGTCCAAAGTCCCAAAATGTTTCATATTCCTCCAAACAAAGCATGGTCATCCCTATCACAGCAATACCTCAGTCCCTGGTACCAACTTCTGCCTTAGTGATGTTCTATTACTGTGAAAAGACACCATGACCAAGGCAACTCTTCTAAAAGCATTTCATTGGGGCTTATTTACAGTTCAGAGGTTTAGTCCATTGCCATTATGATAGGAAGCATGGCAGCTTGCAGGTAGATACCATGGTGTAGAAATAGCTGAGAGTTCTACATCTAGATTGCAGGCAGCAAGAAGACATGGAGAACACTGGGACTTTCTTGGGATTTTGAAACCCCCAGTGACATACTTCCTCCAACAAGTTCATACCTCCTGATGCTTCTCTCCAAGAATTCAAACATATGAGCCTATTCTTATTCAAACCACATTAGTCAAGAAAAATCAAGTTACTTCAGGGAGTCCTTTGTGTTACATGGGCATTTGGAACACACATGGGCACAAAGAATCTAAAGACTCTTCCATTTTACAAAATAAATAACAGCTGTAGAAAATTAATCACTAGCATGCCATAATCAGAAGTGCTATTTTATTTATTGCTTGTTGTGTGGAGGATGTTTTCTAAAGGTTTTATCTTTAGTCCTTGTGACAACCCTTTGAAGAAGAGAGTCTCATCAAAGTCTCCCTGTGAAAAGAGAGGCACAGAGAGCATAAACTCAAGCCCACCTCCTCTTCTGGAGAACTCAAGACACAGACTCAGAACTCCCTTTCTCACCACAGGAAAGAGGCACATGGAGGATCTGGTAAATAGTGAAGAGTCTCATGCTGGGGGTGGTAACCTGGGCAATCTTTAAACTATTGTTCATGTTATTTTTCTTTTTTAACCTTGATATGTTGGGGGAGGGGATGTAAAAAAAGGAATCCTCTATTTTTTGTCAGTCTTTCCTTTCTCCCTAGTACCTAACACTGAGCGGTACTAAGTAAGAATAATTACTGCTTGTGTTGTTGAACTAAAGAGAGCATGATCAGTAAGATTTTGGCAGCACCATGCTCCAGTGTCAGGGTGTAAGATGTCAGAAAATGGGATCTCACTGAATCCAAGAGTAGGTTCTGGTTAATTGGGAAAGGGCAAATTGAAGCAATGCTTTTTTAAATTTAGAGAAGAGTGTGATTGGTACAACCTTTATACTTTCATGCTTTAGGTCCTCTTTAGTGGTTAAAATGGCAATGATTTTAGTGTCATGAATATTTTACATTTATGACTGGCTCTCCCCTTCCCAGTGTCTTAAAGCTTGGAAACACACCTAACAGACTCTCACTGCTCAGGAGCCAGTATTGATTATTTCTTTAGAGAGAAAGTGGTGGGTAGACTTATTTGCCATGGTCTTAGAGTCCACAAAAGGCCTGGGGATTTTTAGAAACTTTATGAAATAGAAGTCCACAAAAGAGAAGGGTGGGAATAAACAATGCTTTAAAGTCACCTAGCCGGCCAGGAAGCATGGGAGTGAGGTCTGTTGGTTTGCAATCTGTCTCCCACACTTTGGATTTTCAAACAAAGTCTATGTATTCATTTAGTGGTCTTACAATAATAATAGTGAAATATTGTCAGAAACTTGAGTGATCACCATAGGTGTATTTGATGATCTTACAGACAGAAGTCATAAGGCTGGGATGTTACCAAGCTTGTGCCTTGAGGGGGGATATTCTCAATAGTCCTAGATAGATTATGCCTTGAGCTTCGGTTTAGGGCAGGGTGAGGCAGGGTGTGCCTCCTTGCGAGCTCTTTAAACTCCTCTTAACATCTTTTGTGTGTGTTCTCTGTGTGTGTATATGTGTGTGATGTGTGTGTGTGTGTGTGTGTGTGTGTGTGTGTGTGTGTATGTGTGTGTGTGATATGTGTGTATTCGTGTGCATGTGTTAATAATAGGTTATTTCAATACCCCACTTTCTCCAACAAAGAGATCATCTAGTAAAAATAAGCAGAAAACCATTAGAATTAATTGACAACATACTAGCATTGACAACAGATACTTGCTGAATTTTCCATTCAAGCAACAAAGAATATGCATTCTACTCATGGAAACATCTCTAAAATACACCACATCCTTGGATGAAAAATGAATCCTAACAAATTTAGAAATATTGAAATAACTAAGTGTAACCTATCTGATCACAATGCACAGCCAACAAATCTAGTAAGTACACAGACAATAGAGATTAAAGAACTGATCAAAGAAGAAACCAAGGAAGAAATGAAAGTTTCCTAGAATAAAGTGAGGTAATTGAAAGCAAAATACAACAAAATTTCTGGGACATTAAAGGCAGTCGCACAAGGGAAATATATCCTTTAAGTGACGCACTGAAAATCAGGAAGAGCTCAAACAAACTACTTAATGATGTGCGATTGGTTTGAATCATTAATAACAAACATCAAATCACCAATAATGTGTCAGTGTTGCATTAAGGAAAGAAATCAAAGCACTTCGCCTCAGTGTTTTTTAGCCAAAAGTCGGGTCCATTATGATTCTTCCATACCTGTCTCATCAATAACCTCCACTCTCCTCTAGTATCCTCTGTTTTCCCTTTCTCCCTCCCTCCCCCATCTGTGATAGTCTGGAAGGCTTCTTAAAAAAACCCCACTGTTGAGACTATTTGTTTCGGAGGCCTTTGATTTAATGAGGTCTTGAATCCAGCCTCTTATCCATTCTAGTTTTAGGCTTTCTCTTTGTATATACCCACATGGACCATTAAAGCCATTCCCAGACTACCAGGGATTGCCAGATGGCTCTTGAGAAATGCCTGTTTCAGTGTTTGCTTATCTCTCTGGATTGATCATTTCTCATTGATCTTTATCTCTAGGCATTCTTTTTGTTATCATGTCAACTCAGGTAAGTCTAAGAGATTTAAAGAATGCTTTATTGACATTTTGGGTGTTCAGTTCTAAGACTCTCCTGGCCCTCCCATTTCGGTTTCCATTAATTGCTCTGTAGTTTACCTGCATCGGTTTGTTGCATATACTGGTATATGTCTGCATCCTACAGCCAGCTATAAATTTCACATGACTACAGACTGGAATAACAGGATACAACATCCAAGAGTCAGAGCCAGTCTGTGCTGCAATTAGGTGTCAGCAGTTTGACAGACTTGGTAGTTGAAAATGACTCCTGGTATAGAACACCCCAAATGTCAATAAAGCATTCTTTAAATCTCTTAGATGGATATAAGTGGATGGATTCACTGATTCATGCAATTATGACATAAAAGGCCAACCCAACCACTTCTAAATCACTGATTTTAAAATACATCCCTAGCTTTGAAGTCAGTCATTCCTGGGTTGAAGTCCCAGATTCACCTATTATAATAATCAATGTAACTATTGACATGTTATATTCTCTGAATTTCAGTTTCCACACCTTTAAAATACTTCTCCTTGCCTCCACTCTCCAATCTCCAAAAGGTTAACACTAGACATATTTGGATACCCTCTTATCAAAGGAAATCAAAATTTGTCACCTGCTTATCTGAGGTTGTACATTTATGCAGGGCTTCTAAAACAATGCTCCTTGACTCACCAGATATAATTCTTCCTATCTGCTTTGCACTTTATTGGTGAAATTATTAAGGCCACTCCACGTAGTTAAAAGGGAGGTTTATTTTGTGGGGTAACTTACAAGTGAAGGAATAGGCTACAGGGTCTGGGAAAGGTGTGACGCAGTCCGGCGGTGTTCTCTGGAGAACTCTGCTCAGTCTACCTCCAGCATCCAGGAGCAACCAAGAGAGCCAGCGCATCCAGACCTTGGGTGTTCAGCGTCCTCTCTCAGCCCTGCCTTGTAGATGTGACCATTACTGAAGCCTCAATGGGGGTTGGAACTTCCAGGTCAAAGCTGGAATGGCTACCCACTACACTACTTGTTATTATTTGCTGTCAATACAATACTAGCTTCTAAGAAATCACAAGAAATAAGCATGGTTTTGGTCCACATTAAGCTTTAGTCTACACTGGAAGATGGACCTTAAACCAGCATCTGGCATCCAGGATATTCTAAGCAACTTGAACTCTGGTACAAATGAGACAGGTACTGTAAAAGAATGTATTTTGAGAAATAGAAAAGGACTAACAACAAGTGAATTTTGTCACTAACAAGATAAATGACATGTAGAAACCCATGGGATCACATAGGAGGAAAACGTAAGCCAGACATTGTACGACACAGGTTTCCTTTAAGAAATGTCTCAGAGAGGAATGTTTTAAATAAAGGGAGGATCCTGTGCAAAAGTCTGATAGGAAGGCATAGAGATCAGTCTATCAGAACAGAGAACATTCCAGTGTGATCATTGCTCAGGGCCAGACACAGAGATGAGTTGCACAGATACTAGGTCTTAAAGAGCTCTGTGAGAGCATTTAAGATGATGGGTTTTTTTTCTTTTCATTTTTGAGACTCTAATTTAATTACATTTCCCCCTTCCTTTTCCTCTTTCCAAACCCTCTCATATACCCCTTCTTATTCTCTAAAATTCATGGCCTCCTTTTTTCCTTAACTATTGTTACACACACACACACACACACACACACACACACACACTGCTGTTAGTGTTCTGAGAATTGAGGAAGGGCAGGGATCCTGCATTTTTTTTTTTTTTTTTTTTTTTTTTTTGGTTTTTCGAGACAGGGTTTCTCTGTGTAGCTTTGTGCCTTTCCTGGAACTCACTTTGGAGACCAGGCTGGCCTCGAACTCACAGAGATCCGCCTGGCTCTGCCTCCCGAGTGCTGGGATTAAAGGCGTGCGCCACCACCGCCCGGCGGGATCCTGCATTTTTAATGAACTCTCACAAGGTACCAATGTGCTGGCCCACAGATGCCACTTTGAGCACTGAGGTTTTGGTGTGCTCACTCTGGCTCTACTCCAAATACACTAAGCTGAGAGTCTGCTGTGACCCAATTCCCAGGTTATGCCTTAGTACATTAAATTTGAGACAAGTAGCTTTAAAAATAAATACCTAATTATATTTCTCTACCTTAAAGGGCTTTTAGGATCCCTGTTGTACTTAGAAAAATCCATCATCCTTTCAAAGAGCTTGTTGTGAGATGGTGTCTCCTAGTAATGTCAGAAGCTACACCCATAAAGTCTCACCATCATGACTACCTAAACATGAGCTGAACATGGAAAACAACAATAGACATGCTAAAGTGGGCAGGGGAAAGCCCAGGAGGCTCTAACCCCATACAAAGAACTAGAGACAACAAAAGGAATGCAGAGTGGGAGAAATAGTCTTCCCCAGGGAAGAGCACACCAATTTGCTATCTACTACCAAGTGGTCAGCCCTTAAACCATATGTATACAGTAACATTATACAGATCAAACAGATTCGAGTTTATGTATTTAGCAGGATAACCAGACTGTGTGCCATGCCCAGTAGACCCAATAAGGATGTAGAAGAACTCTAACCCCAGAAGATGGGTAACCCCAGTAAGGCACATGAATTGGAAATGAGTGCATTCAAGAGCTGGCCTTAGACAGACTGAGGACATGAGGACAAGGTCTGTAGAAGTAGGCACAAGACTACTGCTGACTGACAGACCAAGCTATTGGCCTGGACTCTAGGAAACCCCAAGACAAGACTGGGATTTGTGCTAGACAGTGGGATACTGAAGTGACTTTGGGCATGGAGTCTTCAGCGTCCTGTTTCACACCTTCATACTTTTGTTAGCTCACCTCCCTCTACTTTTCCTTTTCAAATCTTACCTTCTCATAGTTTCCTTTATATGTGCACATCACACCCTCCAACAAATTTAAATCTAGATTTCACATCTGAGAGAAAATGTGATGGTCTTTCTGTCTGACTCATTTTGCCCGGCATAGTAAGCTCCAGTTTCATCCATTTTATGTGAATGTCATCATTTCATTACTTATATGGGAATAAAATTGCACTTATCACAGTCTCTTCCTATATTCATCTATAATTCAACCTTGTAGCTGAAAGTTTTCCTGTGTCCCACCTGGCCTGTGGTCAGGACAATCTCTCTCACCTACCAGTCCCGCAGCCACAAGTAAACACACAGAGGCTTATATTGATTAAAACTGCTCAGCCATTAGCTCAGGCCTACCACTGACTAGCTCTTACATTTAAACTCAGCCCATTTTTGTTAATCTATATGTTGTCACGTTTTTTCTGGCTTTACCTGTGTGCCATTACATGCTGCTCCCTGGATGGTAGGCTGGTGTCTCCTCACTCAGCCTTCTCTTCCCAGAATTCTCTTTTTCTGCTTATCCCACCTATACTTCCTGCCTGGCTACTGACCAATCAGCGTTTTATTAATCCAGTGTACAAAAGCATTATCCCACAGCATTTCTCCTTTTCTGTTTAATTAAAAAGGAAAGTTTTAACTTTAACATAGTAAAATTGTATATAGCAAAATAATTATCAAGCAAGACTTACAGTTACAATATCTAATCTATTTATATTTGGCAAATTCAAAGAAAATATTCTATTTATCCTTTATTTGTGAGTCTAAGATCTCAAATCTACCTTATCTCTTATCATAACCAAGGCTGGCTTGATATCTTGATTGTTGTGACTAGTACAGCAACAGTCATGGATGTGCAGATGTCTCCATACTGTGTTGACTCAGAGTCCTTCAGGTGTACACCAGAAGTGGTAGTGCTGACTCCTATTGTAGCTCTATGTTTTTAACTTTCTTTTTATTCATTCTTTATGTCTTTCACATCATGCATCTCAGTGGCATTCATTCCCCATCCCTCTGTATCTACCTTCTGACCTTGCATCCCCTGCCCCTGATAAAATTTAAGAGAAAAAAAGAAAAAAAGGGGGGAAAAAAAAAACCTCATCATGGAAGCTGTAGCGTGACATAGTGAGTCATGCAGTAAACACTTTTGTCCATATATCTTTACTCGTAAGTGTTCATTGCAGAGTCATTGGTCTGGTCTGAGGCCTCTGGTTTCTGCTACACTATTGATGTTGGGCCTTCACTGAAACTCCTTTTGGTTATTCTGCTGTTGCCCTGTGTTGTGGAAATCCTGCAGCTTTGGGTCTGCAGGACCAGCCCCTTCATGTACTCCAGCAGATCGCAGATGGTGTGAATTTGGTTGTGGGCCAAGCCATAACCCTCATTCTGGGCTTGTGTAGTTACAGGGTTGGTCAGCCCACCAGCTCTCCCTTTTCCTCACCACCAGGGTGAGCTCTCTAGCATTGTCTTGGCAAGTTCACCCTTTGCAGGGATGAGCAAGGGGCGGGTCCAGTTTTCCTGCTTTCATGTGCTCAGGGTCAGATCTCCCACACTTACACCTTCAGAGCCAGCTCTACTGTGTTGCCCAGGTGTGGCATAGTGGGCCACTCTTCCAAGTGCTGCAGCAGATGAGGGCCAGGGTTAGCTCTCTCGCCTTCTGTCCTTATGGCCAGCTCTCCCACCTGACTCAGGCATTGATGGGCATCGAGGAAGGGATGACATTTCTCTCCAGCCCATGATACCACATGACAGGTGAGTAATGGGGACAGCTCTTCCATGCTCACAATATTGGGGATGGCTCACCCATTCCTCCATCAATGGGATCAGCTCTATTGGGCTGCCCACATGAGGTACAGGGCCTGTTCTTCTGAGTGTTGAAGCTGGTGTCAGGCAGGGGCAACTCTCTCATCCTTCTGACCTCAGGGCCAGCTCTCCCACCCACTACAGGTGATGATGGGTGGGGAGTGGCAGGGGGAGGGCATCTCTCCCCTATCCATGCTGCCACATGACAGGTGAGTAATGGGGACAGTTCTCCCATGCTCATAACTTTGGGGCTGACTCTCCCACACTTTTGCCAACAGGATTGGCTCTACTGTACTGCCCAGATAAGGTGCAGGGCCTGCTCTCCTGACTGTTGCAGCAGGCTGGAGAATCTCTCCTGCCCTTATGACCCTGGGGCCAGCTCTCTCACCTGTCTCAGGTGTTGATGGGCAGGAGGGGGAGGTTGTCTCTCCCCTGCCCATGCCACCACATGACAGATGGCTAATAAGGACAGCCCTCCCGTGCTCACAGCTAAGGGATGGCTCACCCACACCTCTGCCAACAGAATTGGCTCTACTCTGCTGCCCAGGCGTGGTTCAGAGCCCGTTCTCCTGAGTATTGCAGCTGGTGGTAGGCAGGGGCAGCTCTTCTGCCCTTCTGATCTTAGGGCCAGCTCTACTACCTGCCTCAAGCATTGATGGGTGTGGGGGTAGGGCATCTCTCCTCCACTCATGCCACCACATGACAGATGAGTAGTGAGGATAGGTATTTCATGCTAACAACTTCAGGGCTGGCTCACCCACATCTCTGGCAACAGGACTGGCTCTATTGTGCTATCCAGGTGAGGTGCAGGGTCAGTTCTCCTGAGTGTTGCAGCTGGTGGCAGGCAGAGGCAGCTTTCCCACCCTTGTGACCTCAGGGCCAGCTCTCCCACCTGCCTCAGACATTGATGGGCAGAGGTGGGGGGCATCTCTCCCCTGTCCATGCTTCCACATGACAGATGGTAGCTCTATTTTTTTTTTTTGTTTTTTTTTTGAGACAGGGTTTCTCTGTGTTGTTTTGGAGTCTGTCCTGGATCTTGCTTTGTAGACCAGGCTGGCCTCAAACTCACAGAGACCCACCTGGCTCTGCCTCCTGAGTGTTGGGATTAATGGCATACGCCACCACTGCCTGGTGGTAACTCTATTTTTAATTATTTGAGGAACCTCCATTCTGACCTCCACAATGGCTGCACCAGTTTACATTCTCATCAGCTAGTTAGGAGACTTGAAAATTGGCATGGTTAATGAAGAGAACTATGCCAACCCAGGGGGGCAGTGGCTGTGCAGGCTGAGGGGAGAGTATCTGGTAGCCCTGAAGGGGAAGCAATGGGTGGGTATTGAGGATTAAAGGCAGGGAGTTAATGCAGGAGTCCACACAGGCCCTGGGAAAGTCACAGTAAGGACATCAGCTCTTTCACAAGTGAGATGAAATGCCACGTGGTTGGGGAGGTGTTTGAACAGAGCTGTGAGACACCACAGCCTGGCCACTGAGTGAATACATGGATGAGGCGGGGCAAGGAGAACAAGGGACAGCCTTCCATGCAGCTGAGGTAGAACAGGCCACAGGGTGCAGTGGCTTGGAGTTGAGAAGAGTGAGGGGACAAGGAGTCTTCATCTACCTGCGTTCGGATGTTGGAATAGATGTGGAGGAGGAAGGAAAGAGGAGCCAAGGCTGGCCCGAGCACTTTTTCGATGTGAGCAACTTGAAATGTGGAGTTGTCCTTTTGATATGAAGGAGACTGAGGGGAGTAAAGGATCCTGTAGGCTTGTTTTAGCCTCTGCTGTGGATGTGTCACACTTGAGATACCTAAGGGACTTCTAATTGCAATTGCCAGGAAGCTGTTCAGCGGAGACTCAGTGTGACACCGGCGCCGTCAGAGTGAGGATGCTGTGATGTGATGTTGTACCTGGGCAGTGTCACCTGGGAAGACTCAACCTGGGTTAGAAATCACAGAAATGTGATAATCCTTAAAGGAGGCTGGGAAGGGGTGACCAGGGCACTGGGTGGGTCGGGGTCGGGATCCAGGAGCTGGAGGTGGGTGCTTCCCAAGAGGACAGTGATGATGCAGACAGATGACAGGGCCAATGGCCTTGAGAAAATTAGCACCCTGAGACCTGGGAAGAAGGTAGATATAGGTCAGATTCAGGGAAGGATGGAAGAAGGGAAAGCAGAAATTGTAGATGTTTGCTTTGGGGAGGAACAGAGAGAAGGAGCCATGACTGCAAGAGGATGTGTGGTCAAATGAGAGCAGATTTCAGAAATAAAAGAAGAAATAAAATATTTGTTTGTTGATGGGACTACTCCATTGGCGAGGGCACACTCATATGTGGGAGGTGAGAGACAATGGTAGACTACTGGAGAACACAGGGCCCAGGGAGGGGCAGGCCCAGCAAGGGGCCCTCGGCACTCCTGGGTCTTCCTTGGGAAAAGGGCAGAGGTGACGCAGTGAGTGTCTTCTACAGGAACTGTTGAAGGGCTCACTCCAGGGAGCAACGCTGAGTCCTTCTGGCCTTGGAATGAGAGTGAGTTGGATGAACTTAGAAACAGAAGCCAGACAGGGCAGTCACTAATAGCAGCTGGAGGAAATTCTTGGCCTCCAAATTATGCAGCTGTCCATCAACAGCTCAATTAAGGCAGCAGCAGTCCCTCAGCTGTGTTTGTTATTTCAGGGGGTTGGAGAGAAACCACAGTAAAACGAATGAGAATCTGTCAGCGAGTTGTTTTTAGATGTTCTCACAGCCCTCCTGAGGGGAGACTCTCAGCTGCTAGGAACCGGAACCGAGGGACCTTTCCGCTAACAACAGCCTCCCACAATTCTTAGCAGCTGGTGCCCTTTTAACCCCGAGGCATGAGTTTTTCCCTAATTTTCTTTTTCCTCTTGTTGTTGATTTTTGGCAGTCTTCTGGTTGCCAGCTTCATGCTCTGATTGGCCTATTAATAAAGGGTGGTAGCTGAGATTCTACCTGACCCCTGAGGAACTCTTCCTGGTTCTCTGGATCAGTCTCCAGCTGGTCTTGGCCATGCCTCTGATAGGCAGTGGGACACAGAAGAACTGATGTCCTTTTGGAGCAATAAGATAGAGTGAGTCGGGGGGAGATCAGTCACAGCAGAGGGAAGGGGTGTTGGCAGGATTCTTCACTTAGGGAACTTCATGAATTTCACTTGAGCTGGACTGGGAAGAAGACAAGAGGAGGCAATGCTAAGTCACTTTAAGTAATTTAGGCTTTATACTAAGGACCATGGGGAGCCACAGAGAGTTTAAGAAATTGAGTTACAGGCCAAACAAATCAAAGGATCTCAAATGATCTCTGTACCTGCCTGAGCCAGAGAGGGGCAGAGGGTCCCAGGGTGGGGCTGACATCAAACAGAGTAAATACTCTCGGCTCTGCTGCTGAACACAGTGTCCCGCAAATCCAGCTGCTCTCTGTTCTCATGCAGACCACTTGCTCACTCGAGTGTGTGTGCTGGCACAGTGCACCTTTCTATGCTAGGCTCTTCTTCTGTCCTCACTCAGCTGTGAAGTGGGCATAGCTTTCTTATTCTCTTGTGAACTAGAAATCACAGTTCTAGACTATGGGCCACTGAGAAGAAGCAGAAACGTGTGCTTTGCGTGCTGTGTCTGATTATTATTCTGTTGCTCTTTTGCTTGCTCGGTGACAGGTGGGAGAACTCAGTAGTGGAGAACACAAATTACACAACCCGACTTGCCTGGATTTGAATTCCAGCTCTCTAACATTGATCAAGTATTTAACTTTTCCATCCTCAATTTCCCCCATCCCTAAAATGGGGCTAATACTGGCAGCCTGTCATGGTTGCCAAGTACTTTGAATAGGGCTTGGCCACGTTGAGACTTAAAAGTCATAGCTGTTGTATATTAGTGACTAAGCATGTGGGGATGGCAAGGAAGGGAAGAAATGCTTCTTAGTGACAAGAAAAAGTCACTACAGACTCATTGAAATTTCCTCCCAGTTGGGATACAAACGGGCAGTGATGAGGCCACACGCTGCTTTAATGCAGATGCTGCAAAATAAGTCCTAATCCAACTGCTGCGGGTTATCTCATGCAGTGCCTTGTGGCTTTTTTTTTTTTGTGATGTGAACGATGCTGTGGGGAGCACAGGAAGTGGGGGGAGGATGATCATCCTTCCTGAGTACCTTCAGAGGTGCAGTCTTGTACACTGATGACTGCTGGACCACCTCTGGGCATCTGCCACTTTGCTTAGCTATTGACTGGTCTAGGGTCATATCCTCATCCTTTACGGTTCATTCTCTGACTTATTTGGGGAGTTGCACAGGTCCTGAGAGGACAGAGCTACAGCTTGCCTGGGTGCCCAGGATGGGGAAGTGAGGCTAGACAGACTCCAGGGTGGAAACGGTGTATGGAAGTGCACAAGGGGATTGTGTATATATTGATGTTTTTAAGAGAAAGGGACACATGCTGACTCAGTCCCTTAGGTTAGCTACCATGGAAAATACATGACTTGGAGGCTAGAGGGGAGAAAGACTAGAGAAGTCACTGGCATGGTAAGTCAGCCAAGGGCAGCAGTGTTCCCTTCTGGGGTTTTGAGGCTCTGTGACTAAAGACCACAAAGCCACTCAATTACCCTTGGGGGTGCGGCAGAAGAATTTGAAAAAAAAAATGATATAAAATACTAACAAGATCTTGCTTTATACATGAAATTAATGCGCTTCTACCAAGTATAAAAAAATCCACCAGGAATCATAATTTCAAAGCTGTCAAGCAGATGGAGTTACAAACGGTATTTATGTCTATGCCATATGGCAGCCTGGGGCTAGCCATAGGCCGAACTTCTTGCTATTGTTTGCCAGGATTAACTTTGAACTGTTTAAGGTTTACATGGTCAGAGCTCCAAGAGTGTATTTTGCACAGTGATTGTCCCAAATCATTGTGGTCCTAATGTAATGGATGGGAAAGAGGCTCAGGGCAGCTTGTATCACTGACCCAGGCACAAGCTGTTAGCCGGCGAGCAAGAGCCAAAGCCAAACTGTGGCACCAGGGCTTTTCAAGAGCATCCGACAGCAGGGTTTCTCAACCTGGAGACCAGGGCCATTGGAGATAGCCTTTGCTGCTGTAGCTGTTCTGAGCACTGTGGAATAGGCTGAAACAGGGCTTTTTCTGTGCCCGTTAGATTCCGCAGCAACTCTCCCTGCTTCCTGACAGGACTCAAGAGATGTAAAACATCTGAGGAACTTGTCTCCAGGGAACTCGGTGCCTCTTGTTTAGTATCAGGGGCTATCGTGCATGTGTGACTCACCGTTTTGCCTGCTTTGGTGAGCGAGAGACATGAAATCGACTGATGAGCTGTGGGAGCATGGAGTTCCTGTGATGTCAGGGATTCAGATCAATTTTAACTCTGTTTTGTTAAATAAGAAAGAACTCTATAGCCCAAAGCAGCTGTCACTCTGTCACAAAGGTTTGGAAAGGGCTGAAGAGGGGGCCCATGTAAATGATTGCAGGATGGTGCTTACACTGGAGCTTTTGGCTCATGCAATCCCCCGCAGTGGACATCTGTGACTATGTATCCCCCTTTCAGGCTGACTAAACCTGTTGTTAACTGTGAAGCCTAGAATACCTGGTGGAAATGGATGCAAAAGTATAAAGGCTTGGGAGAAAATAGCAGGATAGTTTCCTTTCCCTGATTGAAATTGTGAAGTAAGTGACCAGAGCCATTGAGAGGGGCAGGGCCTCTGCAGGGGCGGTGCAGGAGGGTCTAATAAACACTTCTAACAGGGAGGATGTGGAGTACCACCACTGAAGAATCATCACCCCTACAGTCTGCTCTCTTCACTGAGCTCAGCATTTCCTGACTGGATACTCACTGCCATCCAGCTTTGGCTCCCCTGGTTGATGAAGACCCTGCAGCTCGATGGGCCAGGACTGAGATGCATTCGGGATCAGCTACTTTCCATTCTTCTGGCCTTGGAAGGCAACATTAAGTTTCAAACATCAGCTAGGCCTTACCAGGATACATGCTGCTATATTTGGCTAAATCACTCTGGGTGTGTGTGTGTGTGTGCGCGCGTGTGTGAGTATCGACTGTTGATCTGTTTTGGCAATGTTTGTTAGTCTGTGGAATTGTGTTAGACTGACTTTGGGAGTGGACAGGCCCAGTGTGTGGAGGGGAGGAGGGATAAAGCAAATGAAATAAAACAAAATGTAAGATAAAATGAGCGCTGTTGCAAGCCCTTTCTTCTGGGGGAAACGATATCACTGTGCCTTGAGGAGCACAGTCAGAGGACTCCCAACAAAGCTACCACGTGCCCCATACAGGTGCCTCAGTGCAGGTCAGAAGGTCTTCAAATTGCAATTTTTAAACATAAAACACAAATTTCTGAGCACTTACCACCTAGGGGACTGGATGCTTCCAGCATCATGTACTTAAGGACATCTACACTGTCCATTTTCATTACTAGAACACAGGATCTGAGGTAGAGTTACTTTATAAAGAAGCAGGTTTGTTTTGGCTCATACTTCCGGAGATGCAAGGGTGAGGGTCAAATCGATGATGCTTCTCTTGCTGACAGACCTCCCAGGTAACAGTGTTACAGGCTCTTACACAGCAAAGAGCAGGGAGCATGTGAATCTTCTGTTCTCACCCACTCCTTTTACAAAGCCACTAGAATTCAATCACAAGGACACCACCCTGATGACTTTATTTAATCCTAACTTCATCCCAAGGGTTCACCTCTAAATAGTCTCATCCAATCACATTTCCTTCTTTTCAACACCTCCAAAGGGAACTAAATTTTCAACACCTGAAACCTTGGAGATACATTCACTAGCATCTAGACCACAGCAATGTGTGTCTTTCCAGCTAGGCAGGATCAAAAGTCCAGACAATGGCCCACCTGTGTCAATCCTATACGTCATCGGAGTGGGGGGGGGGTGTAGTGCGGGGACTACGCTACTCTGGCAGGTGCAGGAGCCAGCGAGTCACACATTGTGGCAGGGAAGGCATGTAACCACCAGGTGGCGCTGTTGATG
Organism: Peromyscus californicus insignis; assembly: GCF_007827085.1. Taxonomy (NCBI): domain Eukaryota; kingdom Metazoa; phylum Chordata; class Mammalia; order Rodentia; family Cricetidae; genus Peromyscus; species Peromyscus californicus. The sequence goes on along the minus strand of NW_026294584.1, from coordinate 74,284,328 downwards.
CAGGAAAGCCGGCATCTGATCTCAAAGTTGCAGCAGGAGGACTTCGGCAAAGGGACTGACTGGGCACTGCCTTAGGAATTTGAAGCCAGTGCTGACGTCAAAGCTTCCCCAAACTGGGCACCCACTCTACTCTACTGATTCCATTTGAGTATCTCTTTTCTTAGCCTTCCCCAAAAGTTTAACCCCTCCTTCCAAATCTATGAGGTTTTCCTTAAAACGTTTCCATTCTGAAGCCAGACCCCAGAACAAACAACACAACGCATAATTTAAGCTTAAGTTAAATTTAAGTTTAAACACGCTTTATTTGACATTGTCTCTGAATTATTCACTGTTGACTAACAGCGGGTTGCCTACATTTCTTATACGCAAATTACATGCCCACTGTGAAGACAGACTTTTCCCAGCTTGTGACAGATGTGCAGTGTACTAAACTGGACTGAAGGTAAATATCGTCCATCCCTCCAGCACATGCCCTCTGGGGCAGAACTCTGTATCCTGTGAGTGTCTGCTGAGCTGGTCATTCCTCATAATATACCATAATGAACTTATTTTAAAACAATTCTTTTGTGAATTACAATATTACCTTTTCTTCAAGAGGGAGGTAAAGTTTCTGACTGAGGTGGATATGCTTGTTGTTTTTGTGTAAAGAATTAGCTCCCGGCTGCAGTCTATGATACCAGGGGACATGGAACATCTTTAACATTTCTCAGAACTGACTGATATGTTGGCTTTATAATTGTTGATGCTGATGTTAACGCAAAAACATGTCTCACCTCAAAGGGAGTAAGAGGCAGTTTCTTCTGGAGACACATTTGAGTGTCTGGCCTGGAGACAAGAAGCCAGATTACTCCAGGTTCTGTGTTTCCCTATAGAAGCAGTTTCATGAAGTTGTATAATTGCAGACTTAAAAAAGTTGTAAATTAAGCATTTAAAAATCACATTGATGGGACCATCAGAGAGGGAGGTTACAGACAGGCAGATTGGCCTCAGAGGCTATCTGATGGTGGTTTTTAGTCTTTTGGTTAGCAGATAATAGGATTTTATTAAGTTAACACATTTCAAAGGTTGTAATCTATTTATCAGATGTTAGGTCTGACATAGAACTGGCAAGGAATGACTTTGTAGGGGGCCAAAGATAGCCCGAGAGAAATTGTAATTCGGCTCCAGACCTGCTGCGTTCCAAATTCTCCATAGTCACTGAGGTTGTAATCAGCCTTTGTTAACCCCATTTCTTTTCCAGAATCCTCCACCAGTTGTCACAAATATATTGTATGAAATCACAAGTCTGTTTAGGATCATTTTAGAAATTGTTTGAAATTTTGTCCTAATCCTGAGTCAAATTCACTTAATATTTTTTTTTTTTTTTTTTTTTTTTTTTTTTTGGTTTTTTCGAGACAGGGTTTCTCTGTGTAGCTTTGCGCCTTTTCCTGGAACTCACTTGGTAGCCCAGGCTGGCCTCGAACTCACAGAGATCCGCCTGGCTCTGCCTCCCGAGTGCTGGGATTAAAGGCGTGCGCCACCACCGCCCGGCTCAAATTCACTTAATATTTTTTTTTTTAGATGAAACTTAAGCCAGTATCTCAAATTGCATTCTAAAAAAAAAGCCCAAACTTCCTAATTCTGTGTAACCCAATATATACTAATTAGATACATGCTGAGGAATAACAGAAGGAAAAAGTAATTAAAGTATTTGTTTTCTACAATTAAACCATTATACTACTATAAGACAGAAAGGTTTGTATGGACAGTGAGAACACTGCAGTTCATAACTTCTAATAAGTCTCAACTCTGAGCTGAGGCGTTCAAGGCAGCGTTGCTGGTGTTTGCGTGGTGCAAGGTGTGTGCAGTGCATATGTGTGTGTGTTCAGAGCCAAGGCTGTAGTGAATGACACAACACAACACAACATGCGTAAGCACTGCCAGAAATACCCAGGATGTGTAAGGAGTTTGGTTTTGAATTAGTGTTTGGTTTGTGCACAACAGCCAAATTATTCTTGATCCTACAATCAGTTATGTGACCCATATGGGGCCATGGCTCAGAGTTTAAGAATTTGCTGTCCGTCTAATCATGAATAAACACACTGAGGACAAGCCCAAGGGAGTGTGGATGAAGGATACTAGTGGGTAGTGGCCACCTAGAGCTTGAAACACAGGGAGAAGTGGACTGGAGGTGAAGTTGGAGTGGAGGAGAGGTGTTGGAAGGTGGTATGATGTTTTAAGGAGTGAATACCAAGATCCTGGTCAAAAGTCCTCTCAGCTAGTGAGTTGCTATGGCACATACACAGAACACAGACCAGCCCTCCCTGGCACAAGCTTTTTGTGTTGAGGCTGAGGGTGGCTTAGCTGTCTCAGAACTGAGATGGTCTCTACAGAGTCCTCCTTACTAATGGCAGGTACAGTGCTCATGTGTGTAGACTTGAATTTCACACTTGGGACTCCCTATACTCAACAGATTATAACTTTCCTCTCAATGGACTCTAAACCAAATGGTTTAGAGCCTTAATTATACATGGAAATCACCTTTACCTTCCTTAGTCATATGCTCACTACTAAGCAAGTCACAGGATGCCTATGGTGAAGTGGGATGCGATTATACAGGGCATGGCCACCAGGGGCAGCGGTTCATCTCAGAAACCCATCTATTACAGGACAGTTCTGTTTGTGAGAGGCCTCACTATGTAATGTAGTACAGACTGGACTGGGATTCAGATCCTCTTGCCTCAGGCTTGCGAGAGGTGGGATGAAAGGTGTGTGTGGTCCCACTTCTTGATTTTTTTTTGTGTGTGTTTTTGTTTTTTTGTTTTTTTTTGTTTTGTTTTGTTTTGTTTTGTTTTTTTGAGACGGGGGTTTCTCACCAGGCTGGCCTTGAACTCACAGAAATCCGCTTGCTTCTCCTTCCCAAGTGCTGGAATTAAAGGCATGCACCATGCCCTCTTGATTCTTTATTATTCTAGTGATATAGAAGCTGCAAGATCCATAGCAGAGACTGGCCACTAGGCTTCTACCCTTTCTTAGTTTCTCAGAAAAGTCGGTATTAACACACTTCCCGGGTGTTGGCTGCACTGTCTCAGCCAGTGCATCCTTAGCTGTTCTTGTTTGCCTCTGCGGCCTGACCAGAGTATACCTGGGTGGAGTGTTGAGAAGAAGGGGGAGGATTTCTGATTACTATTTTTTCTTTTGTTTTAAGATTTATCTTATTTTAAGTAATGTGTGTGTGTGTGTGTGTGTGTGTGTGTGTGTGTGTGTGTGTGCGTGTGTGTGCGAGCATACGTGTGTCTCTGTGTGTTTGTGTGTGGGTTTGTGCATATGAGTTCAGGTGTCAACAGAGCTGGAGGCTTTGGATCCTCTGGAATTGGAGTTGCAGGCAATTGTCATCCGCTTGACCTGGGTGCTGGGAACCTGTCTTAGGGTTTCCATTGCTAGGCTATAACACCAAGACCAAAAACAACTTGGGGAAGAAGGGACTTATTTCAGTTTGCAACTCTCGGGTCACACTCCATCACTGAGTGAACACAGGGCAGGAACCTGGCGGCGGGAACTGAAGCAGATGCTGTGATGGAGGAACACTGCTCACTGGCTTGCTCCCCCTGGCTTGCTTGTCCTGCTTTCTCCTGGCATTCAGGATCACCAGCCTCGGGGTGGCACTGCCTCGGTGGGTTGGACCATCCCACGTCAATCGTCAGATTAAAAAAGAATGCACTACAGACACGATGACAGGCCAACCTGATGGAGGCATTTTCTCAACGGAGGTTGCTCTTCCCAGGTGACTCTAGCTCGTGTCAAGTTGACAAAAAACTAAGCGGGGCAGAGCCAAACTGGTCCTCGGCAGGAGAGTGAGATCTCTTAATTGCTGATCCATTTTCACAGCCCTGACTTCTGATTTACTAAAAACAACTTTATTTAAGTATAAAGGCATTTTTGCTCATCTTTAGAGCACATGTTAGTGAGGTTAGTATATTTATACATTTACACGGTCACCACAATCTAGTTTTAGAATAATTAGATCATGATGAAGTTTCTTTGCGACTGTCCACATCTAATCTCTGTCCCTATCCCCGGTCCCAAATAACTAACTAGCAATCAGCTTTCCGACTATATAGTTTGGACTTTTCTGGAAAATTTTTAAATAAGTGGAATTTCACAATATGTAGTCTTTAGCATCTAGCTTTTTTTTTTTTAACCAAGTGTTATGTTGCATAGTATTCCATTCAGGACTAGTTACATAATTTGTAGGACCAATTCAAATAGAAGGTACCCTAAAAGCATAGTGTCTGTGTTGCCCCGTCTTCTGCAGTCTGTTTCTCAGTCTATCATGGTGCTCACTGCTATTTAATCCGGCCTTACTTTCAGGCATGGTGATACTTGTGGATTGATTGTACTCCTAACAGGCATGGAGCGCTCCAGAACTCACCAAGCACGCATGGCCTATCACTGGGCCAACATGCTGTGGCTTGGTTGGGGCAAAATCAGTCAATCCAAGCATTTCTTGTTTATCTAAGGTATTTTCTCAGCCTGTTATGGGTAGCACTTCCAAAAAAATGGAGCATCTATGATGGGATGTTCTAACAATCTAGATCTGACATTTGCTTATTTGCACCAGTTCAAGGTTAAATTTATTAAGGAAGTCAAGATGGTGATCACAGGAAATCAAGACCTAGGTGTGGGCATTCTTCTGGGTAAGTGGGTGGATGTGACTTCACTGGTTACCTGTTAAAGAAACTGGTCCTAATTCTGAATATTCCACCATTTTTATTGTCTATCCCATGACAAGCATGTAGGCTCTGGTTTGGGGGGCCGTTGCCCACGTTGTTTGAGAGTCTTTGCCTGGACACTCATCTTTTTGGGGTACTCAGGACGTACCTGGGTCACACTGCAGGTGTGTGCTGAAGCTGTTGAGAAAATGCTGAACTGGCTGTGCCATTTTCCGTGTCCGCTAACAATTTGTGAGGCTCCCTTCACACTTGCCCAACACTAGTTTCTTTCATTCTGATTACAGCTGTTTTGTTAGTGGTGTGGTGGCGGTGTCTGGCTGTGGTTTTGACTTAGGTGTTCTTACTGATCATGATACCAAGTATCTTTTCATGCATTTATTTGCTTTCCCTATAGTTTCTGTCATGTACTGTCTATTTAAGTCTTTTGCCCATGATTTTGAAATTGGATTTACCCAATTTGTCTTATCACTGAGTTACTGGCTTTTTTTTTTTCCTTTCCAGGGTACTCTTGCCATATAATATCCACAAAGGTCTTTTCCCAGGACAGGATCTATCTTTTCATTTTCTGAATGGTGGTTTTTGAAGAGCTAAAGTTTTAAATTTTAATGAAGCCTGGTTTGTTGGTTATTTTCTATGATTTATGCTTTGGATGACATTAGATTATCTCTTATTACTGTCCTTGGGCTAGAAACTGGAACCACGGTGACAGTTAGCACTGCATGTCTGATTAGGGCACCAGGGGAAGTTTCTTTCTCGTGTGTATAATCTATTTTTAGTAATTCTTTGAGAATTTCATACATGCATACAATATATTTTGATTGTATTTATTCCCACGCCTCCTCCCTACTCATCCTAGAGCTACCCCTTACCTTCACACCTTTTTAAATTTATGTCCCATTTTCTTTTAATAATCCACTGAGTTCAGTGTATTCTTCCCATATGCTCATGAGTATGTAGTAGCATAGTTGTGACTAGTGTAGCATAGTCGACCTACCAGGGCTCACACCTTTAAAAAAAAACTAACTCGCCTTGTCCCAGCAGCTGTCTACTGTCCATAGCTCCTCAGCCAGGGGTGGAGGATTGTGAACCAGTTTCCCCACCATGCTGGAATGGTGACAGACTTAATCGTGTACAGGCAACCATAGCTGCTATGGGTTCATGAGTGCGACACACCTTTCATGTCTAGAAGACACGGTTTCACCTGGTCCTGAGTTGGAAACATGGCACACTGGAGGAGCATGGGTCTTAACCCTTGTTGTTGGATGGCTTTTGGGCATTCCAGATGACCGGGTAAACCAATATTAGAAGAGAGGGTTGTTTAAAAATACATATGTGTGTGCACATATATGACAAATATATGACATAGAAGTAGAAAGGGAACTATTTGGGAGAAGGAAGAGAACTCAAGAGAGGCAGAGAGAACAAGAGAGGGTAATTGGGGAAATAAAGACAAATATTCCAGTGTTTTTCTCATATTTAAATTCTATCTGTCTGTCTGTCTGTCTATCTGTCTGTCTGTCATCTACCTTTCCAGCCAGGTGTGGTTGCTCACATCTGTAATCTCAGAACTCAGGATTTCAGTGGGAGGATCAAGAGTTTAAGACTGGCTTGGACCACTAGTGAATCTGAGGCCAGTTTGACTGACATAATGAATTTGATGCCATCCTGGAACACATGAGTCTCTCTGTGGTGGTTTGAATGAGAATGGTCCCCCCATAGACTCACATATTTGAACACTTGGTTCCCAGTTGCTGGAATTGTTTGGGAAGAATTAGGAGGTGTGGTTTTGTTGGAGGAGATATGGCCTTTTTGAAGGAAGTGTGTCACTGGGGGTGTGCTTTGAGGTTTCAAAAGAACCCTGCCATTCCCAGTTAGCTCTCTTTCTCTGCCTCAATGTTGCCGATCAAGATGTGAGCTCTCAGCTGTTCCTTCACTCCACCATGATAGACTCTGACCCTCTGAAACCATAATCCCAATTAGATGCTATCTTTTATAAGGTGCCTTAGCCATGGTGTTTTACAGAAATAGAAATCTAAGACAGATCTTGTTTCAAAAAAGAAAAACACAACAGAAGTTGGATTGGATGCTTTGACGTGCCAGTATGTTTGACAAGCTCAAGGATTCACATGATGCCGAAGCAAAATGAGTAAGGATGAGTGAGTCAGGGGCTGACATCAGAAGGAGACAGCATTGTCACATTCTTTAGTTCTTGAACAGAATGGACAAGAGCAAATTTGGCTCAACAATATCTACATTTTAAAATGATTTTAGCTGAGATAAAATTACACTACTTTTCCCCTCCCTTTCTTTCTTCCAATCCCTCCCAGTTCCCTCCCTCAGTTCCTACCCCTTTCAAGTTGATAGGCTCTTTTTCATTATTATTGTTACATATATATGCACAGATGACTCTGCATTGGTCAACCCATGAGAGAGGTTTTCATCATGGCATCTTCATACATGTGCATCATTATACTTTGATACCTTAATATTACCCCCTCTCCCATAATTCTCCCTTTTTCCAACTGACTCCTCGTCTCCCTCATATACTCCCAACTTCTGCTTTTTTATTACAAGTATTCTGTTACACTCTGATTTATTTGTGCTGTGTATTTGAAAGATAAAAGTATAAAGAAAAATATCTCTCAAAAATCTACCATTTAAAATAACTATTATGAACATTTTGAGTTGCTGGCCTCCTGAGACTTTATTTCATACATATATGAGCATAAATATCATGCTTTACAAGTTTTAAATACATGGGATTGGGGATTTAGCCTAGCAAGCACAAGGTCCTGGGTTTGCTCCTCAGCTTAAAAAAAAAAAAAAAAGAAAAAGAAAAAAAAAGGGGGACAAAATTAAATTACAAAAAAAGACCACAAGGTAACACATTTCAACTATATATTGCAAAACTGAAATTACACTGTACATATATCACTTCACAGACTGCCATTTTAAAGTAATAATCACTTTCTAAAATCATTAACTTTCTTAGAAGACATAAGTTTTAGGGTTATACTTTAATTTCCTTTATATGATCATGGTATACTTTATTTAATGTCCTAGTGCTCAGGTAAAAATTATTTTTTATTAGACATCTGTAAAATGTTACTAGGATAACATTTTAAAGGTACATATGATACACTCAGTTATCAAAAATGTGCTAATCTTTGTTTCGCAAATTACAATTGAATTCATTCTTTCTTAGTAATTATAGGTTGCCACTGGAAGTGGGTTAGCTCTACTGAAAGAGATTTGATTAAAGCATGAAATTAAATAAATTTGTCTTGTTCCTTGTGAGAACTTTCTTTTTATATGAACATTAGCTAGAGGCTATTTGTACTTTTACATTTAGTGTGTGTACACATGGTGTTTGTCTATGATTAAAAAATGTAAGATTCCCATACCTTGCTTTTATTTCAGAAATGACAGGATCTGAGATTTTTTTCCCCCCAATATTTTCCAACGACCCCAGTCTATGAAACAAATTCTAAAAGACTGACCCTTTCTCTTGATTGAACTGTGGAGCAAACAGAAAATGTTAACAAGTTCACAGTGGCTAAAACTGTAGGTCCCAGAGGCTCCCACGCTGCCACGGCTCTCTAGCACTTGTTAAGAGCCTACTGCACACCAGGCTCTTTTTTAATAAAATTGTTTTAATTCCCACTCTAGCCCCGCAATTTAGGCACAATTTCTTCCATTTCACAGCAACAGAAAAGGCTGAATCAATTCTCCAGGGCACATGGCACCTAAGTGTAACTGCCAAGCATATGGGTTTTTCATTATACAACACTGTTTTCTGATGACCAAGACTGCTACTCAAGTAGTTTTGAAGCTTTTTAAATGGGCCTTCAGTGGCAAAGAACATGTACACTTAGACCTGGTGTGACGATCGAGTGCCCAGCCTCGTTCCGTGGTGGCTGTGAGTTGTGTTCACTGTTTTGTAGTTGCATACTTATATTATGGATAGCACATTTCCTCATGGCGAATAGAAAACGCACATTTACAAAGAACTTCCCTGGAAGTGCTAGGACATGGCTTATATAAACCTCCAGATCTGGTCACGTCCTACAGACAAAGCTAAAGTTTGCAGCTGGATATTGTAATAACAGTCTAATGGGGACAAAAATGTGAAAATACTCAAAAATTAATAATTGAAAATTATGATTCTGTTATTATTTTTCATCGTTACTTCTTTAACTTTATGCTTGACTCCAATTCAAGTGTGTGTGTGTGTGCTCACATGTGCTTGTGTATGTGTTATGTATGTGCATGCATGTGGACACTGGAGGACACCTTGCGTACTGTTCCTCAGGCATATCACTATTTTCTTTTCTTTTTATTGGCAGGGCAGCTCACTAGCCTGGAGTTGGCTGGATAGCTGGGAAGCCCCATGGATCTGTCAATCTCCGTGGCCTAGTGCTGGGATTACAGTGCACACAGCTTTGAAAATGTGGGTTCTGGGGATCAGACCAGGTGCTGGCACTGCTTCCTTAGCTCTGACCTTGACTTACCTTCAGATATGTCTGTGCTTGGAGGAGCCTGAGAGCTCTGGGTGCCGTGGTCCTAAGGAGGAAAGCGTGTACAAGAGTGAGCCTTGTTTTTATCCCCTTTCAGCCTTGATGTTTAGGTTTCACTACTTTGTGGCCCTGTAGCTCTGTGCTTTACCAGTGAGTAGCACTGGATCCATATCTTGGCCAGCTCTGGAGTTTGAAGCCATGCAGTCTGTGTGGCATAATGTGTGGCAATCTATTCTGCACTAGTAATGCTCTGAGTTTCAGGTGACCTTGTCCAATCCCAGACTGAAATCCACTCCCTCTTTTTCACCAATCTCTCATTTTCCTGGGAGCACTATGCAATATTGATTGTATCTAAAAAACAAACAAAACAAAAACAAAAGCAACAACAACAGCAAACCTGATAGGATCATATTGCCCCAATTCTACTGCTTCTCAGTGGTTCAGGCTCCATCATCTCTCCTCTATGCCTTCTAACTGGCTTCCAATCATCTCTCCTCTACGGCTCTTCACTGGCTTCCAATCATCTTTCCTCTATGGCTCCTAACTGGCTTCCAGTCATCTCTCCTCTATGCCTCCTAGCTGGCTTCCAATCTCCCAAGCCAGTTTCCTCATGGCAGCCCTGGGGAACTGAGGCAAACATGAAACCAATTCCCTACTCATACTCCTTGATCTGCCTTGCTACCCTCCCAATTGCTCTATTCTGTCCTCTGTGTCACTGCTCATGGTGTGTGATTGCATGTCTCTTGCATCCTTAACTTCATGTGTGTGAATTTCATGCAGGCAGGGGCAGGCCTGTTCTGCAGTACTCCGTTAAGACCTGCTCTCACATCAGTTAGGAACCACGTCTCGAAGGCTTGTGTCAGATGACTATGCAGCCTCTGTTGTGTGCTTCAGACTGGATCTTCCATGATCGCTGAGGGCACCTGTGTTTGTAAGGAAGACTGCTTTGTTACTTTCCTTTGAAATACTAGCTGGTAAGTGAGTTCATGCTCGTCTTGAGTTTGAGGGACAGTTGCCTTAGAATGTATGGTCTTGCCTGTGTTAGAGGAATGAAGGACAGTGAGGGTAAGAACTCTTCAGCTGAGGAATGGAAGTACCTACCCCTTGTCTCTGCCCCCAATGAGGAGGCAGGGAAGAAAGGAGGAGGTAAATGTTTAGCACAGGGACCTCCTTCCAGGGCACTGTTGTCCTTTCTTAGGTAGTTTAGTTGGAAAACCCCCATATTCAGCAGAAGTGATTTCTGGTTCTCTGGTTTTAGTTTCTGTCCTATCCCTATTATTTCTAGGTAACCCTGAGTACTTCTGTTGTGGGAACAAAACAAGACTGGAGATCAATCCTGTCCCCATGCCCTGCTTCTGACCTTGTCCCTAGATCTGAAGTTCAGAGTAGAGTGACTCATGACCTGGCAAGCTTCTCACACAACTGTAGATTATTTAACTCAGTTTATCAAAGGTAGTGGCAAGGAGTTAGACATCCACACGCGTCTGAAAAAGGAACCAGACAGTTGTATTGAGGCCATGTCCTTGGAGCCTTGCTCATCTATTAACTAGTAATCTAACCTTGTGGTGATCCCAATTAATTGGATGTTTTTCCCAGTTCCCTTTAGATAATCTGAACCCGGCACCATGAGCCCACGAGCAATTTTAAATCTAGCACAGGAAAGGGCCTCTGTTCTTCCTTCTTTGAGTCTTGTAGTTCACAGCCAAGGCAGGAATCTATCCTTACAGTGAAGCAAGGCCTTGAAGCCAGAGTGATCTGGGGACAAGCTTGTCTCAGCCACTCATTAGGTGGAACATGGGACAGTTCACTTGCTCTCTGAGTCACAATTCATCAGCAACTCATTAGGGTGTCGATGTATGAGAGAGAGAGCGAGAGAGAGAGCGAGAGAGAGAGAGAGAGAGAGAGAGAGAGAGAGAGAGAGAGAGAGAATTTTATGAAGAGTCAATAAATTATAAAGGTATTTGACAGAGCCTAACAGAGAAAGGATGCCCACGTGATGACTTTCCTGTAGTCTTTCCTATCAGGGAAAGGAGGCCAAGCCTGGCTTCTGAATCCCTACGGTTGTTCCTGGAGATTTATTACCCTCTTGATTTAGAGGCAATTTTGTCAAGTTCTAATAGTGTCAGCTCTTCCATGTTCCTGTGGGAAGACAAAGGCCGGTTATGGAAGTTGATTTGAGATAATGAGCTGGAGCAAGGCTCTGAACTGAAACTTTTTCTAATCTATTCCCAGTTCATCTTTACCAGCTTTGGGCAAAGAGGGTGAGATGAGTTCAAATAATTAGACTCTCCCAACCATCCTACTTTCTCCAGTAGGTTTAATCAAGTTTTCTCCTGAGCCTTTTAACAACAAAGGAGAAAAGGAAGAAAGCCTGGAAAGAGATAACCTTATTTTTCCCAGGCTAAAAAAGTATGATGAATTGTTTTCTTTTTCTTATTAATTTTCCAAGTTTTCTTTCTAAAAGTTAACATTAATACATTCATATGATATGTTTGCATCAAATCACCTCCATTCTCTCCGATTCCTCACCTGTCCCCCACCACCTTCTCCTCCCAGCTTCCTGTGTGTCCCCCTCATTCACACGTGTGTGTTGTAGAATATTATTTGAAGGTGTGCTACTTTTGTTTATGTTGCGTTTGTTTAGCTCTGTGAAGCTGTGATACTTTGCCTGTCTAAAACACCTGAAGGTCTAATAAAGAGCTGAACGGCCAATGGCGAGGCAGGAGAAGGGATGGGCTGGGCTGTCAGGCGGAGAGAATATACAGAAGGAGAAATCGGGGAGAGGAGAGATCTAGGAGCGAGAGAAGGAGGAGGACATTGGGGCCAGCCACCCAGCTACACAGCAAGCCACGGAGTAAGAAAGAAAGGTGTGCAAAAATAGAGAAAGGTAAAAGCCCAGAGGCAAAAGGTAGCTGGGATATTTTAGGTAAAGAAAAGCTGGCAAGAAACAAGTTAAGCTAAGGCCAGCATTTATAACTAATAATAAGCCTCTGTGTGTGATTTATTTGGGAGCTGGGTGTTGGGCCTCCCAAAAGAGCAAAAATAAACAACAACGTGTGTTCTCTCTTTAGATACCCATTGGGTTCACTTAGTACTGCTTGTATGTATGTGGGTATAGGACCACCTGCTGGAGCATGGATAGCCTCTCAGGGCCTGTATCCTTGCAGAAGACTGACTCTTCCTCTTCCAGCAGCCATAGGTTGCCAATAGTTCCTCAGATATGCATGGGACTTCATAACTGCTGGGATTTTGGCTGGATCGATCTGTGTTGGTCTCATGCATGCAATCCCAGCTACTGTAAGTTCATGTGCGCAAGTGTGCTGTCATGTCTGGCAAGTACTACTTTGCTGCAGATATCTATTCCTTCTGGCTCTCACAATCTTCTGACTCCTCCTCCATGATGATCCCTGAGCTGTGTGTGTGTGTGTGTGTGTGTGTGTGTGTGTGTGTGTGTGTGTGTGTGTGTGTGTGTGATATAGCTGTCCTATTTAGAGCTGAGCACTCCAAGTCTCTTATTTTCTACATGTTGTCTGGTTGTGTGTCTCTGTGTTAATTACCATCTACTGTAAAAAGAATCTTCTCTGATGAGGGCTGAGAGATGCACTAATCTCTAGCATAATGATAAGACCTGGCCAGGCCTGGTGACACACACCTTTAATCCCAGCACATGGGAGACAGAATCAGGCAAACTTATGTGATTTCAAGGCCAAACTGGTCTACACAGTGAGTTGAAGGTTAGAGCTTCACATTGAGACCCTGTGTCAAAACAAAACAAAACAAAACAAAAACAAACAAGCAAACTTAGGGGGCAGTTTATTACTATGTCCATTTAGTGGAATAATAATACTAATTTCTCCCTTAGGGCCGATGATCTAGCCAGTCATAAGGTTTTGTCTCAGTTTATGGTAGCAGGCCCAAGTTCCATCTCATGGAGCTGGCTTTACATGTAATCAGAAAGTGATTGGTTACCCCGGTAACATTCGTGACACGATTGCCCTAGTGAGCATATCTTGCCAGTTCACTCTTTACTGTGGTTTACATCTGGGTAAGACTGCTGTCTCCCCCCCACACACCCCAGTAGTGTGTTGCTACCATTATTATCAGTAGATACAAGGCCTCACAAACTTTATGGAGTAATAAACCAGCAAATTAAGTTAAATATTGCAGTCCCTCTGAAAAAAAGGTGCATTGACACAAAGAAGTCAAAACAGGGAGTGGAGTGGGCTTCTCAAGGTCCTTCCAAGGTGGAACATACTAGATAATAAGCTCATGCATAATTGAAAGCAGGCACTGAGGGGTTTTGTTGCAGAGCACAAGGCATACCTCATACAGCAGGTGCTTCGTGGAAAATGACTAATGTATACATGATGTATTGCCCCAGAGGATTTCAGAATATTTTTATTTGTTAATTTTTTCTTCAGTATGCAAGGGCTTAGCTCTTCCCTTAGCTTAGATTCTTCAAGACTATGGCACTATTTATTCAGTTTTTTAGCAACCAGAAATTTATTGTGATCCTACTATGTGCAGATATTGAGTATACAATAGTGACCAATAGATCCATGGCCTTGCCCTCATGGATCTCACAGTGTAGTGGGGAAAGGTAGGGCCTGAACAAATGAATAAAGAAAATAAAGAAAAGAACATACATGTGTGTTGTGTTTATAAAGGAAAGTAGGTCTTGAGGCAGTGAGAATTCTTATATATGATTTGAGACCTGGAGAATCAATAGTAACTAGGCAGGCAGGGTGGAGATAGAGAATGGGTATGTCCCATTAGAAAGAACAACATGCTAAAGACCCTGAAGGGGCAGAGAGCTTGGCTTGTTCTGGGAGAGGGAGAAGACTGGTCTGGTCACAACTTAATGAATGGGGTATAGGTAGTAGGATGAAATCACACAGAAGGTAGAGGACAGGGTCTGTGGAGACCTGGAGGCTGTGATGGTGAGTTTGGGTTTATTCTGAAAACAGCTGGGAGACATTGGAATGTTTTGAGAGGGAACAATGGACTTAGTTTTGTGTTTGGAGATGTCTCTGGCTTTATTCAGAGAGTGGATTAGAGGGAGGCACAAGGGGAAGCAAGGGATTAAAGGCTATTAAACTAGAACCTCCCTAAGACAGCAAGGCTTGCCACCAGAGTGGCCATAAAGTGAAAAGGACCCAAAAGCACAGCACCAAGTGAGCATGAGGTTGTGAGCCCCAGAGCTGCTATAGCTGTGAAGAGAGCCGGAGAGCTCTACAGTGTCTGCTGAAGATGATGTGTACAGCAAGTGGACAGTTCCACTCCTGAGAATATGTCCAAGACACACGCCTGCATGTGCGCACCAATAGATGGGTCAGAAAGTGTGCATGGTCTATTTATAGTAGCTCTGCCTTAGTTAGGGTTTCCATTGCTGTGATAAGCAATGTGGTTAAAAGCAACCTGGGGAGAAAAGGGTTTATTACAGCTTAAAACTCTCAGGTAACACTCCATCACTGAGGTAAGTCAGGGTAGGAACTCAAACAGGGCAGAAGATGCAGAGGCCATAGAGGAAGGAGTACTGCTTATTACTCCTCATAGCTTACTCAGTTTGGTTTCTTTCTGTCTGTCTTCCTTCTTCCACCCTCCCTCCCTCCCTCCCTCCCTCCCTCCCTCCCTCCCTCCCTCCCTCTCCTTCCCTCCCTCCATTCTTTCCTTCTTTTTCTTTTTTTTTCTTTTTTTTTTTTTTAAGACAGGGTTTCTCTGTATAGCTCTGGCTGTCCTGGAACTAGCTCTGTAGACCAGGCTGGCCTTGAACTCATAGAGATTCACCTGCCTCTGACTCTGAGTGCTGGGATTTTAGTTGCGCGCCACTACCACCCAGATATCTCGGTTTGGTTTCTAATAAGACTCATGATCACCTGCCAAGGGGTGGCCCCACCCTCACAATGAGCTGAGGCCTCCCATATAATCACTAATTAGGAAAATGCCCTGTAGTTCTGCCTACAGCCGGGTCTTATGGATTTCTTTTCTTGATTGAGAGTCCCTCTTCCTAAACTTGTGCCATTCTGTCTAGCTTGTGTCAAGTTGACAGAAAACTGGCCAGCACAAGCTCAAACCAGAACCAACATAATTAGTCACCATTGGGTGAAGAGATAAATGGTGGTATATTGACCCGTAGGAGGGCAATCCTGGAAAGGAATGAACTATTTTTAAAACATGGATGTGTCTCACAAACATAATTTTGAGTGACAGAGGTAGGCACCAAAGAAGCCACGTTGCATGATTTCACTTATATTATTTCAAAACAGAGAAAATGGGTATATGGGGTTACAAAACCAGGCAGTGTTAGCTTTGGGGTGATGGTGAGGGTCAGAGGCAGGGCTTATGGGGGTTGGACTTGAGCTATGCGTGGTTTGGGTTGTGAATATTAACCAAGCTGGCACTTAGGACTCAGGGACTTTTACATATATTTGTTAGGCTTCAACAAGAAGTTTCTTAGAAAAAAAAAAACAAGACAAAACAAAGAGTAAGAGACTGGCAGTAGTCCATAGAGAAATAAATTTGTCTTGGGCAAAGACAATAGTAGCAGGAGCTGTCAGAACCTGTCAGCCCACTATTTTGGTGGGTTCTGTATGTAAAGACAGTCAATCACACCTGAAAAGTACCTTTTAAAAATTGTATGACTTATTATTGAATGTGTGCAGACTTTTTACTCATCATCATTCTCTAAATAATATAATATTATCTGCATGTCCTTTGCTGTTCTCTTTTAAGCACTTGGATTTAACTCAGAACTTCACATACACAAGCAAAGAGCTCTTCCACTGAGCCACATAACTCAGAGCACTAGGAAAGTGCTCTTCCACTGAGCCTCATAACTCAGAGCTTCACATACACAAGGAAAGTGCTCTTCCACTGAGCCTCATAACTCAGAGCTTCACACACACTAGGAAAGTACTCTTCCACTGAGCCATGTCCCAGCCTCTTTTTCACTCACTATGTAACCCAGGCAGATCTTAACCTTGTGATCCTCCTGTCTCAGTCTCCCCAGGATCTGGGATAGCAGGCCTGCATCTAGAGCTGATTTAAAGCACTGAGAGGACATTTATAGGTTATATGCAAACACCTATATGGCATTTTACTCAAGGGACTTGAATATCTATGGGTTTTCTTTTCCTGGTACCAATCTTCCTTGCAGATTGATAAGTCATGTGTGCATGTGTGCACATGTATGCACATGTGTGTCTCATGAGTGGGTGAGGCTAGGTAAGCGGGAATGAAGATGACTCCTACTCTATTTCCCCCATATCATTAGGGTACATTTGTGAGATATCTATGCTTATAACAGAGATCACTGGTGCATGGGGCACTAGACTAGCGCACTAGACCTCTGTTGCCTAGTTGAGATCATCACTTAAGTATCATCTGTCCCATTTTTTCCTCTATATTCTTCACATCAGCAGGACATGGAATGCTATTGCATCTGTGTTATCAGGTGTTCTCTTGGTGCCTTTTATCTACAGCTGCCTACCATGTTGTTCTGTGCCAATGTGTAGCAATGTGGACCCAGTAATACTCTATGCTCCACTTCCAGGGTCTCTCCTCTCTCTGTTTCCTCTTAAACTTACTCTGCTTGAGGTTTTGCCTTTTTATTTTTGCAGAAATTATACTTGTTACAGTACCAGATGACCTGAGCATTGCTGTATCCAGTGGGCAATTATTAATCCTCTTGCTATTTGACCTGACAGGTGTTTGATATAGTTGACCCACTTCTCTCCCTCACTTGGTCCCTTGATTCTTCCCTGGCTGCTTACAGTCTCCTTATCACATCATTCCTCTTCTCCAGATCTAGTAGTTGTGGTCACATGTTCTAGAGCAGTGGTTCTCTACTTGCGAGTTGAGATCCTTTTGGGGGTCACATATCAGATACCTTGGATATCAGATATTTACATTACAATTCATAACAGTAGCAAATTACAGTTATGAAATAGCAATGAAATAATTTTATGGTTGGGGGTCACCACAGCATGAGAAATTGCATTGAAGTGTCTAAGCATTAGGAAGGTTGAGAACCATTGTTCTAGAGTTTAGAATTTGGTCTTTGCTTGTTTTGGGGTATGTATAAGTGCAACTGTGTGCATACATGGGTGTGGGTGCACATGTATCTTTGTGCACATATATGTGGAGGGCAGAGGTTGATATTGGGAGTCTTCCTCTGTTACTCTCCATTTTCCCTCTCTTTCTCTCTCTCTCTCTTTTTTTTTTTTTTGGTGGCAGGGTCTCTCAAACTCATATTCCTCTGGTTGATTGGTGAGCCATCAAGTTTCAGGGGATCCACTTGCCTCTGCTCCCATAGTCCTAGGGTTATGGATGTGTGCTGCCATGTTAAGGTTTTTATGTGGGTACTGAGGGTCTGAACTCAGGCCCTTACGCTTGTACAGCAGGTACTTTACCAACAGAGCCATCACCCCAGCCCCTAGACTTTGGTCCTTTGTTCTGTCTCTGTTAGTTCTATTGATCATTTCACTTAGTATCATGACTTTAAAAATCATCTCTCTCTCTCTCTCTCTCTCTCTCTCTCTCTCTCTCTCTCTCTCTCTCTCTCTCTCCCTACCTATGTATCTATCATCTCTCTCTCTCTCCATCCATCCATCTATACGTATGTCTGTCTGTCTGTCTGTCTGTCTATCTCTGCTAGTGACTCTATATTTATATCTCTAGCCCAGAGCTTTTTCCTGTACCCAGTTTTGTGTATGCAGCTCCCTGTTAAACATTGGACGATATTTTATGTATGAATGTCTAAATGACTGCTTTCCTTGACCCTGGACTAAGCAGAACTTTTGTTTCTCACTCCCAGAGCCTGCTTACTCCATGGTTTTCTCCAGTTCACTTTTGGCAATTCCATCCTTCTACTTTCTCAGGCCAAAAGTTTTGAAGTCATCTTTGATCTCTGTTTTTTCTCTCCTAGCCATATCTGACCTATGAGTATATTTGTTGCCTCTTCCTTCCAATTACAATTACAGTCTATGGCCATACCACCCCATGCCTGAAATCATCAATTACAATGACAGTCTACTTACCCTCTCTATCTCAGCTCTTCCACTCTGATCTTGTCTGAGTTATTATAGTCATTTGTAAATGATCAATTCTCGGCCAAGCAGCCTGCTAAGTCATGTTTCCTCTCTTTGGGGCTCCAAACCCTTCAGGGTTTCCCCATTTCACTCACAGTGAAGGAAGGCTTGCATAGCCATGTATTCTGTCTCCTCCTGGGTTGCCTCCATGCAAGTGGATCTGGGTTATCAACTTGGATTGAGTGCACCCAGGAAACTGGTCATCATACATTTGGGTGTTTCTAGAGATAATTGGCATGAGTGGGAAATGGGGAAGACCTGCTTTGAATGCGGGCAGCCCAAATGCAGCAGAAACCAGATGGAGAGCTTGCTCAACAACTCTCGGACAACTCTGGTTTTATTTTCCTCTTTATATTATCACCATTGCCAATGGACATCAGACTCCACATTCTTCAGCTTTGGAATGTGGACTTGCACAACTGACTCTCCAGGGTGCTGTTAGGCCACCAGCTATAGACTGGAGATGGATCCCTTGTTCTTCTTATTCTGAAGCTTCCAGCTTCTTGCACTGAACAGTCACTCACTTCTCTGAATTTCCAGTTCCATTGTGGACTGTCAACTTCTAATAGTGCAAGCCAATGTAATGGATTTTCTTTTATAAATTTGTGTACGTACACATAGATATATTCTGTTGGTTCTATTTGCCTGGGGAACCCTAATATAACCTCTTAGACCTTGAGTCAAAACCAGCGGGTTAAACAGTGGAAGGTGGATCAGTGGTTACCTCTACAGGTATTTACTGAGGCCTATGGTATGTGGTCTTCTATGTGTTTGGAGTACATTAATGTGACAAATTAGACAAAAAGTGCCTGTCTAACATAAAAAGCAAATAAACAAACTATATGGTTTGTTAGAAGGAAATAAATGTAGAGGTTATCGTTGCCTGGGGACCAGGCCCCAGCAGCCCAGGGCTCAAAGGGAATCCATGGAGTTGGCACATACTAAGACTTTTTTATCTGAGGGGGTAAAGGAAAAAGACACTCACACATTCTCTTGATGATTTCCTTCAGACCTTTTCTTTATTCTTCTTTTGTATTCTGATTCTGTATTCTCTGTTCTCTCTTCTTATCTCTATCTATAAATGTCCCTCCTGTCTTTCTTGATGATTTCCTTCTAATTCTCTCATTCCTGATGTTTTCCTTATTCTTCTATCTTTATTCTTCCTTAGTGTCTCATTCCTGTTGTTTTCCTTCTCCTTCTATCTTTATTCTTCCTTATTCTCTCATTCTTGATGTTTTCCTTCGAACCCATTTTAACTCTATCTTTATTTTTTCTCCTTATAGCTTATATACACCAGCAAAATCTTTCAGGCACTATAAAAATTACAATGTGGTTACATTCTGTTTTTCAAGTGACTGATTACAACCAATACAATCAAGTAAAAAACAACATGTTTTCCATATCCCTTACATGATTAAACATTTTATGTATTACAGTTGAAAACCCCACATACATTCATACCCAAGGAACTTGTTATAAATTAATTGTGCAGGCTAGCAAGATATTCTTCTCAGTCAGGTCTTTTCCTGTCAGGCTGTGTTTTGCAGTTACAAAGAAAGGGCCAATTAGTTTATGACTTACCTTGAAAGGTAATCTTATAAGGAATCTTAAAGTAATCACAAACTTTGTATATGAAAAAGAATCAGTCAGCTCTACTTTAAATCTTTAGGGTGCATACCCACTCATCAATAGTTATTATATCAGGAGGTTGAGGGCAAAAAACGGGTACAAGGAATTAATCATCACCTTTGGTCATTAACTAATTCTAGCAAGAAAGAAGTCAGCTAGTAATAATTGGGCTGCTTTGTTCTTGTTCCCTGACCTTAGGAGGTCCTCATTCAACTCTGTGCCTTTCTGAAACTTTGGATTGTCTCCTTGGGTTTTTCACCTCAAAGCTATTATCAAAACATCTAATCTTACTTTAAATTATTATAAGGCTTTTTTTCAGCTATTATGCACTCTGAAACCTGTGAACTCATCTCCCAACATTAAGGTTAAAAGAATTTAAACTAGCTGGGCTACTGGGACTCAATTGCTTTTCTTAATCATTAACCTAAGCCACTGTCTGTATGGCTTCTCAATAGAAATTCATGGATTCTAGCTGTGGGACACTTCCTTGTATTTATTTTTATTCATCAAAACTCTGTATAAACTAACATTATTATTATTATTATCAATTAGACAGTACAGATTGGTCAGTAG
The DNA here is from genome assembly GCF_007827085.1 of Peromyscus californicus insignis. NCBI lineage: Eukaryota > Metazoa > Chordata > Mammalia > Rodentia > Cricetidae > Peromyscus > Peromyscus californicus. Next base: position 74,263,808 of record NW_026294584.1, on the reverse strand, counting down.
GCATGTCTATGGAGGTTCTTTCTTCATTAACGATTGATGTGGGCAGGTCCAGTCTTCTGGGGGCATTGCCGCCCCGGGCAGGTGATCCTGAATGATAAGAGAAAGCAAACTGAGCAAGCCATAGGCAGCAAGCCAGTTAGCAGTAGTCCTCCATGGCCTCTGCATCAGCTCCTGCCTTGAGTTCCTGCCTTGACTCTCCTCAGTGATGGAGTGTGACTTGAGAGCTGTAAGCTGAACAATTTCCTCCTCAAGTTGCTTTGGTCGTGGTGTTTATCACAGCAACAGAAAGCAGACAATGACAGTAGACAATTCAGTTTACCCCTTCTGAGGAATGGGGCTAATAATAGTAAGACATTCTTCCATAGAAAGTAAGGATGAAGTAGGTTAATACACACAAAGGCACCCGCCTCAAATGAGCGTTCAGTGAATCCGGCCATCACCACTAATATTCCTGTCTTCCTTTCCTTCACTTCGTCAGGTGCATGCCACACAATACACACTTGATCCATCTGATACACACAGGAAAGGCTGATTGTGGGAGTGAAAGTCTAGATGGAGGCAGAGTAGGGAGGAGGCCTTGTGGGCTGCAGGAAAGGTATTTTAACAACTGATGGGATCTTAAATGGTCCTTGTAGAGTTAGTAGCATATGGATAGATGGGTGGGTACTTCAGCAAGCATTCAAAGAAAGAACCTTGTTCTCTGAAAGTTAGACCATTTGCTAAATATAGAAGCTGAATGTTAAAAGTAATTAGCATTAAGCTGATTCCCTCTCAAGTTAGTAACAGGCTTTCTATCAAAATTCCATTTCTCTCCTTCCTCGTACCTTCTGAAGTGTTACTAAGTGTTTTGCTTTAGGACTTTAATAGATTTTAATTATTGAAAGGTGCACTTGAAGAGAAAGCAGGAAGAAGTAAAAAATGGTCTATGACTCCTGGGCATCTATTCTATGCTTCCTGGAGAAATTGACACCATCTGACGACATTCCAACAGTAATGGGAGAGGATTAATGATTGTAACCCCTTGATCCCCATCCCCATCCAGTGTCACTTTTCCCTTTGTGAGTCATTCATTCTTCCTTTTGGAATGCACCTGAACTGTCTTTTGGTGAATCAAAGGTAACCATGCATGACTCTGACCTGTGATTTTGTTTTTTTAAAAAAGTATGGGTATTAATTTTATTCATTTATTTTTTAAAATAAGAATCTGGATCATGATCAGAATTGCCATAATTTTCTTGGAAATTTTTATTCTTCTGTCATTGATCAATTGTTCCTTGGCTGTCAGGAGCTAGGGTTTCCCAGAGAAGAGAAATCAGGATTGGACTGTGAAACTTACCCTTGGTTCTCTCTTCACTCTAAACACGGCCTTCAGGGCAAGACAAATCTGTCTGAATTAGAACTGCCACTTTGTAGTGCATGGCGTAGGCCTGTGGCAGACCTTTGGTTTTTGACATTCACTATAAACAGAGATTGTGATACTGAATTCACCCATGGTGATGAGCCCACGGGGGATAGAGCTCTGGTGCCCACTCAGCAGACCTCTGTGCTTAGTATGTGCTCTGGAAATGCTTCATTCTCTGCCCTGGCTGTTCAAAGTTGTTCGCCTGAGATGCTCAGTGTGTTATATGGAGCGTGAGATGTTCCTTAAACTTACTTAAATTGAGTTGAATGTGTGAAAGTTAGAGTATAGCTGAGATGTTTTTATGCATGTGTGCAAGAATGAGATTATGTGTTCGTTGTGGGGAGGGTTGGGCAAGTCAAGTAAATATACAACAAATTAAACAAGAAAATCCTCTTTTTATAAAACCTCTGATATTTGTGAGAGACGTGATATTTGAAATTCAAAATATATATGCAATTTAAGCACACTAAAAATATAGATTTGGTGGCTTCAACAAGACACAAACCTTTGCAAATGTTACAGAATGTTACTACAACAAGAATTTAGCAAGCCAAAAAATCTGTCAGCTGGTAGGCCAGTGAACTGCTGTTTAGCAAATTTATATTCATCCAACTGGCCTCAAATCAACTCTCCTGGACCTTTTCTATTCTGGCCTGGTGATGAGGAGGGAGTTTGCTGTATGCCAGAGCACGGCATGCTAGGGAGTCATTACTTGTCCCATTTATTTTTGGACTTTGTGGTAATAGAATGCATGATTGATTTTTCCCCTTATCCATGTTTAAGGTGACATAAAATCTACAAAATGATGAGAAAATAGTTTTGTCTTAGTTACTTTTCTAGTGTAGTAAAAGAACACCATGACCAAAGAAAACTTATGAAAAAAGGCATTTAATTGGGGCTTGCTTACTGTTTCAGAACATGAGTCTGTGATGGTGGAGAACATAGCAGCAGACAGATAGACATGGCACGTGAGCAGTAGCTAAGAGCTTACATCAGATCCACAATCAGGAGGGAGGGAGGGAGAGAGAGGGAGAGAGAGGGAGAGGGGGGAGAGAGAGAGAAAAAGAGAGAGACAGAGAGAGAGATATTGGGCGTGGTATGGAGTTTCGAAACCTCAAAGCCTACCTGCCCAGTGATACACCTCTTCCAACAAGGCCACACCTCATTATCCTTCCTAAACAGTCCACCAACTGGGAACCAAACATCCAAATATATGGACCTTTGGGGTCCATTCTCATTCAAACCACCATGTGTTTTAACTCACGTAAAATTAGTGTATTCCATACTGACTCCAGAAACATGTCTGTTGGAACACATTCAGTTTAGAATTCCTTTCTTTATTTTCTGACTATACACATAGAGAGTTCATTGTGGGGAGGAAGCCCATATGCTAGGCTTGCTGAAGGCTGTGTTCAATTGCTGCTGTTCATGACCTTTTGGCCTTGGAAGTTTGGTCATATAACTTATCCTCTTTAAAATTGTTTGTCCACTTGGAAAATGATAGTCCTCATATCTACTCACCAAGTTGTGGCAAAGGAGTTTCTATGACAGAGTTTGGCCTACATTTCTACTCTTCTCCTCTAGACCAGTGCCCTCGGGATGTAGGAATCTGTGTCATGTGGGACCATTTCAGAACTCTGGAGGAGGCTTCCTTGACTTTCCTAGCCTGTTTTGCTTTTCAGGGATGGCTTGCTTACTTGCCCAGTTGGTAACAGTCCTCTTACATGTTATACAGGAAGACAAGGGTCTGTAGCACCAAGGGGACAGATGCCACTGCCTTGGGCACACTGGGTACAAGGGCAAAGGGGTTGAAGAAGACCTGCTGTGAAGGAGCCCAGGAAGCCCAGGAAGGTGAGAGTTTGGCAGAGACTAGTCAGCTATATTAGACACTGGAGAAGAACTACTCTGAGGGGTGCTCTGGCTATCACAGATGCCCACAAACCCTGTTTCTTTTCTTTGCCATAGAGACTGGCACTGGGAAGGCAGAGGAGTGGAATACCCAGCTAGAAACCACAGAGAAACAGGCAGGTGCTGGAGAACAAGGTAAGTAAGCCATGTTTCCAAATTCCCTAGGTGTTCTTTCTAAGTCTAAACTTGAAGCAGCCCAGTGGAGTGATGAAAACTAGAGACGAGGTGTACTGGCGCCAACTGCGGGCACTACAAAGGAATGACTGGAGTCCTCATTCCTGAGCCTCAGTCTCTGGTCCTTGGTGCTGGTCAAGCAGGGTCCTGAGGACCGTCCCTATCATTCATGGGTTCTCAAGCTCCTGGGACTGAGCAGTGTTGCTCTCCTGGCCAGCTTTTGGGCAACACAGGGAGCCTCATCCAGGAGCTCTTTGAGGTCTCTTTTTGTGGGATGATATCTATCCACGGTGGGACATCTCAATGCCCTCACGGCCAATTGCATCCTGGTTTCCGGGCTACATTCATGCTCATACATCCTTAATCTTCTGCCAGATAAATGAGAGATGCTCCTCTCCTGGTGAGAAGCAGCCATGGGGCCTCCAGCTTGAGCAAACTGCCTGAGGCGCATCAACTTCTACTTGCCCACTGTTCCTGACACGCCCTCTTCTGTGCCTTTCTGCTGCCTCTCTGGGAAGCCATTGTCGTGAGTGGTGTGCTGTGGACTTTTGCTCTCGGGAGTCTGTCACTCACCACCCACCCCAGTGGTACTGCTGTAAGCTCAGCTGGGTGTGCTCTGGCCAGTGGGTGGGAGATGAGAGGGAAGAGCCTGTGTTTTCCAGAAGACGATCTTGATGCTGTTAGGCAGAGATGGCTCAGGGAATGTTTGTAGGGAGAACCTGGTGACTCCATTTGGAGCACCGAGTCAAGGGATTTGGTTCCTTGATCAGGACACTATGCACAATTTAGTCCTAGCTCTGATGCCTGGGCTCTGTTGAATGCTGCTACAGACTACACTATCTAGTTGTAACCACTAGGGTTGTCTGTTCCTCCTTCTGACTCTATCTTTTTTTTTTCTGTAAAAATTTCCACTCTTACAGGCTACACTGTCAAATGAGTTGCATGAAAGTTTACTGCAGTGAGTTGTGTGAAAACAGCAGAGCTGTGTCTGGCTGTTACTGGTGATTACTGTTGATTTTTCCTTCTTTTTTTATTTTTATTTTTATTTTTTTTATTGAGCGGTCACTATGTGCCAAACATTGTCCTAAATACCAATCACACTGAGTTCATTTAGTGCTCACAACAGCCCCACGAAGGATGGTTCGTTCCCATGAGGATGCAGGCAGAGTCCAATATCATGAATTAGTAGGCTGCTTGAAGAATATTTGTGATCTCCCGATAGCATCCCCATATGAATGAGACGAAAATGACTTGAACTTGGCTGGGGAGGAAGTGACATTAATGAAATCAAAGAGGAAAAACAAAACACAACACAACAGAAAAAGAAAAGAGCAGCGGCTTTCTCCTGCCTCTGACCACTCTCATCTGCAAGGGAGAAAAATGCAAATGTTATCTTTGTGTCAGGAAGTGGCCCTGGCTGGACCACTACCCCCCACCCCCACCCCCGGCTCCAGCCACATCCTGAGCTCTCCGCTGTCTTCTCAGAACTCTGCCTGTGGGCTGGCCCATCAGGATTTTGAGCCACCAAAGCAGGGAAGAAAGAGTCCTCTTTGATTCTGACCCTGCCTGAGCCCAGCGGGTTGACCTGTAGCTTTCACTCTGGGCCTCTGGGTACCCTTGGTCTGTTCTCCTTTCAATTCTTCTAGACAGTTGTATCTCTATCCCATTTCCTTAGAAGAAACCCTTTTGTGAGGCCTGGGAGCTTCGCATGGCTACCAGGGAAGGTCTCCTGCGTGGCTGCTGGCTTCTGGGTGAGTCATCTCCTAATTCTTTAGGTTTCCTCATCTCTGTTTGTGTAGCAGGGCGCTGATAGGGACCATTGCCAGGGTTCTGTGTCATGCTGGAGATGTGAGCAAACCTACCTCATGTGCTTGGGAAGATGAGTAGCAGGGAGGCTTGGGGGTGCCTCAGGCCTTCTTCCTTTCAGGGACAGAAAGGCAGCCAAGTTTAGGGGTGCCTTTCTGTCTTCTAGGTAGAAGTGGGTGGGGAAGGATTGAGAGCTAGCCTCTGGTCTCTCACTAGGACCCATCTCTTCTCTGCTTATTTCTCTCTCTGGCCTTTATTTTAAAAGGAGGGAGTTGAGAAAAATAAGAGTGGGTGGGAGGGCCGTTTTGCTGAGGATGTTTGAAACCTTACACCATCTCAGAAGACAAAAGGCAAGAGTGTATAGTGATGGAGCCAGGGAGGACGTAGACCGGGCTGTGTGGAGAACTTACTTCCACCTTAGGGAAGCTGGCCTGGGGTTCCTTATGTATGCTCTGGGAATGTTGTGAGGACTAAATGAGGCTCTCTAGGTAGAAGAGTCTGGCATAATGTGAAAGGATGCTAAACGGCGCTGGTTGTGGTGTGCGGCGCTGGTTACTGCGTGGAAGGTCATGGTCACTACAGAACCCAGTGTTAGTTTTCAGAACTTTATTAAGAGCAGGGGTGGGGGGGTGGGGGGGTGGGGAGTGGGGGTGGGCGGATGGGGTGGGGAGCCAGGCCTGGAGAGAGAGAAAGATGGTGGGGGAGGGAGGGAGCAAGGAGCAGAGCAGAGCAGAGAGCAGAGAGAGAGGGTGGGGTCTGCATCCGGCTTTTAAGGCACAGATTGTGTGACCACACCAAATATGGTAGTGCCCCCTGATGATGTAAGATGCAAGACCCCAGCTACGCATGTGCAGGAGTGGGATCCTAACATAATGACTAATGAAGGAAGTTCAGACTTTAGTCTGCTGAAATAAAATGACAACAGACAGATGAACAGGGAAAACCACAGAATGAGCATGGGTTACAGAACACAAGAGACCTTACCTCAAGGATCCAAAGACACAGGGTCAGTTACTCACTTTTTATGCATAGGTTGGATGATGCATAGGAAATCATGTAGAAATATGGCCGAACCTCTAATCTAACAGTAGACTCTGCTCAGACTGTTCCTCTAGATCAGCAGTTCTCAACCTATGCATAATGACCCCTTTTGGGGTTCGAATGACCCTTTCACAGGGGTCACATATCATATCCTACATATCAGATATTTATGTTAAGATACATAACAGTAGCAAAATTACAGCTATGAAGTATCAACAAAAATAATTTTATATTGGGAGTCACCACAAACAGTTACGGCATTAGGAAGGTTGAGAATCATTGGTTTAGATGTTTTGAGGCCATTTTGTGCAGCCTTCCTCCCTCCTCCCTCCCTCCTTCCCTCCCTCCTCCCTCCCTCCTTCCCTCTCTTCCTCCCTCCCTCCCTCCCTCCCTCCCTCCCTTCCTTCCTTCCTTCCTTCCTTCCTTTCTTCCTGGTATAGACAGGATTCTTCTGTAATCAGGGTCATATGACAGTATCAGACTAGGAAGTCAGAATTTTTGGTCAACCCTCGCACAGAAAATCCAGGGAAAGTTCGGGTACTGATTCTTGGGTTGTATTAGTAGTCCTGGGGGAAAGGGCTCCTGGTTTCCATGATCAATTCTGAGGAAGAGGAATCCTAGTTCCTGTGACTATCAAAGGAGTGCAAGGTGAGAGACAGGAGACTGGGAGACAGAGAACTGCTTCCGGTATCTCTCTACTCAAGGAGGATACATGGTGCCCAACAGACCAGAAGCAGACAGAAACTGCTTCAGCCATTGGCCTCAAATGGGACCACAGTACAGACCTTAACAGGAAGCAATTGACACTGAAGAAAAATCTCACAAGAGACCACTGGTTTGTCTTATTTCATTTAATTCCTGATTGAATTAATACCCCTTTACCCTTTTCTGCTCTGTATTCTTTCCAAAACGTGTCTTACATTTCCATATGCAGCACAGGTCTATTGACTGGTGGTTTGCTTGAGTTGCTGAGTGTTTGAATCAATCCCATAAGCACATGCTAATTGCCGAGTGTGTTTGAGTCAGTTCCTTAAATGTGTGTGCCTAGTGCTAGCTGTGTGTAAACCCTATTGTTGTGAAGGATGGCCCTGAAATCACAGGAAGATAAAAGGAACTAACTCACCTTCCACTTCCACTTTTTTTTTTCTGCTTGAGAGCATTGTGAAGGAAAGTTGGTCCCCAGATGTATGTGCAAGCACTTAGCGCAGTGGGAAAAGTACATTCTGGTAACTTAAATACCTGACAAATGCATCTCAGGACTACACCATCGAGACTCCCACCTGCTGCCAACTATAACTACTCTCTTTTATCATGATAATACATTCTCCGACTCTCTGGCAAAGTTTTTTGGGCAGAAGTGTAATCAACATCTGGAAAAATTTGCTTGTGATTCTGAGACTTCAGTCATTTGTCAGTGTAGAGACTGTGATTTCCCCACACAGTAAGAATTTGTAATTCATGATCATAATTTAGAACTTTAGTCACACAAGTCGGTAAGTCCCGCAGGTCTTTTAGTACCAGCTTACCTTGTACGAGGAGCACGCACACCTAATGGCTTGTTAATTACTGATGCAAGGTGTCAGGTGTGTTGATGTGGCAGTAAACATCTCCACTAGGTAGTGATGTAATGCGCAAGAATGAAGCTCCGCCCCCCCCCAAAAAAAAGCAGGAGCCTAGAGCGTTGAGATGACAAATGTGATAACCAAGGACAGTCTTATCCTGAGGCACGGAGGATAGTTAGAGTACATATTTGACACGGAACAATGACATACTAATTTCTGTATGTCTTCCTTGTCTTCTTTTTCATAATGCTGGGGATTAGACCTGAGGCCTTGTAAATGCTAGGCAAACATTTCACCACTGAGCTACATTGGTAGCCCTCCAATGTCTCTCTAAAGCCAATGCCAGAAACAGAATATTCATGTATTCATTCATTCATTCATTCAGTAAGCATTGATTCACCATCTATATGGGGCTATGGATCTTTCTACATATCTGAAATACACAAATGAACAAAATAATTATAAGTGTCAAGAAACTTACATAGTCTAGTGAGAATATGCTTTGATCTGGCTTAAGATGGGTTATTTCAATATTTAGTTTATGTTATAAAATGTTTAAGAACAAAAGCCAATACTCATATGGAATGAAAGCTGAGTGGGGAAATACTGGGATGGTAAGGTTGAAATGGTAAAAGGGATGGGACCATAACAGAAAGGAGGAGGTTTGGGGTGTGTAACCAACACTAAGGATATAAAAGAAGACATATACTATTACTTTATATGCTAAGTAAAAATAACATTTAAGGTCCAGTGAGATTGTTCGGCAGGTAATACTTGCCACACAGATATGTGCAGGCCTGACAACCTGAGTTCAGTTCCCAGATCCCATGGTGGAGGGAGAGAACAGAGTCCAGCAAGTTGTCCTCTGACCTGTGACTCTGACCTTCTATTTATTTTATACATTAAATAAATAAATTTTATTTATTTATAAATAAAATAAAACAAGATTTTGAAAGAGTGTGATACAAGATATCTTACACGGGTGGATAATACCCATCTCAGGAGCCATGGATAATTGAATGAAACTGTTGGTGTCTGAGGTGAGTTGCTCACATCCTTATGGATTGCTGATTAGAAAGACCCCAAAGGGTGCCCTCCCCAACACAGACTATTGCTATTGCTCTTGGTTGCACACTAGAAATAGATGGTAAGACCCTATTGCTGGAGGCACTATGTACATTGGTTGCAGGACCTAGAGAAATCAGGCCAGAGCTGAACTGTAAGCTTCCTCTCTCTTGGGTAGCATACATAGTGACAGAGCTTCTGTGCAGGCTGTGGGAGTAGAAAATCACCAACAATCTTATGTACCTGTGACTCCTGAAAGCTATAGACCAGTGTGCCAGGCAAGACAGTGCAACAGTGGCATGAATGTTATGGGGTAGCCAATCACGTTCTCTGATTGGATTTGAGGCCTGCTTCACAGGAGGGTATTCATGCCTGGTACTTCAAACATACTGCTCAAAAGTTCATGCCTGGGAGGTCATAGATGCTAGAATGGAACTTACCACTTTTATTTGGCTATTTTAACACGGGATCAAAATGTCTTCTAAGTATTTATCTTTATATCTATAGACAAATGCTTCTCTCAGCCTTTGTTGGAGAAGCCTTTCTTTGCAATGAGTGATGGTAAATGAAGAGAATTTGAGCTAAAGGGGCCGAGAATAAGTGAGTGTTGTGTGCTCAGCCCTAAGCAGGACAATTAGATCACTGCTTCTGAGGCTTAGGGAACATTGCAGAAGAGTGGATGGAAATAATATAAAAGCTGCCTGGTAGAGTGATAGGCTGGGAAGTACTCTCTTCTGGACATCTCAAACTCATGGCATCCTCAGCTGCCTTTACTGGGAGTACCCATGACTGGGCCTGTGAAGAGTCAATCATGGAGGATGGAGGAGGGGCTAGTGGTGGATGCTGGGGAGGTGTAGTCATGGTCTTTAATTGTATACCCACTGGTAAGCCCACCATGTAAATAGCCTTGAACAGACTCAGTAGGTCATAATGCAAAGCAAAATGATGTGATCATGGAAAAGGGACTTGTAGGGAGGAATGGGAGCTGACAGGGGTGGAAGAGATAGATAGGAGAGGGTATGGAATAAGAGTGATCAGAATACATTATCTACATGTATAAAACTGTGAAGGAATAGATTTTCCTTAAAGAAAAACCAATAGAAGAAGTAATTAAGTCTCTGTGTCTGAGTTGATAGCTAACTTTTAAGATGTTTCTTTGAGCATAGTAGGACACATGTGTTAGTTACTTTTCTGTCATCGTGACCAAATACTCCACAGGAGCAACTTCAGGGAGAAAGGGCTTATTTTGACTCAGTTTTAGGGGCATTTCCTTTCATCGTGGTAGCCAGATGTGGGGCAGAGTCTCATTGTGACAGGCCAGGAAACAGAGAAAGCAGGCTGGAATCAGAGGTGAGTTTAACCTTCAAAGGCTCCTAGTGGAACCAGTGAAGCCAGTTAAGTGCCACCTCCTAAATGCTCTACAGCCTCCAAAATAATGCCACAAGCTGGGAACCAGTTGCTCACAATACAAAACACGAACCTGTGGAGGACATTTGAGATTCAAGCCAAAACAATACATCAAAGAAGAAATAAAACTACAGCTAATGTTTCTGTGTGGGGAGCCACTGGAGCACAGTGTGTTCGTGTTTATAGGAATTAGGACAAGCTTGAACTCTCTGGCTCTCAGAATCCAAGTTAACTATGGATCCAACACCAGACAGTAGTTACTAGCACCACTCTGATTTCATTCCTTCCCCTTCCCTCCAGCCCCATCTCCTTTTTAATTAATTTTTATTTATTTATTTATATTTTTATTAAAATTTATTTATTCTGTGCTTTTTACATCATGTATCTTGATCCCATTCATTTCTCATCCCTTCGCTCTGCCCTCTGTTCCTACACTGCCCTCCCCAATAAAACAAAATTCAAGAGAAAAAAAATGAAGGAAATAAAATGAGAAAAATTTTAAAAAAGGAAGAAATTAAATATCTTGTCATGGAAGCTTCAGTGTGACCCAAAAGTCATGCTGTACACCCCTTTGTCCATACATCTCTACTTGCAAGTGTTCATTGCAAAGAGTCATTGGTCTGGTTTGAGGCCCCTGGTTTCTACTACACGTTCAATGCTGGGCCCCTACTAGGACTCTTCCTGGACATCCCACTGATACCCTGTGTTGTGGAGATCCTGCAGCTTTGGGTCTTTGGGTCAGAAACAGTCCCTTCACATGCTCCAGAAGATCATAGATGGGGTGGATGGTGGGGCAGGCCAAGTCATAACCCTGGGTCTGGGCCTGGGCAGTTGTAGGGTTGGTCCACAAGATGGGAAATGGAGACAGCCCTCCCATGGTCAGAATTTCAGAGCTGGTTTGCCTAAACTGTGCTAACCATGTTGGCTTTATTGTGCTGCTCTGGTGAGGTGCAGGGCCTGCACTCCTGAGCGTTGCAGCCGGTGGGAGTCAGGGACAGCTCTTCCACTCTTATGACCCCAAGGCTAGCTCTCCCACCTGCCCCAGGTGTTGATGGGGGGCGGCTCTCATGGTTTAAATTTGCAATTTAAGTATTTTTGAAGCATCAAGCAGGTAACACACACACACACACACACACACACACACACACACACACACACACCACACACACACACACATACACACACACACACTCACACACACACACACACAGCCCACTGCCCATCTGCCACATTTGATCCAGGGGAGGCTGGATTGGCAAAGTTTTTCTCTCTGGCTTACTTTCTCACTTGCCAGGTGACTTTTTATCACCTTCCTATTTTTCTTAAATGCATTTTTAAAATAGTAGAAATTACTGTAAGTTATTTCATAGTTTGTTCTTTTTCCTTCACATTTTGTTCTGACATTTTCTCCCAAATACCAGCACTCCTATTATTGCCGTCGTCATCAGAAACCACACCCAGTGTAGAAAAGTTGGTAATTAAGGAACACATTTGCTATCTGCTTTGAGATGAATCACTAGCTTGGAACAAAGTTCTTTGAGATCAATTTTCTCTTGAGATCAATTTTAGATCAAAGTTCTTTGAGATCAATCTGGTTGCCAGTGAACAGCTGATACCGGAGAACGTATCTGTTAGAAAGTCATTCTGGCTAATATCAATGTCTCCTCCGTGACAGCAATCCCCCTTTGGACTGCCTGCTCACCTCTGCTCTTTGGTTTCCAGCCTCTGTGGTGCCCTTGATAATTCTGTTGCCAAGGTTGCCACTGAAGTGAGGTACTTTCTCCAGAGATTTTAGCACCACACTGGGAAAATCTCACGGCAAGTTCCCCCTTCTTTGTCACGGGAGGCCTGAAATGAGACCCAGGTGCTGTTAGGCACCGAGCCTGGTACAAGTGGCTTGACCAAGGCTGGACATCTGAGAAAGCACATTCTGTCCCCTGGGACTGAGTGCAAATGTTGAGTGGCTTTGCCTGCTCTGTCATCCACCTGGGACCATGTGGGTTGCAAACTTAGACACTCTGTGTTCCAACCCCCTGCTCCCCGGATTTTTGACAAGCATCTTTGGAGAATTTCCCTGGCCTACTAAAGGTTATATACTGAACTTCTCTCTCCTGTTTTCTTTGCCTTTTCACAGCCTGAAACTTTGGTATTTCTATAGATCTCTGTGTTCTAGTTACAGAAAAAAGAACTCTATGGCATAAGGTGATGCAATATACAGCCATTACAGTTTTGGCTTTCTTTCTAAGGTCAAGGGTATAATGCAGTATTAAAGCTCTTTATATGATTAACTAGTAATAGGACACATATAAAAGTCCTGTTATTTACAAATAGGAATTAATTTATGTTAAGGTCATGGGGTCAGGTGCTTTGGTTTGGGGGGCTTGGAGTTAAAATTCAAAGTTTAAAATCTGGTTCGGAGGTCACATTATTATTTCAACACTTAGGTTAAAACCCACCTCTCCACCTGGTGAGTTAAAAGTCAAATTCAGTCAACAGGGTGGAAGGGATAGGGTTTCAAAAGGTGTGTTTACAAAACCTTTTCCCCCAACCTAAATTTCCTGGAACAACTTGTGGTTTCATGGGGTGATATGACTAATTTCTGGTTATGGGAATGTGGCGGTAGTGAACATGATTCTTTCATGCCAAGACCCTAAAGCCTTCCACATGGCCATTCGCCTCTTTTCTCCCTTCCTTCTACCAGCTAGCTGTAGAGGATCCAGGGAGGGAAGGATACCCAGCCCCTAGGGGTTAGCGTAAAGCTTTCTCCATTCCACTCTGGCTTTGTGATAAGGAGGATTGGGCCACTGAGACTTTGAATGCTTGCTATAGAGGTTAATGGAAAAGACTAACAAAGGATTTGCAACTGGAGGTCCTCAATAGATGCTAGTACTTTTTCTTCGGGTTCCCAGGAAGCAATGCCTGAATCCTCTCCAGGCTGTTAACAATGGGAAGAGTTTATGGGGCTTGTCTAAGATAAGCCCTTGAACAAGCTAGGAATCAGGCGAGGAAGCTCCATGTACCCATTACACTAACTTTTCCTTCCCTGACTTCCAACTACTTTCCTGATAGTTTATATTTTCCATTAAAGGCCCCTTCTGTCTCCCACTCCTGAGAGAAAGCCTAGGTTGCAAATGTTTTCCAGCTTTCCTAAGATGCTGTATGGCTTCATGGGGCAATAGAAGTTTTTTCTTTATTCTAAAATTTTGTTCTGAATGATGGAAAGAGTCATTGGTGTATTTTAAGTAGAGAAAGGATAGTACTAAAATTTTCTATTTAGAAGATCTCCCTAGCTGCTGGTTAATAGCTTGGAGTAGGAATGCTAGCTGGGTAGAAGTTATTGTCACAGTTTCTGTAAGAGTCAGTGGTAGCCTGGACCCAGGGGAGAAGACAGGAAAAGTATGGAGAGATGTCAGGTACCCTGAGACAGAGGTTCTGACAGGACTTCATGGATGTTCTATGAGAATGATGTCTGATGTGGACAGCAGGGTGTATGGGAGTGGCACCAGCAGAGGTGGAATGTGGCTTTGGTGCTATTCTGAGAGTATTATGGATAGAAACCCAGAGCTGATGTATTATAAAGAGCTATTGTGTGAAACCCGAAGTCAGGAGTCCAATCATTGAGCTCTGAGTTTGTCCCAAAGTGGGACAAAGAAGGGCCCCTTTTCCAGCCTTCACAGAGGTGCCAGACTGGCCCTGCAGAGACTTTTGCCTTGCTGAGTTTGACCCAAGGAATGCTTGGGAGCTTCAAGCAGTCAGGTGATAGATTCTTCTCCCTTGGGGACAGCTGGGGAGGATGGTAAAGGCTGGGCTGCCCTGAGAAAGTCTATGAAAGCCTTTTCCCTACTTTGTATTCCAAACAACTCTGAAGGAGGAACAGGAAGACAGGGAGTTCCACTTCAAGGTATCTGCTGCTAAGGAAGGTGGTCTAGGCTGAAGATACGTGTGTGAAAGCCAGCAAGAGGGCACTGTTCAGAGCAAAGAGAGCCGAGTGGGAAGACAACTGATTCCTGGTCAATAGGAAAGGAATTGTCTGTGGACAGAAGGAAAGCCAAGGACAAGCTGAGCTCTGGAAGTCCAGAGAACACTTCCTAAATGCTACATAGTGCTTCATCCTTTTCTAGAAGTATAAAATTAAAAACCAATGAGCAACCCAGACATGATGATGCATATCTGTAAATCCCAGCATTAAGGTAGATGAGGCAGGAGGATTGCCATTTCAAGATGAGCTTTGATTGCTTTTTTTGAGTGTCTTTCTATGTATCTTTTTAAAAAATATTTATCTGTTTAATAATTTTTTTCTTGAGTCAATGTCTTGATATATATATATTATGTTGGCCTTGAACTTGTAGTCCTCCTGCCTCCGAAGGCTGGGATTTTAGGCGTACACCACCACTTCCAACTTTTGAGTTCTTTATAAGGCCAATGTGCCAAACTCTTTACAAATGTAATAGCCATCTTTGGCTTGCAGGCTTTATAGAAACAGAACAGGGTGGACTTGGCTTTCAGACAGTTATCTGGTGACACCTGCCCCAAGTGAAAGGGCAGAGGGTTATTGCATTTGCTGGGTTTCCTTGGCTTGGTTTGCTTGCTGTAGAGTCTTTCTTGAGGGAGCAAGCCCAAGCTTCTTTTGCTCTCAGACTCCAGCGCATCCTTTCCCAGTTTACGGCAGTGTTGGGCTTTGTCTGGTTTCGTTGGTGTGAGAGCCCTGCGCCGAGAAGGCTGCTTTCAGATCTAAGACAATGGATTTAGTAATTCTGTAGGTGTGCAATCTCTAAAACCAGAGAAAGAAAATGATTCTAGGGAGAAAAAGTTTTTAAACAGTTCTAATTGTTCAGGCAAGTTATTTTTAACCACACTTAGGTAAATGATCACGTTGTTATTATTTTTGATAGATTATATTTCAAGAAGCTTTTCTGTTAAGTGTGATTAAATATCATTTGAATTTTACTCACTCAGGGAAAAATTTCCCTCACTTTAGGTTCCCCCCTCCCCAGATAATTTACTGTGGGAGATGCTAACTCAGGTATCCTGGTTCCTTACTTCAGGAATTTTGTTGGCATGAAAATAGGCAAATGTTTCATTTAAAAGTTCCAAGTGTGGAAAATGAGAGCGATTAGAAACTTTAACTGGTTGCTGTGTAAAATGCATGCAATATACGTAATACATAAAAAATCCTCTTATAAAATTAGTGGCTGAAACAACAGTGATTGTCAGGCAGAAGAATTTTCCTCAGTGTCTGCATGACCTTGCCTGGATGCCCATGCTGTTCGAGGTCTGATCTGCCTCCTCACTTACCTTCACTGGAAGAACTGGACAGTGAGTCTGGGAACCCTGAACATCTTTAGATCATTTCACTCGTGGCAGAGTTAGATGCCACACTCAGGTCCGTCTGCATGCTTCTTTCACACTTCCATCTGCCAGGCATGACTGTTACACGATAAGGATTGTGCCATGACTCGGATGCACCCCTGGTTCTGGTGAAGGGATGGACAAATTCTGTGAAAACTGAGGTTTGCGGCCCCCGTTGTTTTTATGTCTAATTCATCTTGCCATCAAACTATCACAGTGAGTGTGGCTCTAGGTCTTCACTGAGAGAACTTGCTATTCAAGTCCCAGCTAGGATCTGACATGACAAACTTTTTTTTTTTTTTTAAGTACATGGTGAATCAAGGAAGACTAAATTTCCGAGGTGTGATTAGCCTGGGCTCAAGGGGTTTATTGGGTCCCTGATCTACTGTCCTCTGAAGTCAACTGAAACTACCTAGCAACACACTTGCTGGATTCTTAATCTTGGTGAGAATTTGTTAATGGTGACATATTCCTGCTCAGCAAACGAGGCTGAATTAACCGTAGTTTTGTGATAGGTTGGGTGTGGGAGAGGGTCCCTCCGTGGGACTCCGTGGGACTCAGCTGTGGTCTTTGTGTATCTCCAGCATGTGTCTGGTAAACGTGATCATTTTAGACATTTGGAAAACCCAGCGACACGTGCTGTGGGTTCACAAAGAGAACCTCCTGAGTCCCAAGTCTGCATCTTTCTCAAGCCTTCCTGTGCCCCGGTTCCCTCTTCTGCCACTAGAGCCTTAGCTATAGGATCCTTGAGATCTCCACCTCCACAAATCCCAGGAGTCCATCACACGTGACAGACTCAAATTTGAAGGGGGTGGGGAGGTAGGCGGTTCGATATGGGTTGTTTAAATTAGGTTGTAAATTGCATGTCTTAAGGCTTTCGTGTTGAAATGATCACCCACAAATGAGTTAGTTACTTTGATAATTATCTTCTGGCCAGGCACTGCTGAGAAGTACTATTATTGAGGCTCGGGGCTAGTCCAGGGGACAGCTGTGGGAGGAAGTGGGCGTGGCAATCGCTCTACTTCCTTGTTTGGAGTAAACTTGGGCGTCTGACGGCTGAGGTGTTGGCTTCTCCATCTCTTGTGTGCTTTGGGGGAGCTCTCCACTCTGCCAGAGAAAACACACCTAGAAAAAGCACGACGTCAATCCCTGCCATTCCCTCGGGGTCCCCCAACCTCCCCCAGCCTCCAGAGAGCGAAGCGCGCAAGGGGCGCGGCAGCCCGGGCCAGCCCACAGCCGGCTGTAAGCAGCCCTGCCAGTCCCCTGCCGTCGCAGCTGCAGCGGGTTGGATATGGGACAGTGGCGGGGACGCAGGGACTCTACCGGGAGCCTTGGTTGTTAGCTTCCAGGTCTAGGTGCCTGCAGCCGGCGTGAGCAGCTCATAGCCAGCGTGGGTCTGCGGTGACAGTGCAGTGGAGGCTGGGCACCGGCTCAAGCTGGGACCCCGGAGGCACAAGCCATGACGGACGCCAGCCACAAGAAGGAGGGCTTCAAGAAATGTAGGAGCGCCACTTTCAGCATCGATGGGTACAGCTTCACCATCGGTGAGAACTTTGCACTCGGGCCATTTTTGGCGTCCTCGCACACCCTTTGGTGGCGGTGGCCAGTTCTAAGCCGGGAGGAGGTGGGCATGGGAATCTGGGTCGAGGGTGCTGGCTGGAGGGAGCGCTTGGGAATTGTGACCTGCTGGGGGAAGCCCAGATCCAGCTGTCCCTGCTACTCCATTGCTCTAGCTAGCATCCCGCTGGAGTCGATTTTCAATTACGCATCTCTGAATGGCTCATTCCACGCTGAGATTTGGGTAACAAGGTGTAGAAGAGGATGGATAGAGATGGATGGAGACAGAGATGGAGATAAGAACGAGGAGGAAGAGGAGTCAGAAAAGACCGAAGGAAGTGGGCAGACACGGAGACAAAGGCATAGACCACCCAGTCAGAAGTTCAGGGACCGAGATAAGAGGACAAAAGACGGAGAGGAGAGGAGAGCGCACTAGAGAGACCTAGAGAGAGGTCCTTTTAGAGTCCTGAGCTCTCAGAGGCTGGTTGGAGACAGACAGGCAGGTAGGGATGATGTATATTGTGACTGGAACATTTCAGAAAACACTGGGGTGTCCGGGAGCTGTTTGTTGGGAACTCCCAGTGATTTCTGTTTTTCTCCTGCTCCAAACTGTTCACCAAGAGGAGAGAGACAGAAGAGGCTGAGAGTATCCTCAGGTTGCTGACCACAGAGTTCACTCGTTAAGAGGCCAGCATTGGAAGAGGTTCAGTCTCCATAGTTTTACTGAGTTTCTGTTGTTTTGAAACAACTTTTCAAGATCTAGCATCTTTACCCTCTTGGGAGCTGGGCCCACCTGGGAGGTGGAGATAGCTTATGGAGCAGCTTCCCGTTGGAATGTTAGCTTTGGCTAGCAGCAGGCCTGAGGCAGGTACGCAGATGCTCTTCAAAGGTTCTTATTTAAGCAAGCACACAAGTGAACATGACCTTCAACCTGATCTTGACCCCACAACATCTTTGAGAACGAGAGTATATGCTATTATACTTTTGGCTCCACCTGCTTGGAGATACATCGGGGAAGTGCTGGAGCCAGGAAGAGACCAGTGATGAGGAGCTTGTCTCTGGGTCACCTGTGCTCCCAATGAAGTACCCCAGAGTTTGTGGAACAGGATAAACATGTGCTCTTCCCCCAGATATACCTTGTCACACCAGTCACACACTTCCCCCAGGTTCTTCCTGCAGCTAGGACTGCCGTTCCCCCAAGAGGTCATGGAGAAATCATGCCCATCTTTCAGAAGCTTGCTTCCCTTGCTGCCTCCTCCTCTCTCCATCTCCATGGAAAGACACCCCCACCTCAGACCCAGGAGTGCATCCCCAGAGCTGGCCAGCTTAGAATCAGCTGGTGGGAGCCTGTGGGTAGTCCTCACTGTGCTCTGTACTCTGAGGATGCTGCTTATTTGCTTTTCCCTCTCTAGAGGCCATGGTCTGTGCTCAGGGAAGGTTCTTAGAAGTGAATCAAAAGTTTCCAAGGTCAAAATTGTCTCATTTAAAGGTCATGTAAATTTCAGTTTTCTTGACTCCAGTAGGAAAGCTTTCAAAAGCAAGTTTTAAATTTTACCTGGTAGTTGCCGTCAGATCTTATCCTTCAAGCAACCATGTCTTACTAAGATGAAGGATCTTGGTATGATCCTCTTCCTTTCCTTCCCATTAGGGGAGATGGTCTAGCAGAGCCCTATAGTCTGGTAGTCAGTAGGTCCCCAAAGCGAAGCAGCCTCTGTGAGATGAGAGCTATAGACCTCGGTCCTGTTGTTGGTTTCTAGCTTTCTCATCTCTTTGTCTGTCATTCCCTCTTGTCAACAAATGTTTATTGGATTTTACTGTATTAAATCATATGATTTAGCACAGTGCCTGCCACATGACAAAAATTCAATAAGCAGCAATTGTTGCACTTATTCAAGATATTAAACTAATATATGAGTAGTTTATGAAGATATATAGACTTTGGACTTATATTCAGGGGTTTTACACTCAGGGTTATATGCTGTGTCCACAAAAACATGTTATAAAGTAAAAAGCAGTAAGTGTAATAAAAACATTTTAGATTTTTAGGCCAATATAGACAATGCAGATATTCAAAAAGGAAAAAAAGAAATTCACCTATTATATCATTCATTGCTAAATGTTAATATTCCTTGTTTATACTTTCCAATGCTTTGTTTTTTACATAGACACATTTTTAACAGTGTTTGGAAATCTCATATTTAATAATATCTTATTAGTTTTGCTTTCTGCTCTATAAGAACTATTCCCTTAACCAATCTCCTGTTGTGGGCTACTTAAGCTCTCACTTTTCTTCATTATGGGCAATGATAAAAACAAAACCCTTGAGGATATCTAGGGATACTTCCCCTTATTAGAAGGTGCTCTATTTAAACATGAGTGTTTTCAAGGTGATAGAGTATGCAAAATACTGAAGGAATAAAGAAATAATCTCATCTGCCGAGTGAGCATTAACAATAATGAATCCACTTTGGTTTTGGTGTACTTTTAATGGTTACACTTCTAGAAGCGCAATTGCTTGATTTTGCACTTTTTTAGGGACTTTAAAACGTTTTGCTCAACTGCTGTCTGGAAAGAGTTACTACTTATGTTCCCACTACTAGTGTATCAAAGTCCTTACATGCTCTCGTGAATGCTGGACACCATAGCTTAAAAAGAGTTCTAGTCTGAGAGGTGGAATGTGGCACCTCAATTCAACAAGATTTACTATTTTGTGAAATTGCTTTCTCATTTTACTTGACTGTTTTTCATTTACCTTGGGGGAAGTTAATTTTTTTTTTTCGAGACAGGGTTTCTCTGTGTAGCTTTGTGCCTTTCCTGGAACTAACTTGGTAGACCAGGCTGGCCTTGAACTCACAGAGATCCGCCTGGCTCTGCCTCCCGAGTGCTGGGATTAAAGGCGTGTGCCACCACCACCCGGCAATCACTTATTAATTAAAAACCTATTAATTGATGTAGTATATATTAATTATACATACCATATTATTATATGTTAATTACTTTGATATACCATGTGTTAATCATATAACAATTATATAATTGATATGAACTAATATATATTATATTCACATATACATTATGTATGTGTATATGTTATGTATGTGTGTTTTGTCATATATGTGTGAAAGCCTTTCAAGTGCATTTTGTCAGATATGTTATTTTTTCCAAGCACGGCCCTTTTCCTTGCAGCATCAGTATCTGTCAGTCAGGATATATACTGAAAATGCTGCTGGCTTACCTTGTGCTTCAGCAGGATGGGCCAGGGCACCCCCCACTCCCACCCCAACCATAGTAGAGAATCCTGAGGCAATCTGGTGGCTCCAGATCACTCCTTCTTTTGGGCATCTGACCTGTCATAGGAATTGCCTCTTTCTCTAGTCTATTAATTTGCAAAAAAAAAAAAAAATTTGGGTCCAACGATCATGCTAAAGGAGTTTATATGGCCCCCGAAGACTCAAGAGATTCTTCTAGGAAAACCTTTAGGGATAAGGGAATTTTGGGGTCACTATAGATGCGAGACATAAGCCACCCCTGTGACAATGTTGGGAATACCTCTCAGCCCAGAAGATCCCTGTCTTTTCTTTGGGGGAAGGCATACTTCCCTCCTGGTTCTCACTAGGCCTATGATTCTCTCAGGAGAGAAATGCACAGGGGAATCTGGACAGACATGGAACTTTCAGAAGTGGAATTGCCTGGGGAATGGATAGTATCCTGGTTAGATATTTGTCAACTTGATACAAGCTAGTCATCTGAGAAAAGAAAACCACTATTGAGAAAATGCCAATCTGTAAGGGGCATTTTCTCAATTAATTATTGATATGGGAAGTCCAGCCCCATATGGGTGGTGTCACCCCTGGGCAAGTGGTCCTGAGTAGTGTAAAGCAAGCTGAGCAAGCCACAGGAAACAAGCCAGTAATCAATGTTCCTCCATGGTGTCTGCTTCAGTTTCTGCCTCTAGGTTCCTGATCTATTTGAATTCATGCCCTGATAGTCTAGTGATGGACTGTTACTTGGTGGTATAAGATGAAACAACCCACTCCCCAGTTGTTTTTGGTCATGGTGTTTTACCACAGCAATAGAAACCCTAACTAAGATAGTGAAGAGAGGCCAGAAGTTGAATATTCTGTGGTAAAGGACAGTCCTGAAGAGTAGGGACTGGTCTTAAACACTGGTAATATTTGCATGAGCAAGCTTCGGAGGGTTGGACTCCTAGAGCCCCTGAGCTACCCTGTACTCAGATTGCAGATGTTCTTAGGAACTGATGTCAGATCTGAATGAAGATGGGCTCTGTGTAGACAGAGTAGTTGTGGGGTGTGGACTAGACTCTCCACTAGTACTTCACTTGACGTACTCCATCATTTTCCACAACTCTGAAAGATGATAGCTCATAAGGTCCCAGTTCTACAAAAAAGAAATTTTGAGGTGAGGTGATTTTCTAAAAGTCACATAGGAAGGAAATGACAAGGTTGAGATGAAACCATTCATGCCCTGCCTCTCCCACCAGGCTCTCCTCTACACTTCATGCTGCCTCCCACACTGGAGGTGATTTCTGCCTGGCCTGGAGGCTAGCCTACCATTAATGAAGAGAGATCCAGGGGTTTGTTAGGCCTGTTGAACCAACTCAGACTCCAGTAAGACCAGAAGGAGCCAGGGGCTTAGGTAGTATACTCCCTTCCTCTCTAGAAGATCATGCGAAAGACTAGGGCTTGCCAGCTGCCTGCCATTAGGTTTCTAGTCTGGTTCCTGGGTTCTCAGGTAAATGACTTTGTGTTCTCTTCTATGATTTTCTCAGGTCGTGGGCATGGGCGCATGGTTGAGAGGGTCTGGACAAGACAACAAGTGGCATATTTAGGAAGCACTATCAACCTGTCTTCCTCCTGTAGGACACAGTTGGGCCTGTGACTGAAGCCTGTGATAGACTTGATTAACCTTGACTGAAAGCCATGTGAAGTCCATGTGTGGTTGGCTCTGGTGCTGCACTTGGGAATGAGCATTTGAATGTAAAATGAGTGGGAGGGTATGTGGGGTGGAGCAGGATCTTATTATTCGGACAGATTTTTCTTGTCTTCTGGAATTTGAGTATCTTTTGGGGTTGGTGTTAAGTGAATTTCTAGATCCTTACTCTCTCCTGCAATGCAAACAGATCCTTCTTCCTGTGAAAGAGCTTTGTCTGCAAAAGCACAGAGACACCTTTTCTTGTTAAAGCATCCTGTGTGGCTCACTTGATCCCTTTTGATAATGCCCGCAGCTCATTTTTCAGATGAGAAAATGGGAGTTTCTCCTCCCATTTTCAGAAGAAACCAGTTCAAGTGTAGGTAGGAGGATGTGAAGTTGGAGCACCTGTAGCAAAGAAGCTGCTTCCATCAAAGATGGTGGTGTGGAAATTGTAGTTGTGTACTGATGCCAAGTCAAGAGAGGGATGCTTCCTGTAGCAACTGCTGCTGGGTTTCCAGCCCTTGATTTCTTCCTTGTGTTGTTCTTCAGGAAGAAAAGCAAGGAGTCCTTAGATGGCAATCTGAGGCCCAAGAGGCAGGGCATGAGAGACGATGTTCCACCTTTGGATTGTGGGGCCTGTGAGCCAGAGCTTAGGGGGAGAGGTCTGCTGGTAGATCCCCCACCCAGGAGGGACAAAGGGCAGCAGGGTATTAGGGTGACTTGGTTGCCTCCACTGGGAGTAGAGGTCTGCACAGGTTGAGAGGCTCCTCAGCCTTGTGCGGTGCGTGTAGCTCAGGTCTTTCTCAGCCTAGATGGAGCTCTGTGCTCTCTCTCGGCCTTGTCTACTTTCTAGCTGTGCGAGTGTGTGTGTGTGTGTGTGTGTGTGTGTGTGTGTGTGTGTGTGTCTGTGTGTGTGTCTGTGTGTGTGTGTGTCTGTCGTCTGTCTGTCTAATCCATCCCAGGACGTTTGGGCTAGCTTTGTAAGCATGGCTGAGGGAAAGACCCCAGGGAAGATAGAAACTAACATACAGAATCATCTCTTTTTATGTGACTTTCTTTTTTTATTTCAAGTTTTTTTCCTTTTACGTACCAACCTCTGTCCCCCTTCCTCCCCTTCTTCTGCTCCCCCCCACCTCCCCCATTCCGCCCACATCCCCTCCTCATAGGGAGTAAGGCCTACCTTGGGTAGTCAACACAGGCAGAATCATCTCTTGTCTATAGGGTACACATTTCAAGATCCTCAGGGGAAGCCTGAATCTGTGACTACTTCCAGATCCTATGTATACATTATTTTTTCTTTAAAAAATATTTACTTTTGAGATTATAACTTCCTCCTTCCCTGTCCTTCCTCCAGACCCTCCCAGATACTTCTCATTGCTCTTTTTCAAATTCATGGCCTCTTTTTTTTCATTAATTATTGTTGTTGTTGGTGGTGGTGTGTGTGTGTATGTGTAGTTACATATGTATTCTGAAATATATAAACACAAGTCTGTGTAATGTTATTTGTATGTATGTTTTCAGAGCTGACCATTTGGTACCGGACAACCAATTGGTGTGCTCTTCCTGAGGGAAGACGATTTCTCCTGTTCTCAGCATTCCTTAGTTGTATTAGTTGCCTGCAGTTTTTTGTGTAGCGTTGAGGCCTCCTGAGCTCTCTCCCATCCATTTTAGCATGTCTACTGGTGTCCTCCTTGATCAGCTCATGTTTAGGCTGTCACATTGGTGGGACTTTATGGGTGTAGCTTCTGACATTATTAGGAGACACTACCGCACAGAAAACTCCCAGTTCCTCTGCTTCTTTCAATCTTTACATCTCTTTTGCACAAAGACCCCCAAATCTTAGGTGCAGGGATTGTGTTGTAGATTTATCTGTTGGATCTGGACTCCACATCTCAGCATTTTGATTGGTTATATTTTCTGTAATGTCTCTGTCTATTGCAGGAAATAAGTTTTTGAGTTATTTCTTAGCCATCTTCTTTCCTCTTGAGAACTTTCTCCTTGAATGAGTTCCTCTCCCCCTTTTTTAGTTCTTTTTATATTCTGTATACATTAATAATCCTCTGTCAGATGTGTAGCTCGCAAAGATTCTACGGGCTTCCTCTTCATTGTATTGGGCCTGATTGCTTTTGCCTCACCTCTGTCCTGCCTATGTTTTCTTCTAGCAGTTTCAGTGTTTCATGTTTAGGTCTTTGTTCCATGTGGAGTTAGTTTTTGTGCAAGATGATAGATGTGGTTTAAATACATTCTTCAACGTGTGGACATCCAGTTTTTCCCAGCACCATTTGTTAAAGATGCTGTCTTTTCCTCAGTGTATGTTTCTGGCATCTTTGTCAAATTCTAATGGCTGAAGTTACATGCAAACTTGTTCTATTTGTCTACATGTCTGTTCTGTGCTTGCACCATCCTGTTTTTATTACTGCGGCTCTATGGTATGCCTGAAAAACTGGAATGCTGAGTCCCCCAGCTTTGCTCTTTTTGCTCAGCATTGCTTTGGCTGTCTTGGGTCTTTTGTGCTTCCGAATGGATTTTAGGTTAGGTTTTGTTTTGTTTTTTTTCTTTTTCTATTTCTGTGAAGAATGAGGTAGAGATTCTGATTGGTACTGTATTGAATCTGTAAATTTTTGGTAGGATGGTCATTTTCACAATATTAATTCTACCAATCCATGAGCATGAGATGTCTTTCCATTTTCTGGGTGTCTTCATCCCTTTCTTCAGAGGTTGAATGACGCCATTTGCTTCCTTGGTTAGGTTTATTCCTTGATAGTTCATTTTCACCGTGATCACTGTGAATGGGAATGTGTTCTGTTCTTCTTCTCTGTGTGTTTGTTGTTGGTGTGTAGAAAAGCTACTGATTTTTCACAACTTGATTTTTTTTTTTATCCTGGCAGGTTGCTGAACTTGTTTGTTGTTTCTACAAGTTTTCTGGCAGTGTTTTTTTTATTTTTATTTTTTGGTGTGTGTGTGTGTGTGTGTGTGTGTGTGTGTGTGTGTGTGTGTGTAGGATCTCTAATGTATAGTGTGTGTGGGGGGGAGGAGGATCTCTAATGTATAGTGTGTGTGTGTGTGTGTGTGTGTGTGTAGGATCTCTAATGCATAGTGTCGTGTCGTCTGCACACAGGGCTAGTTTGATTCCTTCTTCCCCTGCTTGTACCCCTTCGGTTCCCTCTTTGCCTCATTGCTGCAGTTAGGACTTTGACACAACACTGAACAGGAGTGGGGAAAGTGAACAGCCCTGTCTCATTCCTGACGTCAGTGGAATGCTTCAAGCCTTTCCCGTTTAGGATGTTAGCTGTGGGTTTATCATATATAGCTCCCCATTTGACACAAGAGGAAACTGAGGCTCAGAAAGGTGAAGGGATTTGCCTGGAGCTTTACTTCTTAGCTGAGGATTCTGGCTGCTCTGAGACTCCCAACCAGACAGAAGCCAGCCTGTCTTCCCTTCCTCCCTCCCTCTCTCTACTTCTCACACAGAGGCCACTCTGTGAGAAAGGAAACCATTTCACGCTGGCCCAGGGGACTCTTAACTGATGAGCCATCTCTCCAGAAAAACAGACTTTTAAGTTAAATAAAATACCTTAATTTCTGAAGTTTCAGTCAAGCAAGAACAGCTCTAGGGATCTGCTATTCAGTATTATGTATGTAGTAGCTCAGCAGGTTTTTCCAGTGTTGAGGATTGAACCCAGGGCCTTGTACAAACCAGGTGGATGCTATGCCATCATGCCCTATCCTCAGCCCCCAATTGTTTCTTATTCATAGCAGGAAAATGATAAAAACCAGCTCTGAGTCCTCTTTGATCAGACGCTCATATAAACTGTTTCTTGAAAAGTTGTCTTGAGTATTGATGTTGGCATTTTCCTCCAAAAGGCATTCATCTTGGTGCCCATGGGTATTTGATGTTCTCCCCCTGTTCTCAATATGCTGGATTCCTGGAGGGCCTCTAAGAACTCCCATTGGTTAACCACCTCCGAAAATACGCCACTTGTGATAGTTCTGCAAAGTGTGACCCCAATCACCAGGCCTGCGGTGGTGAGCCCACCTATGTTGTGAGCAAGAAGTGACTTTAAAGACCTAAGCTCTAGACGTCGCCCTGGCATCCTTTGCTCTGTGGCCTCAGGCCTCTCATTAGTAATGGGGAGAACAGCTACTTCTCTGTTCTGTTGTTGGGAGGTTACCACAGGGCCAACAATGAGGGAACCAAGCACAGTTCCAGTGTCTGGTTATGGGAGGCTTTTGGTGCTGATGATGGAGAAATTCCAAAACCAGGAAGGAGGCAAGACTCCCAGACCCACATGTGTCTCCTTCCCTGATGGTGCTTCCCACAGCTGTCTCCCAAGCCCCAAGCCAGCCACTCATGTCAAGTGCTGGTAAGGCTGTAAGGAAGATTTCCACCCAGGCCAGGAATCTGGGGGGCTGGCTCTCCCCAGCCAAGTGCTTCCAGCTGCTTCTGGGTAATTGGTGCCAGCTGCTTCGGGAGAGTTCCTTGGCACTTCCTGGGCTGTTGGCAGGTGGGCTCTGGATTGTAGCCAGAGCTTGGCCTGAGAACCAGTCCTTCCCCCAAGGGGCCCAGGTGGCTTGGAGGCAGAACTGCTAGGAGATGGTTTTTCACTTGGTGGAGGGCAGTAGCTGTTGGAAAACGGCCCAAACCACTCAAGCCTCTGTCCATGAGAATCAGGCCACACATGCTGCTGCCGAGGTTGTGTGAGAGCAAATTATGTTGAGTCTCTAACTCCTGTTTTTGTCTCTCCAACTGGCGGTGCTCCCTTTCTCTGACACACGGCAGAGTGACTCAGGAAGAGGTCCAGAGATGCTGTTCAAGAGACAGAGGGTTCTCCTGTTCTGGACTAGCGACCACAGCACGGGAGAGAGCTGTTTAGAGGTAGTCAGATTTAGTGCCCCAAGCTGAAAGCCGACAGCTAGAGGCGTGAGTGACCTGCCCAAGGTCACACCAGTAAGTGGGGGCTCAGTGCAGCTCAGCTCCTCCTTCCCATCTTGCATTCTGGGTTGGAACCCTACATCGGGCCTGCTGAGTTGTGGATCTCGTTGTTCATATATTTTGGCTATTAGAGGTCATTTGAGAAATTATTGGGCCATGTATGATGGAGAAACTATTCCCGTCTTCTCTCCTTAGTTCATTGCAAATCTGGGAGATTTCTGTGGGCTTAGGTGATAGTCCTGTCATCAGAGTGTGAGATCCTCCTACTTCTTTGAGTCTTTTGATCTCTGTGTGGCCCCCAGAGAGGGCTAGCATCGTCTTACTTCCACTTTGGACCCAAATAGCCCAAATCAAACTAGCGGATTTAGGCAGTGATGGGAGAGGGAATGAATTTCTATTTTAAAGTCCCAGAATTTAGTTTTAGAATGTCCCAGAGAGCCCCACTGTGTCTAATGACTCATGATTCTTTAACGGTTGGAAGTTACTTTAGACTTAAATTTTTTGATCAAGCCGGTCAGTATTGAAGGGGACTCCAGCATCCTGAGGGAGACAGAGCTTGTTCTGAGCTAAGTGTGCTCCTAACCATGTGCAGGGCCCCAGAGAGACCCAATGTTCTAACACAGAGCATTTTCTTCCCTTCTCATTTGTGAGGCCAAAGACCTTGAAGAAGTTTAAAAGATGTACATTTTAGTCCACCTGTGTAAGACCATAAGCCTGGACTTAGTGACTATTTTGAGAGGCCCGTTTTGGGGGGATGGTGCAGTGGCTTATGCATGATTCCATCCCATCAGGACCTGCAAAATCCCAGTTAGCTCCATCTTACAGATGTGTGCAGGACCATCAGGACCTGCAAAATCCCAGTTAGCTCCATCTTACAGATGTGTGCATTCTGGCTGGGTGAGGAAATCTGTGCCATTGTTGCCTCCTGAATAGGCGGGCCCTGAGTCCTCCCCAGGAAGAGGGTGCTTGGCAGGGGTGGGAGTTGGGGGTTGGTGAGGAAAGCCAAATGAATCTTGTCCTTACAGTTCTGAAACTTAGGCTGTTTAAACCAGAGACCCTTTAGCTACTTCCCCAGTGCCTTTGCCTCTACCTCATCTAGTTACACTCAAGTAGATTTTCTGATCTGCTAGTCTCAAAACCTCTAATGGCTTCCCCCATTGCCAGAGGGATCAAGTCTACCCTCGAAGGCAGAGTTCACTGGCTTTCCATGATACTGTGCCTGGGCCCACACTTTATAACGCCCCTCCATGGCCATGGTTCACAATTATTCCCTGAGCCAGTCTTTATGGAGTTCCTACTACATACCAGCTGTCCTGGTAGGTGCCAGGGATACAAAAGACCAAAGTAGGTGGTAGACATACAATATGATAAAAAGAACCAGCCCTGACTTGGCATTTTCTGTCCAATGTGGTCCACCTGTGTATTGTGGTATGATGGAAAGGTCTGGGTGCTGTGTGGGGTACAGCAGTGTGTGATGAATACATCTGTGGGTCTCAGTGGACTTACCAGAGGCCCTGGGGCTAGAGGGTGGGATGATCTGTTGTGTTGGTAGCAGAAAGAACTGGTTCAGGAAGAGGTTGGAAAGGTACGCAGAGGTCCAATTAAAGGCCTCATTGGTAAATTTTTTTTTTCAAGAGCAATGAAAGTCAATGAACCATTTTAAGGGGAAATGATAAGACCAAAGTTGTGTTTATAAACATGTACTTTTCCCATGCTCCATGGAGAATCAGTGGGTGTTTGTTGAAAGGTCTTACTATCACATAACAGCCAGCTCTTCCCACATGTTTAGCCTACCCTCTTCATTTCTGGACTTCCCTGTGTCCTTCTGAACATTAATTCCCTCTTTGGAACAATGTAGAAGTCTTATAGGCTCCTAGCTCAGTAGGTGGTCCATTTTCCTAACTACTTAATTCATTTCTTAACAAAATAAAGATAGCATATTAATTTCATTTGCTGTAAAAATGATCCATATTAATTTTAGTAGATCAGGAAAAAAAACCCTCATTATCCAGAGATGACCTCTGCTAATGTCTTATCCTAGGTTCCCATGATCACAGGACTGATCCAGTGGGCACAGTTAAGTCCAGTTTGGGGCGATTATGAACAATATTGTGATACACATTTATGTACAAGATTTTGGACATCTGTGTCTAGTTTTTTGGGTGAATCAGTGCTGTGGGAGGATGTGTATGCTGTAAATATATGTTGCTATGATTGATTGATAAATAAAATGCTGATTGGCCAGTAGTCAGGCAGGAAGGATAGGGTAGGCGGGACAAGGAGGAGAAGAATTCTGGGAGGTGGAAGGCTGAGGCAGAGAGAGGCTGCCAGCCGCCACCATGACAAGTGAGATGTAAGGTACTGGTAAGCCACCAGACAGGTGGTAACTTATAGACTAATAGATATGGGTTAATTTGAGATATAGGAACTAGATAGCATGAAGCCTGAGCCATTAGGCCAAACAGTTTAAATAATATAAGTGTCTATGTGTTTATTTTATAAGTGGGCTGCGGGACTGCCGGGGCTTGGCGGGAGCTGGAGAGAAACTCTCTAGCTACAATCTACAGGAGTAGAATTGCTGGGTTGTGTGGTAAATTCACATGTAACTTTTAGGGAGCTGTCAAAATATCTACATTATTTTTCAACCCTCCCAGCAATATCAGAGAGTTCTTGAACTGAGTTTTGTAGAACTAAGAATGAGCTGCATCTCAAGTACTTACAGGGGTGGGGATGGGGGGTAGCAGCCATCAGCTCTGTGTTACAGTTGGGCAACGGGGCCTAGACACCTCTCTTTCAGGAAGTTCTTGGGGGTGACTTGGATGTTCAGTTTTGTTTAGGAATCACTGAGCTAAGGAGGGTGGGAATAGGATGGTCAAGAAGAAATTCTTGGGAACATTCTGGGCTGAGCAGGGATATATCATGAACAGTATAATATGTTAGCATCATAATAGCAGTCTGTAAGAGACAAAGACCCATGTGTGCACACACACACACACACACACACACATACATACATGGAGCAGGGGCAGGGGGAGAGGGGAAGGAAGAGAGAGAGTGTCAGAGAGAGAATGAATATATGAAACTTAAAAAAAAATTAGTTCTCACTGGCGTGGTGTTGCACACCCTTAATCCCAGCACTCTGGAGACAGAGGCAGGCAGATCTCTGTGAGTTCTACAAAGTGAGTTCCAGGGCAGCCAGGACTGTTAACACAGAGAAACCCTGTCTTGAAAACAAACAAACAAACAAACAAACAAACAAACAAACAAACAAACAAACAAACAAAATTAGCTCTATAAGTGTTTTGAGTTTCCTATATGTTTGGGTCATATTTACTCCCACTTCTCCAACTCTTCCTAGATGAACTCCTCTTCCATACTCATCCAACTTTGTGTCCTTTTTTTTTTTTTTTTTACAATTTTAAAAACCCTTCAAGTCCAACTTATGCTGCCCAAATATTCTTGGATGTGTGCCCTTCCCCTGCAACATGCTCAGCTTCCCACGGGCTATACTCTTAGAGTATGCTCTCCTGGCAGCTAACATTCTGTGTGCGCCACTGCCAGGGGGTATTGTGTGCCCGGATCCCTTCTCCAGGCTGGAATTT
This sequence comes from Peromyscus californicus insignis, assembly GCF_007827085.1. Lineage (NCBI taxonomy): Eukaryota > Metazoa > Chordata > Mammalia > Rodentia > Cricetidae > Peromyscus > Peromyscus californicus. The sequence goes on along the minus strand of NW_026294584.1, from coordinate 74,233,070 downwards.
GGTCTATCTTAGATTTGCACAGGTTTTGTCACGTGAGTTCCCATGTGAAGCTGCTCTCCTGTGTCCGGATCTTTCCTTATGGTTGTTCACTGCCTTTGGCTCATTCTCTGTCCACTTCCTCTTCTGCAATGATCCCTGAGCCTTGATGGGGGACAGGGGGTTTGTGGTATATATGTTTCCTTTAGGGATGAGCACTATGTGGTCTCTTATCCTCTGCACTTGGCCAGTTTTGGGTATCTGTGTTAGCCACTGTCTATGGCAAATAGATGAGTGTTGAGAAATGCATTGATTTATGGGTTTAACGGTAAGTGGTTAGGATTTGGTTTAACACTATGTCCATTTAGCAGTATATAGTAGTAGTTTCTCTGGTAGGGCATATGTCCTGTTCATCCATAGGTTCTTTGCCTAATATTGGTAAGAGGTATGGGGTTCATTTGTGGAGCCAGGCTTAAATCCAATCAGAAAATGGTTGGTTATTCCTATGATGTGTGTGTAATTATTCCACCAGTGGGCACGTCTTGCCAGGTCAGTCATTGTTGTAGCTTGAAGAGCTCACAGCTGGGGAAGACTGATGACTTGTTTTCTCCTCTGGGAGCTGCATAGTGCCTTTTAGTACTACAAAAGCTACCCAGTAGGGACGAAGCTTCCAGGTCAGTACCACTTTGATTTCTACATGTTCTATGACTCTAGTAGGTGGTGTCTTCAACAATAGTGTCTTACCATAATGTTCTGAGCGGTAACCAAGTGAAGTGGCAATAGCCTTTAATACTTGGGGGTCTACGGGACCTCGCTGGCTGACAATGACTTTACCCATTTCTGGCACTGGGAATGGGTTTTTTTTTTTTTGCAGGACAACTTTGAGAGTTAAAATTTCATAAAGGACCACATCGTTCACTGACCTGTCCATCTCATTTTTCCCATAAAGGTTTTCTGAGGAAGCTTTTTGTTTGAGTCCTAGGCACACATTTTCAACCTTTGGCTCATTATTATTCTGAGTTTGCAGGTATGGGAGCTAAGGCTCAGGAGATTCAGTAATAGGGCTGGGACTTGAAAGCCTTTCTGTCTCTTTGCCTCCCCTGTAACCGTTTGCCTGTCTCTATGCAGGGCTCTGTGCTGGTGCTGTGTGACTAGGGTCTTGGGACTTCACACTCCTTGTAGGAGAATTCATTATACATTCCGACATTGCAGCAGACTCTCGGCTGGGTTGTGCAGTTATTGTCGTTTGTCCTTCTTTTCCAGTGTGTTAGAGGCATATTAGATTTTCCTTAGTGGAAACACTATCTAAATGTGCCGAGGACATGCAATGTGAAATGCGTTTGCTAGTGTATTGTGGGTTCACTAAACGTCCTCTGCCTCCTGCCTCCTGGTCCCTGTTGATTAAGGGTGTTTGTAGTGATAGCTGGAACTTGACATCTCTGCTGACTGTCAGTTTAAGCTTACAGAGGGCAAGCTTGGGGGCCCTTCGAAGCAGGCCTTGGAGTTCCACAGCAGGGCTGTTTTCAGAGCTGGATGTGTGATGAGGGGAAACTTGTGGTAATTACTGAGCAGATGCCCTTAATGAGGTCTCTGCTGGATTTCCAGCTGGCATCGAGAGATCTGCACTGGGACAGGAATACCGAAGTCACTGGATGATTCTGTGACGTCACATCCTCCCCTGTTGTCATAGCAGCTATAATCATCTTACTGAAAGAGTCCCTCAGGGTGCTGGCAGGCCACATCTTTTTTCCACTTATGGGAACCACGGTGCTTCCTTCCACAGTGAGGAGAGAGCTAGCATGCCTGAGCTCTTTAGAAGAAGGAAAAGCTTCATGTCAGTGTATCATTACAACTACTCTCATTGTCTTAACAATGATTATGCTGCTGCACTTGATTACAGAAAAAAATCATAAAGATTGGCAGGGAAGATACAGGATCCTATCCACAACATCAAAATGTGAACATTTTGTTAAACATTTGCCTGGACAAAAATGTTTTTAATGAACATGTACATTCATTGTTATTTTTTCAAATGTGTTATCATTACTATTGTTTACTTTTATCTCCACAAACAATGTGTAATTAGTATTTTTTTATATCAGTATTTCAAGAGTTGCTAAGGTGTGATGGCTCACCTAGATTCTGTACCATTGGGTGTTTAAATCTCTTCTGCTTTCCAAGAGTCACCAGCAAAGTTACAGGACACATCATGGTCCCCACATCTTTATGACTTCTTTTTGCCTTCAGATAAATTCCTAGAAACAAAGTTGCTGGGTGGTGAGAGTTGAATCTATGCTATCAAGTTACATTATAGGGGTACATTTCCTTTGAAATACACAGTTTATGCCATCTACCTCTCCAGTGTCGTATCAGGTTGTAATTCCCTATAGAAGGCACTTTTTTCTATTTATGTTATGAATGCTGGATTTAAATTTTAAAAGTTAATTCTGTGACTTAAACCCATTTTTCCAATGTATCATTTGATCATTTGTACTTCTTTTATAAACAGTTCATTTCTTTTCATTTAGTGTTTTCATTTTAATTAATGTTTTTATTTGTTATTTGAGAATTTTATATATTTTGTTCATACTCATTCCCTTCCCCCAACTCTTCCCAGATCCTCCCCCATCTTCCTACCCACCCATCTTCATGTTCTCTCTTTCAAAAAAGAAAAAAAATCCAAAAACCAAACAACAAACTGTTCCTATACTCCAAAACACAGAGTCCGGTTTGTGTTGTCCAACTACTCCTGGGCCTGAGAGCTGCCCTGGAGTGTGGTTGACATATCCCGTGACACTCCATTGACAAACACTGGTTTCCCTCTCCCAGCAGGTGTCAGTTGTGACTCACTGTTAGCTGGGAGTGGAACTTTGTATCACTTCCCCTCCATCCTGGGACTTGTGTCTGGCTTGAGTTTGTGCAGGTCTGCATGCACATCCCGTCATATCTCTGTGAGTCCATAAGTGCACCTGCCCTCTTGTGTCTGGTAAAGGATGTTTCTTTGAAGTTATCAATACGTCTGCTCTTGTTATCTTTCCTCCTCCTCTTCTGCATCGATTCCCTGAACCTTAAGGGGATCAATTATTTTTTTAAATATATATTTTTATTGGTTCTTTAAATTTTTATACATGTTTTGATCATTTTTAACCATCCCTAAACTCCCCCCAGACCTACATTCTCTTTCCTGCTTCCCCAGCTTTGTGTCATATCTAAAAGATATTTTAAAACATGACCAAGTACAATTTGTTTATCCAATATTCTTTACATGTGCAGCTTTCCACTGGAGAGTGGCTGACTTACCAGGGACTATACTCAGGGAGAAAAGTTTTCTACCTCTCCCAGCAGCTATCAGTTGCCAATAGCTCCATGGTAAGGGGGTGAGATTTCCCAGCCAACTCCCCTCTCCACGCTGAGATTTGGTCTGGCTTGGGCTTGCACAGGTGTTGTGCATGCTGTCCCAAGCACCATGAACCCTGCTCTGTGCAGAGGACGCTGTTCCTTTAGAGTCATCCACTACCTGTGGCTCTTACACTCTTTCCACTCCATCTTCCCCAGTGACCGTCAGGCTTTTGGAAGAGTGGGTGTAGTGAATATGTTCCCTATAGGGCTGATCTTTCTGGAGCCTTTTATTCTTTGCACCTTGGCCAGTTGTGGGTCTCATTGTTAATCATCATCTACTGCAAATAGAAACTCCTCTGATGAGGGTTGAGATGCGCTAATCTGTGGGTATAACAATGAGTCATTAGGAGTCGGCAACTTGAGAATTACCAAATAGTGTATAACTGTTCTGTTAATTTTGTGAATCTGTTTTCCCATGTGCTGATTTATTGTTTGTGTTTCTTTTAGAAGTGGTACATGTCTTTTCTTTTACTTTAGTTCTTTTCTTCCTCGAAGAATGGGTTTTGCTGTGAGCCCCAGTCTATCCTCAGCCTCATAAAGTCCTGCCTTAGTGTCCCAAATCCTGGGATTGCAGGCCTACACCATCGTATCCAACTTATATAGTGTATTTTGCTCTTAGTAGTTTTTTTTTTTAATTGGGGTGCCTTTTTCTGATTTATATAAACACTTTGTTGGATGTGTTTGTGTGTGTATGTGTGTGTGTGTGTGTGTGTGTGTGTGTGTGTGTGTGTGTGTGTGTGTTAGGGTCTGGCTTCCACATACATGTGCACACACATGCACACATACAAACATATATACAGACATTGTACATATATAAAAATATAAAAGAAAATACACATTAGCATTTTCTTCAAGTACTTGCATTTTTATGTTGAAATCTTTGGGATAAGTTTATCTTGTAATGAGCTAGAGATTTAGTGTGTTCACCCCAATTTATTTCTCATTGCTTTAAAGCACTGGCATGATAATAAAGTTGCACTCAGACACACGGACACTCGCATGTGACCTCTGTTTGGAAGGTCTGTTCTGTTCATGCATCAGTAGGTCTTTTCTTAGGTTACTGTGATGCTGCCGGAGGAAAAGAATGAAAGGGACAGACTGGGAGGACTGATGGAGATGACCAAAGTATATAGTGTAGCTGAAAGAAATTAACTTTGTGAAACTCAACACTGTGTACAATGAATATATGTCATTAAACTTCATCTGCCAGGCAGTAGTGGCACACGCCTTTAATCCCAGCACTCAGGAGGCAGGGGCAGTGGATCTCTGTGAGTTTGAGGCCAGCCTGGACTACATAGTGAGTTCCAGGACAGCCAAGACTACACAGAGAAACCCTGTCTCAAAAAACCAAAAAACTTCATCTACCCTCAAAGAGCAAGAGTTTGTAACTTCCTAGTTGTTTCTTCTTCTTCTTCTTCTTCTTCTTCTTCTTCTTCTTCTTCTTCTTCTTCTTCTTCTTCTTCTTCTTCTTCTTCTTCTTCTTCTTCTTCTTCTTCTTCTCCTTCTCCTCCTCCTCCTCCTCCTCCTCCTCCTCCTCCTCCTCCTCCTCCTCCTCCTCCTCCTCCTCCTCCTTCCTCTTCCTCTTCTTCTTCTGTAAATATTCTAGGGGTAGTAAAAAATCTAGTGTCAAAACTTCTTAATTTAAATACATTCTGATTTAAATTCTAGCTTAAACATATTCTAATTTATACCAGTTATACAAAGTAGTAGTTATATAGCACTACTATCCAGGTCCTTCTCTACTGTGTAGGCTGTTGGAGCTGATGGAAATCACTTGCTTACTAGGGATTTCTGTTGTATTTTTTTCTAAAAATTTCTCCTTACATTTCAGTTTCAACTTTATGTATAGTTTGGCACGCTGTAATTTATTTTGTTAGAATTCATAGAAATTATATATTTATTACAATTTTACTTTTTCAGTATAAAATGGTATTACCGTTTTATTTCTAAAATAGGTTAATTACTAAAAACTCATCCAAACCAAAACATTAAAATCTCCTCAATTTTGGCTAACGTTTTTTTGGACACCCAGTTCCACTGGGTGTCTACATGTGTAGAACATACACACTCTCCATCTGGCATGGATTGTTTATGCATGCTGTTGTATAATCAACATTTGTTTCCTACTGAAATGTGATGGTCACTTTTTTTTTTTTTTGCACAAAACATCAACAGCCATTTTAAACGAACTTTTGGTTGGAAATATTTAGTTGCTTCATCAGACCAAGAACTTAAGTTTCTTCTTCTTTTGCTCCTATCCTATTTGCTTTAGAAACACTAGTTTTAAAAAATTATAATGTTAATGAAAATATAATCAGATCACTTTACTCCTTCTCTTTCCTTCCTCCAATTTCTCCCATATCCTTGGTCTCTAGCTCCTTCCATCCTGCTCTACTTCCTCTTGAACTGATGGACTCTTTTTTTCCATTATTGTTACATATGTATCCATTTATATTCATAAATATATCAACACAATCTACTAAGTCTATTCAGCATTACTTGTGTGTATATGATTTCTGGACGGATCCCTTTGTATTTCATAACTACTTATGGGGCTCATCTCTGGGAGAGACTAATTTTCTCTTCCCCCCAAATCATTAATTGCCTGTAGTTCTTTATCTAGTGGTAGAATCCTGTGATCTCTCCCTTTCTCATTAGCATGTCTATTGGTATTGTCATTGTTCAGGTCTTGTTTAGCAGCCAAACTACCACGGGTGAAGTTTTCCTATGGAGAAAATCTCACAGCAGACTTCCTGATCCAATGGCTCTTACAGTTTTTCTTCTCTCTCTTTTATGGGCCTTCAGGGAAGGAGTTTTATTGTAGATGTATCTACTAGAGGTGGGCTCCTTCAAATCAGTTTATGTCTACATTATGACAAGTTGTGTTTTTCTGTAATGGTCTCCATTTGCTGCAAAGAGAGAAGCCTCTTTGATGTGGGGTGAGAGCTATATGTTATCTGTGGGTATAATGGTAAGTTTCATCTACCATAATGAAGTTGACTTTATCCTGGAGATGCAAGGATAGTTCAACATATTTAAGACATTAAATATAATAATATATATTTTATATCTGATACTTACATTTTAACCATTTTTTTAATTTTTTAGCTACTTTTATTTATGGGGGAAGCACATGTGAGTGCCATGGCGCATGTGTGAAAGTCAAAGAAGAAGCTGAAGAAGTCAATCCTTCCTTCTACCATGGGTCATAGGTCATCAGGTCATCAGACTTAGCAACAAGTGTCTTTACCCTGTGAGCTATCTCACTGGTCCCACAGTTTTCACAATTATTCAAGCATCTTGATAAAGCCCTAATACTCTATAGAACCATTTAAAAATTAATGCTCAAATTACATTCCTTCCTTTTGTGGATGAATTCAAATCTCCCCAAGTGGGAGATTGTTGTTTCTGTCACAGATTTGGAGATGCAGATATAGATTTTATATATAGCCTTTATTATGATGACGTATGTTCCTTCCATTTCTACTCACTCTAGAAGACATGTTGAATTTGTCAATAGCTTTTCTTGCATCTCTTGAGATGGTCATGTGATTTTTGTCTTTAAGTATATTTATATGATTTATTATATTTAAGCAAATATATATAAAACTTCACTATATATATTTGCTTATGGATATACCATTTTTTAAACCATTGGCAATTGTAAACATCAATTTATATTTTAAAGTGAGCTATAGTAGAGGTTGGAATAATGCTACAATTTCAATTGTTTTGTTTTTTTCTTTTGGGACAAGATTTTACTGTGTAGCTCAGGCTGGCCTCAGCTTTGTGACCCTCTTGTTTTGGCTTCCTGAGTGCTGAGCTGACAGATGTGAGCCATAGTGCCCAGTTATTTCAATTTTTGAAAAGTGTTCTGAGATCACAGGGTGAGCAACAGTGCCAATTCCCTGCTTATAAATCCTTCCCTTCCTAGAATTGCCAATAGGCATTTTCTCAATTATGCGTAACTGATACATGACAGGAACGCAGTGGCTGCCTTACTCCTGTAATAAACACTATTATATTTACCCATAACTGAAAGTTTTATGTTCAGTAGAACAGTTTGTAATTCACTTTACTTTATAATAAATATGACAGTTTTCACTTTAAAAATAAACTATGCTAATATATTCATTTTAGGGTTCTGTGTAAAATTTCATTTGAATAAAATGTTCTACTGCTGAAAATGTGTGTAGCATTGTAGGTGTTGCTGAGGGGGCTGGTCCTTGAAGTCCACTGAGATTTAACTGTACACCGAGCCTTCCTGCTGCTTCGAGCTTATCCACGTTTGCCTAGTGATTCTCCCATCTTCTGTAATGAGAGTGGTACCCACATCTTTCTTCTGGAAATGAGGCAACAGCAGGCATTACCTGGGGATGCTGGGATCGGTGACTTTAGACTTGAGACATTTTACTTTTTGACTTCTTTGGACTAGGCTGACACCACAACTATGGTATGAGTGCAATTGATCTTAATGAATCATTTGGCTTCTTGCTTACTGTGCAACTATAGTAGCCCCTAACCATCTATGGGAACTATGTTTCCAAGACCCCTAGTGACACCTGGAACTGAAGATGATTCCCACATATCCCCTCTGACAGTCGCCATGCTCAGCTGTACTAATGTCTGAACCTTGGAGTGGCTGTCATCATACTAACAAAGCAATGCATGTATGCTGAATAGTTTTATGTCAACTTGACACAAGCTAGAGTCATCTGAGAGGAGGGAACCTCAATTAAGAAAATGCCTCCATAAGATGAGGCTGTAGGCAAGCCTGTAGGGAATTTTTTAAATTAGTGATTAATGGGGGAGGGCCCACTCCATTGTGGTTGGTGCCATCCCCGGGCTGGTGGTCTTGGTTCTATAAGAAAGCAGGCTGAGCAACTCATAAGGAACAAGCCAATAAGGAGCACCCCTCCATAGCCTTTACATCAGCTCCTGCCTCTAGGTTCCTGCCCTGTTTGAGTTTCTGTCTTGACTTCCTTCAGTGATGGACTATGATTGGAAATGTAAGCCAAACAAACCCTTTCCTTCCCAAGTTGCTTTGGTCATGATGTTTCATCACAGCAATAGTAACCCTAACTACATGGAATCAGCTGCGGTGCTCCTCACTGGAGCAACCTTAGGTGCTGTGGCTGCAGAAGAAGCTGTGGGATGGCTCCTTTGTACTTTACTGTAGTACTGTCATACTTTTGCTTAAGAAGGCTTATAATTACACGAAGTTCTTGACTTATGTTGATATATGTGCTTGAAGCAGAGGACCAAGTATTTATCAATTGAAGTTTATAAACAGCTTTGGTTTTCCTTTATGTGCTTTGCACATTGCTAGCTGCTATTCTCTGGTTTATGAAACTGTCAGAGGATGCATGTGATCTGCTCCTGATTAGGGCTCTTGTCCTGTGTCTGTCATGGCTGCAACAGGAGCTGCTGTTCTTTGGAATTATTTGAATGCTCAGTGGGAAGAGTCATTTCTTGGGTATGCCAACTGGGATCAGGTTTCTCTATTGCCAGGTGCTATGACACTTCTTTAATGACCTGAAAAACTCCATCTCCATCTCCAAGATAGTTCTATAGAGGTTACTAATTGTCCCATATCCATTGCCATAGGATTAGCCAAGCATATGGAAGATGCTTAATAAGTACTTGTTAAAACTACAGCACAGAACAGCCAGGCATAACGGTGCATGCCTGTAATCCCAGTACTTGAGAGCAGGAGACAGGAAGTTCAGCAGTCCAAGCCTAATCTCAAGTTCAATGTCAGCCTGAGCATACAAAACTCAGACTTGGAAAAAATATATATAGCACAGACTTACTTGCCCAGTGTATCTTTTTCACATTGTCTACAGCTGGTGGAACTGTTTGGGAAGGAGGTACAGCTTTGTTGGAGGTGTGCCATTTTGTGTTGGCTTTGAAAATAGACTTCAGTTCTCAGTTTTTGTTTTGTAGTTCCCCACCTAATGTCAGCAAAATGGTTGATTCAGCAGTTACTCTTATAAATTTCATTGGCTAAAAATGAGTCACACGTATACTTCTAGGCCAATTACTGGCTTAGTAGAAAGGATTATCTTTTCTTATTGGTTGCTACACTGTGTGTGTGTGTGTGTGTGTGTGTGTGTGTGTGTGTGTGTGTGTGTGTGTGTGTGTGTTTGTGTGTGTGTGTGTGTGTGTGTGTGTGTGTGTGTGTGTGTGTGTGTGTGTTTGTGTGTGTAGGATGTGTATACATGGATGTGGAGGGCAGAGGTTGATGCCTGGTGTCTTCCTTTTTCACTTGAGCCAGGATTGCTCATTGAATCTGGAGCTCACCAGTTGACTGGCTGTTCAACTCTGGGATCCACCTGTCTTCATCCCTGAAGTGCTAGGGTTAGAGGTCAGGTTTTTACATGGGTGCTGGGGATCTGAACTCGGAACTTCGTGCTTGCATGGTAGGTACTTTATCAACTGAGCTAGTTTTCCAGTCCCAGTTGAGACACTTTTATTGATTGGTTGATTGATTTTCGTCAACATACAAAGTAATAGGTTACATTATCACTGTTTCCTATACAGATACCTTTGTAATTTGCTCATATTTACTGCACCCTGTCACCATTTCTTATCTGCTCCATTATGTAGGACTCACCCCCTCCCCCCAAACAGTACCATTTGTCTTTTCATATCATATCTGTGTATGTAGTTGATGATATGTCATTAAATCTCTATGCCATGTGACAATAGCATGTGGTATTTGTCTTTCATTTCCTTACATTATCCTCTCTTGGTCCCTCTTTCTCTACACTTTAGACCTCTTCCTTCAACATAGTTTCTACTCTGCTTGATTTGTGGAACTTGTATTGTATTTTAAATATTGGAACCTACCTTATACAAATAGGGATAATTTGACTTCCTTTTTTCCTGCTTGCATGCTCTTTATTTCTTCCTCTGGGCTTATTGCTGTGGCTAGTTCAAGCATTACGCCAAAGAAGAGGAGACATTCTTGATTTAGCATAAATGCTATCAATTCCTCCCTGCTTGGTTATATATAACTAATGTTAGCTATGGCTTTTCTTAGTTAACCTATATTTCTTCCATTCTTAGTTTCTTCAATACCAGAAAGAGATATGGATTTTGTCAGAGGCCTTTCTTCATCTATTATAAAATGATCATGTGATTGTGCCCCTGCATGTGATATGTTTCATTAATTGATTTGTGTGTGTTGAACTGTCTCTGCATCTCTGGAGTGAAAACAGGTCAGTCATGATATATGAGCTTTTAAAAGTGCTGTTAAATTTGGTTTGCAAGTGTTTTGTTGAGAACTTTTGTGCACCTGTGGTAGTTTTAAAGAGAATGGCCCCCATAGGCTCATATATTTGAACACTCAATCTGCAGTTGGTGGAACTGTTTGGGAAGGATTAGGAGGTACAGCTTTGTTGGAGGTGTGTCATTTTGTGTTGGCTTTAAGATTTCAAAAGATAGCCCCACTTCCTTCTCAATCTTGTGCCTGTGGACCAGATGTAAACTTTTAGCTACTGCTGCAGCACCATGCCTGCCTGCTGCTATGCTACCCACCGTGATGGTCATGGAACCATCCTCTGAACTATAAGCAAGTCCCCAGCTAAAGGCTATCTTTTATAAGTTGCCGTGGTCATGATTTCACTTCACAGCAATTAAAAAAATAACCAAGGCAGCACCTGACAAGTTGATTAGATTGTCCTGAGGGCTCTTCCAATGTGGTTGTCTTTGTAGAAGGAATGTACTGCTTGCTCCCCATGGCTTGCTCAGCCTGCTTTCTTATACCAACCATTTAGCACTACTGCCCAGGGGTGGCACACCCACTATGGGCTGGGCCCTCCCACATCAATTATTAATTAAGAAAATGCCCCACAGGTTTGCCTACAGGCCATCTGGTGGGGGCATCTTCTCAACTGAAGTCCCCTCTTCTCCAATGACCCGAGATTGTGTCAAGTTGACAAAGCAGTAGCTGGCCAGTTATCTTTGCGTGTTCTAACTATTCCCGAGTGTCCCTTATGTCATCTCCAGCCAGTACTTAGGACCCTTTCATGCATAGACTTGTGAGGGGGCAGAAAAGAGAAGGAATGGGGATGGCTAGTTCAGTGCTATTCATTACCAAGAAACATCCATTATTCTAACTGCATTTTCAAGCTCCTCCTTCCAAGGAAAGGCTGAAACTCAAACTCAAATGACTAATTTTAAACACAACCTAAAGAATTTCACTATAGACAGTTTCCCCTCATTTCTTCTTTATCTGTGGGAGCTCAGTTCTTTATTCTGTATTTTGAGGATCCAGTCAAAATATTTACTGTGATGCCTTGAATTATTATTATTGTTGTTGTTGTTGTTGTTAGGAGCAAAGCAAAGAAGAAATAAATATAAAGACACAACTTTTTGTTTTGTTTTTGTTTTGAGACAATTTCACCACATAGCCGAGGCTGTGTTGATATTTGGTAACTAGCCCAAGTAATCCTCAAATTTAGGATCCTTCCATTTCAGCATGTTGAGTGCTGGGATCACAGGCGTGCATCACCACACCCCATAAGAGCTCCAACCTGGTCCTCACTGTAACATTTCTTGTGGCTCCTACACACTCACACATGCTTTCGTTTCTTCTGTCAGGAGAGGCATCCTATGTCTCCATTTCTAGGAAAGCAGCTGAAGCTAATGGCCAAGGTTCTCAGTGAGTGGCAGAGCCCGCATGTAAATGCAGGTCTGTCTCCAAACCCACCCTAGCCCTACCCCTGCTGGTGCAGACCTAGAAAAGCAAGACACACGCCCCTCCCCCCCAACTCTCTTTTTTGGAATGAGTTTATAGGAACTTCAAGACTGAGCTGAACTTAAATTCCTGACTCAGGGCTAGCACAAGGAAGGGACCTTCACAGTTTTAAATCTGTGCCTGGTGACACCCACATGGAAGGAGAGCAGACAACCCGCTCAGGAGCCTGTTGTCTCTCTTACCCTATCATTCTAGGAGAGCTGCCAATCTGATATTTCCTTTCCTGAAGGTCATATGCTGTTACCTTTAGTACAATCATCACTCTTAAGCCTCTCTGGGACTCACTTTGCATTTCTGTAGAACAGAAAGAACAATTTCAACACCTAAGAGTGATCAGGGAAAAAAAAAAAAAGGGAACGTGACAGGAATGCCCAGGTGCTTGATATCTTGCCCTTTGTGATGCCACGCTCACCTCTCACAGCATGGATTTTAATTTCTTCATAGCAAACAGGGATTGTTTCGTTGGCTAAGCTCATACTTTGTGGCTTTCTCTCATCACCCATCGCTTGGCCACAGCGCATGCTCTCAGCTGCTTTTGTGGGCAGAGCCCTGGGCCTGGCATGTGGCAGGTTCTCAGACATTCTTTGTGAAGTGATTAATTCATTTTTCTCTAATCCTCTTTTCTTTTCTCCCACAACATTTGTGTGTATGATGTGTGCGTGTGCTGTGTGAGTGTGGACAATCTGCATGTATGTAATGTGTGTGTAATATGTGAATACATGTGTGCCATGGCACACATGTGGAGGACAGAGGACAACCTCAGATATTGGTCCTTGCTTTGGACCTCATTTCTGATCGTCTCTTAATGGCTGCTGGATGCTGTGCACTCCAGGCTAGCTGGTGCCCAAGCTTCTGGGGATACTCTTGCCCAGCTCCCTGTACGAGCATGGGGGTTATAGGGACATGCTACCACGCTCAGGTTTATATGGGTCCTAGAGATTCAAACTCGGGTCCTTGTGCTCATTTGGCAAGTATTTTACCCATGAGCCATCTCCCCAGCCCCAAGATCTGTTTTCTGTTTCTGCTAATGACATCACTGCTCAGTCTTTTTCACCTCAATCAGACAATTGGTCATTCTCCTGGATTCTTCCTTTGGAGTGTTATCCCCCTCATAGTTTCAACCCCATCTTCTCTCCCTCTGTCTCCATAGCTGCCCAGTACCTGTTGATTGTCAAGGTGCAGGTCTGTCTTCCACAAATCCTAGTCTGACTATTCCTATTCCCCAGTGCCGGCTTGATCCTAATTTTACTGAAACAAATGTAAAAAGACATTTTGGATAACATTGGGAAATGGGACAGACTGGGGATTCGATTTTATTGAGATATTATTTTTGGGGTGTGTGTGTAATGATGGTCTTGTGTTGCTAATGTCTTTAACTGTTGGAGGAAAGTCCTGCAGGTCTATCAGCACAACAGTGTCTCCAGTTTGACTTGAAATGCGCATACCTTTGCCGTTTTTGTTCTTTTTGATTGCTTTTGCCTGCCTTCTTCCCTAACATCATCGCCCCACCCCATGCTGGAGCAGAGGTCTCCCAGATGTTCCTACACCTTTATTAGGAATTGTGACACCACCTTCTCTGATTGCTCCATTGGAAGTGATGTTGTTCTCTTGTGAATACATTTTATACCACGTGTTCTTCATTTCTGACAGTTACCTGTCTGAATTCATTTTAAAGTTTTCAGACATTTCTCTCTCTCTCTCTCTCTCTCTCTCTCTCTCTCTCTCTCTCTCTCTCTCTCTCTCGGTCAGGATTTCTTAGGTTGCATAAGACAAGGACTCAACTCAGCCAATTCCAGCATGAAACCTAATGTTGAGAGTCGCAAAACAGGAAAACCCAAAAGGTAGCCTCAATGTAGCCACAGCTGGATTCAGTGAACCAATTTTATCCTCCGGTTACCTAGTTCTTCCCACAGCCCTGTCTCTTGGCTTTATTTGCACTTGTTTTAGTTTCACTCTTAGGTAAACCCTGTCTGTGGGGTGGCTTCTCTTCCACTGTGCGTAAGAGAAAGAAAAAGAACTCACTGATTCCTTCATCAAGTCCTGGCCCAAGTCCTGTTGGTCTGGATTGGATTATGTGCCTGATGCCGAGCCAAACACTATGGCTGGGGGCCAGCTGGGTGCACTGACTAGCCAAGTAGAAGGCAGGTGTCTACCCCTGGAGCCGAAGAGTGGCGCCAGCTTCCCTTAGATCTCACCAGCCGAGAGAGGTTGCCTGTCCATATCTTCTACTTAACAGGCTGAGGGGAGTGAGACGGATGGCACAAGGTCCCATGAAATGAATTCAGTTTTGTTTCTTCCCAGCCAGCCTCGCACCCTGAATGCTTTACTCTTTTTCCTTTGTTAGCAGCCTTAAAAAACATTGCTCATGTTAATTTTATATATCTGAGTGGGATCTACTCTAAACTGGATTACTGCCTTGTTTCTTGGCACAACCCTTCCTGATCCCGAGGGAACTGTAATTTGGTTGAAAGAATAATAGGGGACATTGTAGTGTGAAACCCTGGGAACAGACAAGCATCTGTTGAGGACTTTGGAAAAGCAAGGGAGGTGTGTGGAAGGAGCCCAAGCAGAACATTTGTAGTTACCACAACTTGGCTGTTGGATGGCTTCATGGCAGGCTCAGGAATGTGGGTCACAGAGCATGGAGATTCATCCACCTCAGGATGGTAAAGACCAGTGTCAACATGGGCACTTAAACCACGGGATCCATCTGGGTAGTCGCCAGGCCTTTTTTCGCCATTCTTCAAGCATTGTGCACAGGCTGCACTGCACCAGATTCTATGAACAGATATTTTACACGAAGTATCTGAGCTCAGTGGACGTCCACTTAACAGATTAAACTGTAGAGGAGCAGATCACAAGTTATCCACTAGAGTAGAGAGTGGAAAGGGATTTTGAGTCAGCTGGATGAGTTGCATGGCTGTTGGATGGAAACTAAGGCTTCTTTATCTAGCAGTTCTCAGTTTTGGGATATAAAGGTACTGTAGGAGGAGGACAACCATCACGGTGAAGACGCAGTCAGACAAGAACCACCCACGGCTACAAGATAAGCATGTATGGGATTTTGATGAAGAATAGAATATTTGTGTGGCCCTACTGTGTCTAGCATCTTGCAAGGCAAGAAGCAAAATGATAGGGATATTGTGAGATGATTCAGCAACCACTTGATCACAAGATTAAAATTGTAATAATTTATGATGGACAGATGGACATGGTGTGTTTACAGATGTGGGACTTTGAGAAGGAAACGATACTGTCCATGTAGAACACTATCTGAGGACACAAAACCTCAGTCTAACCACAAGGGCATACCAGACATCCATGAAACGAGGAACATTCTTATGTGCATATATATGAAATGTGTTGGGGGCTGGATATAGAAAAGAAAAGGTGAATGTCAGAACAAAACAAGGGGAGATTTTGGAAATGTTCCAGTTCTAGATCTTTCTGACACTCAAATGCAGTGACAGAGCTCAGAATGGATCTTGTCCAGAGGAGAACGTCTATAAAGGGTATTATTAGATCATCTGGCCAAATGGGAATGTGGATGGTAAGTTAGAAAAAGGCACTGTGTCAGTGTAGATATCTGTACTGTGATTGACTCATTTCTTAGGAAGTATACCCATGTGCATTTTGGGTTAAAACACTGTAATATATGTAATTTACTATATACAGGCATACACACTTGTGCGCGCGCGCGCGCGCACACACACACACACACACACACACACACACACACACACACAGGAGGGCGGGAAGAGAGGCAGAAAGAGAATGGGTGAGAGGGGATGGAGTAGGGAGGGGAAAGAAAGAGAGATGTGGGAGGAGAGTGGAACAAACTATTAGATGAATCTGGGTAATGTCTATATGAATTTCTCCGTACTATTTTTAATAGCTTTTTAAAAATAAATTTGAAACTTTTATAAAAAGTTAAATACAGTATCAACTCCAGAGAGAGCCTCTGTTACCAGGGAGTTGAGGTGGTGATGATGAACAGGTGCGTGCTGACGAAGTTTCTGGGTGAGTCTCCAGCCTCAACTGCATGATCCTACACGGGTCTGTGAAGTAACCACAGCCGGTGTGAGTTCATGAACCCAACAGCCTTGTCATGTCAGACTTCTCAATTTTCCAGAACTTAATTTAAACCTTGGTCTAAATTCCCATTCTGAGGGTTGGCAGCAAATTTCAAGAGAGACCGTTGCTGGAGCCCCTCTTCCCTTGCTCGGAACCACAGCAGCCCAAGATGGGTGAGAGAGACAGGAAGGTGCATGACACATGGACCGGGTCTCTAGTTCAAGTCCCCGCTTCTTTCCCAATGAAGTACTCAGGGACTGTGTGTGTTACAGAGTCTGATACCAGGGACCTCTTAAAGCCACCTGCGAATACACTTCTCTCCCCAACCCCGGCCCCCATCAGCATAATTTTTCAGAGAGTATAAGATTTTACAAGAGATCAGAGGGGACACAGACTCTTCATCTGGTTTCTTGTTTAGAACTGAGTAAAAGGGGAGGTAGAAACCAAAGAAAACGAAATACAAATTAATGTCAAAAATTAGCCTGACACGTTCATGTCCCATTTACAGTTCAATTTAGACTTTAAAATAATATTTGCATCCAGAGCAGGAGTCCCTGGTCTGTGGTAGCCATTTCCTCACTAGCTAGTAGTTGTCCTATCTAGAAATCCCAAAGCAGCCACAGGTGAGTCACGCATCTCAGGGTCAGCACAAAACATTTGTAAATATCTTGCTTCCTAGAGTGGGAAGCTCAAGGTAACATTAAAACAACAGTGTTTCTGCATTTTTCTACCTAAAGAAAAATACTTTAAACCTGTTGGCATGTTAAAGAAAAACCTACAAATATATGACATTGAGTTGATACTACGCAGGGAATCAATGTTCTCTTGATGTTTCTTGTCAGGAGAATGTTGGCCCAGCTTTTTTGATTCCCATCATTCCAGATGTAACACTGACAGACTTCTCAGGAAGGTTAATGGAAATCAAAATTACTGTCATTTCTTACTTCTGATCAAAGAGGCCAACAGTGAGCAACTCTGAGCATCTCTGGGTCTCTGAGGTGGGAGGAAGATGAAATCTGTCCACAGAGAGAGCTCACCCCTGACTGTTCTCCGTGGACTGGCCACTGTCACAGGAAACAAAGACCTGGGCGAGTCACATGGAGGACAACGTAAGTCATGATTTTCCGGCTCTGCATCCTGTGTGTGGCATGTGCACCGCCCTGGTCTTTGCCACGGTTCTGAAAATAGTTGGTTACATGGGTCATTTTCCAAACGGGGAAACTGAGATCCTGATAGTTTTCCCAGGGTCACCCGATAATGAGAGCTGGAGTCAGGTTTCCTTGTTCATGGATTTGTTCCGTTGCTTCTGATTGGTTTTGGCTCTGCTGCTGTTTCTTCCTTCTCTGCCAAGTCTGGCTCTTATTTTCACAGATTTCCTACTTGGATCCTAAATGCCCAAGTCCTCTTTGCTGAGCTGGTTGGTCAAGTCAGTGGGACACAGGCACATCGTGGTTCTGGGGCTGGGTTTTGGCCTTGTCCTCAAAGTCTGGCAGCTCTTCCTGGGGGAATAGCCGAACAGTCAGGTAGAAAGGAGAGTTTCTGGGCACTGATCCATGGCTGGGCAGAAGAAAACATCCTTCGCATTTGTTGTGTGTTGATCTAGTGTCAGTGCAGAGAAGTGAGCATGCAGAACTGGGACCTGAGGGCTTCCCGGAAGGAGAAGCTGGCCGGGACGGTGCTCTCTTTCTATGGATCAACTGGGTCTGTTTTGGTAGATGACATCATAGTGTAGTGTTGTGATGATGTTTGCTCAAGGGATTTCCACTGGGTGGGTGGGTGAGGACAAATAAAGGTTTCCATAAGAAAAATATTTTGTATGATTAGCTTTTTAAACTTTCAGCACAGGGCAGTGAGCAAATCATGAAATCTTACGTGAGACTAGGAGTGAGTGTGGAAAGCCTTCTCTTCGGGGGTGGGGGGGTGGAGTTCAGAGATGTCAAAGGTTGTTGAGGGACCCCAGCTGGCAGGAGACGGAGCTACATTGACCCTAGTTAGAAGATGGGTCAAGTCAGTGTCTTTCCTATAGACTTGTGGGGCTTGGGTCACCGCAAACCCTGTGTCCCGTGGTGCTAGCACGTGGGTAAAATTTAACAAAGTGCCGATGAAGGCAGAGAGAGAAGAGAGGGAGGGCACAGAAGGTCCTGAGTCTGGGTGGCAGTGTTCCCCAAATGTGGGGCCTCTCTTTCTCCCTGGCCAGAATACTGGAAAACTGTGTCAAAATTTGTCTTTGAGGCTGGGGGTATGGCTCAGCTGGAAGAGAGTTTGCCTACCTCACACAGCTCTGGGTTTGATCCCCATTATAACACAATAGGTATGGTGGTATATGTCTGTAGTCCCAGTACTTGGGAGGTGCAGGCAGGAGGATCAGGAGCTCGAGGCCACCCTCAACTTTCTCCCATATGTATAACTCACTGAAGTTCACACCATGAAGTGAGACAGTGGGGTGTGGTAGGGCATCTACCAAAGGACCTCTCTCCCACCCTGTGCAGGGCAGATCAAAGACACTCTTCCCTCAGTCCACCTAGTTCCTCTGAGAGTTGGGTCCTTCCTGTTGTCTCCTTTTCATGGGTGAAAAGACTAAGATTTGAGAAGTTAAGTGACTGGGGTGTAGCAACACTGGAAGAGTTTTGGCTTATAAAGGATTCTTGGAGGGTGTACTACCTGTGAGTGAAAAATACTTGGCTTGAGGGGAAAAAAATCATAGAAGAATGCAAACTTATCCAAAATAGTTTCAGGAAACTGGTGGCTGTCAGATTTCCTGAGTTTCCCCATGTAAGCCGGTTCCCAAATCAAGGCATGCTCATCAGTGCCCTAGCTTTAAAAAAAACATTATCATTCCATAGGGACCTCGAAGTCTTGAACTCTCCTGGCTGGCACAGGCTTTGCTGGGCCTGCAGACAGCTTGTTAACTGAGAATTCACCAGGGGCATAACCTTTCCCTTGTCCCTCTGCACACCAGCCAGCCCCAGGTTATGCCACGTGCAGGGCTCTCATGGGCAAGGAGGGCCGCACGTGGAAAATGGACTGGTGAGTGAGTCATCGTCAGACTTTGCCGTTCTGATGAGGCAGGTTAAGAGGGGACAGCATTATCAGATCCAGTCTGGTCTGGTTCTTCTCTTGAATGCCTAGGGTAGGCTCGGCCTTGTGTTAGGATGTGACTTAATCTTGAGAAGTGGATTTTGTTTTCGTTAAATAGACACGTAGTCTCTAAGAGATTAGGGAATTTGTTCATGTTCCTCCAACTGGTGGGAGTCAGAAACCGAATTCGAATCCAGTTGTCTGGAACTGAAGCCGTTGTTCTTAGAGACGTGCTTGGTGGGCATGTCAAGGCGTGGGGCCATTTGCTCCTCATCTTTGAGTGAGTGCTCCATTCATCTGCTACTCCTGAAACTGTGTAGGGCTCCGTAGTTTTGAGCTCGCCTTCCTGGCTCACTGGAGAATATCTGGCTTGCCCGAGCACGTAGATGGGATAGACAGTGTGTAACCTGATGGACCCCTGTCCCTGGCTGCAAAGAGGGCTTCCTGGAGGGCTGCTCTCTGCCTCTCTTCTGGACTCATTGTCAGGTTGTAATGAGGATATTTGTGTCAGTTTCCAGAGATCTAACTGTGGCCACACAGAGTCAGCAGACAGCTGGCAGAGCCCTAGCTGGGGTCTGGTGGCTTGGAACAGCCCCCTCTGTTGGGTCTCCAGCCTCACCAGGAGCCTGTGCTAGGTTTCAGCCTCTAAGTAAGATGTGGACTTGGATGGCTCTGTCTTCCTGCTACCCAACCACAACTGTCCCCACTCTTGAATTGCTCAGTGCTAACAGCGGTAAGAATTAAAATCCTGGCAGGATCCTAGGTACCCCTTCAAGCATTTTACAAACGAACATTCATTCATTCTAATTTTCACAACACTTTAAAATAAGTCAATTACTATCTACCTATTTTATAGATGAAGAAACCAAGGCACAAATAAGTCACAGGCTTTTCCCATTGTCACACAGTAAGTGAGGAGCTGGGACTTGAACTTACGAAGTTGGTATCTGGCATAAGTCAGTCTTCCCTGAGTCCTGACTTTCCTCTATGCATGTGCCTACTCCTGGAATGAATTTGACCAAACCCAGCCAGCCACGACAGTTTTGGGGGCAATATCCAAAAAGCTGTCTTTTCTCATTGTTAGTCCCTGTCATTCTTCATTCCCTGTCTTTCTGTAACTTATCCAAAATCTTATATTTTTTTGCATCTCCCTTCATCTTTTCTTATTTCTTACTTTGGTGCTCAGTAGCTGGTAATCAGGCAGTGGCAGAGAAGCTTGTCTGTGAGCTGGTGAGGTCAGAGACTGTGTGTGTACCTGTGAACCACAGCAGCCACACAAAGCTCTTGCACAGACTATACTGTACATGTTTGTGGGTCAGAACATGGATGCACAGATGAACCAATGTATTTCAGCCCTGTGCCCCAGCAGTCAACCTCTAAATGACCTTTCCTGAGGAAGCTCAGGGCTGGCTGCCTTGAGAACAGACAGCAAGAAGCTGAAGACATGAGTCTGGACTGGAAGTCGGAGCAATGGCATCGTGTCTTGATTTGCAGTCCATAGGACATTTTAAATTTTTCATTGTGTCTATGCCCACAAGTCTGTGCGGGTGCATGTACGCATGAGTGCAGGTGCCCACAGAGAGCAGAAGTAGGCATTGGATCTCCTGGAGCTAGAGTTACAGGTGGTTTTAAGTAGCCTGGCATGGGTTCTGGGACCCGAACTTGGGTCCTCTGCAAGAACAGCATGTGCTTTAAACTGCTGAGTGTCTCTCCAGCTGTGGGACAGGACATTTTTATGTACTTTTCTGTGTTGACTCCTCAGGCTGACATGCTATAGGCGTAGCAGATGAATGCTCCACTTTATAGAAGAGGAGGAACCTGAGGGGAAGATTTTCTTTGTATCTAATAGTCCTCCCATTATCCCACAGGCCTTGGACTCACCAGGGTGAGGGAGCAAGATGAATCACAGAGTAGCCTGTAACTAGGATGGAGTAAGTGAGTAATAGAGGTCCTGGGCAGGACTGGCAGGGCAGAGGGAACTGACCTCTTGGTGAATTTCTGACATTAATTCCCACGCTCCGGCATTGAATGAGGAACAGTGGGTGTGGCTTCTCAGACTTTTATCACTGGACAGAAGTCACCCATGGTTCTTCTGGGCTTTCACCACCAGCACCTGACAGGAGAGTCCAGACTCAGGATGCCACAGGGACACCTGTTAGTTCAGCTCCAAAGAAGTTGGCTGTTCTCAGCTTTTAGAGAACCCCATCAAACAACCTTCCTGTATCTTACACCAATATCAGCAAAATCTTCTGGGGAGACATTTGCTTGTGTAAGTCCATGTGCTTAGACCCTCAGGGATTAGCTCCTGGGAGCTCTGCCTTGTGAGGTGGTAAAACACAATGAAACCGGTGGAGGGGAGTCTTGTGAAACGCCTTTGATTTCTGTCTCATCCCTTTTCCTACGTCTTCACTCCGGGTCAGGCTTTTCCCATCTCTTGCCCCCTGCATCATCTCTTGCAGGGTTTCTCTAGCCTTAGCTCTCTGACCCACCCACATAGTTGCCACAGTGCCTAACCCCAAACAGAAGTGGTTATGTGTAAACACACCACGTCTCCCTTTCTCCCTCATGAGGAATTTCTCACCACCATCTACCCGTCCCGTCCCATCTCTGAACCAACCTCACCCAGTCCTGCACACGCATGCAGCATGATTCTGCACGGCACAGGAGGGGCTCGCTGCCCGTGGTCCTGCTTCTCTGATTTTGTTTCTGTTGACGGTCGTCTCTCCTCTTCCTATATCTCCTTCACAGTCCAGCACAAACACACAGTCGTTGGCCAGTGTTTCTAAGTCCCGCGCCTCCTGGCACTGATGTCTTTCCCCCGCCCTCTGTGTTTGATAGTTTCTAGTATGGCGCTCAGAACCGTGTCAGTCACCAGCTTGTGTCTGACTCCCAGGTTGTTTTCAGGGACTGGAGTGGGGTCTTTTCAGCTCAGTTCCTGGTGCCCAGAACAAAACTATGGCTCTGTCTAATGAAAGTTTTGTGACTAAATGACAGTGGCACTGGAGGCCAGCAGGGCAGCCACACAGATCTCTGCAGCTGCCGCTTCTCTGTTCCTCAGGACAAGCAAGTTTTCAAGGGCAGAATTTAGTGTTCTCATAAGATTTTTAATGAACAAAGGGTGAGTGTGAGTGTGTGTGTGTGTGTGTGTGTGAGAGTGTGTGTGTGTGAGAGTGTGTGTGTTATGTGTGTGTGTGTGTGTATGTGTATGTGTGTGTATGTGTGTATGTGTGTGTATGTGTATGTATTATGTGTGTGTGTGTATGTATGTATGTGTGTGTGTGCGTGTGTATGCGTATGTGTAATCCTTTCTCCAGGGCCCCTGGTTTCTATTGTGTGGTTCTTTTCTTTTCTTTTCCTTTCCTTTTCTTTTCTTTTTTTCTCCCAGTAACAGTTGTAGATTCCATGGATCAAATGCCTCTTTTACGTAAGATCCTGAAAAACAGGTCCTCTCATGCAGTGCCCAAGGGATTGAAGGCAGCAGGTGTTATGCCCACTTAAAAGGCAAGGAAGCAGGAGTCTAGAGAGATGGCTCAGGTTAGGAGCACTTGCTGCTCTTGCATAGGGCCTAGGTTTGGTTCTCAGCATTCACATGGTGGTGCCCGACCTTCTCTAACTCCAGTTCTAGAGGATCTGACACTGTCTTCCAGCCTCCATGGGCACCACGTGCACGTGGTACACATGCATACATGCAGGCAAAACACATTTATGGTTCAGGGAATGTCATGGAAGTGGGAGGTGGAAATATGGTAAGACTAGAATACCAGGGAGTCTGCTGTGAAAACAGTCTCCTCGAAATGGCTGTACCAACAAGACTGAAACAGTGGCAATGTCAGTGGACATGTTAATACGGAAGGGAGAAAATTTCATCGAATCCCACTCCTAGACAAAGAACTAATGACTGCTGGGAGGAGAATGCTCCATTGCAGAATGGAAAACCTTATATTCACAAACAACAAAAATGTACTCAGCATGTTGTATGCATACACATACATATGTATGTATGCAATAATAATAATCAAAGAGAGAGTTGGGGGAAATGGAGGGGTTAGAGGAAGGGGAGCTTGGAGGGGCTAAAGGGAGAGAAGAAAGTGATATAATTCTATTCCAATTAAAAACATATTAAAAATAAAAATAAAAATGCAATTTTCTTTTTAAAGATAAGGAAACAGGCCAAGGGCCTTCCAGGACGTCAGCAGAGGTCATAGCAGTAGTGAGTGGTAGCCCAGGGCTGCTCAGAAGGCAGTCCATGGGCCAGCTGCTTCAGTATCACCTAAAGCTTGGGAAAAATGCAAATTCTCAGGACCAGTCACATCAAATGAGGAACTGTAAAATAGACTTTCTAGGAGGTTCCTGCCTTTGAAAGACCCTGAGTACAGCCCGAGCATATTCAGACTGAGGTCTGCGCACTCACAAGGCTCTGACCATTGTACCTCCTGTGTGCACTGCTATCTCATTGAACACTAGAAAGGAGGGGACAGGACCCCTCTGGCTTAGGTGGTTTATCCTAGTAGCTCCTATCCCAGTGGCTTTGACCCCATGAACTCATTAATGCTCCTAATAGCTTGCAAGGTGACATCAGCCACCATACCCTGGTGCTCCTGTTAACCTCTGGGACCTTTTGTTATCAATGGATTTCAGATCCCTTTGGGGAATATTTGGCAGTGGGGAGGGTTAGATATTTCAGTTGCTTTAGACTGGCTGCTTTGGGCAGATTCTTAAGAGCACACATACACACACACAAAGCTGCTTTTCTGACTTTATTCCTGAATCAGACACAATGGTGTGTACTGATTTTCTGGAGGATCCACTAGCCCTCTGTAGTTAGGGACCTTGTGGGAGGCATGAGGCTGGCACTAAAGCCATTTCATGAAGTCTTTGTTGGACTGGGCAGCTCTTCTGCAGAGGTCTTTCCCTCTCTTACTTGCATATATGTACATGAGTATACACACACACACACACACACACACACACACACACACACACACACACTCGTGTGTGCATGTACTCACACATTCACATACATACTCATACACTCCACACTTGCTTTTGATGGACTGTTCCAATTGGTGACATTTCTAACAAATAGAGAAAACATTTTTCTTTACCATCTGCCTAGAAAATAACATTTTTTGTTGGTTTGTGATGTCAACGAAGGATACTGTTGAGCTTTTTGGCTACGTTTTAGAGTTGGAGTAGATAGAGGAGTGTTTTTTTTTTTCTTTTTCTGTTCTCTCAGGAAGGATGGAAGGTTATGCTGTCCCTGTCCCTGTCCCTGCTTGCTCCATTCCCTCCTCTGCAGGGGGCTGTCTGTTGTATCCAATGTATCATGTTGTTCCTTCTCCCTAGCGTGGAATTCTTAGATTGCTCTGCTTGGAACGTGTTTTCCTCTAATGTTCATTCAAGACACTCTCTGACCTCTGTCTCCATCCCTTAGGGTGGACACTCCTGGGCTGTCCTCTGAGTGTGTCCATGCATTACCAAATGATGTTGCTTTTGCCTCCCAGGCCTGGGACTTCAGTGCTAGCTCAATGCCCAACACATTGCTTGTGCTACAGAAATGTTTGCTTGAACTAAACTGAAGTAATTTTTTACTTCAATACTCATGTGACCTAGAGCAGATATTATTGGCTCAATCCTGTAGATGAGGAAACTGAGCTCAGAGGTTATGTGGCAGGCACTGAGGTTTGGTAGACATGAGTGAGGTGGGTTTTTGTCTCTAAAAGCACAGGCCAGGCCACTGCTTCTTCTCCTCAGCCAGGCTGTCTTCAGCCTTTCCAGAATCTACATTTCTCCTTAGCTGCATAAACTTAATTGCATGTCTTCCAGACCCTTTAGAAAGCCACCAGTTTGGGAGAGGTGAGAAAATGGTACAGAGAACAATCATCAAGCAGACTCTATTTCTGACTCAGGTTTCATTGCTGCAAGGCCTCTGCACTGAGTAGGACAGCTGGGTTCTCTGAAAGGCCGACAGGGCTTATTAATCTCTATCAGGGGTTTCAGTAAAGGCCACTTTGGCTGTGGACAGCATAGAAAGGCTGTTTATAAAAGCAGCAAAAAGCATCTCATACAGGGACCAAGAAGGCGCCCCTGAGGGCTATGTTTACATAAAGCCTCAAAATGTTTGGATTTTCTAGTTTTCCGGAACTAGGAACTCTTTCTGGAGCTGATCTTAATTAATACTGTCTTCAGTAGTGAATGCTGGTACTCAGCCCATAGGTTGTTGTATTTGTTAATTTCTTAACTCTCTCCAAGATACATCATCTTTCACCAATGTACTCGTGATAGCCCCAACTTCTCCCACCTCCCCAGAACCATTCTCTACTCAAAATTTGTCACTTAAATGCTGAATGACCATTGACAGTTTTCAGTCCACTGTACTGTATAAGTAGTGATCTAAGGAGCTGGAAGAGACACAGACTGGGTCCAGCCATTCAGCAGCTAATACTAACTACTAGACTAATACTGTGTTTGTTAACATATTTAAAATTCATTCATTTGTTTGTTTATTAATATTTATATATGCAGTCTCCTATTTTCTGAACCTTGGGCTGTTGTGGGTCTCTGTACTAATCATCATTTAGTTGTTGGCCAGTGAGGTTCTGCAGTGCCCTAAACATTACAGGCTATTGCCACTGCTCTTGGTTATGTTCCAGAACGTCACGGTAAGACTCTATTGCTGAAGACACCATATTCCTGAGTCATAGAACATGATGAAATCAAGCCAGTACCAACCTGGAAGCTTCATTCCTACTGGCTAGCTTTCATAGTGCTAGAGGTGCTATGCAAACTACCGGAGGAGAAAAGTAGTCATTAATTATATCCAGCTGTGAGCCCTTTCAACCTACCATAATGACTGGCCTGGCAAGGCATGCCCACTGATGCAATAGTGGCATGAACACCTTGGGAGAAACCAGCTACATCTGCTTGGATTTAAGTTCAGCTCTACAAGAAACCCCGTATGTGTTGCTATCATTCTTCTAAGAACATATGGCTAGATAAAGGAGAACCTACTATTATGTGCTGCTAAATGGACATGGCATTAAACAAATCCTAATGACTTCCTGTCATATCCATAGATCAATGCATCTTTCAAACCCCCATCTGAGAAGCTTCTATCTGCTAAAATTAATGGTTAAAAATATAACTTTCACTTAATATGGTATTTAATTTCAATCTCCTAATAAATTCTTTTTTTCTACTTTATGAATATGTATGTTTATATTCTTAAACTGGTTATAATTAAAAAACCAGACAATTTTGGGGCCTTGGGTTCAGTTGTTAACACTGAAAAAGAACTGTTGAGCTGCTATATCTGCAATACTGAAGAACAGATTTCTAGAGATTATACTCCTTGCTTGACTGAAACTTTAGAACTTAAGATAGTCTATCTTAAAAGCCTGGTTTTCTGGGGCCGGAGAGATATCTTAGCAGTTAAGAGCACTTGCTGCTCTTCCAGAAGACTTGGGTTTGATTCTTAGTATCCACATGGCAGCTCACAACAGTATATACCTCCGTTTCAGGGAATCTGATGTCCTCTCTGGGCTTCTAGGGGCAACAGAAAAACATGTGATGCATAGACATACATGCAGGCAAAACGCCCATGCACATGAAATAAAAATTAAAGACAAATAAACAAGAAACAATAAGACAAGAGTTGACTAAGAGAAGACAAGTCACAAAAGAGGGACATAAGTGGTCTGTGAAATATACAGTTAGATCATCACTCACTGAAAATCCAAGTGTGGGGGCATACTAAGAGTCCAAGGCCAGACTCAGCCACATAGTGTGTGTCTTAGGGCTTTATTGCTATGAAGAGACACCATGACCACAGCAACTCTTATCAAGGAAAATGTTTCATTGGGGCTGGCTTACAGTTCAGAGGTTTATTCCATTATCATCATGGTGGGAAGCATAGGGGCATGCAGGCAGACATGGTGCTGGAGAGGTAGCTGAGAGCTCTATATCTGGATCAGAAGGCAGTGGGAAGTGACAGACTTGAGACCTCAAAGCCCATCCCCTAGTGACACACTTCCTCCACCAAAGCCACACCTACTCCAACAAGGCTACATGTCCTAATAGTGTCACTCCCTTTGAATCAAGTTTTCAAACACACGAGTCTATGGGGGCCATTCCTAATCAAACCCACTGCATTAAATTCCAAGCCAGTGTGGGCTACAGGAGACACTATCTCAAACACACACACACACACACACACACACACACACACACACACACACACACACACACACACACAAATAACCGAACCAACCAACCGACCAACCAACTAACCACACCAAAAAAAACCTTCTAGGATTTACCTAAAATATTTGTAACTGCTATGTGTCCTGACTCCAAGGGAAAGATGCCATGGCGTTCTCTCTGAAGGCATCCCATCAGTTGGGCCACCTTTACATTATGATATAGTCAGTCAGCACAGTCTCAACTACGACGACTTCACATTGGCTGAGTTGGAGTGGAGGTCATGATGAAGGAAATAGCTCGTGACATACCTGGCTCAGTGCCAAGAACAATCTTTGTAAGTCGTCATAAGGAACTTGGACTTTGCTTTAATAATAAGGGGTCGCCACAAAGGTATGCAGGCAGCCAGGATGGAAGCGGAGAGCAAAGAAAGGCCAAGGAATTGCAGATATTTAAGTTAGACCTTATTGTTTGTAGACTGGTAGCCAGTGTGCTTTGAACTCTCCCCTGAGCTGGGCACTGTGCAGGTGCCAGGGTGCAGGGCTGGGGATGGCAGCTGAGCAGACATGGAAGAATCTTGGGGCAAGATTCAGTTAGGAGACTGCTCCTGTCATTTGGAAGAGATACATGGTGGCCAGGATAAAGACCAGAATGACTCTGATGGTGTTGTCTGGAGGGGCACAGATGGGCTAGACATCAGACTGATAGGCTGTCATGATGGGTTAGGGATGGGAGGTGAGATCAAAGGAGTGGAGGATGGTGGGTGCCCAGGTGTCTGGTTAGGAAACCTGAGTAGATAATGGTGCTCCTGATTTTGATCTAAAGCTTTAGCCTGTTCATGCCATATTGAAAAAGGCAAATCAAGCCTCTTTAGTTGACTTCTTGTTTCTAGAAGCAAATGCCTATAATACAGCAAAAAAAAAAAAAAAAAAAAAATCCTGAGAAAATGTTACAACAAATTTTTGAGATAATTAAGAAATTCTCAAGAGAATATAACTGAACCCTAGAGATAGCAGCATATAGAGAGACAAGGTTTATTTTGGCCCACAGCCTTAGTGTCTTCAGTCCATACCTGGTGGCCCCTCAGCTTTAGGCCTGTAGTGGTACATAATGGTCGGAGAACATGAGCAAGGGAAGTCACTCATTGCATGGTTGGGAAGCAAAGAGAGAGTAAGAGGCAAGGGTCTCACTAGCCTCTTTGAGAGCATCTCTTTGAAGTTCTGCAGCTCTTTCTCTAGGCTCTACTACCGCCAAATAACACTTTCCTGAAATTCAAGCCATTACCAGATGGACCTTTGAGTGATGTTTAAGATCTGAACCATAGCACCAGCTTCAATGGTACAATGTAGAAAGTGGAGTGAGAAAAGAAATAAGGGCCTTAGTCCTGGGCTGCCTGATTTAGGCTTAGATCTGGTCAGCTATATGTGGGAATGTTGGGAACATACCCAGGTGTGAGAGACGTGGTTCAGAGGCTTGGGAACGAGGATAGGCTGCATAGTGAGAGTCTACTGCTATAGTTTAAACAATTCGGCGTTTGCTCTCTCTCTCTCTCTCTCTCTCTCTCTCTCTCTCTCTCTCTCTCTCTCTCTCTCTCTCATCTGTTATCTTCTTTATCTGCATCATGCTTCACTAAAGCTCTTGATTTAATCCAGCTTGATTTGTACGCATGTCGCCATCTGGCACTGGGTCATGTGCTCTTTCAATCAAAGGGAGGAGAATAAGTCTATTCAGAAATGTGAACCTGTGACTGGATGCCTTCATGGCTTGTTACAGCCCAATCTGCACTTGTACCCAGCCTTTGGGTATGTTTAGGTAAAAGGCTTTGGGGGATTAATGAGGAAACAGAATTCTTGCAGGGAAGTGTCCTACAATTTCAAGGGCTTTGCTCTGTCCCGAATCATTAAAATCGACCCAAAGCATCTGGGGATGCTTACAGAGGGGCTGTGGGCATGTTGCTTCTGAGCTGTGGGTAAGAGGATGTGGCTACGGCATTATCAGTGACCAACACTGGCTGTATTTATAGCCTCAGAGCACCGGGCAGATGGCAGGGGGGTTAGGGGACAGTGTACTAGACCAGGCATTAGAGCTGACAGTAGGGTTTCTCAAAGCATGGTTTGAGGGCCTTTTGCTGCATCAGTTGCCTAGGAAGGGAGACTGATTTTGATTCAGACTCTACTTTTAACAGCCTCTCCTCATGTCGTTATGCTGCACAAGCTCATTGGAGAACTGTTTCCCAAAGGCCATTGGTTTAAATATGACTGACCTCTGGCTCCAGCTCAGCTGGCCAGCTGGTCTTGGGCAGGCCACCAGTCCTCATCCAGAGTGCAGGCTGAGATGATTGGGCTGAGGTGGGCAATACTACATATCTATTTGACTCACAGATCTTTAACTATATCCCTCCATTTTCTATTTTGTGTATAATTTAGAAGTCTGAAAACTTATATTGAGCATTTAGATCCTTTATTAAATGCTCTGTTATAATCATGCATATATCTAAGGATTGAATAAGTGATGCAAAGGCACCTACTCCTTACACTTGAGTTAAAGGATTTTTCAAAGGCAACCCTGAAACACATGCAATGTTTGCCTTTAAAGCTATCTTTAGAAGCTCATCCTCACCCCCACAGAAGGTGTGACTCCACTATACTTAAGACATGATGATTGACTTATTTTTGTGCCTTGGGTTTTTTTTTAATCTTCAAAATGGAAGTAATGACATATTATGGGCTGTTGGGTGGATACATGAGCTCACAGTTGTAAAAGTTTAAGTGGAAAAAGTTTGGAGTTAGGCTAAAGTAGACGTGGCAATGTTAGTTACTACTGTGGTTCGATGGGCCTTCTGGGGCGATGTCCAGAAACTGGTCAGGGATGTCTCCTGTCTTCCTGCCAGAGTCACAGACAACCTGTATCTCGATTCAGTCTGGTGTTTAAGGAGGTGTCTCTCTTTCCATCCTTGTCACATCCTGCCATTGAGAAGATGCCCCTGGTTCTAACCCAGATAATCTCCATATTGCCTTTGCTGTCTGAAGTCCTTCCTTTGGCAAGCATGCCTATCTCTCCCTTCTTGAATTTGCAGAAGTTTGTCTGGAGTTCTTTCATGTTGCAATCGTCTTTTATAATCTGTGTTTTCCTTGTTTTGTGGACTTAAAGAATGAAGATCTCCTTACTTTCTCAGAGCCTAGGCCATTAACCCAGGGTCTCCTTTGTGGGTGGCTGGGTACACACTGCCAACTGATGGCACTACTGAGCCCCATTGCTAAGGATTATATCCATGGCAGTGATTGGCAGAATATCCCTTCCAGACCAGTGTTCCATGTCTGGGTGAAAAAAAAGGAGTTTATAGTCACATGTGCTTTAAGACCCTGTGCCATTAGATTTGTTCATAACAGAACACCATAATCAGATACAGTGCCTTTCCCCATGGGTAACCTTGTGCTAGTGTCCCACAGAGCACTCATTGAGAAATGGTGTCTAGTAGAAGGATCCATGGATTGGGGGAAACAGCAAGTACTCACAAAGATGGCGAGCAAAAGGCTTTCTGTTTCCCTAATTGCTATGGCAAATGCTGCCTGGGAGCAGGACCAGCCCGGGTAAAGTGGCTGGTTCTGGGATCTTGAGAGCTTTCGTGTGTGGTTCTGGCTGCAAGGTCCTTGTTTCTACAGAAAGTAGAAGAGCTCAAGTCCAGAGCTTGCCCTTTCCTTGTCATCTTGTACCTACTCTTGTCTTGGGCTCAGCAATGCGTTCCCAGTAGCCTGTATGTTCCTTGCTTGAGATCCATATGGCCATTTCCCCACGGTTCCCAATCTCCATCGAGGAAAGCACGGCATTGTTTGCCTTTTCATTTAGTTATTCATTCCACAACCGTATGTGAGGGTACTACCTTCATACCTGATTTTTGGGCCTTTCCCTCCTACATTTCCATCACCTGTCAGAATGCAGAAGGAGCTTGTTGACAGCAGGAGCAGGTTTAACTTTCTTTGTGTCTCGTAGTAGCTTTTGTAAAAATGGTCTCCTTGGAAACCCACTTACACATAATTCCTCATCTCAAAAGGCGTTTGAGACTGAGACATGCCTCATTCTTCCTACAATCAGCTCAGAAACTGCCATGCATAAGTGTCCTTCCTGAGCAGGAGTATGAAAATTCTCCTCTCTTTCTCAGGTCTCTATGACCCAGATTTCAGTTATCTTTTGCAGAAGAGAAGGTGCATTAGTCAGCTTTCTACTACTATGACAAATATCCGAGATAACTTACAAGGACGAAAGATTTTTTTTTGGAGGAGGGGGTCTCATAGTTTTAGAGGTTCCACTCCATAACCAAGTGGACCAATTAATTGCTTTTGCGCCTCTGGCTTGGAGTGTGTGGTGAAGCAAAACCATCCTTTTCATGTTTCATTCCAAACATGAGAACTGGACACAAGGCACAGATCAGTAGCTCATGAGGAGCCCAGCTCCAGTGGATACATCTCCAGCATAGTTCCTGTATCTATGGCTCAGGGAACATGGTGGAAAGAGGGGCTGAATGATTGTTAGAGCCAGGAAATCTGCTGTAAAATGACCTCTCCTATCAATGGACAAGCCAATGTGGAAGGGGAAAATTTTTTACAGGATCCTACCCCTAGACAATGAACTGCAGGCAGCTAATGACTGCTGGGAAAAAGAGAATTAGCCTCTCCTAGCTATGAACTCCCTTATTGGCTGTCCAGTGCAGAATGGTCAACCTTGAAACCTTATACAAAACAATAATAATAAACTCAGCATGTTGTGTTTATATGTGTGTGTGTATTCACACACATGTATGTATATATGTATGTAACAGTAACAGTGAAAGTAAAAGGGACTATCAATTTGAGAGTGGGTGGGGGCTGGTAGGGGTTGGAAGAGGGGGACCTGGGAAGGGCTGCAAGGAGAAAAGAGAAGCGGAAAGTGATACAATTCTAATTCAGTTAAAAAATGTATAAAAATCAAACTAAATTAAAGGTGAAGTCAAAGAATGTATCAGGGTCCCACAGTCTTCTTAGGGCATACTTTCATGGATTTGAAGATTTCCCACTAGGTCCCAGCCCTTAAAGGTGCTGCTCCCAATCAGGACTCCACTCTGGGAATCAAGCAAGCCTTCACCACACGGGCCATTAGGGGATGTTCTAGACTCAAGTTATATTTAAAGGTGATAAAACTAGGGGCTGGAGAGATGGCTCAGCGGTTAAGAGCACTGGCTGCTCAGTGGTCCTGAGTTCAATTCCCAGCAACTACATGGTGGCTCACAATCATCTATAGTGGGGTCTGATGCCCTCTTCTGGCATAAGGGCATGCATGCAGCTAGAGCACACATATACATAAAGTAAATAAATAAATAAAAATTAAAAACTGATAAAGTTAGCACCAATTGGATACTAAGAACTCAATAGACTGCTTCCCACAATGACCCTTAAATTTAGACATTTCCCCATTTATGTGAAGTGAGACTAAACCTGGGAAAAGGGGCTTTTCCTGGGAGAAGCACGATTTCAATGTAGACTTGTCTGACACGCCTGTAGGTGATCTTCAGGTCTGTGTGATGGAGAGGGAAACTTACACTCCCAGGACCGGTATGCAATGTGAACCATTTTGAGTCCAGCCAGACGCAGTCCTCTGGGTTGAAGAATTTGTCATTCACTGGAAACTACAGATAATTTTTAGCCATTGTCAGTGGTTTTCCCCTTCTGATCTTGAAGGAATCAAAGGACTAATTTGAGTACTCTTCTTTCTCTCTGCCTTATGAAGTGTGTGTGTGTGTGTGTGTGTGTGTGTGTGTGTGTGTGCGCGCGCGTGTGTGTCACACACGCGCACACACACACACGTTCGTGATGCAGAAAAACTGTTATTCTTTGTGTGGGGCGCTAACTCGCAGGTACTCATTTGTGGGAAGTTCTTGGTTTCAGAAGCATTGTCTCAAATAAAAAAAACCACCTATATGTTCATAGTGCAAGAGGGTGCAGTACCTGTGTGGTTCAAGCAAGTCATGCCCTCCTGCCTCCTACTTGTTGGGGTTCTCTGCCCTAATCTGCCTACAAGAACATCTCTGCCTATGGTCTACTAGAACTAACTTATTGTGTCAGGAGTCCCAGTGTCTTAGTTACTTTTCTATTGCTATGACAAAACATCATGACTAAAACAACTTATAAAAGAAAGTATTTCATTTTGGGCTCACAGTTTCAGAGCCCATGATCATCATGATAATAGCTGGGACGGGGAGGAGGAGGGAGAGAAAAGGGGAGAGCGGGAGGGGAAGGAGAAGGGGAGAGGGAGAGAGAACACACTAACAGGGAATGACATGGACTTTTAAAATCTCAAAGCCTATCTCTAGTGACATATCTCCTTCAACAAGCCACGCCCCCTAATCCTTCTCCAACAGTTCCACTAACTGGGTACCAAGTGTTCAAACATATGAGCCTATGGGGACCATTCTCATTCAAAACACTGTATCATACAAGGCCAAATCTATCAGCCTCCATCTTCTGGACACCCGTGCCTATGTCACTTTGTATCTTTCAGTCTGGCTCAACTTTTTTCTTTTGCTACAAACACCCCTTTTGCCTCACCAGCCAAATATATCTTTTTCTCAATTCTTTCTCTGAATAACCAATCCTTTTACCTTTTTGCTCCAATTAAGCTTAGCCACATCCCCACTTTTCCAGTAGCTTTTTAAAGATTCTTCATACGCCAGTGTCTTAGTTACTTATCAATTTCTGTGAAGAGACAGACACCATAACCAAAGCAACTTATAAAAGAAAGCACTTAATTGGGGTCATGTTTATAGTTGCAGAGAGTGAGTCTGTGACCATTATGATGGAGATCATGGTAGCAGGCAGGCAGATGTGACACAGGAGCACTGGCTGAGATCTTACATTTTATCCTCATGTAGCAGGCAGAGAGAGTGAAACTGGGTCAAGCATGGGCTTTTGAAACTCCCAAGTTCACTCCCAGTGACACACTCTTCCAACAAGGACATACCTCCTGATCCTTCCCAGATAGTTCCAGTATGTAGGGACCAAGCATTCAAACATTTGAGCCCACTAGGACCATGCTCATTCAAAGCACCACCTTCCAGTCCCTGGTCCCCATAGGCTTGAAGTCATATCATAATGCAAAATGCATTTAATCCAACTTCAAAAGTCCCCATAGTCTTTCACAGTCTCAGCACTGTTTCAAAGTCCAAAGTTTGTTCTGAGACTCAAGGCTATCTGTGTAAAATGAAAAAGCAAATTATATACTTCCAATGTATCATGGTGTATGTCTTCGTTAGGGTTACTATTGCTATGAGGAAACACTATGTCCAAAATCAAGTTGGGGAGAAAAGGGTTTATTCAGCTTACTCTTCCACATTGTAGTTCATCATCGATGGAAGTCAGAACAGGAACTCAAACAGAACAGGAACTGGAGGCAGGAGCTGATGCAGAGGCCGTGGAGGGGTGCTGCTTACTGGCTTGCTCCCTGCGACTTGCTCAGCTTGCTTTGTTGTAGAACCCAGGACCACCTTCCCAGGAATGGTACCATGCACAATGGGCTGGGCCCTTCCCTAACAATCACTAATTAAGAAAATGCCTTACAGACAGATCTTACGGAGGCATTTTCTCAATTGAGGTTTTTGTTTTTTTTTTTTCAAATAACTTTTGCTTGTGTCAAATGGATACAAGACAAGGGCAT
Source organism: Peromyscus californicus insignis (assembly GCF_007827085.1). Lineage (NCBI taxonomy): Eukaryota > Metazoa > Chordata > Mammalia > Rodentia > Cricetidae > Peromyscus > Peromyscus californicus. Next base: position 74,197,897 of record NW_026294584.1, on the reverse strand, counting down.
AGTGCAGAATATATATTATCATCCCAAAAGGGAGGAATTTGGGGGCACAATGAGGAAATACTGGACCAAAGCAAAAGCAGAACCCAGCAGGGGAAACTCCAAATCCTGTATCTTTATGTCCAATGTCAAAGGGCTTAGATGGCTCTTCAGATCTCCCGCTTTTTCTAGCTTTGATGACTGCAACCCATTTCTCTCTATGGTTCCACTGCTTGTTAGGAGCTGTTCTCAGCAGCCATCCCATGGCCCTGGCATCTCCAAAATCTTGGAGTCTCCAGTGCAATCTAGGCTTCACTTTAACAGCTTTATGCCATGGCCTCTCCTGGCCTCTGTGCAGGGACTCCCCTGCCTCATGCCTGATCTCAGCAGTTACTGCAAAGAAGATTCCATAACCCCTTTGCTCCTGTTTCCTTCTTGACTCCAAAGCCAGAACCACATGGCCAAAGCTATCAAGTTCAGCTTGCTGGTCTGGAATCTGGCCCCCTCCATAGGATTTCCTTCCTTGTTGCTCTTTAGGAAAGATAATTCCTTAGGCCTTTTCTTTTTACAAGTTAGAGGAGTCCCTGGGTGAGGTCTTGCCCTGAGGGCACCACTCCCTTTATTTCATTTTGTATCAGGCCTTTCTTTAAACTCCTCATCTCATAGTGAGCACAGAACTTAACTCCAACATTACATTCCCTGGTGCTCCCTTTCTCCTCAAATTGGACATTTTATATTTCTTTTTGTTTTGTCATTGTAGAGCTGCATGAGAGTGATTGCTAATAACCATACACACAGTTAATACTCAGCTGTCTTAAAATCTCCTCTGCCACAGAGAATAGTTTAAAAAACTCTTCAATGTAAACTCTGGCAAACTTTGTAGGACAAGGGCAGAAAGCAGCCACATTATTTGCCAACATATTACAAGAACGGCCTCTAGCCCAGTTGCTAATATTGTTCCCCTCTGAAACCTCTTGAATTGAGCCTGCCAGAATGGCCTGTTAAGCCCTGCTTATAGTATTCAACCACTTTCCTGATCTAAAATTCCAAAGTACACATTCCTCCAATAGGCAGCATGGTTATGCCTGTCACAGCAATACCCTACTCCTGGTACCAACTTCTGTCTTAGTTACATTTTTATTGCTTTGTAGATATCATGACCAAGGCAATTTATAAAGGAAGCATTTAATTGAAGGCTTGCTTACTGTTTCAGAGGGTGAGCCCATGACTAGCATGGCAATAGTAGGCAAGTATGGCCTGGAGCAGTAGCTGAGAGCTTACATCTGATCCACAGGCAGCAGGCAGAGAGAAAAGAGACTGGTCCTGGTGTGGGCTTTTGAAACCGATAAGCCTATCCTCAGTGACACTCCTCCTCCAACAAGGCCACACCTCCCAATCCTTCCCAAAATAGTCCTACCAACTGAGGACCAAACATTTAAACATATGAGCCTATGGGGACCATGCTTATTCAAATCACCACAACCAGGCAGAAATATCCTTTCATAACATTTCAGCTTTCCGCTCCATATCTTCCGAGGCCCTCTGTGTCACCTACGTGGTCTTGTCCTAGCTGTCTCTTTCAACTCCATATTCTATAGTTTCCTTACTGCTTCATTCTTTTGAAAGTTCTTATAATTTCTGTCCTGCCACATCCCTGATATTCCCCCTGGGTAACTGTAAAGAATTGGTTCCAGGACCCCTGTGCATATCCAAATCCATGGACATTCAAGGACATGCAATACATAATTGTAGAATTATGTATTGTTTACATGGAACCCACCCACATCCTCCCCTATACTTTGAGTTGTGTCTAGGGTACCCAAACACTATAAATTCTATGTAAATAGGTGCTGTGGGATGGTCTGTATGTCAAATGTGTTGCTAATTAGTCAATAAATAAAACACTGATGGGCCATTGGCTAGGCAGGAAGTGTAGGCGGGACAAGGAGGAGAATAAAGCTGGGAAGTGGAAGGCTGAGTCAGAGAGACACTGCCAGCTGCCATGATGAGAAACAGCATGTGAAGATGCCGGTAAGCCACGAGTCATGTGGCAAGGTATAGATTAATGGAAATAGATTAATTTAAGCTGTAAGAACAGTTAGGAAGAAGCCTGCCACGGCCATACAGTTTGTAACCAATATAAGTCTCTGTGTTTACTTGGTTGGGTCTGAGTGGCTGTGGGACTGGCGGGTGTCAGAGATTTGTCCTGACTGTGGGCCAGGCAGGAAAACTCTAGCTACAAATAGGTGCTTTGCTATATTGTTTAGGAAATAATGCTGTAAAAAAGATTTCTACTTCATCAATTCAGATGCAATTTTTCCAAAATCTTTTAAATTTGGTTGATTAAATCTGAGGGTATGAAACACACAGAAATGGAGCTTTCCTAAGTATATTATTTAAAACAACACTATCCTATCTAGGTCCTTAGCCAGCCCTGTTCTTCATCATGGGAAATAATGTCATTTGACTAAATTAAATATGTTTGTTTTCTGCCACAAAAGCTCTTGCTTTCTCTTTTAGTTTTCAGTACTAGAGATTGAAGCTAGCACTTGACCACTGAACTATATTCTCAGTCTGTGACTTGTTTTTTAATTTACTGCCTGAAATACAGGAAGCCATTGACTTCAAAGAATTAAGGCATATATATATATTCTATACTTCACCTGCATAACCACTCATTTTTTATAATCCAGTTTTAAAACTAACATAACACTTTTTAGATCCACAAAGAACAGCCAATTATAAAATGATCATCCACATGTCCACCATCCAGTTATAGGGATAAAATGTAACTTCTCTGGAGGGGTCAGTTTATACAGCTATAAGAAAAATATAAAAATAAAATAAGCTGGGTGGCGGTGGCGCACACCTTTAATCCCAGCATTCGGGAGGCAGAGCCAGGTGGATCTCTGTGAGTTTGAGGCCAGCCTGGTTTACAGAGTGAGATGCAGGACAGGCACCAAAACAACACAGAGAAACCCTGTCTCGAAAAACCAAAAACAAAAATAAAATAAAAGATAAAATACTTTCAAATTGAGTGACTCCAAGCAAACAAGTAAAGGTTAACCTATCATTCACACTACATGCTGATCCCTGGTCCTCTTCTACATGCTGTTAGAAGATGTCTAACAGAATCTAAGCATAGCTGTCAGATGTTCACAGAGAGATGAAGGGAAAGAGTGATGATGGACTGTGTTCTAGCTTCTCAAGCTCTTCACTTACAAAGGACACTTCTGCATGTATTTCCTTGGCAGAGGCAAATAACATGTACCGGTCTGGCTTCAAGGGGTGGGAAAGTACAATTCTCCCATTCCCCGGGAGGAGAGAAGACAAGCATGTGTGAATGTTCCAAGAACTCTCACAGCTACAAACACAGGTGACATGCTCTGTGGTCCCTTCCCTGCCCTGTTTCTTTCACTGTTCTCATGACAACATTGCTATACTTGATTTGGTGTTATTTTCTTGTAGTTTTTGCTCGCCATTTCTCTGATTATTGATGACGTTGAACATCTTATTACTAATTTTGCAGGCTGAGTTATCTGCTTTAAAAAAGATTATATTATGTATTCTTTTATTGAGTCCTTTATGTTCTTTGGATTTTGATGTCGTGTTGGCTTTCTGAGTTATATTCTGCTCTGTGGTTCACATTGTACTTTGTTATGTTTCAAAAGATTTTAACTACTTTGTTGTCTCTCAGTATTTTTGTTGATGGCCTTTTTTTTCTATCTTGCTTAAGAAGTCCTGTCCTACCCTGAGGACGTAACATTTTCTTTTTCAGGTTTTTTTTTTTTCATAATTTGTCTTTATCCTACCTGAAATAGAAAGCTGTGAATTAGTCTTATTTTCCCCAAATGCAGATAATGAACAGTTTCAACATCCAGTGATTTATTTTTCATGTCTTTTCTGTTGTGTATCAAACATTCCAGGGTGCCTTATTTCTTTCCATTAGTCTGTGTATTTATTCCTGGACCAACAATAACTACATCTTAATGGTTTCATAATTAAATACTAATATCAAAAGGAATCAGCATGCCTCTTCCCACCTCTGTCTTTCAAGATGGCTTTGGCTATTTTGGTATCATTGTTCTATGCTGCAGAGCCTTTCCAAACAGGCTCATCAAGTTCTACGAAAACTTTTGTTGGAATTTTGATTTGTTTACTCAGCAACATTTGTATGTCACATATGATGATCCAGACACTGTTTTTAGTGCTTTAAAATGCTTATTTGGTTACAACATATTATTATTTAATGAGGACTGCCATCTGCATGCTCTTGCTTTCAGTATAGGAACATAGTACAGAGCAAACCCTCTTCAGTATCTATAAATAAGATTCTGCATTTTTTTTCATGCTAGTCTTGATGCCTTAACTAGATTTATTCCTTGGGACCATGAAGATTTCTTGCTGCCGTTGTAGGAGGTATTGGAGAATATATGCATTCTAATTGTATATTGCCAGGACATGTGGATTTTTTTCCTTTCTTAAACTCTCATTGATTCCAATGATTTCATTTGGATTCTCTTGGATTTCCTAGGGGATGAGCCCCCTGGCCAGGGCTGCTGTTTCAGTACAGGTGATGGTGGCCATGCTTATTTCTCTTTGCACTTTGAAGGGCATTTTTCATGTTTGCTCCAGGTGTCTAGTGGATTTCATTATCAGGCTGAGGTAACTGCCTTCTATTCTGAGTCTTTTAAGACTTCTTCATGCTTACTCTCAGTTTTCTTTCCTAGATTAGTATAGAGTGTTTGCTGCGCAGTTCTCTGTGTCTCTGCTCATGTTGAGATGTATGTATGTTCCACCCCAAGCTGGGGTGCAAAATGCTTATTTCCAGGACTCCTTTGCACTGTCCATTGACCAGACTCTCCCTCTATCCCTAACCTTGGAAGGGGCATTAATTTTATTTTCTGACGGTGTAACTTTATTTTATTTTATTTTTTCAAAATGATGTGTGAATGGTTTCATACAGTATGTAGCCTTTTGAGACCAGCTTAATGTAGTTGGAAGTTTTCCTGTATCCTGCCAGGTCCATAACCACTCAGACCCAAATAGACATATAGAGGCTTATATTATTTTCAAACTATGGCCATGGCAGGCTTCTGAATAGCTAGCTCTTATATCTTAAATTAACCCATTTCTATTAATCTATACGTTGCCACGTGGCTTGTGGCTTACCGGCACTTTTACATCCTGCTTCTCCTGGTGGCGGTTGGCAGCGTCTGCTCCACTCTCCTTTCTTCTTTCCCCATCTCTCTTGGATTTTCCCACCTGGCTCCATCCTGCCCTGCCATAGGCCAATGTAGCTTCATTTATCAACCAATCAGAGCAACACATATTCACAGCATACAGAAAGACATCCCACAGCCGCTTAACAAAACAAAACAAAACAAAAATGAAAGAAATCCTCTCATTGTAATACCTGTGGACTCAGTTCTGTTGTATATATCAGCTTGCTCTTTTGTATACTTGAGTTATATTCCATTGTATAAATACAGGGTTTTTTTTTGTTTGTTTATTTTGTATTCTGTTTGCCCACTGAATGGGGATTTAGATTGTCCCCAGTTTTTGGTGATTGTAAATAGAGGTGCTGTAAACATTTTGCAAGCTTTTTTTTGTGTGTGTGCAAGCAAACGTTCTATTTCCTTTGGACAAACTCCTGTGATGCAAGTCTGTTTAACTTCATAAGAAACTGCTAAACTTTTCCAGAGTGGTTGTCCCATTTTCTGTTCTCAGTGACAGGGCCGAGACTTGCACCAGTGTTTGGTGTTGCCCATTTAAAAGGGTCTCTGTGTTCCCTAAGAGGCACACAGTAGTATCTCATGGGGGTTTTAATGGCTAATGATGCTTATCGTTTTGATGTTTTCTTTTCTTTTTTACCATTGTACAATCTCCTGGTAAAGTGTGTAAATCTTTTGCCTCTCTTTAAATTGTGTTGTTTTCCTGTTACTGAGTTTGAAGAATTAAAGAAGAATGCCTTCTGAATACTGATACTTTGTGTAATGTGTCCTTGGCAAAACTTCTCTCCCAGCCTGCAGCTTACTTTTTCTTTCTCTTAATCAGTGTCTCCCACAGAGCAGCATCTGAGACCTTGAGAAGCTCCAATTTATTATTCTTTTTTTATGGGCCACATTTTTGGTGTCACATTGTTTATAGATACCAAAGAATTGAGTCTATATGGCTTTTTGCTCCTTTATTTAAGCAGTTTTAAACATTTAAATGTGATTTGTACCTTATATTTGGATCTATAATATATTTCAAATTTATTTGTTTTAAAATATCTGATGTATAAATCTATAGTATTTTTTCTGTATATGGCTATGCTACGGCTCTCATAGTTTTTTGTGGAATGTCTTTTTTCCTCATTGAATGCTGTTTCTGTTTTTATCTCTCTCTCTCTCTCTCTCTCTCTCTCTCTGTCTCAGGGTGGTGGTGGTGGTGGTGTGTGTGTGTGTGTAGGGTGGGAAGAGTGTCTTGCTTTACAGCTCACACTGGCCTTGAACTTGTACTCTTCTCTGTACTTCTGAGCCTCCGGAGCAGCTGGGATTCCAGGTGTGTGCCAGCATGCTTAGTTGAAATGAGTTTTTTTTTTTTTTTTGGTTTTTTGAGACAGGGTTTCTCTGTGTAGCTTTGCGCCTTTCCTGGAACTCGCTTTGGAGACCAGGCTGGCCTCGAACTCACAGAGATCCGCCTGGCTCTGCCTCCCGAGTGCTGGGATTAAAGGCGTGTGCCACCACCGCCCGGCAGTTGAAATGAGTTTTAACTTGTTAAGAATCAACTGGGTTATAGTAGTATAGTAGTGTGGTTCTTTTTCTAGCACCTGTGTTCAGCTCTGTGATTTTCTTTGATAATCCACATTGTTGATTCCTGTGTCTTAAGTCTTCAAGCAGGCCATGCAATTCCTCCGGCTGCTGCATCTTCTGTCTTGTTTTGGATGTTCTGGTTTGTTCTTTTCTCTATGGGTTTTTCAATCGGCTTGCGTTTGTTTACTGACATTGGTCCTGGAATTCACCTTGATTTGTGTTACATCAGTAGTTCAGTCTATGAAGAAGAGGCCACTCTTTCATTGGCTGTGTGTTCTTAGGTCAGTGTTTTCATTTTCGACTCTCATGTTTTACGGGCTCTAGTGGATGTGTAGTGGAGTATTTCATTTAGGAAAGGGCTGTTGTGAGTGGCATGGATTTGATACTTTGTGTCCCACTTGTTCATTGTTAGTATTTAGAAAATGATTGATTTTGTGTTTTTAGGTTCCATACTTTTGCTAACCTTGCTTGTTAGTTCCAGGAGGATTTTAAAACGGATTCTTTGAGATTGTCTTCCCAGACACTTGCATTGCCTATCATTAGGGACAATTTTAGCTTATCCTTTCCAAGACAACTGATTTCTTTCTTTCCTCTTTCCTTCCTCTCACCTTTCTTTTTCTTCCTGCCCCCTACTTCTCTGTTTCTGTCTTATTGAATTGACTAAAAAAGTATCAATTCTGTTTTTAAAGATCTCTCTCTCTCTCTCTCTCTCTCTCTCTCTCTCTCTCTCTCTCTCTCTCTCTGTGTGTGTGTGTGTGTGTGTGTGTGTGTGTGTGTGTGTGTGTGTGTGTGTGTGACATGTGTGTGCCAGTTCCATGGAACCCAGAAAAGGGTTTCAGATCCCCTGGGTTGGACGTCAGGTGATTGTGAGCCTCCTGACGACTGCTGGGGTTTCTACTTGGGTCTTCTATGAGAGTGCAAGCACCTTTAACCATAGAGTCATTTCTCCAGTCCCCGGCTGAGACTTTTAACATGATGTGTAGGAATTAGTGCACATTTTTACCCTATTTCCAGTCTTGGGGGAAATGTTCAGTCTCAGGATTGTTAAGTATTCTTTTTGTTGTGGGCATTTGTTGATGCCTTATGTCAATTAGAGGATATATCTTTTCATTGCCAGTTTACTGAGAAAATTACAAGATTTATTTTTATTAACATTTTATTTTTACCTTTATGTACATGTGCGTGTTTATGTGTGTGGGTGCTGGTGGGGACTGAGTTTCTTTTCCTTGCTCTGATTTTGTGGTCTGGGTGCTGCACTGGGAAATGTCTTCTTTCCTTCTGTGTTTCACAAGGTGTTTCTGTCTAGTTGATGTTCATTCTTCTTTATGATCGATTTTTCTAGAATTCACCAGTGAGGCTTTTTTTTTTTTTTGACTTACGGTATTCATTTCATAAGATTTTAACCAAAAAATCCAACTTCTTTAATAGCAATGGGACAGTTTCGGTTATATGTTCCACCTTGGGTTAGTTGTGGTGATTTGAAGTTTGTGAGCTAGTCCGTTTCATTTAGATTTTGAGATTTATTTGTATAGAACTGTTCACAGTAGTTCACAGTAGTAGCCTATCATCTTCGAATGTGTACAGGGCCCGTGCTGATAGCCCCCTGTTTTATTCCTGATATGAGCAGTTGTGTCTCCTACCCTATTTGTTACAACACTGCAAGCTTTTATTGTATGTTTGTTAGTTTTGTTGATCTTTTCAAGAATCCAGTTTTAGTTTAATTGATTTTCTCTTGTATTTCTGTCTGCAATTCTGTTGGTTTTTGCTTATTATCACTTCATTCTTTTTCCACATTTGGCTTTAATTTGTTTTTCACTTTCCCAGCTTTTAAAGCTTATATTGCTAATCAGAGAACTTTATTTTTTCCTAATGAGACATTGATTTCTGTGTTTTCCTTTTCTTGCCTCACACAGGTTGCTGAAACATTTGAAAGACTGTTTTATTTCGTTCGCTTTATCTGAAGTGGTTTATGGAGGTTGGTCTCCCCCATTTCAAGAGCGTTTGCACTTCATTTTTGGGATATCTTTGGAAAAGTGTTTCAAGGTCTTTGTCAGATAATTCTGTCAACTGTGTCAACTCAGCATCAATGCTAATTATCTTTGTCATTGCATCTCAAGAGTGATCTTCCTCTTTTTTATATGCAAATTTTTTGAATGTTATCTTTAACATTTAAAATATTATTTAGTGAGACACTTACTTGAATCATATGCAAGATATTTTGTTTGGGTGGTTGTGAGCCTGAGTACAGATGAAAAGTTTTGAGTTGAATGTTAGCCTCATTTGCAGAACCTTTTTACACACTGTCTCATATGCACCTCTTGGTGCCACCTGGGATGGGTCCTGCCCATCTATTAGTTCAGGTCCTAAAGTCTCGGTGTGCTACTCAGAGTTAGGTCACTCATGTGCAGCTATGAGCACAGGACAGGGGTTTGCTTCTCCATGGTTCTCTCTTTCCCTTAACACCAGTCAGACTTTTTAGCTCCCCCAAGGACCTCCATGTAGCTCACTTACCAGAGAGCTGGAGCTTTATGTGCCCACACTTTCTAAGGTGACCTGAATCCCTGGCTGAGGGGCAGGCGGACACACATGGAGAAAACTCAGAGCGGCTTTACTCCGTTCCTTGGGACTGTAGCTCCTTTCTCAGAGTCTTAGGGGCCTAAGGGACTGAAAGACAGTAGAGCTGCACCAAAAGGAAATGAATACGTGCTAGAACTGAAAGGATTAGCAAGGAGCTCTGTTTGTTCATGCTGATGTCTTAGGCAGTCATCCTGAGATAAGGCTAGATTCCACTACAGGAAGACATGGAATAGCCACCACTGACTTCCTGGTACTTTGAATTCTGGTCTTTCCCCTGCATCTACCTGTCATTTGTGCATTCATTCAAATACATGTTCCATGCTTTCCTTCTAGATTTTATAGCTGCTCCTTGTCTCTCAATGGGAGAGACAAAGCCAGTGTACAGCTGTTCTCAGTGGGAGAGACAAAGCCAGTGTACAGCTGTTCTCAGTGGGAGAGACAAAGCCAGTGTACAGCTGTTCTCAGTGGGAGAGACAAGGCCAGTGTACAGCTGTTCTCAGTGGGAGAGACAAAGCCAGTGTACAGCTGTTCTCAGTGGGAGAGACAAAGCCAGTGTACAGCTGTTCTCAGTGGGAGAGACAAGGCCAGTGGAACGATGGATGTACTTACTTTAGCTCACCTTGAAACAGACCTTTTTTTCTTGCATTTTGTTTCACTTATTTCTTTTAGGGATGAGTGGGTCTTGAATGTCTTCACAAATGCTTCCTGCCTCTATTGAAATTATCCTTCTTTCTTCTTTGTATGATAAATTATATCTAGATTAATATTTGGTTGTATTAGTCTTATATTTCTGTGGCCATTTGTTTATGATGTATATAACCAATATTTGAAAAATTAGTTTTTGAGTTAGCATACAAAGCAATGGGTTTCACTGTGGTATTTTCATCCATAGATATCACTGTACCTTGTTCTTATCACCCTGGGGCCTCTTAATCCTCTACCTCCCCTAGCCAGTCCCCTTCCTGTCCCCAAACAGTCCTGCTATGTCCATTCCTTTCCTCATGACTTCTCTTTCCCATTAGGCATTTTCCTTCCCTTTCCTTGTACCCTTTCTACTTCCTGCTTTCATGTCACACCCCTTCCACATTCTAGATCAGTGGTTCTCAACCTTCCTGATGCTGCGACCCTTTAGTACAGCTCCTCGTGTTGTGGTGACTCCCCAACCATAAAATTACTTTTGTTGCCATTTCATAACTGCAATTTTACTATGGCTATGTATTGTAATGTAAATATCTGTGTTTTCTGATGGTCTTAAGCAACCCCTATGAAAGGGTCCTTTGACCCCAAAGGTGTTGCAACCCACAGGTTGGGAACCACTGTTCTACATTCTGGATATGAGGGAAAGGTCATATTTATCTCTTTGGGTCTGGTTTATTTAACACGACACACTAATCTCCAGTTCCTTCCAGTTCCCTGCAAACACCACAATCTCGGTCTTTTCTGCAGCAGATTATAATTCTTTTTGGTGTTTGTTCTGCGTCTTCTTCCTTTATGTATTGACAAATACCCGGGCTCATTCCATCGTGTGGCTATTGTAGATAGTGCAGCAGTAAACAGGGAGAGCAGGCATCTGCTCTGGTTTAGAATCTGTTGCCTGTAGACTAAGGAGAGGTGTCCCTGGGTTGTACAGCAGTCTTACTCTTGTTATTCTGAGGCTCTTCCATGCTGGTTCCCACAGTGGCTGTACCAGTTTACACTCCCACCAGCAGTGTGTAAAGACCTTTCTTTGCCTCATGCCAAAATTTGTTGTCATTTGAAGAGTAACTATTTTAAAAGTGGTTTTCTAATATTTTACTTAATATTATTTTATTTATAGTTAAGATTATCATTTTTCTTTTCTGTGTTGTCTTTTCCAGTTTTTGAGGATGGTTCTGTCTGAGTCTAGTTTGTATGTATTGATTGATTTTTTGATTGCTTTGTTCCTTGAATACTTGACAGAAGTTGACTGTAATACCATAGTATGTAATGTAGCTGCTTTCTACTCTCTCTCTCTCTCTCTCTCTCTCTGTGTGTGTGTGTGTGTGTGTGTGTTGGCATTCTATGTTAAGTTCTTAGTCACTCTCAGTTGGTAACTGAAAGGAAAAGTATCAGCTCTGGACCCCCAAGACCAAGTTCTCAGCACAAAGGAGATTTATTAACTCCAGAGGGACAGAGGTCAAGGAATAAGAGACAAGGACAGGAGATGGAGGACAAGGGAGAAGGGGAAGAGAACAAAGGAAAGGGGGCAGGAATATTTGTCCTGGAGGGGTACAGGATAGAGAGACAGGTGTGGCACATAGGGAAATGGCAGTTTATGAAGGTACAAGGGGAAACCCTGTTTTAGGATGAGGTGTTTCATTTTAATTGGGCATGTTCGTTAGGTGAGCCAAAGGGGGCTTTTGATTGCTGGATTTCAACACTTTGATAGCTGGACCTTGGTAGTCAGCCTCAGGGGGAGGAAATGGCAAAATAAGGGAATAGATCTTGGTGGCTAGTGTTAGGAACATAACCTAACAGTATTTAGCAAGGCAGAGGGGATGGGGGAGAAGGGCAAGGCCTGCCAGAGGCATGCTTCTCAGGCCCGGGCTGGCCAGAGTCTCTTTGGTGACATCTTGCAGATGTTCTGAGCATCTTCCTTGCTCGTTTCCCTTGCCCTTAGAAAAGCCTTGGCTTCAGAAAATTGTCATCTGAGGCACATTGTCCATGAGGACTCTTCATTCACTATTTCTACCCACAGTTGAAAAGAGGGTTGTGTGGTTCTGGATCCAGTGGAACACTTGCAGTGTTATTTGTGTTCTGGAGACCAAAATGTTGCATATCCTCCTTATTCATGTGCAAAATGAGGCTAAAAATTACTAGTATATCGTGAAAAGATTAAGTCCAGTGAGTTTCTCTTTTAAAGAATCACCCCTACATGCCCCTGCATGCCCCTACATGCTGGTTTAAAGGTTTGCTTTGTGCCTGTTCAGTGGTAAGTTGATCTTCCCACTTTTTAAGAAGTCAACTCCCAGTGTAAATGAAGAATGCCATCTTGGAAAAAAGCCACACAAGGATCTATAAGCCTTAGATGGCTCTTCCAAGAGTTGCCTGAAAGACCCTTTCATTGTTAATTTCAGGTGAGCTGTATGCCTTGGAGTCAACAGCCTTGGTCTTTTGGATCTGCTTCTTGCTTGATTTCTACTGTGTGCAGGGTTCTGGTTAAGGCCGTGGGCAGGAAGTAGTTGGACTGAGTTCATGCAAGGCTGGTGATGTCTAAAATGTCCACTCACCCATGCTGTCAGGCCAGGAAGGACTAGCTGAAGAATCTGGGGGAAGTCACTGAACTTATGAGACTAAGGCAGTCTCTGTGTTTTAGAATCTTAAAGTCTAACTTGGGCATGCTTGAGTCTCACTGTCCAGAAAGGAAGTTGGACCTCTCGAGACCCAGAAGGGGTGGGCAAGGGAGCAGCAGAACAGGAGCAGGGCTGATGGGCAGATTCAGAAAGTCAACACATTTTCATTGGCATCTTCCACGGAATAGCAAATGAAGTGCTCAGATTTCCTCCCAGTGTTCTCTCCCTAGGCTCCTGTAACCTGGCTGGAGCCTAGACAGAGCTGAGTTGTCACTGGCAGGCTGTTGCCATGTTTTTGGAGATCCAAGAAAGGCCTGTGCAGTCTGAATCTTCTCAAAGGTGGGTACTGATTGCCCTAAGCACCCAGGGGAGGATTTAGAAGCTTCCTTAGCAACAGGTTTCCTCCTAGGACCTGAGAAACTGACTGAGTAACGCTCTTCACCACTGGAGATTCTTCTGGGCCCTTCCAGCTCTCCCTTCGTGCCAACCTCCCTTGCCTTCATAAAATCTTGAGCTTCAGGAAGTTTTTAGTGAAGGGACAATGTTCTTAGGGACCCTTCCTTCACTGCCCCCACTCACAATTGAAAAGGGGGTTGTTCTGGAAAAACGTGAGCTTGGATCATCTATCTTAGCTCTGTGTGCCTGTGATTGTACTTTGGACAGTCTCCTATCAGGGCCAAACCAGCCTGAAAGTCACACAGAAGGCAAGCTCCTACTGTGTCACACCTGTTGTGTGGCCTGAGAAGATGTGAGGGACGTTAGTGAGTGCCAACACACATTCCAGGGGGATGGCCCTTAGTTCTATGCTTCTGTCTCTCTTGACTGAACTGTGAGGAACTGGATCCAGAAAGAAAGGCTTAAAGTTTGTCTCGGAGCTAAGGTCTAGGAAAGATCTGCTTGAAGGCCAAGGACTTCGGAGTCAGACAGTTGTGGGGTCAAATCAAGCTGCCTGACAAGGTTCTCTGTGGACTATGTAAAAGTAGAGCCTCTTCTGAAGTCCCTTTCTCCTGGGAAGTTTCAATGACCAATGCATAAACTTCGGCTACTATGACATCACCTCTGTTGGGTTCAGCCTGATTACTTGTACACAATAGCTGTCTGCACCCCTCAGGAAGTTGCTGGACCTCTTTAGATTTCTATTTACTCATCTCCAAAGAGAATAGCGATGCCTGTCTCACTGGGTGGTGCAGGGTAGTGGTGAGAATGAAGATATAGACAAGGCATGAGGCTCAGACAGTTGTAATGGTGGAAATGGGCACTTTCACTCTCTTTTTCCAGGAGTTCTTTTCCTGGGATGTAGGCTCAGGGCCAGAGCACCAGATAGTGTCCGAGTGCTTCTGTGGTGGGCTTGTTGCTTGGGAGCCCATCCTACAGCCCTCCCCTGTATCTTCTGCTAACCCGGGAGTTCATTCCAAGCTGCCTTGGAATGTGGCCTCTGCTTGCCCTGAAGAGTGGAAGGGAGAGCCCTAGGGACGTACACAATCATTTGTGGCTCAGAGAGGCATCATGGTTGCCAGGCAATGGGAAGGCCCAGGAGTTTGGGGACCAGGAAGGAAGAGCAGCACAAGCTGAGTGAAAATCTTGTTTGAAATAGGTGACCTGAGGAACCCTCTACACGGGTCCCTGGGGTGTCTATGCCTAGTCTTGCTCCACCCATAGATGGGACCAAAGTACCTGGCCACTCCGGGTCTGGCTTTGTGGGGGATGTGGAGGGTGTTTTTGGCCCCTGGGAGGGTCCACAGGCTTTCCATCCAGCAACACTGGAATAGGCACCAGCTCTTCCACCACTTCGTCCTGCATTGGAACTTCCTGACTGCCTCTTGCTAGCTGGGTACCATGGGCAACTGCTCTGAGTTTTAGTTGTCTTGCTTATGGAATAAGCATCCCCATCTCTAAAAGCTCTGATCCTTTGAATAATTGTCCTTTCGATATCATGTATTCTAGTCATCTGAGATGTATCCCCATCATGAGCCTTCCTTAGACTACCCTCCCCCCGAGAACACAGTATTTGCCTCTCTGGGCTTGGAGAACAATCCTATCAGTGATGGTTTGTATCTGTTCCTGTGTTGTTTTCTCTTGTTAAAGCCTAATGACTTAGAACAAAGATGTGTGTAGTCACTGCGGGGCAGAAATCTGGGAGCTACTTATCTAGGTTTTTGTCTAGGGTCAGTCTGAGGCTGCTTTGAGGATATCACAAGGGCTGCATTCAATAGGTTACATGAGGCTGAATCAGGCTGGAGGACCTGGTTCCTAAGTGGCTCACTCTCATAGATGGCCACTCCTTGGCAGTTCTTCACCCTGTGGACAGTCCACAGGGCTGCCCCAGCAGTTGCTATGGTGATTGTTGGCACGGCTTCCTGGAGCTTGAGAGCAAATGATCAGAGAGAGTGAGGTGGGAACAGAAATGGTTCATTAAGAGTTTTGGGAGTTGTGCATCGATCATTCCCCATTGTTTGGTCAGTCAAGCAGGACCATCTGAATTTGGAAAAGGAGTTTTACAAGCTGTGAAGACCATTGGGTCATGCTTACTTTGCCCATTGTTCCCACTTCTCTGTCCCTTTAACGGTTCCCATGAAAACTGTAAATGAATAAGGACTTATGGGGTGGGCTGTTTAATGTCTATCTCCCTAATGGACTATGGACTCTGCAACACAGGGATGTGTCTTTCTTCATCCCACTCACATTCCAAACCACATACCATTGGGGCCATCTTGGAGGTAGATGTTATATGTCTTTAACAGCATAAAGTTCTGCCTGAAGTATCTGTTCAGCGACAGATACAGTTATCTATGGTGTCTTCCTGTGGCCTTCCTATATGCCAGCTTCATGCTAGGAGTTTGGAATGTGAGTGGGATGAAGAAAGATACATCCCTGTGTTGCAGAGTCCATAGTCCATTAGGGAGATAGACATTAAACAGCCCACCCCATAAGTCCTTATTCATTTACAGTTTTCATGGGAACCGTTAAAGGGACAGAGAAGTGGGAACAATGGGTAAAAATAAGGATATAGTCCAAGTGTGGCTTCCAGAAGATATTTGTTTCTCTGATCACACTAACACGTCTCCGATTAGGTAAGCATAATTGTGACCATTTTAATGGTTAGTTTTAAATGTCAACTTGCTACAGTCTAGAATCACTAGAAGAGTCTCAGTTGAGGAATTATGTAGATCAGATTGGCACATGGGAATGTCTTTGGGGGATTGTCTTGATTGTTAATTAATGTGGAAAGACCCAGCCCATTGTGGGCTGCACTATTCTCTAGGCAGAGGGTGTGGGACTCCATAGGAGCAGGAGAAAGCTGGACAGGTGGGCAACATGGGTATACTTGTTTCTCTCTGCTCCTGAGGGTAGATTTGATGCTTAAGTTCCCAACTTGACTTTCCCACTGTGAACTGTACCTGGAATTGTGAGCCAATAAACCTTCCTTCCCTAAGTTGCTTTTGGTCAGCGCGTTTTACGGAAGCAACGGACTTGAAACTAGAATGCCTGTCTTTTCCTTCACTCATATTCCCTCCTCAAACTGTGGACCGCTCTGGAGAGAGGCCCCACCTAGCTGCAGGTCTGTGCTGTAATCCAGTGTGAGCTGAGTGACTGTGTGATCTGCCGCTGGTGGGGACCCGCTTTCCTCAGCCCTGCTTGGGAGGGAGGGCGAACATGGAGGAGGCAGAATGCAGTGGGCAGGGAAACAGGGCTTTTGCTGCCTTCCTGAGCCTGTTCCTGGTGGCCTCTGCTCACTGTGAATGGGTTTCCAAAGCAGCACTGGGAGAAATTCTACCCTCAATCCTCAGCCAAAAGCCACAGTCTGGAATAGCCTCAGCTATTCTGGGTGAGAGATTGGGGTTCCTTGGCCTGGGCTCAGCCGTGGTAACTGTGAGGACGATAGTCTTTGTCACCACAGCTTCTGCTGGCTGCCATTCATGCTTCATTAGGCATTGCAGTGCATACCCCCCGCCCCCACTGTGTCCTACCTCAGGCCTTTCATACTGGCCATTTCCTCAGCTTTTCTGGTTCACAAATACACACTAATGCATTTTGATAGAATTTTAAAAGCTAACGAAGTTGGGGCCAGGGAGATAGCTTACTCAGCTGCCTAAAGCGCTTGCCCTGGAAGAGTTAGGACTGGAGTTTGGATCCCCGTGTGAATGCCAGGAGGGTGTGACAGCCTACCTGTACTTTCAGGCTGGGAAGGAGGACACGGAAGACACCCAGGGCAAGCTGGCTAGCCAGACGAGCCATAGCATCAACCTCTGGTTTGATCGACAGACTGTGTCTTGATGCATAAAGTGGAGGAGCAGTGGAGGACAATTCTCACCATCAACCTCAAGTCTTCATGTTAACTCATATATGTGAGTTAACACACACACATGTAAAACATGCATTCACATGGCACATACACACGTGAAAAATGAAAAAAAAAGATGCTTTAAAGAACAAAGTTGATCCCAATGTTTTGATTAGAGCCATGGTTCTCAACCTGTGGGTTGAAACCCCTTTTGGGGGGTTGAATGACCCTTTCACAGGGGCTACTTAAGACTGTTGGAAAATGCAGGTATTTATGATTCATAACAGTAGCAGAATTACAGTTGTGAAGCAGCACATGTTATAAGCTAATGTTATAGTTGGAGTCACATGAGGAACTGTATTAAAGCGTCACAGCATTAGGAAGGCTGAGAACCTCTGGACTGGAGGCCCTGGAGGTCCCTGTGTCCTGGTTGCTCCCCATGACCAGAGCTATTTTCCCCTAGCCTTTTTTGTTCTAAGTTGATTTTCCCAACATAAAGTTAAAGGTGCTGGCCATGCGATTGTCTTTGTCTTATTTCACAGGCCAGCCTATGTGTGGATGACAAACCTCTCTGGCTTAGTTGGGGTGTCTATTCCTCTGCTAGAACACCACAACCAAAAGTAACCTGGGGAGGAAAGGGTTTATTTCAGTTTACAGTTTTCTATCACAGTCCACTACTGAGGGGAGTTAGGGCAGGAACTCAAGCAGGGCAGGAACCTGGAGGCAGGGGAAGATACAGAGGCCATAGAGGAGTGCTGCTTACTAGCTTGTTCTTCATGGTTTTTCAGCCTGCTTTCTTATACCATCCAGGACCACCAGCCCAGAAGTGGTGCCACCCTCTGGGGGATGGGCCTACCCATATCAATCATAGACTGGCGCATATTTTCTCATTTGGGTTTCCCTCTTCTAAAATGACCCTAGCCTGTGTCAAATGGACATAAAAATTAGCCAGCCCCACGCCCCCATTTCCCTTTTGTTGATAATAGGACAAAACCCACAGGGCTGGACTTCCTGGGTCCTGGAGGGCCCTGGAACTAGAGTCTAAGGCACGCTGCACCCACTGCGGTGCATGGTTGCTGGGGTTTGTATGTTGTACACGTCAACCAGGGTGAAGATACAAGGGTGCTTCGAAAGGGTTCCCACTTTCATGAAGCACATGGAACACCCATCTTCTTCTGCATGTCTCATCAAAATGAATGCTGTAGTGACACCATGAGTTCCCATATTTCTCTCCATCTGCCCTGTACCCCCCCCAATAGTGAAGTGTTAGGATAAATTTCATATTCAAAAAGGGAGGCCCAGCAATGCAGTAGAGGAATCAGGACGACTCTAGGTCAGGCTGTCTGACTCTGAAGCCCAGTCTTTCCATTACGTGATGGAAAGTGGCTTCAGAGGACAGGGGCACAATGGCAAAGGGATCCTCTCTTCTGGGACAACCACATTTGGACTCTGATGCATGTGTAGGCATTTGTTAGCTGGGGAAGTGGACGATGGCAGGAAGGTGAAGGGAAGGGCTTGAACAAGGCATGGGCAGCAAAGATGGTGCTCAGCACATTTCAGGGAAGAACAGCTCAGGACTACATGCAAGCATGTGATGAGGAGGTCCAGGACTTGGGGACAAGGCTGGGAGGTGCGGTGAAGTCTTCTTAAGCAGGGATTTGTCATACAGCCTTTGGCTCGCCATAAACTATGCTTCAGGATTGGACCTTATAGAGGACTACAAACTCAGGCAGCCAGGCTGTAGCACAATTTATGCAGTAGGTGGTTTAATGGTTGTTGGGTAGGTCTTTGTGCCGGGCACGGCTGTTAATTCTTGGGATGCAGAGACTGTAGGAAGCTGCCTCCAGGGAGCCTATATCCTCAGGTTGCATGTTTGGAATAGAAAAATGTATGCAAATAAGCAAAAAGGCTAATTTTAGACTCTGGCAGTAAGTGAGACTAAGAGTGGTCAGAAAAATCCCTCTGGAGGCTGCTTGAGCCCTTGAAAGTGAGAAGGCTTCTGTTGAAGACATGAACTGTAAAAGGCACCATGGCAGAGGCATAGAGTCACTCTGGGCTAGACTGTCTACACTGCAATCCAACTCAGCTACTTTCCAGCTGCGTGGCTTTAAGCAGGTCATCTAGTCTCTCTGTTCCTCAGTTACCTCGTCTGAAAAGCGGCAACATTAACAGCCATGCTCTCAGGGTTGTCGGTAAGAGTGTCGGATTCAGCTCATGCTTAGTGGATGCCTGACCCAGGGAAGGGCTGGTACAAGAGACCACTGCTCCTGAAACACTTTACAGCAGTGGTGGAGGAAATAGTAGGGGCTGCATTAGGCAAATGTGGGAGACGCAAGGCTGACCAGTGTGGCTAGGGCCTATCGAAGCATTGGATGAATGGAGGGTGAGTGTCACTGAGCAGGAAGGGGTCCAGAGGCAGCAGCTACCTAGTGAAAAGTGTTGGAGACTTACAGCAGGGAGACACGTGCTCCATGTAACCTTGGACTTGGGTCGGAAGACAAGCCAGAAGAAGGGCTGGGAGATAGGGTCTATCTAACACGTGAAGCTGGTAGGATTTGTGGTGGAGTCTAGCTGTGAACGAAAGAAAAGAAAAAAGAGTAACATCTCATTGTATCCTGTCATCTCTGCTGGACAGGAATGGGAGGGAGGAGAAGATGGGGCCCTTTACTGAGATGGAAAACCTGGGGAAGAGCAGGTTTGTGGGATGGGTGGCTTGTTTTTTATTAGAGCCCTAATGCCTGTTCCTGGGTCTTTAGCAGGGGGCTGGAATGGAGCAGGTGTGAACAATAGGGATTCAATTCCCAAGCAAATTCGTGCCTTTATTTTTAAATGCCCTGCCTGCCAAACCAAATACCTGCGTCTAGATGGTCCCCAATCTTCCATATGGCCAGAAGATAAAGTGTCAAGCTGAGAGCAAGCCTCAAACTGTCCCCTAGGAAAGCTTTGACTTATGGACAGAGAAGGAAAGTCCCAGCAGCAGGGACCATCTCCATCCTGGCTTTGAGACGTTATGCCCAGGCCTGGCTTTCTCTTCCTGTTCAGCAGCCCTTTACTTAGTGACTCATGTGTGCCAAGCCTGTGCTAGACTGGAGGGAGAGTATGAAAAGGCATGTCTGTGCCAAGAGAGGCTCTGTCTAGTGGGCACTGAGTTCCTGCCCAAAGGCGTGATGTTCTGGGCCTAGCTTCATTTGTTTGATGCAGTTTGATCTGTTCAGCCCACGGCCGGTTGCTAATGATGTGGTGATTTATGCTTTTGGACATAACAGTGCTAGCAGCACATGCCTGAGCTGATGTCTGAGAGGGGTGTGTGTGTGTGTGTGTGTGTGTGTGTGTGTGTGTGTGTGTGTGTGTGTGTGTGTATGTGCTAGCTCTCACTAACTGAGGGTTTTACAAGGAGCTGGGATCAAAATGAAGCCAAATAAGGCCTGTGAAATTGAGTTCTAATCTCAGATCTGAGGGTCTCCTCCTGCGCATGAAACTTTGCATCTTGCTGGTGGCCTGCTTAGGCAAGCAGTGATCCTGCAGCCCACTCTTTTCTGTCCTGTGTGTGAAGTGGGCAAATCTCATCTCATCCTCTACCTCAGGCGTCCCTCCTGCTTGCACATATCAGTGTCTCTGCTCGGGGGTCCTGAACAGTGTGCCCATAGCACTTATTTTCTCATGAGATTGCTGGACTAGCTGCTGACAGAGCAGCAGCCCTGGACATAAGTGCCTGCTTTTCTCAATTACTCAGGAACTCGTAACTTGTTCTTTTCTTCCTCCTATCTCTTTTCTAGGCATGCTTTTTCTAACACTGTGGGCTTCACTCTTTCCCTAAAGCTCCCTCCCCACCATGTGGCTGCTTGTCCACCTGTGGCTGCTCTTCATGCTCGCTTAGCTCAAAGAACATATCTTTCTTTTTCTTTTCTTCGCCCTCTGTACAAATGCCAAGATATTTTTTTTAACTTACCACTCTAGCTAGGATTTTTCTTTTCTTTTTAAACTCTAATAAAGTCGTTCCCCTCGCTTCAAAAAATTGCTGAAGTAAACCAGCAGGATTGGATGTTGAATTCTGCAGCATGCATTTTCAAAGTCATCGAGGACTTTCCAGTGCACTCTTAGGATGTACGCTGATTTTTCCTTCTCAAAGTTGGTCACGTCCTTTGGCCTTTTGGGACTCAAAGTGTGATTCCTAGGACGTGAAGTGGGAGCTTGTTAGAAGTGAAGACTCTCAGACCCTGGCCCAGGTAGACTGAACATGACCTGCGTTTTAACAAGTTCCACAGATGGTCCTATGTCTGGTCAAGTCTGACTATTTTGGGGGCTGTTGACATATGATGTAGAAGGTGGTCCCTGGTGTACTGTAGTGTTCCTAAGAAGCCCACAGAAAAAAAAGACTGCAGAACTTAGTTTAGCCTAACATAAAGATCATGGTGGAGAAATGAGCGACATTTAGCAACGTGTTGCACAGGTTTATTAAAAACAAAACATTCTCCTCCTTTGCCAGCCGTTTAGGTGACTTGGCTTCCATTGGTAGAGGAGTACGATATTTTTGTCTCATGAGGGACAGCTGGGTTTGCCTGTTGGAAAAGAAGCAGCTCAGGGGCCTGAGTCCATGACAGCGGCCATCCAGTCTGAGAAGGACTGTGGGAAGAAAAGAGCATCAGAGACTAGGTGAGGGACAGAATGAAGGCCCCCGTGAAGATGACATCATGGAGGAGAAGGGCTTCCTGAGGTTGGGACAGGGGGTCAACTTGGGGGTTGGGAGGAGCCTTGGCAGTGCAGGAGGAGCTGGAGGCCCAATCATTTGAGATGTCATAGGAACCTAAGCATGTGATTCTTAGTTGAACCAGCCCACTCCTCATGGGGTTTGCAATGAAGCCCGCTGCAGAGAAAAGAGAGGAGCAGGATTTGCAGAGCCAGACTCCAGTCCCAGCATGCCCATTCACTAGTCCCACTTAGACCAAATCATTTAGCTCTTCCTCTACTGAAAACAGGAATACTATTGATCTCAAGAGATATTGTAAAAATTAAATCGAAATTACAGGAGTGAAGCTGCTACCAGTGCCTGGCATAGAGTGAAAAATTAATAAACGTCAGTGTCTCTCTTTGTCTTCTGTAGAATTTTTTGTTTTGTCTGGGTGGAGTGTAATGAGCTATCCATTTGAACAGCCAGATTGGCATGTTTTAATTCCACCCATACTTTTGGTTCTTGCTAACTGCAAATGGTTGGCTGTTCCCTGGTTTAGTAACTAGGATGTTTTAATGAGCAGATGTGTAGAATCCTTGCATTCCTGTATCTGTGGTGGCTGCAAGGCATTAGACTGAAGTGTCAGATTCTCATGCATTCCTGTTTTTCTGGAAGCCTCCTACCACTACTCATTGCAGGCTACAGGAACCCTTAGCACTTGACAGTTTGGATAACATTACTAATAATAGATTAAAAATAGGTTTTGACAGTGAGTCCTGGGTCCCCTGAGGTGAGGTTCTGGTAGTATGGTCAGGAGTTTTACCCCCAAATACTAAACACTTCATACAATAGCAACTTGCACGGTAGTTCAGGAAGCTCAGGGCCAGGTCTTGGGTCTCAGATGGGTTCAAGGTTGTGTCCACACTCTCATCTAGCACAATTCAGGTGGAGGGGAGTCAGGAAGAGTCAACAGGGGGTAACTGATGGCTGGATCTGAGTATCAGAGCCATGAACATCCATAAAAACAAAGGAAGAGTAGCCAGGGGAAGGGAGCAAAGAAGTGGTCAAACTAAGTCAGTTTCACTTTTCATTAACATCTCACTTTGTTCTATAAGATATGGGGACATAGAGCAAAACAAACAAAATGCAGTTTGTGGACTATGGTAGGACATAGACAAACAAGCAAGCCTGAAATCAGGACTCCTTTGATTTTATTTTTCCTGTCCATGCTTCATTTCAAGCCAGGCTGAACAAGCAGGAAAGCCGTCCTATCTTCTGAAAGACTTTGCCAATATTCTCAGAGAGAAGAGCCTGGAAGGTGCACCATCTCAGCTACTCTCAAATGATGAGTCCTAATGAGTCATCACGACAGATTGGTTTCTTCTATACAAGAGGCTGATTCAGAGTTGGCTTGACAACCAAACTGGCCTGGAGGGTATAATGAGGCAATGCCCAGAACTTCTGAATGCAGCAGTGGGGAGGAATAACATAGAGGGTAGTGATGCCCTTTATATCTCTGGGGAGAGACTGGGCAGTAGGATGCCTAATCTCTGCTTCTGCAGGGAACAGGTGAACACAGGACTCTTCTCTGCCATGCGTCCAGCTTGAGGTAGAATAGACAGGGTATTCCTGTCAAACTGGATTGTGCGTCAGTGAGGCTCATTGATCGTTAGATGTTGAACATTGATGGATGTCATGGCTCATGGCTCTGGTATAAGATGATACTGAATTCATTTTTCAGATCTGCATTACTAGTTACTTTGTCTTTGGTAATATTGATCTCAAAGACTCAGTTTCTACATCTGAAAAGCAGGTAAATAAATAAATAGCAACAATCATAGAAGGCTTTGTAGAGAAAAAAGAAAGAGGTAAGCAGCTATGTGAATTGGCTCATAGTTATATTACATAGTATTTTTTTTATTTTAAATAACCATTAAAATGTACTTTATGAAAATAAATCTTTGTTCGTTATCCATTTATGGTCAATGCTTCTATGTTAAGTCTAACCTGGCAGGGATTTCTCTACTTACCCAAATTGCCTTCCCCCCTCACCTTCTACGTCTCAGCAACAGCAGGCTTTGGTGACTGTCACAGACATGCCTCACCAACCTGTCTGTGCTTCAGAACTCTTTACCCCGCATTGGGTTCAGCTATCCCCCACCAGTGTGAACAGACCCCATGTTTGTCAAACAAACCTCAGGATTATTTCAAGCAAGTGGGGCAAAGGAAGCCCGACTTTCCCTTTGTATCTGAAAAATGATGGTGGTGGGTCTAAGAGGGATGGCCACATTCCCTTCTCCGAGAACACCAGGCAGGAGCTGGAGCAGGAGACATGGGGGTTAGATTTGGTTCTCAGCTTTGCTTGGTCTGGTTTTGGACGAGCCACGTGATCTCTTGCCATGCCACTCTCTCCACCTGTGGGAGGGAATGGACTTGCTTTGGTGAGCACTACTGATTCATGCTGAGAAGGGTCTGATTCCTGCTTCCCTCTCCCAATTGCTGTTTTCTACTGTGGAAGTTACTCTGCTGTTCTGGAGACACCTGGGAACTGGGACTGTTGAATGAACACCACACTGATGCTCCTCTGCAGGAGGCTTCCCCTGGTTCTCAATCCTGTTGGGTTGATTCCTGGTCACCCTGTTCATATCAGCGAAGGTGCTGATAGTCTCCTCGGCATATTCCAGGCATCACGTGCCCAGGCAGATGACCTTCCCCACTCTTCCATCTGCTACTTACCTGTCTTTCACTGAGTCTAGGGATGATCGAGGAGAGGGTCAGCCTGCAGCCTGGCTCTTCTCTCAGAGCGGCCTTCCCTAGTGTGCTTGTTTATCTCTCCCTCCTCTGTGTTGTTAGTAGTAGAGTGGATCTAGGACCTTGTGCATGTTAGGCAAATGCTCCACCACTGAGCTCTATTCTCAAGACCTTGTTCCCCCAATTTAAAAAATGTTTTGAGAGAAAGACAGAGTGTTGTTAAGTTATCTAGTCTGAACTTGAGCTGACTCTGTGGCCCTGGCAGGCCTTGAACTTGTGATCCTCTTGACTTGGCCACCTGAGTTACTGGGGATTACAGACCTGTGCTACCAGATCAAAGTCCCATCTTTTCTTCTGGAAGGCAAATGAGCTATGTGGAAAGACATGGAATTTGGATCCCAAAATTTGGTTGGAGGTTGTGTTGCCCAACTGCATGGTCTTTGAAAAACTACCCACCCTTTCCGAGGAAGGGTAGTCCTTTTTAATGTGAAGGCAGAGACCATGAGCAGGGGTGCACACATTCATCTGAAGTTTGCCATTCATTCAATGCTTGCTAAATCTTTTTGAAGTGATGAATGGATCTTTAGAGCACATATTTCTATTCAAGGATATAGATGTCTTTGTATCTTTCTGTCTTCCTGTGCTTTTCCAAATATTCTCGGCTTGACACACTCCGCATGGTGCACTGTGGGAGCCTGGCCACTGATCATTAACTAAATATTGGTCCTGGGCTTCAGCCTCTGAGTAGAACAGCTTTTTTTTCCCATTTGGCAGAGAATCCATGCTTATGTGGGTCTCGGATTGAAATGGAAGGAGAAAGACAAGCCTTACATGTAGGCAATCGGTGCTACAGGAGGGAATAAAGCTAGAAATGTGGGGGGGGGGCAGGGAAAGAGGGGCTGATGGAAGTCTCTACTTAGAAAGCGCCATCCAAACAAGGTAGTTACCTGTGATTTTGAAGGAGTCTTTCCCCCAGCACACCATCCTGTTTTTCTGAGGCTGTTTGGGCCTTTGCAAGTTGAAGAGGAGGTAAAGTCAAGCCCTTGTGAGCAGTTCTGAGCTTTCTCTCATCCAGTGCTTATGGGGGTCCCTGGACACTCATCCCAACTTCTCTGGGAGCTCCACCGTGTCTGGCATTTCCCCCATGAGGCTTCCCAAGGGAGCTCACCTGCAGAGGGTTCCTGGGCTGACCCAGAGCTTGAGGCAAACACCAGGCCTGGGCAGATGCCCCCGCAGGAAGCCAGGCTTTGCCTTGGGCTGCTACCCACTGTGTATTTGCCCCTGTAGCCGGCGTCTCAGCTGCCTTTACACTTACCCAGGTGTCAGGGCTTCCAAAACATGGGTGGCAGTGTTTTGGGTTCTAGTTTTGGTTACAAAGCAGTGTGCACCTGCCTGCTTCACCGCCACAACTGTTAGGCCTTCCAAAGCTTCCCGTGCACTCTGCTGTCCTTCCCAGTGGCCTGGATTGTTTGGGGCTTGGCTGAGACATCAAAGTTCCTTTCGGTGTTTGGGGTTGGGATGCTCTGAGTTAATTTTCCCACCGTCTCCCTGGCCTTGGTCTCCATGGAAAGTCCTTACTTAGAAATTTGTTTATAGACAATTTTATTGATTATATATTTTAGGGAAAACATGTAGCAAACCCACCTGGGATGGAGGTGAATGTAATTTTAGAATGCTGCTTCTGAGATCCTAGCACACTTCATTGCCTTCCCTCTTTTTTTTCTTTAAGACTGGGTTTCTTTGTGTAGCTCTGATTGTCCTGGAACTCACTCTGTAGACCAGGATGGCCTCGAATTCACAGAGATCTGCCACCTCTGGCTCCCAGGTGGGCCACCACAGCCCAGCTGTTGCCTCCCCTCTTCGATGGGATGATGGGACTCCACTTCAGTGGATCTGGGATGCCACCAAGATCAATGTGACCATCGCATCGGTTTCCTACTGACTATACTTGTATAAATGTAGATGGAGAGACACAGCCACCTCCCCGGCTGGTCTGTGTGTCAAGGCTGTTGCCTTCCTCCGAGAATCAAGTTCTGTGGCCCAACCCCTGGGCAGTGCTCAGGACACATGGTGTGCATGGGGAGTTGGCAGCAATGTGAGCCAAATCCTCTTTTCCATAATCCTACACCATAAGAAGAGCTGCCTGTCAGCTGATTCTCACAATCATGTCTGCAGCCTTAGCAGCTGAATCTTACTTAAGCAGAGGCATACTTCGACTTATGATACAACGACAAAACAGTAACGTCTTGAGAAGAACAGAATAGGAGCACTAGTTTGGAAGGACTCTGAGATACATGCTTTGTGAATTTCACTTTAATAAAGATGTAAGGAGTGGTGGGTCCTCTCTCAAAAGCACTGTTGGATTGGTCTAAGCTGTTGTCTGGGCACAGGAGTTTGAGAAGTTCCCCAAGTGAGTCTAACCTTCTACCAGGTGCAATTCATTAATGTTGAGGGTGGGGGACAACTTGCTGAGAAGAGCAGACCTGCACCACTTGAGTCTTATGGGGAGTGCTTTTAAGATCACATGAGGCAAGTGTAACATAGGATCAGAGGCTGGTCTTAGATCTGGATCTCAAACATGTCATTCATATATATATATATATATATATATATATATATATATATGTATGTATGTATGTATACACACACACACATACACACACACACACACACGTGTGTGTGTGTGTGTGTATGTGTGTGTGTGTGTGTGTGTGTATGTGTGTGTCCACAATCATAGTATGCAAAACAGCCAACTCTTCTCTATCCCTTTGATAAAATACTTCTACTAAATATAAACATGGCACATGTGTATCCTAAATTATTGCCCTGATGCAGAATATAAAAAAGTAACAAATCTGAATTATTGCCCTTATTCAGAAACATAAAAAAGGTAACAAATTTTCTCAAATGTGCCACAAAAAAAACAATTATTCCCTTATCTGGCAATATATATTTTATTTTTGTCTCTCCATGCTTATATACACATGTATACTTGTCAGGCAGCTCAACATTGACAGAATCTATTGTGTATAGACATGGCTAGAATCTGTGGGTTTTGTGCTAACAGTATAGCATGGATACCTTTCCATACATCTGCAGTCATCTGTATACACTTTGCCAAATTCAAGCTCTAATTAACCTGATAAATGGAACTACTATTAAAGCTGTGTGTGTGTGTGTGTGTGTGTGTGTGTGTGTGTGTGTGTGTGGTGTATGGTGTATTTATGTGTGTGGTATGTATGGTGTATTTATGTGTGTGGTGTGTGTATGTCTGTGTGGTGTGTATGTTGTATTTGTGTGTGTGGTGTGTATATGTATGTGGCATGATGTGTGTATGTATATGTGTGATGTGTGGTGTGAGTGGTGTGTGTGTGTGTGTGTGTGTGTGTGTGTGTGTGTGTGTGTGTGTGTGTAATGCAAAACAAATAATGCATGAAGGCTCTTGTGCTGGTGAAGGAGCTTGGCTATATCCAAGCCAGCAGACAATGGGCCATCAAACCTATTTAAAGTGTGTGGTCTGGAAATGGAAGGGTCTAGTTAAGCTGGGTACGATCACTCTTTGAAGTACTTTCCTCTGTGGTAGCATTGTTCCATTCTTTAAGCCCTTTACAAGACCCTGCTGACACTAATCTCTGGACCACGAGGGCAGCATGTAACAAGAAAAGAGCTATATCTCAGACAGAGGCAGAGCTGTCCACTGTTGGGGACATGCATTTCTGTCTGGTGGGTCTGGGATCTTATCTCCCTAAAGAAGTCAGTAGCATCTATCAACTTTTTATCAGTACAGAGGCAGCTAATTTTTATTTTTATTTTTTTGCAAAAGCAAGGTTTAATTTCGGGATATCCAAAATGCAATACAAGCCTTGGCAGGGACTTAGTCCAACAGATCCAACGCAGTGGAGGCTGGAGGAAGTGCCCACCTATCTGCAAGCTCAGTTTTTAAAGGGAAAAATCACAAGGTTACATCGTTTAGAGGTGCTAGTACGGGTACAATTCTGATTGGCTCGCTTCTAGGGGCTTTCTAGAAATCATGGCTTAATCTTACTTCTAAGGGAGTGGATGACCGCCACCATTTCTCATTGGCTGCCCCCAGATGGGGGCATCTGATGATTACACAGTCACTATGGAAACTAGGGTTGGGACATTCTATGGTCAAGCAGTACAGAGGCAGCTAATTATTTAAAACTTACAAGCATGTGGGCCCAAATGAATCAAACCTTCATACAGAGTGACTGGAAGCCTTTCTGAGATGTCTGGTCTTGATGCTGTCTAAGGCATTTTGTATCTATCTGGTCTACTTTTGTTCTAGAAACATCAACTGACCACATTATTCAGAGTGGCAGTCATTGGTTGAAAGAATAGAAATATGAAAATTAAAAGTTAAAGATCTTGCCTTAGGTGGAGCAGGTTATAGCTTATGTCAGCTGTTCTGAAAAATTCATCTCAGACCAGGAGCCCCCAAGTCACTTGGGAATTTCTCAGAAACACATTTTCTTGGATACACACAATTCTCACTGTGTTTGAACTCTGCATTTGTACTCTGCATTTCGGAAAACCTTCTAGCTAGTTCTGATGTCTGCTGCAGTTGGAGAGCTGGGCTTGAAGGGGAATGAAGTGAAACAGGCAGACGTTTATGGGATGCACCATGAAATGCACATCAACCCAAAGGATAAGTAGGGGTGTGTCCGGTGAAGACCTGGGAGGGCGTTTCCGAGAGAGCATTCGAAGGGTGTTATACTTACTGAAAGATGCTGTAGGAACTGTGATCATCATAGTTTGGAAATGTACCCCAAAAGCCTATGTGCCTAAGGCTTTGTGCTCAGAGTGGCACTGCTGGGGAGGGAGAGACCTTTAGAGGTGGACCCTGCTGGCCAGCCTTTGGTCTTTGGAGGCATGATCTTGAAGGGACTGTAGGATCCCAGCCCCTTCCAAATTCTCTCTTGCTTTTTGGTTACGATGTGACTTAGTTGTGATTTACCAAGACCTCCTACCAATACCATCTGGCACTAGAGGACTAAAAGAAGTGGGTCCATTGGATTGTGGTCTGGAAGCTCAAGAATGAACAAAACGGATGTTTACTCTTTGTAAATGAATCACCTCTGGTAGTTGTTATAGTGACAGAGAGCTGACTATCGCGGTAGTGGAAGATTAAGTCAGTGTCAGGGCTTTGAGTCCGGGCCAAGTGAGTTGGATCAGATAGTGTAGACTATCACTGAAAAGCATTCCACTGAAAAGCATTCAGCAGGGGAGCGTGGTGTCTGCACTTCATGGAGGACAGTCATTCTGGGCTGTCACATTACTTCTGGGTAGAGGCAACTCTCCTGGTACTTCAATGGCCTAGATTTTGATGCCCGCTTCTCCTGGTATAACTTGGATCTGGGTCAACAATTCCCATCTTTGGCTAGGGTAGCTGGGAAGGGAGGCCCAAGGCTTGGTCTGAAATAGAATGTGCCTTCCCAAGGCTAGCAGTTAGTCCTTGTGTTCACAGTCACAGTCACAGTCATCCTGCTTGCTCTAAAGGTAGCCCATCAGTTTCTTCAGTAAAGGTGGGTTTTGTTTTATTGGTGGGAAAAGTTTGTTCTATTTTTCAGAGGTATACAGTGCCTAAAGAGGAAACAATTTGAACTCGAGGACTGGAGAAACACACAACCAGTCAGCTCCTTCTTTCTTCTTCATCCCTAGCCCCTCTTCTTCTTGATGTAACCCGAAATTTCTTTTAGAAAACTCTAGAGAATTGGTCAAGTTCCCAAGTGTTCACAAAACTAATGCTTTTCATGTCTAGCTGCAGTCAGGTTCCTGTAAGGGTCTGAAGTGTGGCCGAGGAGTCCTCCAGAGGTTAGGGACTGCTCTGCCCTGCTGCAGGCCTGCTCTGCCTGAGGAAGAATGTAAGTGCAAACTATTTATGTTCAGTAGTGATTTTACCAGAGGCTGTAGAAGACAAAAGACATAAGAATGCTAGGAGAGCCCCTGGGCCCTTTTCTGAGACGAGAATCTTGTTTCTTTGAAATGTCCTTGGTATGGAGGTAGTAATTCAGTTTCTATTTTTGAAATGCTGTGATATGTGTGCAGTAGCACTGTCCCCTGCTGGTCATTTTGTATAATGCAGCAAAAGTGGAAACACCATGGGATGACTCCAAAGCCAGAAACACAAGAGACTAACATTGAATGCACAAATGCCGTGAACTTTTAATTGTTTACCTTGTAGGAGTCCTAGAGAAAGGTACGACTACGTTCACCATTTTTAGAATGGTTCTGTAAAATGATATTCCTGAGACTATCAGGAAGCTAATAATCTCCTGTCCTCCTGTGTCAACTTCATATGGAGCAATGATTTCACTAGCAATCTCTTCTGTCTGCTGTTGGCAGTTTTTTGTTTTTAAATTAAAATGAACAGGATTTTCTTGTTGGTTGGATTGTGTGCCATGCAAACAGATCACAAATATTTATGTCTGTCTTTCATGGATATACAAAACAACACATATCAATCTTAATGGAAACAAAAATATTTAAATTTAGCAATGGCTGGAAGATGGCTCAGTGTTAAAAGTGCCTCCAGTGCAAGCAAGTGTGAGGACCTGAGATCGAATCCCCAGAACCCACATAAAAGCTAGATGCCTAGCAGAAACATCATAATCCCAGCCCTTCTTCAACAAGGAGATGGGTGATAGAGACAGAAGAATCCCAGGAGTTCCTGGGCCAGCTGTCTTTGCATATACAGTGGAAAAACAGCAGAGACTCTGTCTCAAACAAGGTAGAAGGTGAGGGATGATACCCGAGGTTGTCCACTAACCTCCATACATGTGCTGGGGCATGTGTGCACCTGCATTCACACGCACAAATGTTCGAGTATGTACATACTCACACATGCTATAATACATGCATGCACACACACATACAAAATTAAAATAAATAAAATAAAAAGGTAAGTGAAACTTGTATTTCTACAGGAGAGCATGTACCTTAGTTTTGTCTGAAGTGATAGGGATATAAATTGTAGAGTTAGTGACTGTGGTTCCGTGTGCTCTATCATAAACCATGGAGAGGAGGTTGGGGAGGTAAAACACCCTTGGAGTTTTCTGCTCTGGGATTTTTAGAGAGGTTTTCTAAACAGCTTCACCAGGCCTCCCTTTGTGAACTCTCATATTTGTTAACATCTGAATTCAATGTCAGTTCTAACAAAGCCCAGCTTTGCCATCCTCTTCTGAGATGCCCACCTGGGCTCTGAGAACATTCCCTGTTTTAGCAGCTTGGTGTGGACTCATGTGTTGGAGGACAACCCTTTAAAGGAAGTTTGGGACCCAAGGATGGCCAGTTGTGTGGGAATCTGTTAGATGTAGCCTGGTTAACCTCTCCAAACCTGCCAGGCTGAGGTTCTAGTTCTAATGAAGGTGACGGAGGCATCAGCCTCACTTAGGTGTTGATGCAGCCTTGGAAACCTAGAAAAGGGAGGTTGCTTTTTCCCCCGCTTAAGACCCAAATGTAGCTGACTGGAAGAGTGTCCGGACTGTTAGTGGTAGCATGGACATACTCTGGAGCACATGTGCCTTGTTCTTTTTAAAAATTAGATTAAAACAAACTTAGCTGGGCGTGGTGGCACACGCCTTTAATCCCAACACTCAGGAGGCAGAGGCAGGGGGATCTCTGTGATTTCAAGGCCAGCCTGGTCTACAGAGCGAGTTTCAGGACAGCAGGGCTGTTATACAGAGAACCCTGTCTTGAAAAACTGAAAAAAAATTTTTTTTCATACGGTATATTTTGATCGTATTCTTTCCCTGATCCCAAG
Source organism: Peromyscus californicus insignis (assembly GCF_007827085.1). Lineage (NCBI taxonomy): Eukaryota > Metazoa > Chordata > Mammalia > Rodentia > Cricetidae > Peromyscus > Peromyscus californicus. The sequence goes on along the minus strand of NW_026294584.1, from coordinate 74,165,751 downwards.
TTCTTTCCAGCTCTCTACCATCCAACTTCATGTTCTCTCTCACACAAAACAAAAGCCAAAAGGACAAAAAAAAGTCAAACCAAATCAACCAAACAAGCAAACAAACAAACAAGCATACAAAAGCCTGGAGTCTGTTTGTTTCAGCTCACTGCTCCTGAGCAGGCAGCCTGCCCTGGGGTGTGGCTGATACACCCTGTGTACTTTATTATAGAAACCAATTTTTCCTTTCCTGACAGCTATCATTTGCAAGTAGCTTCTCAGTTAGGGGTGTGTCCACTTTCACTTCTCTTGCTGAGATTTTGTCTTTCTGGAATGTGTGATAGCCCTGTGCTTGTCACAGTCTCAGTGAGTCCCTGTTGCCTCTGGCCTGTTGTGTCAGAAAGACGGTGTTTCCTTGACATTATCCACCACCTCTAGCTCTTACAGTCTCTCTGTCTCCTCCTCCACTTAGATCCCTTGAGGAAGGGGTTTGATGAAGGCAACCGAGTTAGGGCTGAGTGCTCCAAGGTCTCTCACTGTCTGCCCATTGTCCAGCTGTGGATCTCTTTGTTAGTAGCCGTCTACTGCAAGAAGAACTCTGATGAGGGTTGAGTGGAGCATTGATCTATGGGTGTAACATATGCCATTGAGAGTCATTTTATTGCTGTGTTCATTTACTAGAACAACAGTAGGAGGTTTTCCACCAGGCCCTATGACTGATCTAGTCTTCAATTGTTGGTCTCATAACTAGTGTTGGGTATGCATTATATATCACTTAGTGGGCCTAAATCCAATAAAAAAGTGATTGGTTATTCCTACAACATTTGTACCCCTATTGTATCAGTCTCTGATTACTTTTCTCTTCCAATAGTGGGCAAAATTCCTTTGAGCACCCTGAATGCTAGTCAGTAGGGAATAGCTTCTAGTTGGGAACCAGCTAGATTTCTCTCTACATGTTCAATGAAATAAGAAAGTGGTGTTTTCAGCAATAGGACTTTACCTTCAGGTTGTAGAGGGTAACCAATAAATAGCATTGGCAATAGCCTGTGATTTTTTGGGGGGATGTAAATGGTCTCCTTTCATGTGCCTTGTTGTTAACTATGTCCTCTGTTTTTTCCCCCAGTTGCAAATGAAGCAGGAGATAAGAATGCCCGTCCACTTGCTCGCTTCTCCCGTGAGTAAATTTTGCTTCACTCTTCCTGGGCTCCCTTAGAACATGTTCACTGGAGGCCTTTGCTCACATGATTTACCTCTATGATTCTGTGAGGTGTTACTCAAACAGTGATGTAGTAAATGTCTCCTGCTGGTTAATATTGCACTTCAGCTGCACCATATGTGAGCTACCCTGGGCCATGGGCTTTTTGGTCATTGGAACTGTGGTCTCCAAACTGTGCTCTAGGGCTTTGTGTTTTGAAGCTTAGTTTCTAGAGCAGCCGAATCAGTCTTATACTTGCTTTTGAGAAATGTAGAGCCCCAGGCTCCTACTCTAAACCTCTTGACATAGGACCTGTATTGGAAGAAATTCCTAGTTGTTTCCTGTTCACAGCACAGTTTGAGAGGTGCTATTTAAGGCACTACAGAGAGGGTGGTGGTTAGTGGCGCTAAAGGGAGGAAGCTTCACTCACTACTCGGCCTATCCGTGTGTAAAGCATCATTGCAACCCACAGTGGATTTGTGCACTTAGACCACTGTCTTGGTGACACTTTGCAGCTCAGATGGATTGAATGGCTTCCCTTGGGCTCAGGAATATTCCCAAGGCTGCAGCCAGGCTGTTGTTTCCTACCAAATCTGTCCAGGTCCTGATCTTGATAAGAACGTAGCCATCAAAAGCTTCTCAAAGGCTTCCATGCCCATGTGACCAATAAATTACATAGCAAGTTTGTGGATGCCCTGGAATGAATGGGTTCCAGTGAAGGCAGTGGGGATGCTGGAACCAGAGAAGGGCTGGGTAGGATGCCCTGTAAACCTGCTCTGCTTCAAGTGGAGAAGTGGTTGGCTCTTAAATAAATGAAAGCAGATGGAGACTCCCCTTACCCCAACATGATTATTGCCTAACTTGCTTTTCCTTAATTTTATTTATGCTTTTCTGGGCCCTGGATTTCCAATCTGAAAAATGGAATTAATAACTTTTACGGAATTGTTGACATACCATCCCATCATTGTTTTACCCCACGTGGGGTTGATGATCCCTGAGTGTGACACGACCAGAGTGATCTTAACACATCAAATTAAAAGTATAATTTTTCTATTTATAGGGATTCCTCTAAATGCTGCTCTCACTGTTTTCGGAAAGTTTCAACTTTTTGGGTTGATTTCACCAGAGATGGTTTTTATAGAACTGTAATGATGTCTGCTTAATGACAGAGCACTAAGTACTTGCCTTGTAGACACTACAATGAACACCAAAAATGGGCCCGATTTTTCACTGTCCTCCTACTTGGAACCACCATTTCCAAAATAAGTATGTCAGTGAGGAAGATGGATATGCTTTTATCCCTTTTATTTTTATTCTTCATCTCTTGAGCAACAGTCAGGAGGATGAACAATCTGGAGTGGTAACTTGATCATGCCACGTGCAGGATTTACCTTGATGGGAATTCCTGACACATCACAGTGTGGGAAGAGAAAGGGGTCCTTGTACCATGAAGCCAGGAGGCTTGGAGCAGTAAGTCCCTTTATGGACAGAAAAGGTGATTTCTCTTGTAGGTAACTTCTACAGCTTCTAAGTTATGTGATTGATTTGAAAGGATGGCACGTCACATGACAGCTTATTAGCTAGAGGTCAATGAGGACACCGGGGGTGAAAGTCTGTATGGGAAAAATGGTTCTCAGCAATCCTGTGAGGCAAGGCCAACTCAGAGCAGGAAAGGGAAGTGTCTTGACAGAGTGCAGTACCCTGGGAGAACACCAGAGGGGGTGTTAGGTGCTGTCTCTCTCTGTAGCAAGTCCTAGAGAGAGGGGGAATTGATGGAATTTAGTAAGGGAAGAGTGTAGGTAGAGTTTTCCTGCCTGGCCCACAGTCAGGACAAATCTCTATCACCTGCCAGTCCCACAGCCCCTCAGACCCGACCAAGTAAACACGGAGACTTATATTGGTTTCAAACTGTATGGCCGTGGCAGGCTTCTTGCTAACTGTTCTTACAGCTTAAATTAATCCATTTCCATAAATCTATACCTTGCCACATGGCTCGTGGCTTACCGGCATCTTCACATGCTGTTTCTCATCGTGGCGGCTGGCAGTGTCTCTCTGACTCAGCCTTCCACTTCCCAGCTTTATTCTCCTCCTTGTCCCGCCTACACTTCCTGCCTAGCCAATGGCCAATCAGTGTTTTATTTTTGACCAATCAGAGCAACACATTTGCCATACAGAACATCCCACAGCACTTCCCCCATTTTTTTTTTCAAAAAGGAAGGTTTTAACCTTAACAAAGTAAAATTACATATAATTTGGGAATTTGGGCGTAGCTTCTCTTACTACTTCCTGCTGGAGGGGGGTGCTGTATCTTATGGGGAAACAAAGAAAATTTTAGGATTATGGAATAGTCCATGAGGCTGTATCGTCTGAGCCAGTTGCCTTGAAAACATTCTGGATGTTAGATCATCTGGGCCATGGTGTCATCGGAGACCTTTCAGGGGGTCTTGGCTGGTCAAACCTGATGTATCTTAATCTGCAACAAATCCATAGCCTCTGGCTTTCTGTGGGAACAAAAGCAGAGTCTCCTTTCCAAAGCAACATATCCTTATATTCAAATTTTGAAGTCAAGGTACCTTTAAAATATACATTTTGGCATAACTCAACAGCTTTTACAATCAAATGTTTTTCTGCAGTTAAAAGTCCCAAAGACAACACAATGCAGATTCTCTGTGTAATATCCATTTTTACGTGGCTTATTTTTTATACTACCTTTACTGTCTCTTTAAAGACTTTATTTTTTAAAACTATGTATTTGTTTCTATAACTCTATATATCATCTTTTTTGTCTCTTTCAAGCCTACGTATCTTTTATACACATTGTAAACTATTACATCTGAATCTGTCTTATTGTGAATCTATTGCCTTAAACTGCAGCAGCTGTGGCTGCTGGCTCCACCCACCTCAGCTTCCCAACATGGCGGTGTTACCTTTTCCACCAGCTCTGGGAGCTATTATGGGTCTATGCTTTTAGCCAGCAGCATGTAGTCCAGAAACCTCTTTTTTTTGTTTTGTACTAGCAAAGTCTAAATCCACCATGCAGCTTAATGTGCCACTTGCAGAGGCCTCATTCCCGCCATACTGCAGGTCGAGCACGCACTCTAGGAACCCACCAGTAGCTCAAACAGGCAGCTGCCGCTCATTTGAGAGAGACAATTAGGAACTGTTTTTAGCTCCGTTTTAGAATCTTTTTTCTCAGGTTTTAGGTGGAAACTCTTGCCACCACGTTGGGCGCCATTTGTAGGTAGAGTTTTCCTGCCTGGCCCACAGTCAGGACAAATCTCTATCACCTGCCAGTCCCACAGCCCCTCAGACCCGACCAAGTAAACACGGAGACTTATATTGGTTTCAAACTGTATGGCCGTGGCAGGCTTCTTGCTAACTGTTCTTACAGCTTAAATTAATCCATTTCCATAAATCTATACCTTGCCACATGGCTCGTGGCTTACCGGCATCTTCACATGCTGTTTCTCATCGTGGCGGCTGGCAGTGTCTCTCTGACTCAGCTTTATTCTCCTCCTTGTCCCACCTACACTTCCTGCCTAGCCAATGGCCAATCAGTGTTTTATTTTTGACCAATCAGAGCAACACATTTGCCATACAGAACATCCCACAGCAGAAGAGAATTCTCACTGTACCATTGTTGAGTTGCCACTATTCATGTGCCACGCTGGAAGAATGGTAGGTTGAAGCATTCAATGTGGAAAGAGGGCCAGAATCCAGATGATACTCTGGAGATGGGAAGATGAAGGACCATGTCTTTCCATCTTTTGCTTTTAACAAGACAGAGATAGGTGGAAAGCCCGGTGAGGGTATGTTATCCAGTGGAATGACAATCAGGAGCCTTTGCTGTGAGGCCTGGACCCAGGCAGGAGAAGGAAGCAGCAGGGTGAGGAATGGGTCCTGGGGGACTTCAGGTCCTATCTTCTCCTTCATTTCAAGCTCCAACTTTGACTTTTGATCAGCCTGGCTTCAATCAGAGCATCTACTTAATAACCGTGGGCAGATAGTAGTGCAGAGGTCATTGTTTGAAAGGGCATCTATTGTGAGGGTAGCCATTCTGAGACTGGAGCCCTATCAGCATCACTCTGGCCCTTCACTCCTGTGTATGGAGGGGTCAGAAGGGCTGATATGCAGAGAAGGTGGTTTCTAATCTTAGAAAAGCTATTCCCCTTCTCAGGGAATAAGAGCCATGTGTAGTGTTCAGGCCCAGCCACAGTGTGGCAGGACGAGTTCAGACTGTGCTGTACTTCTGCACTCCAGGGGCCCCAAGATGTTGCATGCTACTTTGGACTAGTCCTGTGAAGGAGGTCCAGGGCACTCAAGAGACATGCAGAGGACACAGTGGTCCCATAGTTTACATAGTCACACAGTTTTATTCTGAAGTTCTTATTGCTTCTCCAGAAGATGGGAGAATGATTTCTCCCTGAGAAGAGCAATCATTGAAAAAAAATAGTGGATTTGGATTGGTTTATCTGTCAGTGGTTAAGAAAGCACTGGTTGACCTTCCAGAAGACCTATGTTCATTTCCAGAACCCATACAGTGGCTCAGACCTGCCATAACTCCAGTTCTAGGGGACCCTATGTCCTCTTCTGGCCATACACACACACATACATGCAGGCAAAACACCTTCCCACATAAAACAAAAATGAAAGAAAATTGTGATTTCAGAAGCAGCAGGAAAAATTGAAGCTGATTATTAATGCCTTTAGATTTGGCCCATCTTATTTGGGAGGGAAAAGTATAAATGTTGATGGAGATAGATCTCCTGTTGAAGAGCTCTGGCAATTAGGGAAGATGGCTGATGAAGCTAGGGTCTTTGCTCTGGATGAATAACTCCCTTCCCCAGCAGCAGTGGGCAGGAGAAGCAACGATGTGCGTAGGGCTAAGCACTGGGGCAGGGTTGAGATGGAGACCAAGACAGCACGTTCTGCTGGTGATGCTTGAGTTGTGGCAAGGAATGCTTGGGTCCAGAGAAGTTTTTCTAGATTGTCACCATTAGAAAGGGCTCTCACAAACAATGGGAGCCTGAGTTTCGAAGGGATGGATTCTGGAACCAGGATAATGAGAAGGAAGAACTGGGCTGTGGGCTGCAGCTAGTGACTGGGCTGTCAATATTCTTAGGGGTGTGTGTGGTGGAAGAGGTGTAAAGAACCCAGGGAAGACGGCCTCGGCAACATGCAAGGTTTTTTGCAGGCTGAAGTGGCAAACTCATAGAAACAGAGATCAGAAAGTGACTACTGGGCGATGGAGTGAGTAGAGGTTGGGAAGTTGTTTTCAGTGGGTGTGGAGTTTCAGTTATGAAAGATGAGCAAATCTTTGAGATCTGCTGTTCACAATGTAAAGCATGTTAAGGGATAGCTTGTACTACATCCTCAAACCACAAGCCCCAAGAAACCAGAACAACAACAACAAAAAAACCCACAGATGGACAAGAGGCCACTTTGGAGGTGAAGGATGGATGTGCTTAGTAGTACCCTGATGGTGGTGATGGCATCATGGATATATGCTTATGACTCAATGTCAAAATGTACACTTTAAATCAATGTACTTTCAGATATTGATTATTTCTCAATAAAACTAAAAAAAAGCAGAGGTATGGGGGCAGGGAGCAGAAGCTGGATTTGAGAATTTCTTTTGGTTTCTTATATGTACTCCAAAGTATTTCTGAATACTTCAGCTCCTCCTCTAGGTCTCTCCTGGACACTCTGCAGGGTCTGAGCTTCTCTGTCTCCTACTCATCCAGTGGTGGCTCTAGAATGTCTATAGGTGATGGACATGGCAGGTCCATGGTTATAATGTGGAGTCCCAGGATCTTTCTAGAAATGCAGATTCTCAGATCGTATTCTACTTTCCGCTGATGCAGAGAGTGTTGGGGTGGGTCCTCATTACCTGTGTTTTAGCAAATTTTGTCACACCAGAACTTGAGAGCCAGTGATGTCACTGGAAGGACTAAATACTGGTGGAGTTGGAGACAGATCCAGGATTCAGAACAGAGTATGCTTTTTGTCTAACTGCAGACCAGTTTCTGATCCCCCAAGAGGAGCTAACAGTATCTGCTCCTAGATCCACATGTGAAACTTAAGTAATTAAAAAATAAGATTAGAAGGTTTTGAGTGTGCCGTATGGCTCCAGAGAGGGCAAGGAAGACATGATCTGACGATTCCACTCCTAGTTCATCTTCTTTTTACTCTCTTGGTGTGTAAAACATTAGGATGATGTTTTAAGTTCCAGCAAAAGATACATTTGGATAACTTGAAAACACCTTCATTTTTTAAATGCATAAAGAAGTACTGAATAAAACATTTAAAAATGATTTATAATAAAAAGAAAGAACCTCATGGGTTCTAGTAATGAAGGAAGAATTTATTATCAGTGTAGCTAGCTATATTCACACCGATTCCATATCTTTTCCATAGCCTTTGGTACCATGTTTTAATGCCTATCTGATGATAGAATTTGGATTATGCACGATGGGGAACTCAATCTGAAACCTAAATTGGACTTTTAAAACATGGTAGATTTTGTTTTCCAAAAGTGTTTGCATCTTTCCCATCCCACATGTTCTTTTTAGAGTGTGAGACCACTAAACCTCATACTGAGACCTAAGCCTGCATCTTCTACTGTAAATGTAGCAGAAATAATGTGATGTGTCTTGGTAAGTTATATCATCAAAGGCAATGTGGCTTCTACCTGCTGCAAGCTGGGATGTACTTAGGGCGGCCACTGTGCTGTGAAGAGTGGGAAAGAGGAAGTCTAGTGATATAGAAGATGTTTGAGAAAATAATCACTATTCTAGTCAAATAACACACACACACACACACACACGCACACGCACACGCACACACACACACACACACACACACACACACACACACACACACATACACACGCATCTTATCCCAACCCATGCCAAAAAAGTGCTGATTGGAAAACTTGGATGCTTAGCCTTACAAGGCTGTATTAAGGTGGAGCAACACCCTTGTGAGGGCAGCCTCAGAATAGATCAGCTGGGGGAGCTATGGCTTTCCTCTGCATTCTAGTTCTATCTGTCAGGAGCTGAGCATCCCTCTGCCTTCCTGATGGGTGCTACCAGAGGGTCCTGGTGAAGAGCTATCACATCATTGCCCAGCCACCATGGTGTCATCCTTATCAATGTATCAGTAGAGATCACACATGGAACAAGGAATATTACCTCTCTGTTTTCTGGGTATCATTGGAACAGTGGCAGCCTAGTGGGGACCTTGTGCACATTCACTTTACAGTAATGAGCTAGTATCCCATCTTTCTCTACTTCTGTGTCAGAGAGTAAGACGAATAAAATCCAGGCCAAGACACACTTACTCCGTCTTCTAAAAAAGTCAGAGAAAACAGACAACTGACTCGTAGAGGGAAAGCAATGTGAATTAGGGCAGATTCCTCACTGGAAGCCATAGAAACACAATGTTTTCAAGTGTTAAAAGAATTGACAATCCAGAAACTTTCAACCAGCGGGATGTTCCCCTGGAATGAAGTAACAATCTACACATTAGAAGATGAAGACAAAAGTCAGGTTGAAGGAAGTTATTAAACAAAAGGAAACTTAAAATGAAAAGCCTTGCAAGACCGGACAAGGCTTGCAAGGGAAGGACAGCAAAGACCAAGTACAAGGAAATGAAGTTTCATCTCTGAGTTTTCTAAATTACTTACGGTATTTGAAGACAAATCATAAAATTACCTGATGTGGTTCTAAGTATACATAAAGCAAATATCATAATTAGTATGTGTACTATATATATAAGTGAATATTAATGGTTCTATACTTGAATTGGCAAGCAATCATTCTATAAGATATTTTATAGTATTTATTATTACATTATTTATCCAATTTATAATTCTGTATCCAGTATACCTACTTAGAAAACTACAGAGGTACCCTGTAGATAAAATGGAATTCTAAAAGCATTCAAGTAAGTCTCGGGAGGAATAGAGGGATGAAAAAACAAACAAAGCAAATGCAAGTCCCCAGTATAAATACATTACATTATAATGATCTAAGTATAGCAATTAATGGATAGATTTTCATAGTCGATTATAAAACATGACCAGCTATGTATTTCCTATAAGAAACAAATATAACCATTTAAGCAAGTTGAAAGATAAAGAATGGAAAAGGAGGGCCATATTAGCATTAATCAATGGAAATCTCCAGTATATCCTCAGATCAAAGACATGTTAGAGACCATGCAATCAAGAGTCAGGAACATTGTGTCATGGTAGTGATCAGCTCACCAGGAAGACACAAATCTTTGATGTCTATTTACCGGTGACTGAGCTGTAAAGCAGAATCTGACAGAGCTAAAATGAGAAACAGATAGCTAGCTACACAATTAGAGGTTTCAACACACCTCCTCCAATCATACATAGAACATACAGAAGAAAGGTTTATAGAACTCAAAACCACAGCAATCAGCAGTATTTAATTGTTGTTAAGTGAATACTTCATTCAGTAACTGTCAAATATGCATTTCCTTCCAAAGTGTGCAAAGGGTTCATCCCAAGATAGTCTGACCCCAGGTCACAAAACAATCTTAAGAAATTTAAAAGAATAGAAATTGTGCAGAATGTGATCTCTAAGTTATAATGGAACTAATAAGAAAACCCCCAGAGGCAGGCCTTCAAACAACTGGAAGTTAACACCACACTTCAATCATGAAGATGAGGTCTTAAGAGGAATAAAATCATGCTGTATTGAGTCAGGATAAAGATGCAGTCTGTCAAAGTTTATGGTACTCAAAATTTACACTTTGCTCAAACGGGATTGAGGGGAAAGTTTGTTGCACCTGAATGTATGCATGTATTAAAAAGAAGTCCAAAATCAATCTTCAGAACTTTGAAAAAGAGCTAAACAAACTCAAATCAATCACCATGAAGTAAATAATAAAGTCAAGAGCATTAATTAGTGACATTAAAAACCAAGATACATGGATGTGCTGTATAAGTATAGACTGCATCTACGATGGCATTCCCAGAAGGTGTAAAGCTTCCGTACTTGAAACCGAGTGACAATGTAGCTGCCTTCATGTACTTTATGATGCTGGCACAGTGAAGAAACAGACTAATTATATTTCTAAAAATAAATCCCCAAGTGTTAAACCACACTTAAATGTGAGTAAAAAAATAAAGACAGCAAAGAGATTGGTCTTCGAAAGGTCCGTAAGATTGGGAGACTTCTAGCAAATCACAAATATAAAAAATGAAACATAATATCATGGCCAGCAGGTATCAGAGAGACAATATCTCTGCAGTAGATACTCAAAGCCCACCCCCCATAGTGACATACTTCCTCCAACAAGGCCACACTACTCCAACAAAGCCACATCTCTTAATAGTGCCACTCACTTTGGGGGCCATTTTATTTCAAACCACCATAAATTTCCAAGTCAGTAAATCTTGTGGAGGTGGGTTTCCTAATCCAACAGAGCAGGTAGGAAAGCAGGACAAGGGGGGAGCTACTTGAGTCGGAAATTAGAAGCACACCCAATATAATGGAAGCTGCTGGGGAGGAAGACAAGGCTGATGAGACGTTCATACAAAATTTTCATGTGGTGTCTACAATCTGAGATGCAGGCAGCTTAGCAACAGATAAAAACTTAACCCTGAGAGTCAATCTTGGGCTTAGAGGTATAAAGATGAGTAAGTCACAATTCTTTTCCCTAAGTAGCTTATTGCCAGCGGATGACCTACTCTATTTATTTTATTACCAGTAATGCATAATTTGGGCTCAAAGGGGAAAAAGTTCTCTATTGTACTGTATTTCCAAGCAATTGGTTTCTAACACATTTGTTTTTGACCACAGAACACATGTCGTTTAGGGTCGAAGGTTAGTGTGTCATATTTTTCCGAGTATTCACAGTTCTTTTGTATGTACTATAGCTCTGATTTCATTCCCACCAAGTTTTTATAACGAAGTTAAAAATCAGCCCCGAAATGTCCCAAAGGAATAGTAGGTAGATTTGCATATGAGTCATCTAGCAGATGGTGAATCATGAATATCTGCATACTTTGCAGACACTAACTTGTTTCAAGGTAGTTATACATTAAAAAAAAAAAAATTCCCTAAATGTTGGGGATGGGTTTTGAGTGTCTGAATTAGTGAAAATATAAACTGTAGAAAACTTTAAAAATGCTGTCATGTAACTCTCAACTATTCATCTAACCAATGCCCTCATATTACACTAACATCATCAGATGCCTGTCCAATAGAGTTTTAGAATGCTATTGGAAACAATGGCCCTTTAATCTTGTCTGCTTCACTACTCTGTTGAACAGGCTCATTCTTTTTATATGGATAAAGAACCATCAAGAATTTTCCTCTTAGAATTGACGGTCTCAGTTGATTGGCTTGATCTGTTTGGGAGGCATCCAGGCAGTGGGACCGGGTCCTGTGCTCAGTGCATGAGTTGGCTGTTTGAAACCTGGGACTTATGCAGGGACGCTTGGCTCAGCCTGGGAGGAGGGGACTGGACCTGCCTGGACTGAGTCTACCAGGTTGATCCCAATCCTCGGGGGAGTCTTTGCCCTGGAGGAGATGGGAATGGGGGATGGGCAGGGGGGACGGGGAGGGGGCGGGAAAGGGGAAAACAAGGGAATCCGTGCTTGATATGTAGAATTAAATTATATTATAAAATAAAATAAAAAATAATAAAAAGAATCGACTGTCTCATCGTCTAATGATCTGCTGCATCAGATTAATCTGTAAATAGACTTTGAGGATGATGTAGGAGCTCTGCATGGCCACGAGGCTATGCTTTATAACACTCCATCTCTGCTCTACCTGCTCCCTTCTTTCATAGCACCCGTGTCCCACTACTCCCCGCTCCAGAGATATTTGTATATCCATGTTGATTGTTGCAAGATTCACCATAGCTGATAAATAGAACCACCCTATAGTTGTATATGGTTCCTTCTAGATGTCCATCAATAGAAAATGGATAAAGTGTGGTACCTATACATACTGGGATTTTATGAAAATGTAAAGAAAAACAAAATCCTCATTTTTTAAAAAATATGATGGAACCAAAAGTCATTATTATAATAAAAAAATAAGACTGAAAGACAAATGCCATATGTTTCTGTCATATGTGGAGCCTAGATTTTAGTGTGTGTGCATGCATGTGTGTTGGGGGGAATGTCATGAAACTAAAAAGGAGAACCTAACAAAGGATGAAGAGATCTTAAGGGAGAGGGCTATACAGGGACGTAATGGGATGCTGGGGTGTGTGTGAGGGGACAGCGGAGGAAGCTGATTCGGGAGTAAGGCAAGGTACCAGCAAGAGGGGTGCAGGGGAAAGAGGGGTGCAGGGGACAGGGAGGCCAGTGGGGAGGGGACGGATAAGAACAAAACATGCAGACGCCATAGGAAGCTCTTTTCTTTGTAAACTTACTTAAATTGATTTGAAAAAAAAAAATAAAGCCCAGTAGGGAATTTGCCGGGGGGATATTCCGGGTGTTATAGACTTCTAGACAGACCCGTAGGAATTTAATAGCGTCGGTGGCTTGACTCTGTCATACTGCTCCTTTCCCCTGCTTTCTGTACTATCCCTTCAGTCTTAGTGAGTAAAATCCCAGAGAAGAACCTCATCTCAGGGGAAGGATGGATACAAAGTCATGCCGCAGACACTTTGGGAACCACTGAGACATTTTTCGCTCCCTTTCTGGAGAATTAAATTTCCTCCTTACTCCCTGCTTTGCAAGACTCTAAATTCTCAGCCTCTGCCAGCCGAGATTTTATACATTTTTAAAAACCCAGAACAAGTTGATAAGTCACTTGTCAGGATGAAATAGAATCACCATATCACCTTGGGCTCCTCCTGCCGACAGTTTATTAGGCTGCCTCCATGAGGCACAGTACAAAAGGAATCTGCACTGACTTCTGATTTACATTCTTCTCATTTGCTTGCACCCTTGTCTTTCCTTAGCCCATTAAACTTGCCTTGCATGGTTCCTCCTCCTGGTAGCTGAGCTCCCTTCCCTAAAGCTACAAACTGCTTCCTTCCTCAAGGTCTGAGACAAGGATCTCCCCCAGTGAATCTTGTTTCCTGTGTAAAAGACTTTCTAGAACACGGACCATTCTTCTTAAGCTACATTATGTATCTGTGTTTGCTCTTATAAAGAGTATGATGTATCATCCAGAACCCGGAATGAGGAAAGTGAGAATTTTGGTTAAAGTGATCAGTTTTTTTTTTCTCACTCTATGATCCATGTTATTCAATATCCTGGAGACTTAATGTGCTAATGTTCAACAGGACTTGAAGAAGCATTAGTCCAATAGTTACTAAGGCAGTTCTCATCAGATCTCATAGCACTTCTCAGTGTATAGTGGGTACTGGATGGTGTCACATTGGAATGTGACTGCTCCTTCTCGTGCTGTGCTTAAGGCTACAGATAACTGCTAGTGGAGTTTATGAATCAAGTGGATTTACAGTTAGTCTAGAAGGGTTATGGGATAGACAAAAAGCTGTCATTGTGAAGTAAGGGAAAGGATTTATAGCAGGGACATAGAGGAGAGAGCAGGAGAATGGGTAGGTCCTGAATTGGATAGGTCGGAGGAGCACACAGCTGGGTTTGGAGGCAGGAGGAGCAGATGAGATGGAGTGGGCCCAGTAGAGCTGCTTGCCTCCTGCACCTGAGCCACATTATTTTTGGTATCCTGAAGGTTTAGTTTACCTATGATTTCCCTCATGGGGCTTTTGATATTATTGGAAAAGACCCATGTGATTCTGTTTCTGTATTTTGTCTCTATTTAGTCAGAAAGCATTTCATGCTTTCAAAATCAGTTTAAAAATAAATCAGAGTGGGGGAAGTTTTAGTTTTCATTTCGTCAGAGAAGGCTGTGCAGTGCCCCTGGAGACTATTCTGTTCACGTTCATGACTGAGGAGCAGTTTGTGTCCACTTTCTCAGTCGTCCAAAAGGTTCCCACCAGGTTGAGCTGGGATGAAGCAGTTCAGAGACCCACTGTGCTCCTAGGGAAGATCAGGGGACAGGGGATTCTGACTATATTCTGGGATGCAAAACTGTGGACACTCTGTACTACACCTGGCTTTGCTTCTGCTAGGCCCTGTTTTTAATCTCTGCTTGCATTTGTCTTTCGGTGTTTGTTTTAGAGATTCTTGACCCATGAAGGAGTTATCCCCATGCTCATGTGTGGACAGAACCAAGAAAGCCAGGGAATTACCTAAGTGACTCCCCTGCCCACGGGCAATGGCAGCCTGGAGGAAGATGCTGCTTCTCCCATTTCTCACTGAGATAATTCAGAAAATTAATGACAGCTCCTCTGAAGATCTTTCTAGTGTCTAGCCCTAACTGCCCTATTTTTCATACATTTGATTATGTTATTGTTTTACTCAAGAGGTCAGCAGAGGACTGACATTGAAGGTAGCTAGGCATACAGATACCATGAGAAGACAGGAGGGGATCTCGTTGTCTAGGACCACTCAGGGAGTGTTGGGTTTGGTCATGTGGCAGAGGAAGATGCAGATCTGTGCATAAGAGCGTCATTGTGGCTTTCCTGGGAAGGGACAGGCAAGGCAGGAAAAACAGACTTAGACTGGCCTGCCTGAAATGGGTTCTAGGATATCAGAGACGCTCCTAGCTGTTCAGTATCTGGCCTTTGAACAGGGCTAGATAATAGCTACCCTGACTGTATGAGACTAATATGGGAGTTGGTTGGGGAATGCCAGTTCTGGATTTCTTGGCTTCTATTTGAAAAGTACACCCCAGATAGGAGGACTTCTCCTTCAGGGTTTGGTAACAACTGAGGCAGTAGACTAAGATAGGGCAACTCAGGGATATTATTAAGTTGTCTGGAAGAGACATATCTGATACATGAATATAGGGCAGATGTTAAAATATTGTTTTTTTAATTTAATTTAATTTTATTTTACAAAACAATTCAGTTCTACATATTAACCACGGATTCCTTTGTTCTCCCCCCTCCCGCCCCCCTCCCCTTTCCCCCAGGGATACCCCCTATTCCCACCTCCTTCAGGGCAAAGCCTTCCCCGAGGACTGAGATCAACCTGGTAGACTCAGTCCAGGCAGGTCCAGTCCCCTCCTCCCAGGCCGAGCCAAGCGACCCTGTATAAGCCCCTGGTTTCAAACAGTCAACTCATGCAATGAGCACAGGACCCGGTCCCACTGCCTGGATGCCTCCCAAACAGATCAAGCCAATCAACTATCTCACCCATTCAGAGGGCCTGATCCAGTTGGGGGCCCCTCAGCCATTGGTTCATAGTTCATGTGTTTCCATTCATTTGGCTATTTGTCCCTGTGCTTTATCCAACCTTGATCTCAACAATTCTTGCTCATATAAACCCTCCTCTTTCTCACTAATTGGACTCCCGGAGCTCTGCATCCAGTTCCCTCATTCACTGGATGGGATTTCTAGCATGACAATTAGGGTGTTTGGCCATCCCATCACCAGAGTAGGTCAGTTCGGGCTGTCTCTCGACCATTGCCAGTAGTCTATTGTGGAGGTATCTATGTGGATTTCTGTGGGCCTCTCTAGCACTTTGCTTCTTCCTATTCTCATGTGGTCTTCATTTACCATGGTCTCCTATTCCTTGTTCTCCCTCTCTGTTCTTGATCCAGCAGGGATCTTCTGCTCCCCCAAGCTCTCTTTCTCTCGACCCTCGCCCTTCATTACCCCTCACTCATGTCCAGATTGTTCATGTAGATCTCATCCAAAAATATTGTTTTTGAAAACTACAAGCCTGTTGAAAATTCCCACAATGATGGCACCTCCCTGATGCATCTGTCTTTGCTTCATTCTTATTCCATGATTTATTCTCATTGCCTTCTGCTGCTTCCTGAGATCACTTCCCAAGAGGCTGCTCCTACCCATCCACTTTCTAAAAGGAAACTGGACCTAAGTCACATGTTAGAAGCAATTCGAGATTTGGATGCTGCCCCAGGGCCCTATTTCTACTCTAGGGCTTCTTTGGTCCTGTGGAAACCATCCCATAGGCCTATATGAGTGGACCCAAAGGCCTTATTTCTTTGTATGAGGTAGGATTCTGCCCTGGAGTCCTCCTGCATCTCTCCAATCGTAGGTTCTCCTCTTGCTGTGCTGGATGTACTTTGCCATCCTTGGTTCTTTTCTTACTGTCTTTCTTGTATTGTATTTGACCATCTCTGATTCTTTTCTGCTCTGTTGCCTGTGGTACATTTTTTACTTAAAAAATTGAAACCAATTTTGCTCACATTTCTCACTTTTTATTTTTGTGTTTTTTCCCCTTTTGAAATAATAGTTCAGTCATCAGACATGTTCTCAGTTTCTACTGAAAATGATCATGTGTTCATATGGAGAGCCATGTGCCTCTTCTCTTCCTTCACCAATTTTTTTTATGTGATTTTCTTTCCAAAATAAAAGCTCTGATTTCCAACATCCTCATTGGAGTTGCTAATTTTCTGTAGCCTACATGTGATGTAATTTAGGCTACCACCAAGTCTAAGAATTTTTTCCACTGTGTGTGTGTGTGTGTGTGTGTGTGTGTGTGTGTGCATATATCCTTAGAACTGATCTCTTAGGGCTGGTGGAGTAACTTAGTAGTAGGCTTCTGGCATAGCATGTATAAAATCTTGGGTTCAATTCACAGTGCCACAAAGATTTTAAAATTCCTTTAAAGATGCATAGTTCTATAATTTTCAGAAGATAATAGTTCACTCTATATTCAATTATAACTATCATTAATTTGACATAGTTAGATTCATGTTTCTGTTTATATACTTTACATTTTCATTTATTTTTAATATCAAACATTTACACAGTTCAATAGTGTAAAATATTTACAAATGTGAAGTCATTTCCTCATATCTAGCCTAATCTCCCTATTCCTATTCCATCCACTATAGATAGTAATTTTCATAGTTTTTTGTCCTTTTGGGGGAGGGCTTTTTGTAAAAATATTTCTTTTTGTTTCTTACTGGAGAAAGAATAGCATATAAATTTTAATGCATACTGCCCCCCTTAAATATATTTTGAAATTTATTCCTTACCAGCGTATAGAGTTATTTCTTTTGGGGGATATTGTTCAGTGGCATAGATGTCTAGTATATGAATGTATTGCAGGTAATCCAAATGGCCAGTAGGTGGTGTTAGCCTAATCAGAGAATTCCTCAAGATGGGGCAGCAGATGTTAGCCACGGATAACATGGCTCCTTTGAGTTGCTAAAGGCTTATTTCTTAAGAAACATACATATATAAAGTAAACATACGTTGATGGGTTTATTTAATTGTTAAAGAAACCAGGAAAACATTACAATAGTTTGGAAGATGCAAAGCTTCATCTTGATTGTCAATTTGATCAGATTGATAGACGCCTAGAACATGAGTGAAATACACCTCTGGGTGTGCCTGTGGGGTGTTTCCAGAAACAATTAAACCATAGGGATTTGAGGCAATGGATCTCCTGATAGATAATATGATGGCATTATTGAACATATGAAGGAAGGTGGGCCTTTGTTGGAGGAATTAGTCACTAGGCATATGTCCCTGCGATCTTGCCCTGGTCTCTTCCTATATCTCACCTTCTCGTCTTCCTGTCTGACATAAATTCTTTTTTCCACACCTTCCGTGCCGTGATGGATGAGCCCTACAATACCATGAGCCAAAATCAGTCTTTTCTACCTTAAGTTCTTTATATCAGGCATTCTGTCATAGTAATGAGGTAAGTATCCAGCACAGAAAAGAATCCTAAGGCAGACAGATAATTAAGGCCACCAGGAAAGCAGAAATGAATTTGCTTAATAGACATAAAACTGTCAAGACTTGTCAGTATCTGCAAGGAAGTAATTAGTTGTATTTCACTTGATAAGGTTCTTTTTCTGTAGGCAAAAAAATCATGTTCCCCATCTGTTTTCTTTAATTTCAGGGCTATAAAGTAGGTTCAAGATGATGAAAATGGTGATAACTTGGGCTGTGTGAGCTACACAAGATACCCACAAAACTGCTCATTTCAAAGACTAACAGTTTTCCTTGACAGTGTTTGTGGAGGGGATGGAAATGAAGACCAGGGGAAAAAGCCAGCTCACTTTTCCCAAGACTGGCTGAAGCCTGAAAGGATGTAGCTGCCTTGTGTTCTCTGCATTTTCACGTTGTCTTGACAGTGGGGGAGAACATGAGGTTTTCTGTGCGTTTTGAAGCATCCATCACAGAGCTCTGACAGGTTTCAGCACTGTGTCAAAGTACTGGGGCACAGGCACAAATCCCTCTACGGTTGGTCCAGTAAGCCTGGGATTTTCTTCTCAAAAGTACTCCTCTGTCACTGCTCCTGCCTCAGTGGGTGACTCTGTTGTGTCTTTGGGCTGTTGCAAGTGTTCTTTGCTATTGGCTGGCTTTAGATTCATGTCCTGTGTGTGCCTCTCCCCAGGTCCCGGAGTCTGAGTGGGTGAGCCTTCTTTGGGCTCCTGTCTCACATTGTTTTCTCCCTAGCTATGGTATATTGCTGTCTATTGTTAGCAGTCAGAGCTACAAAGATGCTTCCTTCCACATCCCTAACTCCTCATTCATCTCTCCATGTTAGGATCTGGAATGGGACCTGGCACACTGATGAAATTTAATGCATGTTTATTGAATGAGAAAATGAAGGAATGGAGAGAAATGCCCAGGAAGCTGATTGTAAGACCTTTATGTAGCAGCTGCTGTTCTTGTTCTTTCTTCTGGAACCAGAACTTCATTAACATATAATTAACATAGAACCAGACTTCATTAATAAGACCAGATCATATTAAACTATATGGTTAGGGCTTCAAAACTGTCCTGTGTTCAGGGGCATGTGAGTCTGTTTCCTGTTCCTAATGTGCTCTTGACTGATGTAAAAGCAGTTTGGATGGACAATCCAAGGGGATCATCATGGATGGCGATGGTCATTAGAAGAACTGTTTGCTGTCACGGGTGTCCTTGACGAAGGTTCAGGGAGCCTTATGAGGCGCTTTCCCTCAAATGGGTGACATTCTTTTGACCTTCATGCAGAGCCATCTTTCAGGCATAGCAAGCCAGTATTTCTTCTGTGATGAGCTGCAGGTGACTGGGTCTTCAAGAAATTAAGTATCTCTATGTGCATACATGCCTATTCTCTTCCTTCCTGTCACATGTGTGGGTGTAGTTGGTGTTATCTCAGCCTTATCCCTGTACATTACTCATGCTTCATCAAGAGCCTTTGTTGAATTAGAGAGGCATTCCCCCTGCATGGGTGCAGTGTTAAAAGCCAAGCCTCCTCAGATAAATGCAATTCCACTGAAGCAAGGCTATACTACCTCACAGTGTCTTGGTGCAAAAATAAAACATCTTTTTTCTGGGAAAAGCATAACCAGTGTGAACCAGTGGTCATTTTGTAAGTGCCCTGCTCTCAGATAAAATAAATGAAGAAAGTCTAGATTTCCTCAAAGGTTTCTTTCATGAAGTTATTATTTTAATTATTTACTCTTTGTTTTATAATAATTTTAATCTTAAAACAGTTTTAAATTTGCAGAAAGAACCCACTAGGAGCTTCATCTACTATTAGCCTCTTACATTAGTATGATATATATTTGTTAAAAACAATGAATCAATATTGACATGTATTATTAACTGAAGTCCAAGTAGTGTTCAAATTACTTTGGCTTTTGCATAGTATTATATATGAAGCTCCCAGATCCCATTTGGGACACAGCATTACATGTTGGAGCTATGTCTCTTAGGCTCATTTTGGCAATGGTAATTTCTGTGCTATACAGCTATGATAGTTTTAAACAGTACTAATCAGGTATTTTGTAAAAGCCTCCTCAACTCAGATGTCCGATGTTTACCCTATGACTAGACTATGTGTTTCAGCAGTTTTTATTTATTGTTTCAGAATGATGCAGTCAACAGATTAGGAGAGAACTGCCATTGTAAAGACAGTTGTTGTTATACTCATAGATCCTAGTGTGGCCACATGGAGAAGCAATGGATAATCGGACAGAAGGAGGGGGTTCTGAGTAGGAGACACGATTTAAGTTTCTATGGGAGGAACAAGGGAGATCAGGGAAGCAGACACAGGATTGGCCAGACTGAATGATTTCTATGGTCTCTGGAGCAGAAGGTTGCTTAGATTTAACTCCATTGTGACCCGTCCCCTGGGTCATTAGGGAGTTGGGGTTATTAGGACAGTGAATAGAGTTCAGGAATGTGAAAGCCCAGTAAAGAAGGAGTTGGGTGATCCTTGGTGCTAGGGAATGAGAAAGGGGAAGGAGGCCAAGGAACATGATGAAACTGGCTGGGCTGAGCATATACAAGTTGAGCAGATGTCAAAGCACAGTTTCCAGGAGCTACATCCATGCTTAATAGGGAGGGATTCCATGTTGTTTTGGAAGAGCTAGAAGACATAGATAAACATTTTTGTCACATCCTCCCAGGGATATGCTCTGTTAGTGCATTAGTTTGAATGCATTAATAATAAACTCAGAGTCACAAATAATGTGTTGCTGTTGCATTATTGAAAAGAAATGATTAAGCACTTCCCTTTGGTATAATTTAACCAAGAGTGAACCCAGATTTGACTACCCCCCACTCTCTCTCTCTTTGTGTGTGTGTGTGTGTGTGTGTGTGTGTGTGTGTGTGTGTGTGTGTGTGTGTGTTCTGTTGTTCCATTGTATAAGTCTGAATCTATGCCTGCCTGAATGCTATCTTGTGGATCTATCTGTTCCTGACTCTGGGTCTGTTTGTGCATGAGTGTACCCATGTGTGTGTCTTTAGCAAAGGGTTTTGTTTCCTCTTAAATTAAACAGCACAGAAAGTTATCACATCGGGGAAGGAATAAAGAATAGTTTACAGAAATCTTTAATAGAATTTTACAAAAAATTCAGTTACTGACTCTAATTGATCCCAAATGACCCAGATCACAAATAGTATTGTAAATATCATTGTTTATCTGGCAATATTCTTATGTTGCAGCCAACTTTTATGATGGATATTAATTTTATAAGATTGCTTTAATTTTATTTTCTGTTTCCAGAAAATGATTATCATGACATATATATATATATATGTATATATATATATATATATATATATATATATATATATATATATATATATATACATATACATCATGCTCTGAGATAGGGGCATGAAAGAGTACCTGACTTAAGATCACAACCATGCTTTAGGCTGGAAAAGTTGATTACATGGGAAATCCAAGGCAAGTAAGGTTGGTTATTATATTTTTTTCTCTCAAAGGCAGGTTAAACAAAGCCTAGGTATACCAGCAAATCAATCTTAAGTGGCCTCAAGATGTATTATTAATTCTGACTATGAGGTCCAACAAAAAGTTCCAGGCTCTTTGAATGTAAGAGATATTTTTATCATAATGTATTGTCACACACTGGCATGTTGATATTGACCTTAATCTTTTGGCTACTCCAACTCTACAATTGCAACATCATTTCCATCTGATGCTCACCTTTTACACTTAGCTTACATGTCTGACAAGTCAATAAATATGCAAAATAGCCTTTCTCAAATCTTGATATTGCAGAAGAATTGTACAGCTTGATTGTGAGTTGTAGTCCCTAGACATGGCTATTCTCGGGATGGGTATTTCCTTAGAATGGTGTGTCAAAACTTGGTCTGACATCTTTGTGTTCTCTAAATGGTAGTACTATTATTGGGTAGACATCTTCATGATACATGTGATACTACCCAACACGTGGAGCTGATCCCTCTGCACTGAGACAGGATGTCCTTGATGCCCGACTGTAATTCTGTATATCCATTGCTAGCCTGTTTTATGCATATCAATGAAAAAGATCCCTGATTTATCCACAGATTGCCTGCCAGGTATCTTATGCAGCCCTGTGATGTAGGTGATGATAAGAGTTGTCTAAATTTCCTGCTCTGCCTTTGCATATTGGGTGGGGATGAAAGAAACACAGTTAGCTGTGACTCACTTGTACATTTCTCTTTCATCCTTAGGGTCTAAGTCACAGAACTGTCTGTGGAACTCTCTCATTGATGGACTCACTGGGAATGTCAAGGAGAAGCCACGGCCAACAATTGTTCAGGACACCCGACCCCCAGAGGAAATTCTGGCAGATGAATTGCCACAGCTGGATAGCCCAGAAGCTTTGGTGAAGACATCCTTCAGGTTTGGTGGATGAGAATCCAGTTTGTTCCTTCTTAATGGTTTGAGAGTTGTCTCAGTCCACTTGGATGGCTACTCTGGGGGCAGCAAATGACTGTTTCTCTGTGCTGTATAAATTAGCATTGATGAAGGATTGTTGGAATGCTAGCTGGACTTCTAGGTAGATTTCCCAAATGTTGCGGTTCATTTCTGTTGGTAGTTCATTGGTATCGGCATTTCAGTGCTGACGCTTGGGACTCGGTGATGTCGGTAGCTTGAATTGAGTTAATGATGCTTTTGCTTCAAAGGACAGTAATGCATCCAGATAAATGCACAGAGATAAAGCGTGTGGTGGGATTCATTCAGCCTCATGTCTTTGCTGTTTCTTGCTTGGGGGAAGTTTCTACTTGTGAGAGGGAAATGACATGCAATCTTGTGTTGTCCCCCAGATGGCTGGCTGCTCTGCTCCTGTTCCCTTCGCCTGGCATCTCCCTGGAAAGGCTTGTTTCATTTTCTTTTAACTGTGTGCCCCGTTTTCATTACAACGCTATCTCTTATCTTCTCATCCATTTTAATAAAAGTTAATCGGGTATGAATGTGTTATGAAAAAAGGATTTCTTTTTTTATGAATGGGCCTTGAAACGTCCAGTGCTACTAGTGTCAGAAATTGAGATTTCTTAATTCTTCCAGCTTCCTTTCCCCACCTCCTTTCTTTCTGTTACATTAACTTTTCTGATCCCACTTTTCTTGTCACCATAAATTGTCCTATTCTCCAAACAGCGAGTGGGACATATAAACCTCACTCCAGGCAACTTTTAGACTCCATGAGATGCTTTTTAAATGAGCTGTCTTTTGCATAGAGGTAGTGTGTGTAACGGCTTAGTTAAAGCCGTTTCATTGTGTGCAGGGTCTTATGTAGATTGAATTATAGATGAGTCTGAACAGAAGTGTGAATAGAGGTTTTGTTTGGATTTCTTTCTGCAGCATGATGGCTACACAGAGGAGACAAGAACCGCCGGCAAATGATTATCTTATTCCAAATAGAGGGTTTGGTTATTGTATCCTGAGGTTTGGAATGAAGGAGAAACTCTCCCTGTGAGACTGCGTTTCTCCACAAATGACAGCACTAAAGAGCGGACGTTGATTAGCTTCCTTTGATCATGTGGTCTTGCCTTGGAGTCTATCTGCTCATATATGGTATATCATAACCATGTCCTCCATCTCAAACCAGGCTTATTGCCTTCTTTCCTTAGCAGCTGAAGGGTTACTCTCCCAGAAGGACCATCTGCTCTGTGTGTCCATCTTCATCAGCCATTCTTCTTGTCGTTCCTTTTAAATAAATGTAGTTCCTGTAGAGCTTTGAAACAGAGAGTGTCTATTGGTTGACAGCTCCTTCGCTTGATTTGCTAGTTGTAGCCTGTGCCAATGTCTTCATTCCTGAAAGAGATTGGTGATAAATTATTAAGGTTGGGACTTCTTTCTGGTACTTTGTGAAACTTGGCACAATAGCAAAGAACTAGAGGACACAATATTCCACCTTTGTATGAGTTGAGGCCAGAAATCCACCAGCATTAGCCAATCATTTATTGGTGCCCTGTATGCTATTCTACAGCAATTCTTCAAAAGATGGCTGACTGCTGTGATAATGTTACATGGAACATACTCCCCTGTGCAGGTGTTATCTGTGGGCATCAGGATCAGTTGTTTTCGCACATAAATTGTCAAGCATACTCAAAATACTCAGCTTATTTATCAATTAGTAATTAGGCTGTATCAGGTTATCCTGTTGATAATGCCACTTTTTGAAAAAAATGCCTTTTGAATTTCAAAGAAAAGAAGGAACTATAGATAAATTTTAAATAATGCTTGTAGGAGTATTCATCCCTTGGAAACCTGAGACTTGTTGATTCACAATGTTTGTGACCTAGGAGAAAATGTGGCTTATATTCACATAGTTATTTGTTTGTTTTTATATTCCAACCAAAGTTCCCCTCCCTCCTCTCCTCCCAGTATCTCTCCACCTCTCCTCTTCCCCCCTTCCATTCCTCCTCCTTCTGTTTCTCTTCAGAAAAGAGCGGGCCTCCTATGGATATCAGCCAGCCATGGCATATCAAGTTGCAGTGAGACTAGGCATCTCCTCTTCTATTAAGGCCGGGTGAGGCAATCTGGTAGGCGGAATGGGTCCACAAGCAGGCAACAGAGTCAGAGACCATCCCTGCTCTCACTGTTAGGAGTCCCACAAGAAGACCAAGCTACACAACTGTAACATATGCAGAGGGCCTAGGTCAGTTCCATCATCTACTCTCCCTGGTTGTCGGTTCAATCTCTGTGGGCTCCTTTATTTATATAGTTTTTTTTCAAGACAGGGTTTCTCAGTGTGTAGTTTTGGTACCTGTCCTGGATCTCACTCTGTAGACCAGGCTGGCCTCGAACTCACAGAGATCCCCCTGGTTCTATCTCCCGAGTGCTGGGATCAAAGGTGTGTTCCACCATTGCCCGGCTTATTCATATAGTTTAACCTTCAGGGAAACTCACACAGTTGAGAGTTCTTACCTGAGGTTCTGGAAGGTCTTATTTGCTGAAAAGGAGCACAGATGCCCAGGAACTGTCAACACCTGGCCTCCCAAGAACTCTAGTGTCATTAATGTTTGGTGCTTCAGAATGAATGACAGCTTTGATTGCTCCTTTCTTTTTCTCCTTTTGGAATCCAGAGCCATGAAGTATGGTTACCAGCCCTTATTATCAAACAAGCTCCAGACTGCCGTGGCGCTAAGCCTAACGCGCAAGTCCTCAGGAGGTTCTTGGGGTTCTTTAACTTCTCACAGGTGCCCCTTGCTTGCTGACGGTAGTTTGAGTGTCAGCTTGAATCCTGCTCTGTTTTCTACCTCCTGCCAGGAAGGAGTGTTATGTTTTGTATGACATCCATGAAGTTATTGGCTGACATCACCAAACTCAAACGTCCTCTTCACAGCATTTTTGCTGTCCCTTGCTGTCACCAGCCTCATTCAGCAACATGCACATTTCTCAGGCATCTTCAAATAAAGTGGATACTTAAAAGGAAGGGGCCAGTTGCTTGCTCCCACCTTCCTCCAAGCTTTTCTAGCTCTTTCCAAGCAGGTGGAGGCAAAGACACACAAGATACCTCCAGGACAGAGAGTGAGTGCCCGCTTAATATTTGCATAATATGTTCATTCAAATAATTCTTTCTAGATCGAAAGAATGGTGTGGTGTAAAGTCAGATTCTATATTCCATGCCCAAAGATAGGATGAATTCATGCATTTATGAATAGTAGGAATTTTTTCAGAAAAGTTTCAAAAGTTCATATGTTTTAGTTTCTCCCAGGCTTGCTGTTACAATAACAAATACCCACATACTGTCAGACATGACTCTGGTGAAGAGGAAACTTAAAATATAGAATTAATGTTACAAAGGATTTCCTAATAGACTTGCATAGAAAACATTAAGCCACATCAAGCAGAATTTAGGTAAGGAAGCTCTGCCTCCAAAATACTTCAAAGATACTTAATTTGCTAACCAGGCCTGTTAGAGATAAGCAATATCTAGATAAGCTACTAGGATGTAAATGTTCAGCAGGATTGACCAGCCATTAGCCTACGTCCTGACTTATAACCAGCCATTAGATCCATTTCTCTATCAGAGAACATGCCTATAATAGGGAACTCAAGGGGTGGTGTAGGGAGACAACCATGTTAAGCCCTGCTCTGCCGTAAAGCCCCTGGTGCTCTTTTTAAGAAAGGCACAATTCTGCCAGGTTGGCAAGATGATCCTTGGTAACAACTATTCAAAAAAGAATAACACTGGTATATTTAAAAACAATTCTGGCAACACCTTTTCTGTGTAAATTTCTTATCTACTTAAGTGACCAGATTTGCATATGTGGAATCATAAGCCTATGGTGTGTATAAATTGGTGAGATCTTTGCAATCTTCCCTTTGTGACTGGCTCCCCTTTTGGTCATTGGCCAGAGTCAGATGGTGCTATTATGGAAGAGCTTTTCCCTTATTTTTCCTGAGTGTGTAGAGTGAATTCTCACTAGGGAGGGGACATATTTCTGCTTTAAGCTTACAACCCAAAAGATGCTGCCCACTTGTGGTGGTTTGAATGAGAATAGACCCAATGGGATCATTTATTTGAATACTTGGTCCCCAGTAGGTGGAACTGTTTGGGAAAGATTAGGAGATATGGTCTTGCTGGAGGAAGTGTGGCCTTGCTGGAAGAGGTGTGGCTTTGTTGGAGGAGGTGTGTCATTGGCGGTGGGTTTTGAGGTTTAAAAAGACATGCCATTCCTATGGTCTCTCTATCCTATGGTTGTGGATCAATATGTGAGCTCTCAGCTTTCCCTTTATTCCACCATCATGGACTCTAACCCTCTGAATCCATAAGCCAAATTAAATGCTCTCTTTTGTAAGTTGCCTTGGTTATGGTGTTTTATCACAGCAATAGAAAAGTAACAATGACACTATTGCAGAGAAGAAGAAACTGTCCCAGAGAGGTGGGGCCTATGATTTGGACTGAATTCAAATACAGACTAGTAGGAATGCTTGCTTGGGAGTTGGCTATCACTAATGGTAGTAGCCAGGTCCTATTGATTATAAGTCCTTGGAATCTCATCTTAAATAACTAGATCATTGAAAGCATGCTCATAAATGCCATCCAGCTTCCAGAAAAGTTCCTAGATCTACCACTTCAAGTCTGTCCTGAAAACAGCCTGGGACTGCCTCTGAAGGTCAACATGATCAGTTAGCAGTAATGACAGAATGTGTCGCTGAAAGTAAGACTTTGACATTCAGACTTAGAAAGTAAGATTCTGGAATATGAATGGACCAGGCTTCCTCCCTCTAGGTTGTACATTACTAGCTGAGGTGGGCAAATGCCATCTCAGGTCTGAATCCATCCCTGGCACCCTCTTCTTATCCTTTTCTGCTGGATGCTGAAGGACAGATGCTCAGTGTCTTGGGGCAGACAGTTCAGCATAGTCTTGTGTAGAAAGTGCCAGGGCTTGAAGGGAAGCAGTGTTCTGTCTTGTTCAAATCCAGGTCCTAACTGTCTCTGGTAAGTGCCATGGTTTATCTCTTACTTGTGCTGAGGGATGTAGTCTCCATCATCTCAAAACAGGCACTGTCAGGTACCTAGTTAGACAGGTTCAATGTTAGGCATATCTGTATTGGATTTTAGTTCTAATTCTCTTACCAGTGGCTGATTTCATCTCTTCCAGTCTCTGTTTTCTCTCCTTTGAGTTTTTTCTTTCCTTTCAGTTTTATATGATGGCATATTTGGAAAACAAAAAACAGAACAGATTTTGATATATAACATTAAAAATGATCAAATCAAGTCACTTAACATACCCATTACATAGGTATTTTTGTGTGTGGTGAACCTTATTGTCTTAACCATAACAACTGAAGTTGGACTAGAGTAGCTGCTTTGACTGGACATTGCAAATACCTGTAGGGCTTGTTAAACTGGACTGTGGGCTTACCCCACAGGGTGGAGGGAACTGGGGCCCGACATGCACTTTTCCAACAAGCTTCAAGGATGCTAATGCTGGTAGTTGGGGGCACCCTCTTCAGAACTATGCGGCAAGGTGGGAGTTCCTGGCCTCTTGAATTTGGAAATAGTTCACTGATATGGAGGAGGTCACTGACCTAACTTGGCCTTCGTTTTTCATTTTTGCTCTGGGGATAGAGAAACTCACTTTCAGGGTTGTTGTGAGGACTTAGGTAAGCACACAAAGGGGGCAAGTTATGTGTGGCAGCTAATATGTGCTCAGGAAGCCCAGTTCCTGTTTCTGCTCCGTATTTCCTAGACCCCTTGCATACCGTTGAGTATACAGCATACATGGTAATGGATTAAGGGTGAGGCTGTGGCTTCAGCTTTGGATTACTGTGGGTCCTGAAAGCTCAGTGAGCATTCAGCAGGCGAAGTGTGCCTTCCAAACCCAAGGCTCCTGAAAGGACAAAACTAGGAAAAAGAAGCACAGCACTCCTCTGGGAACCTCCTGAGATCCTGTCTTCCTTGTTCCTCATGTCCTCTCCCTTGGAGTCTGATGCTCTCTGCCCAAGCTGTTTGTCAAGGAGAATGGAGAAGAGATAGAACCTGGGGCTAAGAGGCTAAGTCTAGGCCATCCGGATATGAATAAACTTCTCAGTACCTGCCACTAGAGGACCCGAAAGAACAGGAAAACATCCCTGGTGAGAGCCTGATCTGTCCCTTACCTGCTGCTGGGCAGTCATTTGCTCATCTGAGGGCCTCAGGCCTTAGCGAGGTGAATGTCATTATCCAGGCTGTACAGGTCAAGACATGGAGAGAGCAACCGTGTGTGCCAAGTTGTCAGCAGGCGGCAGAGCTGGAGAACTGAAATAGCTTGACCTGCTTGGGTCAGGGTCCCTCTGCCATTTCCTGCCACCACCACACCACCTTGACATTCAAGTCCCTAGAACTCTTGTGAATGAGGGCAATGTGATTGGTTGTACTAGTCTGAGTGTGATCTTTGAATATATACTTTGAAATCCCAAATGTCCTGTAATGCCGAGCCTGCCCTGCTCCATCACATGAGGTATTTTTCTAGTTTCAATTTATGCTTTCAACACACCTTCTCCACTTGGATAGAAGTTTTTTCCTCAGGCACTGCTCCTCAAGCATTGTGCCTAAAAGGATTCTTTGAAGAGTTTTGTTCCGTGAAGACCCTGATTTAGCTTGTGGGTCTGAGATCCTAGCAAACTCCAGGAGATGGGGAAGTTTGAGGACCATCTTTTCAGTGGTAAGGCCTGGAATATCAGCATGAATTTGTAAAGTGTGGTTTTTAAACCTACGTGGAGTCTTTTTATCCTGTTTTCTAAATGGAAACATAAGTTTCTGAGATTCCTGGTAGGATTAAGTGGGTTAAAGAAGCCAACAACCTCCATTTTCTTTTTTCCCAGAGTTCTAAACACTGTTTAAGGTTAAATTGACCCAAGCTTTTTCTTCTGTTGCTGGGCCCTGGGGATATAAGTGTGGTGGGTGCTTTTTGAGTAAGGCCGGACACTGACCCAACCTTGTGGGCTGTAGTGGAAATCCTGAAGCTACCTAGTGTGCAGTAATCTCAGTTACTTACCGTGCACTGTGTGACTCCCTGTGTGGGTCGAGTTGCCAGGTTTTGATGGCTTTGCTTTTGGAAGAAGAACACACTTCCCTCCCCAGAGGCACCAGGGCCTTGATGACCTTCTCTTCCCACTCAGAACGGATGTATTTGAGTTCTGACTATTACTTCTTAGATTATATACATGGTTTATTAAGACTTTGTTCCCAAGAGCAGAGCCCCATGGAGCCAACACTTCAGCCTGGGAGGAGCTTAAGGCCTTGTTGGTTGCCATTGGATGGGTTATGTTTTCCACGCTGAATTAAATCACTGAACCCCTTGTTTTGGCACTTGGCAGTCAATTTTCCACTAGGGATTCCTGCCAAAAAGTCAGTTTCTGACTTGATTACTTTCAGGAAATGTGCAGTCTGGTTGATGGTGGGCATGGCATGTGGCTGAGTTCCTGGGGCTTCTGACCCTACCCTGGGATGAATCATGGGTTAGTGTGCCCAGTTAGTTCATGGGAAGTCTAGCTGCACAAATTTCTCTATCATCTTGTGTTGGCTATATACAGGGACTTGGGGGGACATTTACTTTCCTGATTTACTGTTGCTTTCAAGGAATGTCAATGTTTCTCTCTGTTCTTCCCTAAGCAGAAGGGTCTCCCTCAAGTTTGCCAAGAGGGAATACGAAAGAATGGACTTGAGGATTTTAACATTTCTATTCACCTGTAAAGTTTTCTCAGGTTAGCATGCAAAGTAGTGGGTTTCTTTATGACTTCTTTGCATATAGGTTGTTACACTCCATTCTCATCTTCCTCTCCCACCACTGTCGTCCCCTCCTCTAGCTAGTTCCCCTTTCCCCCACATCAGTCACCCCTCCTTCTGCCTCCAGTTAGTCTATCCCATTACCCTCTCTATTTCCCACCTCCCTTAAGAACCTCCTTTTTACTTTTGTAACCTGTGCATGCATGCTAGTGTATACACACATGTATGCACACACCTGCACACACACAATTTTAAATCTAGGTTCCCCATGGGAGAGCCTTATAAAAGCCAGAGAAGCTTTTACGGTGATGTTGGTTTCCTGGGAAGGCATTATTTAGGGTCTCTTTTTTCTAAGGACACTTTCAGAGATCGATTTTCCAGTTAGAAGTTGGAAAAGTGTGGGTAAAGCAATCACTGCCCTGTGTATTCTTCTTGGTCTTTTCACTGGGAATTTTGAAGAAAAAAAAAAGCACCTCGTCTATGATGGCCATGAGTTTGGCTGTCACATCTCTCACCACAGGCACATGCTTGGACTGTGACCCTGCTCTCTGGGGGACAGTTGGCTCCACGATAGCTAAGGCTACTGTTCCAAGACATGGCAGAGAGGCTGAATCTAGCTGCTCCTGGCAGATGCCAACCCTTATGATGAGGGTTTGGTTTAAGGTCTTGCTGGGTAGATTGGGGAGGCCCCTTTAGAACAGCACTTCAGTTAGGTCGTCCATCCATCCTTCCTTCTCCCTTTGCTGGGAGTCAAACCTACTTCCCGTCTTCTCCCAGACTCTTCCAGCTCCTTTCACATTTTCTCCCCTGATACGTTTCTTGTGTGTTTAATCGTGACTTTACAAAGTATCCAGCCATGCTGTGATCCTCACTTGGACTCCTTTGCCACATGTAGCTCAGTGGCTTGGGCACAGCTCCAAGGCCATGGCCCTAGGAATCCTGGGCCAGGCTGTGTATTTACTTTTTTTTTTTTTTGGTTTTTTTCGAGACAGGGTTTCTCTGTGTAGCTTTGCGCCTTTCCTGGAACTCGCTTTGGAGACCAGGCTGGCCTCGAACTCACAGAGATCTGCCTGGCTCTGCCTCCCGAGTGCTGGGATTAAAGGCGTGCGCCACCACCGCCCGGCGTTTTACTTTTATTTTTTATCTGAGAATGCTGTTTCCCATTGGCGGTAGGATTATTACTAGACTGAAACTTCCTTCAATTTCTTGTACTTCTATTGCCTACAGGAGACTTTTGAAGCATTGGATTAAAAAACAAAAGAACAACACAAAAGGGGAGAATTTTAAGTTATACTGAAGGAATGACTATTGCCATACCCAGGGGAAAGATACTGAATACCATACATAAAACTGGATTCTGGACGAACTCTTGACCCCAGCCAGTGGACCTGTCTCTGAGACTCACTTGCCCTGCAGTGTGTGTTCTTTCTCAAGCCAGGATACCTTCTCCTTGAGCTACAGAAATGGAACTAACTCATGGGGTAGTCCCTCCACACACACCTTTATTGGTTTATCTTCCTGCCCTGCTATAAGAAGGACTGTATAATTTTAGGCTCTGGGAGAAGAATTCATTACCTCCCTGACATCAAGGAACGTCCTGGTCAAGAGAGAAGAGAGCAGCACCAATGCTGTTGGAAATCTCCTGCAGACAATAGAAGCCTCCAACACAGAGGTGCTTCTCAGCGCTCAGTTCGCCAAGCTCACCCCAGACTCCTTTCTTGCTAAACATTTTTGATGTCATCTATTAAAGGATAGAATATTGATTCTTGCTTGTTCGTAGGGGATAGGAACCTGTGTAGCAAGGTTACAGCTTTGTTAGTACCCCAGAATGTGCAGAAAATGTTGCTTTCAGGTTTTCCTTTTAATTGACCTGACCTTCCTCTAGAGTCCTTTACTTTACTGGGTACCAAGGGGGAACCTTGCATTTGAAGCCTCTGTGAGTTTCACATTTGAATAGTGCCCCCCTCTACACACAATGATTTAGTTTCCTCTCTCCATTTCCTCCCTTTACTTTGAGACGAGGTCTTGCTAAGTTTCAGTCTGTAGTGAGTTAAATCGGTAGTAAGTTTCGGTCTGTCTCGGGACTCACTATGTTGGCTTCAAGTTTCTGACCTCATGTTTGTGAGTGCCGGGACCATAGATGTACTACCACATCCGGTTATCATTAGATTCTTGAAGTAAAATGCTCAAGTGTTTTCAACTCCACTAGAGGGTCTGGTTGCTATTCTCCTATGGTTCTAGACCAAATGGTCTAGTCTTTAGCCCTGGCTACAGTTGTTCTCATGTCCACCTCACTAGCTGACTCCCCATTCAGGAGCCTGATGGGTTTGGCCAATGATGTCAGGCTATGCTGGGACCTGTTCCCACTACACCAAGCCAAAGGGACAACTCAGGAAAGCTAAAACCCTGCCCCCTTTGCTCACTTACCAGCTGCTGCACTTCCTTTGGTGTGGGGCCTTCAGTCTGGGGCAAGTATCTCTCCAGAGAAGGTAAGAAGATGGCAACTGTCATCCTCTCCTCTTCAGTCAGGTTTTCCTCCCCGCTAAAGCCCCTGAGATGGAAGCTGTGGCTCCGCCTTTCCACTTCTCCCATGTCACTGCCTTTCCCTTTCCACCACCAGGTCCGGGGCTAAGTTGCAATGGTGGATGGGTAAACAAATGGCCTAATGATTTGGGACCCTGACTCTGGAAATACCTCAAGAATAGTGTACATTAGTGCTATCAGCTTTCTGCATTGTGTGTGTGTGTGTGTGTGTGTGTGTGTGTGTGCTGAAATTAAGAATTCTTAATTAAGAAAACAAACCCCCTTAAATCTGTTCCTGTGATAAGGAAAATGTGGCTATCTCTTGACAGGCTGGTCATCATCAGGAGACCTGGTCATGTTGTTAACCTTGTAATAATGTGGTCAAATGCTTTGTGTAGTAGAAATGCTGGTTCCTGCTTACAGCATCATGGCAAGCTCCGACTAGCTAGAAGAAAGAAGCAGGCTCCCTCTTAGGTCTTTCTGCAACAACTGTGCTTTTCCCCATTCATGTGCTCAGGGCCTCCTCCACAGGGGCAATCTGTCTTAGCCAGGAGCTACACACAGTGAACTGGACTGGTGTCAGTGTGTGCCCCTCTCTACCAGCCTCGAGTAGATCTGTGAACAGGTTGAATTGCCCTTAATAGGTCCATGGATTCCACTTTGGATTATGGTTGTCATAAAGGTGGGAGCAAGACAAATAGTTTGGACCAGAGTCGGGAAGCAGGAAAACAGTTTGAAGGAGCTGTTTGGTTTGTGTCTAAGGTATATGAAAGCGTGGCCTGGAAAGTTTAGAGACAGCTAAAGGGAAGGTAAAGTCAGCACCGAGTTTAGCAGGGTCCTGTGTCACCAGGGAAGAGTGTAGAGAGCAGAGAAAGCCCTGAGTGAGTGAAGTCTTGAATGAATGTGTATTGTTGACATGGGCAAAGCCATGGCAAGAGCTCCCATTTCCTCAGCCATATGTGAATGGAAAAGCCTTCATTGGGTCAGGCTCAGAGAGATGGTGAAGCCTTCCTTGAGGGTCTAAGTGTGAACAAGTGACCAGTGTGTACAAAAACTATCAACTGTAGCTTCCTCCTTGCAAATGTTTACAGCGTGAGTGAGTGTGTTTGCGGATAGATACCTCCTACTGAGACCAGCTGACCCCTCCCTAGTGCTGTGTATAATAACATGCAGAGGTTCCTGTTGGTTTTGTTAGTTGTTTTGACCCCATCAGAGTGGGCACAGCGCACCTGACTCTGGCTTTTCTGTGTCCATGCATCAATAGCCCTTTTTCCCTTGCTGCCCCTAGTCAGGATTTCAGGACCAGGCAGGCATCAAGGGATGCAACAAAGAACTTTCAGGTTTATTCCATGGGCAGAGATCTTTGTTTTCTTTTGATATCACTGGGGAGGCATAATTTTTCCTAGATTACAGACTTAGGAATTAAATTTATCCTACACATGTAGCCTCAAAATAAAGGTTTCCTAGGCAGGAATGGAGCTGCAGAATGGACCTGGGGTCTGGTGACCTGTGGGTTCGCTGGTACCTAAAGGAGATACAGGGGCAGATTTAGGTGGAAACCAGTGAAAATGTTTCCCTCTGAGATCAGAGCATAGTCCATATTTCGAATTCCTTCTAAACGCAGTGGTAGTTAAGAGTCATCAACTAGACCTCCCTGTAACTTAGCCTGCTGTGGTTCCCTGCTTATTGATGACTGTTAAGTGTAACAAGAAGTGAATTTGCTGGGTTGAGTCATCTCCAGGCTTCAGGAACACTGGGTTGGGTTCAGGAGCATTGCTGTTTGCTCCAGAGCTGCAGACACATAGATCCATCTAGGAGCACCCCCTAGGCTCAGGTAGTAAAGAGCAAGTACTTGAAGGCAGACGATTCATAAACATCTCCAAAAAATGAGTTGTGTACTTCCCAAAGGCACAAAGAAGAAGGTGTGACTCAGAGGGTCAACTTGGCCAAGGACCCAAGATTGTAGGTGTGGATTAATTCATTGTTCTCATTTAATGAAAAACAGCTCAGGTTTTGAATAAGAATAATATGTGTGGGGTTGTGAACTTGAATTGTTTAATTATGCATTTGTATAATGTTTTGCTATTTTTTTAAATTAAATTTGCTTTTAAACAATTTTGCAGTTGTGTATAACCCAGACTGACTACTCTCGACCCTACCACCCTACCACCTTGTCCGATCCCCTTCCCCCTCTCATGTTTGTGACTGTTCCTTTTGTTTTATGATTCACTGAGATTGACTGGAGCTGTCTGTGTGACCATGGGTTTGGAACTATTTGCTGGAGCCTTGTGGGCTCAGCAGTGAGTACACACTAAGACATATTTCCTGACCGCCCTCCCCCTCACCTTCCGCAATGTTCCCTGAGCCTTAGAGAGGGTTGTATAGATGTGCTGTGCAGGGCTGGGCCCACAATCACTACTTGTTCTCTGCATCTTGTAGCCATGAATCACTTCATTCACCACCGTTCTTTGTAGGTCAAGGCTTCTCTGACGAACACTGGGAGCTATGGGCACAAACATAGTTATTTATAAGGCAGTTTGCTGCTTTGTCAGTTTAGTTCAGCATCAGGAATCAGCTCTCTGCTTGGGTCAACAACCTCTCCAGACTTGAGCTGTTGGTCTGGCTTACATTGCCAAAGCATGGGTCATCCTTTTTTTTTTTCAACCTCCCCCATGGTATCTCTCTCAGATCCAATGTGAGAGCAGTGGGTTACCCCTACCACAGTTGAGCCAGTATTATGCAGGTGGTCATATCTTGCCTGGAAGGTGGGACTCCTCGGTCATAGAGTTCACTCCTTGAATGGACAAGACTGATGGTGCCTTTTCTCCCCAGGCAGCACACTCAGCACCCTCTGGTCCTTTGACTACCAGCCAGCTTGGGAGGAGTTTCTAGCTCAGTGCCAGTCTGCTTTCTCTGTAGCTGACAGCCAAGGTGTGGTGCCTTCCGTAATATGATCTTATCCTCTAGTGACGGTGGGCAGCCAAGAGGATTGACAGGAGCTTGCATTGTGTGTGCCCCAGGCTGGGTTGTGTTCTCTGAGTTGCTGAGTTTCCCAGAGCAGTGTGTAAGCTAGTGATAGAATTTAACTCTGGGTCAACCTGTGTATAAGAAATGCTTCATATTTGTTTCTCAAAAAAAACCTGCTTTGGCAAGATTTAAAATTCTATGAATACCATGAGACTGATGAAATCAACTGTTGTCTGTGTTCCACTTGGAGCTACCTTTTATCATCTTGAGTTTGTTTTAGATCCATCATCTTCTGTTTCTCTTTCTCTGGTCCCTGAACCAGTTGATGCTAGGCTGTAGACAGTATGACTTTTCAGTTTTAACTTTATCTCTTCAGAAGAAATCTTGCATCTTAGAGGAAAATTCCCTATTCAGGAACCTTAATATTGATAAAATATTGGTTCCTCACGGTCAGTTCACATTTATTTTGCCAAATGCCCCAGTAATATCTTCTAAAGCAGTCTTGCTTTCCTTCGATCCAAGCTCCCTTCTGGGTGCCTCCATCACCTCAGTTGTGTCTATCTTGAATCCTTCAGTCCTTTAAACAGTTGCTCATCTGTCTTTGTCTCTCATGACACTGACATTTCAATCATTGATTTATTTTTATTATTTTAATTGTGTATATGTGTGTGTGTCCATAGGTGACTATGTGTAGGTGAGTGCAGATGACTGTGAGCCACCTGATGTGGGTGTTGGTAATTGAACTCAGATCCTCTGGAGAGAGCAACAAGTGCTCTTAACTGTTGAGCTGTCTCTCCAGTCCCATGACATTGACATTTTGAAGCAACTTAGCTACATGTTTCTTGTCCAGAATGTTCCTCAGGTTGAGTTTGTCTGGTCACGGTCATCCCTTTCATCAGGAATTCTGCATATGTGATGCTGTGTATTTGTTAGCACAGCCCCTGGGAGGAAATAGTTCATTATCCTGGTACTCATGACACTGACTTCAATTGTTGATTAAGGCATCTTCACTGCTGTACATAACCTTCTATCATTCATAACTAAATTATCTTTGAGGAAGAATTTGAGACTCCAACCCTTTTTTCAATAAGATTATACAAGGGTTCTAGCAGAAATTGATGAGTCCTGTTGGAATCAATGTCAATTTCTACCATTCTGTCTATTCACTCT